>NC_091839.1:5753207-6363221 GCF_037783145.1 Equus przewalskii
TGTGCAAATTTCTTTTCTCCAGAACCTCATTAACATTTGTTCTTTCCTTTTCTTAAAAGTCATCCCAACAGGTGTGAAGCAATTTCTCATTGTGGTTTTGATTTACATTTCCCTGAGGATTACTGATGCTGAGCACCTTTTCATATGTTAGCTATTTTTGTGTCTTCTTTGGAGAAATGTCTGTTCAGTTCATTTGCCCATTTTTAAGTTAGGTTGTTTGGGATTTTTTTGCTACTGACTTGTGGACTGCTTTTATTTCTTTCATCACTGTTTTTTAGATTTCAGTTTACAAGGCTTTCACCTCTTAAGTTTATTCCTAAGTATTTCATTCATTTTTGATGCTACTGCAAATAGGATTGCTTTCTTACTTTTGAGATACGTTGTTAGCGTTAAGAAATGGAACTGACTTTTGTACTGATTTTATATCCTGCAACATTAATGAATTTGTTTATTAGTTCTAAGAAATTTTTGGTGGAGCCTTTAGGGTTTTCTACATACAAGAGCATGTCATCTTCAAACACAGATAACCTTACTTCTTCCTTTTCTATTTGGATGCCTTAAAAAAATTTTTTTTAATAGCTAATTCCTCTGCCTAGGACTTCCATTACTATGTTGAATAGAAATGGCAAGGGTGGCCATCTTGCCTAGTTCCAGATCTTAGAGGAAAACTTCAATTTTTCACCACTGAGAATGATGTTAGCTGTGGGCTTATCATTTATGATCTTTATTGTGTTGAGGTAAGTTTCTTCCATATTTAACTTGTTTGGTCTTTATCATGAAAGGGTGTTTTGCCAGAAGCATTTGTCAGATGCTTTTTCTGTATCCATTGAGATGACCATGTTGTTTCTATCCTTCATTCTGTTAATGTAGTGTATCACATTGTTTCGCATACGTTGAACCATCCTTGCATTCCAAAGATACACCCCACTTGATCATAGTTATGATCCTTTTAATGTGCTGCTGAATCCAGTTTGCAAATATTTGCACTTTTCATCCATGCGCATCAACGATCTTGGCCTGTAGTTTTCTCTTAGTGTCTTTGTCTGGCTTTGGTATCAGCATGATGCTGGCCTCATAAAAAGAGTTTGGGAGTGTTCCATATTCTTTTAGTTTTTGGAAGACTTTACAAAGGATTTGCATTAATTCTTCTTTAAATGTTTGATAGAATTCACCTGTGAAACCATCTGATCCTAGGCTTCTCTTTCTTGGAAGTTTATTTCTGATTCAATCTCATTATTTATTTGTCTGTCGAGGCTTCGTTTCTTCTTGATTCAGTCTTGGTAGGTTGATGTTTCTAGGAATTTATCTAATTTGTTGGCATATAATTGCTTATAATAGTCCCTTGTGATTTAAAAAAAAAATTCTGTGGCATTGCTTATAATGTCTCCTCTTCCTTTCTGATTTTTAGTCTTCTCTCTTTTCCTCTTAGTTTGCCTACCTAAAAGTTTACTTTTTCTTTTGAGAGAACCAACTCTTTTATTATTTCCATCTTCTTCTAACTTTGGGCTTAGTTTGTGCTTTTTCTATTCTTTGAGGTCTATTATTAGGTTATTTTGAGGTCACTTTTTTGTTGTTGGTGGTGGTGAGGAAGATTCACCCTGGGCTAATATTCGTTGTCAATCCTCCTCTTTTTTTTTGCTTGAGGAAGATCAGCCCTGAGCTAACATCTGTGCCAATCTTCCTCTACTGTGAAATGTGGGATGCTGCCACAGCATGGCTGTTGAGTAGGTCTGCACCTGGGATCCGAACCCACAAACCCAGGCCGCTGAAGCAGAGAGATTGCAACTTTAACCACCTGACCACAGGGCTGGCCCCTTGAAATCTTTTTTTAATGCAGGAAGTTATCACTATAAATATCTCTCTTAGTATAGCTTTTACTGCATCCCATTAGTTTTGCTATGTTGTGTTTTCCTTTTCAATTGTCTGAAGATAGTTTCTAATTTCCCTTTTGCTTTCCTCTTTGACACAATGGTTGGTCAAGAATGCGTTGCTGAATTTAGATTTATTTGCAAATTTTTCCATTTTCTTTTTGTTATTGATTTCTAGTTACATTCCATTTTGGTTGCAAAAGACACTGGGAATAATTCCACTCTTCTTAAATTTGTCTTGTTTTGTGATCTAGCATTTGATTTATCCTGGAGAATGCTCCATGTAGCTTGAGAAGAATGTGTATTCTGCTGCTGGTGGATGGAACATTCCGTATACATCTGTTAGGTCCATCTGGTCTAATAGTGTAGTTCAGATCCACTGTTAACCTATTGATTTTCTGTCCGAAAAATCTGTACATTGTTCTAAGTGGGGTAT
The DNA here is from genome assembly GCF_037783145.1 of Equus przewalskii. NCBI lineage: Eukaryota > Metazoa > Chordata > Mammalia > Perissodactyla > Equidae > Equus > Equus przewalskii. Next base: position 5,755,512 of record NC_091839.1, read on the forward strand.
TAAAGTCTACTATTAATGTATTATATTGCTATCTATTTCTCCCTTCAGATCTGTCAAAGTTTGCTTAATATGTTTAGGTGCACTAATGCTGAGTGCATATATATTTACAATTGTTATATTCTCTTGATGAATTGACCCTTATTATAAAATGATACTGTTTCTTGTGATAGTTGTTGACTTAACATCAACCTTGGCACTCATCTAAACAGCTCTGAAGAAGGTGCGATGCAGGTGAACTCAAACTGTTGATCCTACCCTCTTCAATGCATCTTTTCTGCTTTCTGTGCTCCACCTGAGTGCTATAACCTCTCACCTGGAAACTAGAGCTTTCAAGAAGGTATTTTTATGCATGGATCATTGTCAAATTGGAGTTTCTGTGACAGAATGAGGGCTGGAACCTCCTATTCCACTATCTTGCTGATGCCACCCTGTATAAATGTTAAATTGAGCAAAGTCTTTTTACATCCTAAATAAAATGGCATAAAGTGATTCATTCTAGGTGTTCCTAATGGAATCCATATGATGCAGGTTCCTGAAAAGCACCACTTGTTGATGAAGATAAAGAAGCCCAAGGAAATAATCTGATTTGCTGAAATAGATGGAAATGGTAAGCAGCTGATCCAAGTTGGGACTCTAGGTCTGGCTGTCTGATATATACGCTGTTTAACCACAAAGCTTCACAAAATTGCTCCAAAGGTCTTGAATCCAGACATGACATAGATGATGATGACAACGATGGTGACATCAATAATGAACAGCAACATCAGCAGAGAGCATAAGTGCCAACCCACACACACTCAGGGAGCCATAGATTCTGCTCTCAGTTTTGTCATACATTAAACCATTTACTCTCACAACAGCCCTGTGAAGTAAATACTACATTACTAAATTACCCATTTCACCAATGAGAAACTGAGGCAGAGTGAGATTTAGTATCCTGCACAGGGCAATACAGTTCCTAGTCAGCAGAGTTAGGATTTGACACCAGGTGTTATGGTGTCAGAGACTGGGCTTCAGAGAACTATACTAAGCAGGAAACGTCATGCAGCCCTGTCAGGAGCCAGCAGCCTTGGAGAAAACAGGCTGTGGAGGCGTGAAGGAGAGGTGAATGCAAGGACTTAACCATGGAGAACAGGAGAGCAACGGAGGGGCATTTTGGTATTTCACAAGGTAGTAAAAAATAGTTTCCTACAGTGAGGATCCTATTATACTGGATGAAAGATGAGTGTTAAGTGAAGGCTGTTGCACATTTACTGGCTGATCTCATGTGAATCCGCTGGTGTTTTATGAGGTGTGACTTGAGAATGAAAGCTTTCCCCACTTGATGCACTCACAGAACTTCTCTCTCCAGTGTGAATCTTCTTCATGTGTCGTTTTAAACTAGAGATGTAGCAAAATGATTTCCCACAGACTCTGCATTTAAAGGGTTTTTCTCCAGTGTGGGTTCCATGATGAACACAAGATGAGTGTTGGTTAACGGCTTTTCCACATTTATTGCATTCATGGGGCTTCCTTCCAACGTGCATCATCACGTGTTGACTCAAATTAAACTTGGAGCAAAAGCTTTTCCCACATTCTTTGCACTCAAAGGGTTTCTCACCAGTGTGCATCCAAATATGTTGGACAAAACCAGAGTAGTAGGCAAAAGACTTTCCACATTTACTGCATTCATAGGGCTTTTCTCCAGTGTGACTCCGTCGGTGCTCTGTGAGGTGTGACTTGCGATAAAAAGCTTTCCCACATTCACTGCATTCATAGGGCTTCTCTCCACTGTGAATCTTCATGTGTTGACTCAAATTAAACCTATTCGAAAAGGTGTTTCCACAGTCTTTGCATACAAAGGAATTTTCTCCAGTGTGGATACCATTATGCTGGAAAAAAGATGAGACTTGGGTAAAGGTCTTTCCACATTCATTGCACTCACAGGGCTTCTCTCCAGTGTGAATACGCTGGTGATATATGAGGTGGGACCTGTGTTTGAAGGCATTTCCACATGCCTCGCACTCTAAGGCTTTCTCTTGAGTATGGATCCTCCTATGTCGGACAAATACAGACTGGAAGGTGAAGGTCTTTCCACAAACACTGCACTCATAGGGCTTCTCTCCAGTGTGAATCCGCTGGTGATATGTAAGGTAGAACTTATCTTTAAAGGCTTTTCCACATTCTTTGCACTCAAAAAGCTTTTCTCCAGTGTGAATCTGCTGGTGCTGCACGAGATCTGATGTAGACCTGAAGGCCTTTCTACAGTGTACGCACTCATAGGGCTTCACTCGAGCACGAATGAGGTCAAGTTGTGTAAGATCCTGATTCCTGAGCTCACTGTATTCATAATGGTTCTTCTCTGCAAGATCCATGGGGTCTGTAATTTGTCCGTGTGCATCACTTCCATGGAGAACACCTATTGGAGAGACTTGTTCCTGTAAAGCCCTTGAGCAAAGACTGTCATCTGTCCCCAACTCATTGCATTTAGGGCTCATATTCCCAGGGCCAGCCTCCTTGTGGGGGTCTGTCACTGGCCTTAGGATTCCTTCCTGAATTTCTGATGGCACTTCCTGAGTTTCGGTTTCTCCAATCCTGCAGTCCCTTGAAGCTCCCTGTGTCATCGATATCTGAAGTGAGGGTCCCTTGGACAAGAGCAGCTGAGAAATGGTTGGCTCTGTAGTCTCTGAATTTGCTCTGGCTCCTGAAAAGAATTCAATAAATAAGAGTGACCTACTAGTGATGCCAACATAGAAGAAACAAAATGACCACTTTAGAATGAAAATAATATCTCTGAGCCTGATATGTTTTCACATCTCTGAAACCCATGTTTATAATTTTGTTCCTTTCTGTTCCTTGGGCTCTTGACATTTAAAAAGGGAAACTCAAGAGAGCGATGCTGGGATGGAAGATAGATGGTCTGGTGGAAGACTCCTCCTTAGAGTCTCGAGTCAAGGAGGGTGGGCAGAAAAGTGATGACATTGCATTCAGTATGCTGACTCTAAGAGAGAACGTCTCATCAGGTGCTAGGAAAGCACAAGTAAGATGTACCAATTCCAGTCCACATGGGAGAGTGAAGAGATCACAAGAACTTTCCCAGGAAGTGCACCTTGAGTTGTTTCTTAATAGAGAGGTAGAAACTGCCTGACAGAGGAAGTGGGAGGGGTTGCTGCAGGCAAAGGAGACGTATGTACAAAACCAGTCTTGAGTGAAACCTCAATGCCTGGAGAGCTTCAGGGCATGAGAGAATGTTGGCGATATGGAGGCTGAGGCAGGCAGAGGATAAGCCCAGGGCTCTGACTCAGGTGCCAGTGAGCACAGTCACGGCCATTCCCCAGACAAGGCAGAAGTGAGCACAATCAGAGCAGACACACTGAGTCTGCTCTGCTGGAGGAACAGCCAGGTAAAAAGACACGTAGTAGATACAATCTGGATAGTGATAACTATAAATATTTACTTAGAGGCATTACACATAGATATGTAAATAGATAACAATATAAAGGTGTTCATCCTTCCTCAATGGATCTATAAATTCAATAAAGTCTAGATAAATTCACATCAGGGTTTTTCACAGTTCTAGAGTTAGAAAAATTCTAGAACTTATGTGGAAGAGTAAAGGGTCAAAAAGATAGGGCCAGATGATTCACCATTAAATTCTATGAAACATTTAAGGAAGAAATAATACCAAACATCAACACTATACAATCTCTTCCTGAAAACAGCAGAGGACAGAAGACTCTCCACTTCATTTTGTGAGGTTCCTGTTACCTTAATAGTAAAAGTAAAGCAGGTATTACAAAAACTACAGACTAATCTCTCTCAGATCATAGACACAAAAATACTGAACAATATATTAGCAACTGAATCCAAGATATGAAAGATAACACATCACAAAGAAGAGAGAGTCAAGGTAGAAATGAAAGGCTGATTGAACATTTAAAAATAAAAAAAAATCTTCTCAAAAACCTATGGAATAGAAAGGACTAAGTATAAATTTAACATGTGAAGGGGCCAGCCCTGTGGCCGAGTGGTTAAGTTTGTGCACTCTGCTGCAGTGGCCCAGGGTTTTGCTGGTTCAAGTCCTGGGCACGGATGTGGCATCGCTCGTCAAGCCATGCTGAGGCAGTGTCCCATCTGCCACAACTGGAGGGACCCACAACTAAGAATATACAACTATGTACTGGGGGGCTTTGGGGAGAAAAAGGGAAAAAATAAAAATAAAATCTTAAAAAAAAAAGTGCAGAATTTGTATGGTGACTTTGGAAACTTTGGAAAATAGTGTAAAATGGTAAAACTAAAGGCAAAAATAGCTACACATAAACACTGCACCCTAGTTGGTCAATCTGTTTCCCAGGGAAACTACCTTATATGTATAACTGGGTTGGAAAAATAAGTCGATAAAAGGTAGACAATGAAAGCCAGATTTGTCAGGGTCAGAGAAAGAAGTTACAAATAGGCAGGGAGGGAAGGCTAGAATGAACCATGTTATACCAGATTAGAGTTGAGAAGTAATTAGAAAATACACACCTGTATTTCTTAGCTCTCTTCTGAGAAGGTCTAGAAGCAACACCGTAGGAACAAGCCCACCCAATGCCTAGGCCTAGATCTTGGTTCCTAAATACTATTATTCAACAGTATTGAGGAAAAGGAAGCAGGGATCCTCGGAGAGACAGCTGACTCTATGGCAGTGACAGAGAAAAGAAATGAACCTCTCACAGTGCAAGGAAATAAGAAAGTCCTCAACAACTAAAGAATAGGGACATGTTAAAGGGACACAGGAGTCAACCTGAAAGAGCTCTCAATGTCCAAACCTGGAACAATTTGCACAAGAAAACAAATAAACATAACATTGATTACAACCCAAAGTATAAAACAAACATACATGAATCTACACTGATATAAATAAATGATCAATTGGATAAATAAATAAATGTGGAAGAAGAGACAAGTCTTCTCAATGGAGGATCCCAAGTAACACATGTAGATATTTCTCTCGTTGAGTATGGGCTGGAGTTAGGGACTCATCTCCAAAGAACAGAGTACAGAAAGGGAAAAACAATAATTTTACAGTCACGTAACCTGGTAGACACCACCTTAAATGAGTGATTAAAGTCCCCATCACCAGTAATGTCATGTGGAAATTATATATCCCTCATATGAGGTGATGAGAAGGACACTTCACCTCTGTGGAAGTCTTCTTAAAAGCCACAACCTGTCTCAACAGGAGCAAAGTATCAGAGAAACCCAAATTGAAGGACATTCTACAAGGTGCCTGACTGGTATTCTTCAAAATTGCCAATGTCACGAAAAATATGGCAAGGCTGAGAAACTGTCACAGGCCAGAGAAACTAAGGGGACATAACAACCAAAGGGAGTGTTACTCTACGTTGGATGCAGGAAAAGATAAAGGACACTTGTGGAAAAACTGGTGAAATCCAAATCAAGCCTGGACTTTAGTTAATAAACAGAACTTAACATATGTAGCATGGTCATGTAAGATGTTAACGTGAGAAGTAATATCTTACATTAGGAAGAAGGAAATATATGTGGAAACTCTCCATACTATTTATATAACTTCTCTGTAGGCCTCAAATGATTCTAAAATAAAAAATTTACTTAAAAATGAACTTCTGGGGGCTGGCCCTGGGGCATAGTGGTGAAGTTTGGTGCGCTCTGCTTTGGCGGCCCAGGTTCATGGGCTCGGATCCAGGGTGCAGACATACACCACTTGTCAGCCATGCTGTGGTGGTGACTCACATATAAAATAGAAGAAGAGTAGCACAAACGTTAGCTCAGGGTGATTCTTCTTCAGCAAAAAAAAAAAAAAAAAACTTCTGAAGGTTCCTTTGAAAGCTATACAGTAAGTTTTACATGTGGTATCAAAATTACACCTATGAAAATATTGTACGGGGCTGGCCCAGTGGCACAGCAGTTAAGTTTGCATGTTCCTCTTTGCCAGCCCAGGGTTTGCCAGCTCAGATCTCAGGTGTGGACGTGGCACCGCTTTGCAAGGCATACTGTGGCAGGTGTCCCACAAATAAAGTAGAGGAAGATGGGCACAGATGTTAGCTCAGGGGCAGTCTTCCTCAGCAAAAAGAAGAGGATTGGCAGCAGGTTAGCTCAGGGCGAATCTTCCTCAAAAAAAAAAAAATTGTAATAAAGAAAACAATTCTTCTAATGCCAATATTAAGGGAACTTGTGATTTGGGATAAAACCTTGTATCAATCATGATTCATCTCAAACAATACAGACAGGAGAAAATATGAGGTGGGTACTATATTAGATGATAACAATGCCAAACTTGAATAGTTGAATGAAATTATTCATGAATTGTCAAAAGTATTAATAAGAAGTTCTGTTCAATAAAAGGTTAAAGAAAGACAAAAGACAGAGTAAAAATTACAATAAGTTTGCAACACATATAGTTAATAGGACATTAATATAAGGAATGTAGAAAGATTTCTTTAACATCTAAAACAGAAGTTCAAAATGCTTATTAACAAAAAAATAAGTGAAGAAGCAAGGTCCCTGAGAAGGCAGAAAAAGGTATGATTTGGTCTCCAGTGCAGGTGTGGCATGAAAACCTCTTCCATGGAGGTGAGAAGGGAAGCTATAGGTATAAGACAGAGATGAACCTGGAAGGCCAAGGAGCAAGAGCAGAAAGACATGAACTGGGTTGCATGCTGAGACAGTGGCTCAGGGAGTGGTGATTGTTTGGATCAATGGTCAAGTGGATGGGGAAGGTGGTGCAAGAGACAGAGCTGACCAGAAACAAAGATCAGATGTGGGCCGACCAGTGAGCAGTGTGTTGGCATCACATTGCCAAGAGATGATGAGAGCTTAGACTAGGAGGTTCCTGGTGAAGCTCATGGAGGTGGCGGAGGTGATGGTTTCACTGGATGTGAAAAACAAAAAGTAAGCAAGATGAGGATGCTGGATGTTGGATTAGATGGAGGCAGAATGTTATCGGTTTGTGCAAGGTTGTTTCCCACCATCTCCACTGTCTGATTCACAGGGCCATCCACTGAAATTGTGGAGGATGGAGGAGTGGACAAGATCATGACTTCCTTCTTAGGCATGAAGAATGTGATGAGACATATGGAATGTAACTAAAAGGTAAGTATTAGGAAGACAGTCAGTTGGGCTGAGGAGGGGCTGGCTAAGCAGTGCCAGGAAGCAGGAGAGAGGCAAGACCATGACTCTGCAGTGGCACCCTTCAACACACTTGACTCCAACTGCCCTCAGCAGCCCAGATGTGTAGCAAACAAAGCCAGATGTTGAGCTTTTACAGTAAAGGAGGTGCAGGAAGACAATGGAGTTAGGGATTGCTTCTGTCTCACAAATAGGAAGATGGATCAATGGATAGAGAAGGGTGGGATGCAGAGTGTAGGCACGCAGAGTAAGACAGGCTCTTTTCCTTCCGAGTCCAGAAGGGCATGGGAGAGATGCTGTGTGGTTGATAATCACTACACGAAAGGCCCTAATAGCTGACGTTTGTTGAGCTCCTAACTATGGCTTAGACATGGGGCTAAGCAGTTTCATGCATTAAATGATTCTATCTTCAAACAGCCCAACGAGTTAGAAATTATTATCACTTTCATTTTCCAAGAGTAGGCTGAGTGCTGCAGATTGGGTGAGTGTAAACCAAACCCCTCTGCTCTTCTTGGGCACCATTTCCCCTCAATTCCATTTCCCTGCTGCATCCAAAGAGGGATGAGCAACTAATGAGCTCTCATCAACAGTGGGAGAAGTGATGTGTGTGCATGCAACTGGGGGTGACTTCCATCCTTGCTCTCGTTTCCCCTCTGCCAGTGGAATGTTGCCAAGGTAACCATAAAGCCACATATGGATGACAGAAGGTACCTGCGTCTCTGAATAACTGTGTCATACGAACTCCCAGGCTGACCCACATGGACCCTGCCATGAGTGAGAAAAATATTTTTCATGTGTTGAGCTACTGAGATTTTGGAAGTTATGTTACTGCAGCAACATTAACTCAGCCTAACTTAGCTAAATGAGGCACAACGAGAGCATGCAACTTCCCCACTGTCACAGGGCTGGAGAGGGGCAAAGGCAGGTTTTAAGAACAAGTGTTTGGAGCCCAGAGCCTCACTCTTACCTAATCAAACAGGTTCTTCAGCTGGTGGCAGGAAAGAATGGGTTGGGGTGAGAGGACAGAGCGACCTAAAGACTAAGAGCTCTACAGCAACCCAAGCACCCAAGGAGGCCACAACAAGGAGCTTCCCACGGAACTGCAGAGGCAGGGATCCCCTCTCAGGGAAGGCTGCCGTGACCCCCACTGCCTATTTCTTGGTCACCCGCCGGGACAGGCGCTTTGGGAAAGGCCTGTCTTCACTGTCCATAGCTCCTGCCTGCACTCCAGGAGAGGATCAGCTCTGGTTTGGGAACTGGATATTGTGTTTGTGGAAAAAGGAGTACGATATGCGTATTTTAGCAAAGACAAAAAGAATTGTCTCAATGCTGTCTGGGACTTCAGGATGGAAAGGAGACCTCGGAATGAGGCTGCTTTGTCCACAAACACAACACTGATCAGTGACCTGTGAACCAAGGCCAAGAACATCATTGGGTCCTAAAGGTTGAGTAAGGTAGTGCTGGCTGTCTAAACTGATCCATCTCCCTTACCTCCATCCTAGAGAGCCCCAAAACTGTTCAGATGCGGGTGTGGGACCCAGGTATACCAATGGCAACGGCACATTAACTATGACCATTGCTATTAATTGCTTTTCTTTGACCAACTTTTAATTATACTTTAACAGATTTTAAAAAAGGGAATCTTGTGTCAGTTTGAAAAACTGAAAAACCAGTTTCATTTGCCACAAGTGGAAAATTACTACAAGAAAATCAAAATAGCACTGTTAAGTCTCAGTGAACTCACAGTGCCTGCTCAGGGCTTGAGTCTGAGGCTGTCCCTTCTGTTGAAAAGGGAAATTACCAACAGTCCAAGGGCATTAAAGACTCTGCACAAAACAGATATTTCCTCCCTAAACAATCAGCAAGCAGGAAGGAAGAGAGAAAAAGGAATGGCTTTCTCTGATTGTCCATCAATGCCATTTGTTGTGTTTGTGCACCCTCCAAAATCATCTCCCATCCCAACAGAGGGTCATGGCCCAGACTTAAGGATACAGGACAGAGCATGTAGACATCAGGTGTCAAAGAAGCCTCTGAAATGGGACTGTGTTGTTTAGAATGACGGCAGTAGGACTCACACAGCCGCCTCTGGTATCTTGACTAGTTCACTCACTTTCTGAAGAACATCCCATTACCTACGGTCCTGCTGACTGGGCTGTGAACCAACCAAGCTTGGTCACTCAGTTTCCATCTCGTGGGAATCTGGAGAAGGGATAGACTAGGGCCAGCCTGTGCTGAGCCCCAGGGTGAGAGGTAAAGGGAAGTGTGGGCTTGGGTGGTGGTTTCCTGCCAGGAGGACACCCATGCGGAGACAGCCAGCTGGAGAGAAAGACAGAGAAATGGAAAAAACATACAGAGAAGGAGAAACTCGGAACTGGGGATGTTTCTCAGAGTGAGGACAGGGGCAGGCACTTCTGGCCATGAACTCCTTGTAGCAGAAAAAGCCAGTCTGCTGAGAATGGCACAAGGAGACTCATAAAGAGACACAAAAATCAGAAGTCCCCGAGGCCAAGATCTAATCAGGATTTCTTCCGTTTCCTGACTTTAGGCTCTCATAGTACTGACTGGACATCCTGCCCTTGAATATTAAAAGGCACCCACAGTTCCTCCAATGAATCCTTCTTCTTTGATATCTGAGCCGTTTTGAGGGGAACTATGTTTCTTGCCCAAAATTCCTTGTGAGAGACACAGAACACTAGGCAGCAGAAGGTGAAACCAATGCATGTGACGGATGCGAGGAAGAGGAGGGCGTCATGTGGAAGGCTTCTGAACAAAGGGCAGGATGAAGGAGGGTGTACGTCCCCAAGGAGAGGAGCAGTGAGGCCTTACCCAGAGAGGCCAGGAGCCGACAGGTATCCAACATCACCTCCCAGTACAGGGTCCTCTGGGAAGTGTCCAGCTGCCCCCATTCGTCCTGGGTAAAAGTCACTGCCACATCCTTGAAGGTCACTGATACCTGGAAAGTCAAACAGAGGTAGCTTTGTTGGCCCTGGGCCATTGAGATGAGACCAGAGCCCGATGCTCAGCCGCTGGCAAAGGACCCTAAAGCCCCAAGGCCAGAATCACTGAGCATTTCCTGGGAGCCGATGGGGTTCAGGGGAGGCCGCCCCAAGATGTGCTACTTTGGCACGTGGAGTATTTTGAGCTGAAGGCAACTTACACCTTGTGGGCTCAACAGAAACTTTTACCTCTCTCTTGAGGAATTTAAGTTAATGGTCTTGCCTATAAGGAGAGTAATTACCAGAAATAACCTTTTTAATGACCTATCTGTAGAATAGGGTAGCATCTAATTCTTGAACATCTGCTCTTCTTATCCTCCTGTGAATTACCTCCTCCCCTTTGGAGCCCCAGCCCGCTATCCCATTCTTGGCCCAAGATGGCATAAATACCTCAGTTTACCTTTCTGTCTCTGAACTTCTCATGGATGAGGGGTTCCAATATGTATGAAATTAATTAAATGTGATTTTTGCCTACTAATCTATCTCATGACAATTTAATTCTGAGACCAGCCACAAGAACCCAGAGGGTAGAGGAAAATTTCTTTCTCTCCAACAGCTGGCGTAGCCGGCAGGATAAACTTCTCCAGCGGGACTCTGCTCCCTTTGAGGCTGCTGTGGCTGAGAGATCCTGGGACAGACATCTGACGAGCGCCACAGAAGGTAAGGGTTCTTACCCCATCAGTCCCCCAGATCTCTGACTGCTGCAGGTCCACTGGAAGCAAGAGTGCTAAGTCTCTTTTTCTCTTTCCTAAATTTAGATTAGCAGGACAAAATATTTGTGAAACTATTTCAATACTTCAGTAGTTTCTTTCTTTTTTTTTTTTTTTTGGCTTTATCTCTGCAAACCCCCATGTACATAGTTGTATATCTTAGTTGCAGGTCCTCCTAGTTGTGGCATGTGGGATGCTGCCCCAGCGTGGCCCAACGAGCAGTGCCATGTCCGCGCCCAGGATCCAAACCCTGGGCAGCTGCAGCGCAGCGTGCAAACTTAACCACTCGGCCACGGGGCCGGCCCTTCAATAGTTTCTTGAACTTAACAACTCCAGTGAATTTGGTAGACTACTCTTGGTTTTATTTTATGCATTTCCTCCCAGAGATGGTTGTCACAAGAAGGAAATTCCACAGGCAAAGTCAGCTCAAGGGTATTGCCGTCTGGAAGGGTTGCCCTGTGTGAGGAACCTCAAGCTACAAGGTTTTTCCTTCCATCCTGTTATGTGTCCTGAGAGCTTGGCTTTTCTAACCAGTGAGAAAATTCTCTCTGATCTCCACCAATCCAGGAGGTGCATATACTGGGGTTCATCTGGCAGCCAGTTGAATAGATTGGGGTTCTGAGTCCTGAGCTCTCAAGGGAGTTTGTCCTTCTTTCTTAAGACTATCTTTGGTCGTGAACTCTTTTTTGTATCATGGGGGTTACATCACGTGCACCCACTCCAGGGATGGCTCTTGTGTCCACGGTAAAGATTTATTCTCAGCCTAGAAAGTTACCTCCAGGTCTTTCCATAACGCTTACTGGATTGAATAGCTATTGGAATAAATATAAAAATGAAGATCCTACTTGTCAGTGGCCAGATGATGAATCTTTTGAATCAAATACGGAACTTCCATATTTGAAAAAACTTTTAGAGAGCTCTCATTCCAAGCAGCCGCCTTACTGGTATTTATGGGAGGATCAAATTGAAGAGAAAATCCAAAGAAGTGGCTAGCCTCAGGGAATCTCTTAATAAAATGAAAGAACACAAGACAGACCTAGAGTAAGGATTCAAAACCAAAGCTAGCATAAATTCTCCCTCTCCTCCCTCTATACCCCCTGAATCCCCAGCTCCCTGTCCCTGACCCTCCAGGTCTTTGCGATCACCGGGCCCCTGGTCTAAACCTCCCTCAGAACCCAGCTCCACTTCCTCAGCCACTTCCCTTAGATCCTAGGACTCCCACTTGTCCAGAAAACACCCACCTGACTGTTTTCACTTCCCTTTCTCTAGAAGACCTACAGAGGGCACTCAGGCCTGACCTCCAAGCAAGGCGGACAGGGGTCACTTGTGTCAATGCTGAACACCAGGAGTGAATTTAGCAGACGCAGTCAGGAAGGGCAGGAAGGCTCACTGTGCTGTCCCTTATGTCTCCTCCTACTTTCCAGGGTGCGATAAACTGGCCCTGCCAACTTCATACATTCACACGCAGTGTCCCTTGTGGATGTACTCTAGACCTCCTCCACAAAGAATTCAGGTCCCCTGGACAGCAGCCGATCTTTTAAATGATAAAACCCTCCTACCTCCACTGTCAGAAGATCCTACAAAATTGAGAGAGGAGTTAGAACGATTAGTGACTATTCATAACCCCACTGACTGGCTACTAAGGCGCGTTCTTCCAACCCATGGTTACACTGCAGTTAGCAGACAGGCCAGACAGCCTCTAGAGAAAACCCTTCCCGCAGGGGATGGCTCTGCTGCAGGCTGATATTCAGGGTTTAATGGAAGCTGTTTTAGAGGCATTTCCTCCTAAAGTTAATTGGCCAAGGATTGAATTATGCACTCACAGGGGAGGAGAACATCCAAAAGCCTTTGTCGAACCATTTATACGAACCTTTCGAAGGCACACTGCGTCAAACCCGGATGCCCAGAGCAGAGGAATCTGATTTCTGCTGCATGGGCAATTTTCTCCCCATATAAAAACACAAATTCAAAATAGTGTAGTTGGTTGGTCAGGGCAACTGTTACGCATAATGGAGGCTGCCAAGTAATTCTTTGAAAATAGTTTGCTGGAACGTAGAAGGAAAAAAGAGTTAAAAGCAACAATTCTTGCTCTGCAACTTGAATCTTTAGAAAGACAGAGCAAGATATGGAAAAGGCCTTAAAGGCTGTTCAGAGCCTCCCCCGATTTGCCTCCAGACAAATGCAGGTATTGTAAAAAAGCCAGGACGTTGGAAAGGAAATTGTCCAGTGCTTAAGAGAAAGCAAACTGCAAGAAGTAACACCCCTCCTCTCAGGTCCCAGTCTGCCCAGGTTCATTTTTCTCCTCTTGAGGGGCATTTCCCCCTCAAATGATGGGGTCAGTCAAACCTCAGTCAAACCCCTAAAATCGAGTCCGGAACTGGATTCTTAATTGATACTGGTGTGACTTTCTGTGCCATCCACTCAGAGGACTGTTCAGTCTGGTCACCTGTGATGCTATTCAAGCTGTTGGAGTCTCTGGGTGGCCTATTTCGCTGCTCACATCTCAGCCCACTCTAACATTTTTAGGCCCCCTTAACGCTCATCATGCCTTTCTGGTTTTCAATTCCTCACCAGCAAACCTTCTTGGCAGAGACTTGTCATGTAAATTTAATGCCACCATAAATTGTAATGAGAAAGGCGTTTTTCTCTCTCTGACCTCAGACCAAACTCTGAATCTCCCCCTTTCCTTACTAGAAACTCATCTTGATCTAAATTCCTCTGAAGATGAGTTTCTAAAAGATGTTCCACTTAGCCTTTGGGCCACACATGCAAATGAAGTAGGACTGCTACTGAGTGCAGAACCCGTGCACATTCCTTGGAAAAAGAATAAACTGCTGCCATCATAGCCTGATACCCGCTCTCCAGGGAGGCAGGGCAGGAACTGACTCTTAGCAGACTCCCTTCCGCAGCACGGTGCGCTGGTGGGCACCTCCTCACCCTGTCACACTCCAATCTTGCCAGTGAAAAAGGAGGTAAATTTGACTCACATGGGAACCAAACCTATAGATCTGGACAAGACCTCAGAGCCATAAACTCTTTTGTAATTCCTCGGCATCCAGTGGTTCCTAATCCAGCTGTTATTCCGACCTTGACCCCCGCTGAGGCGGCCTGCTTCACTGTGACTGACCTCTGCTCAGCCTTTGCTTCGATCCCATGGCACCCTGGTTCACAACTTCTTTTTGTATTTACACTTCATGGGAGACAATTCACGTGGGCTCACCCACCTCAGGAATGCTGTGAGTCGCCTCAATGTTTTCCCAAATCCTTACAGCAGACTTCGATTCTGTAGCCGCTACTCAAGGCTCTACGCTTGTCCAGTGAGTGGATGACCTTTTACTCTGTAATCAAACTAAGCAGGCAGTGCTTACAGATCCCCTTCTTCTCCTAAAGTCACCAGCTGAACAACGCCAGGAAGTCTCCAGATCTAAACTTCAGTGGGTACAAGTGACTGTTACCTACCTAGGACACGAGATTCCCTGGGGCATTTAAAAGCTCACCTAAAGCGCCTTGAGTTAATTTTGCCCATCCCTCTCCCCAAAATGAAAAAACAGTTACATAAAGCTATTGCCGCCAACAGATTCCTAATTTTGCAGCCCTTGCTAAATTTCTGTACACCCTTCTCCCAGCTCTCACCCCAGAGCCGATCTCCTGGCCTTCAGAGGCATTTACCTCCTTTGAAACCTTAAAATTAGCTTTGTCCAAACCCCAGCTCTTGGCTTACCTAATTTTGACAAACTTTTTCATTGATATTGCCATGACAATAAGGGGATTGCTGCAGGCATTCTAGGACAATCCTGTGCCTCTCAGATCCGACCTACAGCATACTTCTCATGCCAGTTAGACCGTGTGGCATCAGGTTTGCCCCCATGCTTCGTAGGGGGGGCCACAGCTGCCACCTTGACTGACAAAGCCAGCGCTCTGACTTTAGGCTCCCCATGTTCCCCATGCTGTGCCTGCTACTTCACAAGTTCATAGGATGCAGCACCTCTCAAGGGCGACAGACCACCGATGAACAGGCTCTTTTAACCAACCCTTCCATCACCTTATCGTCATGGCACATTGAATCCAGCTACTTGACTACCCTTCTCTGATGATGGAGCACCCCACTCTATCCCACTTGATTGCCTTGCAACTACAGAAATGGTCTCAAAGCCATGACAGGATCTCAGATATCCTTTCAGATAATCCAGATTTCTATTTTGTGACAGCTCCTATAAACGAAATCTCTGGGGAAACATAACAACTGGTCATGCCATAGTCTTCCCACAGGAAACTCCTAGGCACGCTCCTCGCCCACTGTAAGACAGGTCAAGCTGCTGGACTCGTAACTCTCACTGGAGGCTGCCCGAGAGCAAAAGGGAAAATGCCACTATTTACAAAGACTCCAGATATGCTTTTGGAGTCTGCCAAGCTGTTGGCACAATTTGGAAATCCCGTGGATTCGCAACTTCTGCAGGAACTCTACTGCTAATGGGCAGATGATTGCTGCACTGCCACAAGCTATTCAGCTCCCTTCTCAAATTGCCACTGGTCACCGTTCAGCCCACACTAAGAGGACAGGCTGATAAAGCTGCAAGGCATGCAGCTCACCAAGGACCCCCTTATCCTTTCTCCATCCAATTTCTAAACCTGTCTTTATCCCTGACTGATATTATTAGCTATCAGGCAGATGCCCTACGATCTGAAAAAGACAAATGGATACAAAAGGGTGTAGAACAATGATCAGATGGATTACACACTGGGCCACACGGACCTCCTGCAGCCCTTTTTTGTCTTTTTGGCTTGCACTTATCTCCCCCAAGCAGGACACATGTGCAGACGGAGGGTAGTTACAGAGCTGAAAGACAATTGGTTTTGCCCCGGCACCCACAAAATTTCCAACCAAATTATTTCCCAGTGCACTACTTGCAAATCTCACCAAGTTTCTGGGAGAAATCAGCGTACCCCAGGAAGTCCTCCCAGGCCCTCATTGCTCTTTGTGGCACTCCAAATGGACTTTACAGACTTGTCCCCAGCTTTAGGCTATTCTCACTGTTTACTGTCTGCATGTTTAGTGGATGGACTGAATGCTACCCGACCAGACATGCAGATGCCAGAACGGTAAAGAAATTAATATCTGAGATTATTTGTCATTTTGGCATTCCTTTATGGACTGAATCAGACCAAGGAACTCATTTTATAGCTGAGATGAACTACTTGCTTGCAAAAACTCTGGGGTACTCAAATTTCATACCCTACATCATCCTCAATCGTCTGGGCAAGTGGAACATAAAAATCTAGACATAAAAAGGACTTTAGGAAAAATGTGTCAGGAAACCAGACTTAAACGGCCAGAATATATAAAGATCCTTGGCCCTTACAAAGATCTGGAACACTCCAAATAGGAGACATGGATTGACCCCTTTTGAAATAGTTTTTGTACACCCAATGCCTCTTGGCATCTCTACATCCTGCATTTCTGGATTAAGTGAATATTGTGGGAACTTAAGCGAACAATTTGATGCTAGCACTAGCTCTATACAAGAACTAACTAGTATACTTGGAGCACATCACCGACAGGTAAAAGGGCATGGCCTCCACCAACTGACCAGTCTTGCCATCCCTTTGGACCATGAGACTGGGTGTACCTCCAGGTCTTGAGAAGAAAACACGTGCTGTTGCCTTGCTGGGAATGACCTTTTGAAGTCCTACTGACCACCTACACTGCCATCAAAACAAAGGAAAATCTTCCTGGATCCATGCAAGCCAAGGCCAGAACAGACCCAGGACATTACTCTCAAGACAACTGGGAGACAGTCCCCACAAGTGGCCTTCAACTAAGGATTTCCAGGGCCAATTCCCAGGCCCCAGAAGCAGCTGGCCCCACAAAGCAGACAGCTTTCCCCCAAATCGCGGATCAAGAAACCTTGCTTTCACCTACTCCCCATTTCCGTTTTTAACATACATACACACACAAAAACTCAACAGCTACCTTTTCTTATTAATGAACCTTTTTTTCATTTATTAATCAGTTATTAGAAGGCTGCCTGGAGAGTGCTCTCCCTATCTATGCTGTTTCTCCTCTCTAAGTCTCCACTATGGGTCTTTATCAACCTGTGTCTTGCTCTTTCTAACCCTCTCTTTTTCAACAAGTCGGGCACAGACCAAACGCCCCCCATGCCATTTACCAAACTATGGCCAAGTTAACTAATCAATCTGACTGTTGGTTATGTCAACATCTAGACAGCTCAAAGGAACCTAAACTAGTCTTCAATCCTGCCGATGTGCACGCCTGGTGGGCAAAGGACGGAAGACAGACAAGCGACAGGATATGGTGTCCACAACAAGAAAAACACCACTCTGCCTCTTCTCCTGGTGAGGCATTTAGGCCCTGGAAAACCTCACAAAGGGTCACGGACTGCCCCTCGCCCAGGTAAAGACAATAGGTGGAAACTTTTTCCTTTGCACTGAAAACACACAAGACACTGGACCTTTCCTGGGTGAAATACCAGGACAATACTGCAATCAAACTCTGTGGTTTGATTCCACAGGTGGCATCTTCAAACCTCTCAAGAAATTTGTGACTCCAGCATCACCCTTTTTGGCACAAACATCTGCCAAGTCACCCACTGTCCGGGACGGCTCACAGGCCACCCCTGTACAACTTGAGCTATTGTAGCTGTCCCCACGATTAAGCTTCCCAATATCACACATTGTATATGGGTGGATAAAAAATCTGGATTTACTTGGCTGGGTAACAGAACCAAGCTTTACAGCCGGCAAAACTAGACTACAGGCCTCCTATACCAGCTACTTTGCAGTCTGTTCTGCTCTCGCAGACTGACAGGTGCACATGGAAGATGGAGGTGTTTGGACACTAACAGTAGCAATGGCAAAGGTCTTGGAATAATCCAGACCCTGGGAATTACAGGTTTCATTCTAGCCTTGTCTATAAACCACACTGGTATTTTTATGTGGCAACAAAGTATATAAAGAGTTCCCACCTAAATGGTCAGGACACTGGACTTGGGTACCTGGCTCCTTCTATCAACAAATACTCCACCCGAAATGCCAGCCAACTTACATACATGGGCTCCTTTGTTCACAAAGTCGTGCCACATACACAGGCCACTGGAGAAATCAGAATCCACTTGTGTATCACAACTCCAAATTCTTTTCAGCACTAAGGGTCTTATTCTCAAGCTTTGGAAATTATGAACTGGAAAAGGCAATCTTAAATCTCTCCATGATAATGGAACAAGAGTTCAACACTACTATGCAAACTTTGAAAATACACCAGTCAGAAGTCGAGAGGTTAGCCTCTGTGTTACGCCAAAATCACCGTGCTCTAGAAACACTGACTGCCCACCAAGGAGGAACCTGGGCAATCACTGGTGAAAAATGTTGCTTTTATGTGAATCAAACAGTTTAAGTAGCATCTAACTTACATTTATTGAAGAGAAGATTAACACTTTCCATCAGACAAATGAAGCAAAGGCATTTTATTGGACTGACCTATTCCCAGGCCTGGGGAACTGATTTAACAGGGTGGGGGGAGACATGCTCCAATTTGTTCTTCTCTGTTTATTCATTCCCATTCTAATCTATGTTTTTATCTCCCCTTGCAGATTTCTTACCACTTGGCTACGAATTTGTTTTCTCTCTCCACAGTCACCAGCTCAACTTTTAATATGTGAAACTTCCAAGAAGTTTCAGAGGAGGGAGTTGGTGGGGTTCAGGGAAGGCCGTCGCAGATGTGCCACTGTGGCACGTGGAGTGTTTTGAGATGAAGGCAATTGAGACTAGGCTCAAGAGAAACTTTTATGTCTCCCTTGAGGAATTAAAATTAAGGGGCTTGCCTATTACCAGAAATAACCTTTTACTGACCTATCTGTACGATAGGGCAGCACCTAATTCCTGAACATGTGCTCTTCTTATCCTGTGAATTACCCTCCTCCCCAATGAAGCCCAGGTCCCTACCCCATCGTTAGCTCGAGATGGCATAAATACCTCAGTTTACTTTTCTGTCTCTGAACTCCTATGGATACGGGGGTCTCTGTATGTACAAAATTCATTAAATTTGATTTTCTCTTATTAGTCTGTCTCATGTCAATTTAACTCTTAGACCAGCCAGCAGAACCAAGAGGGTAGAGGAAAAGTTCTTCCTCCCCAACACAGCCTAGCTGTGTCAGGCTCCAAGGGGAGGCAGACAAGGTCGATGGACAGACGGTGACTATGTTAGAGACAAAAGCCTTCTATGCTGAAACCACTCACAAAAGACACAAGACAACAGCAAGGCCCCATGGCCTGAGAGGCACAGACAGCCAGGACTCTGGGAATGAAGAGGAATAGGGGGAACATGACAAGGATCATAATCCCATCATGATGAAAGCAGCACAGCTGAGCCTCACTGGGCCCCAACGTGTGCCTGCATGCTGCTGAGGCTCCACATGCCATACTCTAGCAGTGACTAGTTCCCAGCTCTGGAGATAGATTCTGACTTTCAATACAGCCTACTGAGAAGGGTACTTACTTGCTCTATAGCCTGGGGGAAGTCGACTTATTTCTCTGAGCCTCGATTTCCACATCAATAATAATAATAGCCCCCACTTCACTAGCTAGTTGTGAGAATTAAAGAAAAAAATGTTCATGAAGCAAACGCTGGCGTGCATGGCACAGGTCAGTGCTCAGTGTGTTTTTCCTACTTTTATTAATCCTCCCCCAGCTAGGATGTCAATGCCATCATCATCTCTGGGGCACAGTCAGTGGCATGAGGCTCACACAGCTCTAGCAAGTCACCCAGAGTCACGCGGCCCTGGAGCAGAGGCAGAAGTTGAACATCCAGAAAAGACTGCACCATCTCGCCCTCCTGAGAGGTGTCTCAGAGACACTCCCTTCCAGCGTGCACACACTTCCCTCTGGCTGGAAGGTCTCAGCACAGTTAAAGGGTTAAATGAGGGCCAGCTGTTGTGGATGTTTAGTTGGTATTTTTCCTCTTTGCTCTCAGAATACCCTGAAAAGCAAAATCAACCAAGCCCCCTATCTCTGCTTTTGTAACTCTACCAGATTCTGTGCACAGAGATTCCACAAAATGCACAGGTGGGAAAGGGGGTACTTTATGTAGAACCAGCAAGGCCAGGGAAAGACCCTTCCGAGACACTGGTGCAGAGCTGGGAAGGGAGGGAAGAGGCAGCTCTGCACAGATGGGGCGGGGGCAGGAGGTAGGGAAGGCAGTTTGCAGAGCTGAGGGAATTGCAAGGGCAAAGGCTGAGATGTGGGAAAGAGCTCGGAATGTTCAAGACAGCTCAGCTGGAGGGCAGTGAGGAGGAGGCATGGAAGGAGAGGACAGAAGGGGAGGGGGCAGAGGTGGATGTAGGTGGGACTTGAGGCTATGGGGGAAAGTTTGGCTTTAAGTGTGACAGGAGTCCCCAGAGGGGAGAGTCACTCACTCATTATGCAGTTATGGAGCACCGGTTACAGGCCCTGTACTGTCCCAGGTATGAGGATAAGGCAGAGAAGAGGAGCTCACGTTCCAGGGTTGGGGACAAGGAATGCAGAATACAATCTCGAATGGCCATGAGAATTCTACAGACAATAAAACAGAGGAAGGGCTCCAGAGACTGGGTCGACTTTAAATGGGGTGAGTGGGGAAGGACTTTTCAAGGAGGGGACAATGGAGGGAGCGTGAAATGCAGTGACAAAGGGAACCACATGTGGCAAATGCGCAAGGAAGACAAGTCCTGACAGTGATTAAGAGTATGACAAAAGTAAACAGGGTGCCACGCTAGGGAGTAATCCGGGGCCTGTTGCATGTTTACGGCTAAAAGACAAACCACTCCTGCACACACTCACCACTGAACATGGAATGGGTCTGCTTTTCAACGGTGAGTGTCTAAACGGGTTCACCACACACAGTTGCAAGTCAACCCCACTTGCAAGAATCAGATGGCAATTGCAAAAGGTGAATTCAGGGGCCTTCTTGCCTCCCAGCCTGATCTGCCATCTTCTGTGCCATAGCAGAGCAGCAGCAATTCCAAACGCGTTATTCCCACCCACCTTTCCCCCCGGGCTATTCCCCTTCCCACCCGACTCATCAGCTGTGTAGAGGTTAGAGCCCAGGAAGGCCCATGGGCCAGATTCTTCTTGGGGTGAGCCCCTAACATCATGGCGGACCCAGGAACGCGGCTCCCTGGCAACACAGCAGACAAAGCTGTTCCCCGGGCAGTGCTGGGGAACAGAAGCACATAACACACGTTCCCTCTCCAGTTCCCTAAACCAAAAGAGAACAACTGTTAACACTGCCATTCTACACCCGACGAAATGGAGGCCCAGCTTAGGCAGGGAAGTTGGAGAGGTCACAGCCCTGGGATGGGTGAGGGCAGAATCCACACTGAGGACTCAGCAGCCCTGTCCCATCCAGCGGGAAGGTCCATGCGGACTGCGCGCACTGGAGAGATTCTGAGAAGCTACATTCCCTCTTCCACACCGCAAACCGGTGACTGCCAGAAATGAGGACCTCGCCATGCACACTCCAGCCCGCATTCCATACCATGGGCTCCGAGTGACTCCATGCCAGGGCCTGCAGACCCAATGGCACCGAGGGGAAGGTGAAGACCCCCCTGGATAGCATCTCCCACATCAGGACGCCGGACAGTCAAGGTAGGGGTCCGAGCGGGTAGGGATCTCGGACACCCTCCACACACCTGTGTCGGGTCCATGGTTGCCAGCACCGTCATGGAAGTCTGTGTGCGCAGCAGCGCCCAAGACGGGTCACTCGAACCCTCCCGCCGGTCCTACAAGACACGGGCGTGGCTCTCGTCTCCTTGGGCGTTTCTCCGCAAGGCGCTGAAGTATCACCTGCCCGGGGAGCTCGTGCGCGAACAACCGCAGAGGTTGAAAAGAACGAACCTGCCCAAGACGCCGGAAGTCCCGCCCAACAGGGCAGGACGCACGAGACCTTTTCCCCGTCCCTTATTGGTCCATTCCCACCGCTTCCCACCGCGCACGCAGTTCTGGATAATGTAGTTTCTCTCCTGCGTGCAGCAGGGGCCCGGACCCATTTCCAATCTCCTGATGGACAGCTAGGGAGCCGCGTTGGGACGCTGAGAAAAAGTGACCAGAGCTCTTTGGAATGTGGGGCTTGGCATCTTCTTGATATAAGAAAGATTTAAAATAGAGAGTATATGGGTGTATGCAGGAGGGGAGCGGCGGAGGATTGGACCATAGGGCTTGGAGAGTTGAAAAAAGATGTGCGGAGCCGATGGCAGTGTAGACATGCTTTATTCTCTTAGGCATGCTTTATTCTCTTCCACCGACATGGGGAAGGAGCCCCATGGCTTCTCCTGCGGCCGTTTTTATATGACTTCCACACAAAAGTGGTACACAGCCAGTGCAGGTTGCATAGATATGTTTACATACACGGTTTGGCGCATTCCCTGCCTGCAGTGGACATGCTGAGTCATGTCTGCCGAGAAACTGCTCGGGTCTAATTGTCCATAGTGACTCCATTTTCCCTTTAATGGGGAAGCTATTCTGATTTAAACATGATTTGGCCTGAATTTTATTTTGTTCAGAGCTGCCTGACTATGGCCTGACAGACATACATTGTACGCCTACTTTAACTCACTATCCCAAACCAAAGGATGCAGTCTTTGAAGATAGGGGCGCACGCCCTCTGACCTCAATACTAGGGTTCTTTGGAAGATAGTTTTTCTTCCCAGAAACCAAGGTAAAGTTAACCAGCTGTGTACGTCCTAAACTGCAGCAAAATATCTACTCGTGGCTGTCGACTGAAATAGGGTCTGATGCCGGCTCAGTGAGTTGAGGAGTCGAAAGAAAGATTTCTTGGACTCTCAAGGTCTGGTAGTAGTGCTCTTTTATTCAGAGAATACACGAGGACAGGACCCATGGGCAGCAAGAGCTGCAGGCATGGGGACAGGACCCATGGGCAGTGAAGAGCTGCAATGTGTTGAGGGTTACAGCTAAATTTACAAGGCATAGGTATGTGAGTTATTTCTTTACAAGATAAAGGAAAGATCGTGAAAAACTCGTTAAAATGGTATCAGTGCAGGTGGGGTCTGGTTATCAGGTGGTCCTATAACTGTCGATAGAAATCAGGTCAGGACGTCCTATGCTTCCCAGAGGATGATGTAGATTGGCATGTAGGGCAGGACATCTTGCACTTCTGTCCCTGGGGCCGGGGCACCCCTGATCCTCGTCACGGTCCAGGTGATATTAGCAAAGGAATTTATTCAATAATCAGCATCAGGAATTTGAACCCCGGAAAAACTCAACAGAGTGTTCTGATGGAATTCCTCCTGGCTGTGTGAGTTTAAGTGCAGCTTATATCTCTTTCACAAAAGAGTGTAAGTGTGGGCAAGAGGAAAAGGAAAAAAAAAACTTAGAGCTAGATTTCATGTATGTCCAAAAAAGGGGGATTGAGTACATCTGGGCTTTTCTCTAGATTCTACGTTGAAGGTAACATAAGAATTTCTTGGTTATACATCAAACAAGTTCAGAGATGCTGACGTTATCTATGCATGGAGGGAGGCAAGGACCAGGGTCATTAATTATTCCCTCCATCTCTAAGAATTGCAGCTGGGAAATGTGAGAGTGAGGTACCCCTTTATCTTTTCCTGTTGTGGATGTGTCCGGCTGCTGTCTTCCATCATGAAGTGTGGGTTGCGAGGTCATTTTGACACAGGCTGAAGATGGTGTACCACAGGACCAGGAGCAGAATTTGGCACCCCAAAATATGCCTCTTTGGCATAAGAATTATTTTAGGCTGAATATTTTTCAGAAAGAGCTGACACAGTGAAAAAGCTCTGAAAACCTAATAGAAGTTACCCATTTGTAGGGGAAATTTACATTATAAGACATATTTCCATTTGTAAGGGTGCCTTGCTCTCTGAGCCAGACCACCAAATCTTTAGAAACTCTTATCAGTAGAAAAGGGAATGACTTAAATCTACCTAGCAACTCTGCCATTGTTTACTGTGCTGACCTCATCTTAACTACAGAATGTTAAGGCTATTTTTCAGAGTCTGCGAGACAACCAGGAGTATGCACAGAGGGGAGAGGCGATTGAAACTCATCCTGCCAGTGCTTCTGCATACCAACCTGCGCTCCCTAGTCCCTTAAACCTTACCCTATACCCTGGATCAGGGAGACAGAGTTGAGAGACTATCCTTCTGTCGCCTTACCAGTCCATTACCAGTAATAATAAACTGTTTTTTCCCTCAAAGACTGGTGTGCACAGTATCGGCTTCTGTGCACATGGGTAGAAAGAGAGCCCTTGCTTGGTAACAGTGGCCTGCACAGCTGCTTCACAGTACAGTGACAAATAGAAATGTCAAGCAATAGGATGTATTGGAGTATATGAGGAAGCCACTTGGCGTAAACCTAATTCGGCCTGACTTTGTTTTTTCCAAAAGGGCCTGACATGGCCATTGAGCATGCATTGTATATCTGCTTTAAACATTTCCTATGGCAAGAACAAATGGCCTTAAGGTAAAGGTGCAGCTTCCCCCCAACATTGGCATTTCCTTAAGGATAAGCATCTTTCCTTAGGCTAGGAACTGATTGCTGTGCTCACCTTTGACCACCCAGCTCACCTGTGACCAACCAGCTCGAGACAACAGACCTGCCACCCTGCTGTGTCCACTGAGACAGCAGACCTACCTGCTGTGTCCATCAATCGCTGTGCCGACAGAGCAGTCTTGTGACTATTGTAAAAGGGACATTTCAGTCCTATGTGAAACATCCTCTTTGGGGGTATATGATCACTCTGTGCACCCCGCTTCTTTGGTGCCCTTTCTTCCTGAAGGAAGAAAGGCCCTGGGCCATGGTCCTCATTTTAGCTCAGAATAAACTCTCCCAAATTTTCATTTATAGGTTGATTATGGATTATTTTCATCATTTCATTTATAGGTTGATTATTTCATCAACAACAGCATGGAATTTATGTTACTGATTTGAAGCCTGTGCAGTTTGCTTGCTAGATCAGGGAGACGGGTCCCCAAAATCTGTCCACATTACTTTGAAAACATGTATCCCTGTCATGACTGATGTATGTTTTTTGTTCCAAAATGGTGTATAATCGTGCTGCAAACCACATTTCTCTGGAATGCTTTCTCCCTTGTGGAGACTGCCTTCCTAGTTCAAGTAAAATTCACCTTCTCTCTCTTTTCTGTGAAATGGCTATTGGTTATTTGCGTGGATATTCTTAAAGGGGAAGTGTTACCAAACCAGGTTCGTTTTTGCCTGCTGCCCAGAAAGCCAAACACTGAGAGGATGAGGTCACAGCAGAGAGAGTTTAATCACAAGGCAGCCATGTGCGAGGTGAGAGCGTGAGCCTCAAATTCACTTCCCCGAAAATAGGAACTCAGGGACATTTACGGGATAGGAAGCAAGGTGGTCTGAAATGTGGAGATAGATGATTGGAGGTGAGGAGAGGTGAGGTAGTTGATTGATGAGCTGTGCAAGCGTAGTCAGACCATCCCTCTTCATAGGACCCATGTTTGCAAAATGGCAGCGTTAGCATGCTCTGAGGGTGGAGTTTTTAGCCTCTTGACATCAAAAGGTTGCCTATTGGACATCTTTGTGGGCCCACTTGATGAGTTGGTGGTCTCAACCGGCCTGAAGTGGACAAGGAGTTCTAATTCCTGGAAGCTCACACACCCATTACCATGGTGACCAGGCTCAGGGGAGATGAGCCTCGTGGGAGTCAGACAGCATATTGCCTAAACAGCACAGTTAACAATGGGCGGGTTAAACAGCTAAAAGCTATAATCAGTCATTGCAAAAAGGAAAAAACTTTAGTACCTAGATGCTTACTCATCAAACTGGCCTTTTGCTGGTTTCAGATGCACGCACATTTATCTGCCACCCAACACAGATAACTTTAAAGTACATGATTTCAGATGCTCCAAAAAGCTACAGACCTAATGAAAACGCCATACCATGTACTATTACTGTAGCACAAAGTGTGTACTTGTAGCTGAGAGGAAATATAGGATATCTAGCTATTCTTCAAATACATGGAGATTGCAGCTTTAGAGTTGGTTTTGTAAATTTTAGTATGTTTGGTTAGGGATAAGAGAGAAGACTCCAGCAGGGACAGAAAGATGGAGGACGGGGAAGATTTTCAGCGGCCCTGAAGTTGGTGAACATGAGTGATGTTCTGCCTCTGATTGCCTCGGAAAACATCTGTCCTGTTGGTATAATCAGTGATGTTGATGCAGGCTCGGGGAGCCGAGGAGTCGAAAGAAAGATTTCTTGGACTCTCAAGGTCTGGTACTAGTGCTGTTTTATTCAGAAAATGGCATGGGGGCAGGACTTATAGGTGATGAAGGGCTGCACGCGTGGGGACAGGACCCATGGGCACTGAAGAGCTGCAATGTGTTGAGAGGGCTAAATTTATAAGGCATAGGTTTGTGACTTATTTTTACTAGACAAAGAAAAGATGATGTAAAAAGTCATTAAAATGGTATCAGTGCAGGTGGGGTCTGGTTATTGTGTCATCGTATAACTTTAGATATGAATTGGGTTATACAGATCAGCATGTAGGCTAGGACACCTTAGGCTTCTCTCCCTGGGACAGCCTTGATCCACATCAATGGGTCCAACCCAGCCAGCAAAATTATTTTACCCAAATGCTATTTCTTAATCCACATCCTAAAACATATTCAATTTCTTTTAGGGATCTGGAAAGGAAAGCCAGTTACAGAATGTCATTTCCTGACAAGAAATGAGCTGTCAGGTTCACAACACCTGCAAGTATGCCAAAGGGGCCTCTGAAACCTGAGACAAAGATCTATGACTTCACTGTCTCAATTCCATACTAGGAAGTGATTATCACTTCACTCATAATTGCAGAAACAATATCTGCATGGGGAGTAAGAGTATCACCAAAAAACACTTGTAAATTGTTTAAATTTCTGAAAGTTGTTAACAATGATTAAATGGTTATTCAAAGATAGTGGCAGAAATAGTCCTTGGAAAGCATATCTGTGACAGTGAAAAAAGTTAACATCTTAAGGAAGATTGAACAGGAGAAACTGAAGTCTGAGAAGTGAGAGTAGGAGAAGTGTGAACATAGATGCAAACATGTTCAACAAAATATTAGCAAATCAAATACAATACATTAAAAAGATCATGCACCATGAAGAGGTGAGATTTATTCCAGGGATGCAAGGATGGTTCAACATCCACAAATCAATCAACATGATACACCACATTAACAAAATGAAGAATAAAAATCACATCATTGTCTCAATACATGCAGAAAAAACATTCAACAAGACACAGCATCCATTTGTGATTTAAAAAACTCTGAATAAAGTGGATATAGAAGGAAAGTACCTCAACATAATAAAGACCATATATGACAAACCCATGGCCAATGTCATACTCAGTGGTGAGAAACTGAAAGCTATCTCTTTAAGAACAGAAACCAGCCGCTCTTATTTAACATAGTATTAGAAGTATTAGCCAGAGCAATTAGGCAAGAAAAAGAAATAGAAAGAATTCGAATTGGAAAGGAAGAAGTAAAACTGTCACTATTTGCAGATGATATGGTTTTATATATAGAAAACCCTAAAGAATCCACCAAAAAACTATTAGAAATAATAAAATCAGTAAAGTTACAGGGTATGAAATCAACACACAAAAATCAGTTGCATTTCTATACACTAACAATGAAATGGCAGAAAGAGAAATTAAGAATACAATCCCATTTAGTTACAACAAAAAGAATAAAATACCTAGGAGGTATTTAACCTAAGAGGTGAAAATCTTCTACACTGAAAACTATAAAATGTTGTTGAAAGAAATTGAAGAAGATGCAAAGAGATGGAAAGATATTCCATGTTCATGGATTGGAAGAATTAACAAAGTTAAGATGTTCGTACTTCCTTAAGCAATCTAAAGATTCAGTGCAATCCCTATCAAAGTACCAATGACACTTCTCATGGAAATAGAACATATAGTCCTAAAATTTATATGGAATGACAAAGGACCCCGAATAGCCAAAGCAATTCTGAGAAAAAAGAACAAAGCTGGAGGTATCACACTCCCTGACTTCAAAATATACTACAAACCAATGGTAATCAATACAGCATGGTACTGGCACAAAAATAGACACATAGATCAATGGAACAGAGTTGAGAGTCCAGAAATAAACCGACATATCTATGGACAGTTAATCTTTGACAAAGGAGCCAAGAACATACCATGGAGAAAGGAAAATCTCTACAATAAATGGTGTCAGGAAAACTGGACAGCCACATGCAAAAGAATGAAAGTAGACCATTATCTTACACCATACACAAAAATTAACTCAAAATAAATTGAAGACTTGAATGTAAGACCCGAAAACATAACACTTCTGGAAGAAACCATAGGCAGCATGCTCTTTTACTTTGGTCTTAGTAGTATCTTTTT
The DNA here is from genome assembly GCF_037783145.1 of Equus przewalskii. Taxonomy (NCBI): domain Eukaryota; kingdom Metazoa; phylum Chordata; class Mammalia; order Perissodactyla; family Equidae; genus Equus; species Equus przewalskii. The sequence goes on from NC_091839.1 coordinate 5,783,770, forward strand.
GAATACCGTGTCTCATCAGGCAAGGGAAACAAAAGAAAAAATAAACAAATGGGACTACATCAGACTAAAAACCTTCTGCATGGCAAAGGAAACCATCAGCAGATCAAAAAGACAACGTACCTAGTGAGAGAAAATATTTGCAAATTATACATCTTATAGGGATTAATATCCAAAATATATAAAGAACTCATACAACTGAACTACAAAAAACCCAAACAACCCAAATAAAAAAAGGATCTGAACGGACATTTTTCCAAAGAAGACATACAGATGGCCAACAGGCACGTGAAAAGATGTTCAACGTCACTAATTATCAGGGAAATGCAAATCAAAACTACAATGAAATGTCACCTCACACCCGTCAGAATGGCTATAATTAACAAGACAAGAAATAACAAGTGTTGGAGAGGATGTGGAGAAAAGGAAACCCTCATACACTGCTGGTGGGGATGCAAACTGGTGCAGCCACTATCAAAAACAGTATGGAGAGTCCTAAAAAAATTTGGTGTATATATATACACACCACACACACATGCACACTATATACATATATATACATATACATATACATACATATATATATACACATATATATATATACACAGATACATACACACACACACGCGCGCGCACACACACAGAGTGGAATACTACTCAGCCATAAAAAAGATGAAATCTTGAGGGTATTACGCTAAGTGAAATGTCAGACAGAGAAAGTCAAATACTGTATGACTCCACTCATAAGTGAAAGAAAACAACAAACAAACACATAGACACAGAGAATAGATTGGTGGTTCCCAGAGGGGAATGGGAGAGAGAAGAGGGAGAAAGGGGTAACAGGGCACATGTGTACAGTGATGGATGGTAATTAGTCTTTGAGTGGTGAATATGATGCATTCTACATAGAAATCAATGTATAATGATGTACACCTGAAATTTACATAATGTTCTAAACCAGTGTTACATCAAAAAAAAAAAAAGAGTAGGAGAAGTAATAGTATGTGCTATGCTATGCCAGAAATTTTGACACATTTGAGGACTTCTCTTCCAAATGTATATCTTTTTAATTCTTAAAATATTGAGGCAAAACCCACTAGAAGAAAGTAGTAAAGGAGATATTTAGAAAGATTTTCCAGAATGGTGAAAATGAACAGGAAAGTGGGGCTGTTATATTTATTCACTGCTCTAACAAATGTTCAGTGAGCAAATAATGGATTTTTGGCACTATCATCAGTGTATGGGAGACATTGGGAAAGGAAAGGAAAGGAAAATAAAGACACCTGTCCTCACGGAGCTCACATTCTATTTAAGAAAGATGGGCAGGAACATGAAAAAAAAAATTACTAAATTAAATAGTATGTAGACAAAACAGGAAGAAGGTGGGGGTGCTAAGAAAGCAGTGGAACAAACATTGAGTCAAGGAGTGAAGGGGAATCATTTTTCAACTAGAAGATATGAATTAGTGATACTGCTTTTAAAAAGAGGTTGTGTATGGGGTAGATGGCAGAGCAGGAAGCACCAGGATTCTCTCTCCCCGCCTAGACAGTTCTAGTGACAGAATCTGTCTGATGTAACTATTTGGTAGTCTACTACAGATGCAACTCTGTAGTCCACTGAAGCCTTGAAAATGCCACTGGAAGGCTTGGATATAAGTTGCAGTTAATGTTAGTTAATTCCAGCCCTTAGCACAGAAGCAGCTAGTAATCCCCCACCCTCAGCCCTGTGGCAGGCCACTGCGCACCTGTTCCTGGTGTAACCTACAAAGAGCTCTTGCAAGCCAGGGCAAAAAGGACCCTGTTCTCCAAACATCCGGTATCTGTTCTCTCATTGCTGCTCCTGATCACAGAGGTGCAGACAAGTGAGGAATGTGGCATTGTTCTTGTTGCCGTCTTCCCATTGTTGCCAGCCCCTCCCACTCCAGCTGATGTGACTTCTAGAAAATTTAAAGGACTAGCACCCTTTTTTCCTCCCTTCATTTTCCCATTTTGGGAGCCAGAAATTAAGGATTAGGACAGTTGAAAGCAATTGCATATATGGGAAAAATGAGAAAGTGACTAAACATGACCAAGGAAAGGTGCAGGCCCAGAAAAGACCTGAGAAGACCTTAAGCTTAAACCATGGATGATCCTTGCCTATAACAATCAGAATAAAATAAAAATAATCACAAAAAACAGCAAGTCCTGGCAAAAGGGGATAATCTGATTTCCAGAATTACCAGATTATTAGATTCACATCTCCAGTGTTCAACAACAACAAAAAAACTCACAAGACATACAAAGAATCAGGAAAATGTGACTCATTCAAAGGAAAAATAAATAAATCATCAGAAACTGTCCCTTAAAAGATCTTTTGGCGGATATACTGGGTAAAGACTTTAAAATAGCTATTTTAAAGATGTTCACAGAACTAACAGAAGATATGTAGAAGTCAAGGAAATAATATATGAAGAAAAAGGAAATACTAATAAAGAGGAAGAAAACATAAAAAACCCAAAAAGAAATTCTGGAGCTCAAAAGTAAAATAACTGAAATGAAAAATTCACTAGAGGATTTCAAAGTCACATTTGAGCAGGCAGAAGAAAGAATCAGCAAACTCAAAGATTAGACAATGGAAATTATTGAGTCTGAAGAATAGAAAGAAATATTAAAGAAAAATGAACAGAACCAAAGGGAACTGTGGAACGCCATCAAACGGACCAACACACACATTGTGGAAGTCCCAGAAGAGGAGAGAGGGAGAAAGGACAGAGAGAATATTTGAAGAAATACTGGCTAAAATCTTCCCAAATTTGATGAAAGACATGAGTATAAATAAGCCAAAAGCTCAGTGAACTCCAAGTAAGATGACCTCAAAGAGACTCACCCCAAGACACATTATGATAAAACTTTTGAAAAGACAAAGACAAAAAGAGAATTTTGAAAGCAGCAAGAGAGTAGTAACTCATCACGTACAAGGAATCCTCCATAAGATTATCAGCCTATTTCTCATTAGATGCTTTGGAGGCCAGAAGGCAGTGGGCCAATATATTAAAGTGCTCAGAGAAAATAATCATCAACCAAGAAGCTTATATTCGACAAAACTGTCCTTCAAAAGCAAAGGAGGAATTAAGACGTTCCCACATAGGGGCCAGCCCCATGGCTGAATGGTGAAGTTCACATGCTCTGCACCCAGGGTTTCACTGGTTTGAGTCCTGGGTGCAGACCTAGCACGGCTCATCAAGCCATGCTTAGGTGGCGTCCCACATAGCACAACCAGAAGGACCTACAGCTAGAACATGCAACTACGTACTGGGTGGCTTTGGGGAGAAGAAGAAAAAGAGAAAAAAAAAGACGATTGGCAACGGATGTTAGCTCAGGGCCAATCTTTCATAAAATTAAAAAAAAAAAAGACATCCCACATAAAGAAAAGCTGTAGGAGATTTTTACCACTAGACCTGCCCTGAAAGAAATGTTCAGGAGAGTCCTGCAGGCTGAAATGAAGGGACACTAGACAGTAACTTGAAGCCATATGAAGAAATAAAGATCTCAATAAAGGTAAATACATGGGTAATGATAAAATCTAGTTTTATTGTAACAACAGTTTGTAAATCTACTTTTTGTTTCCTACATTATTAAAAAAATAATTACTAGTCTAAAAGCTAGCACTATTGTAACTTTGGTTTGTAACTCTGCGTTTTCTAACCTACATATTTTAAGATACTAATTCATTGAAAATAATCGTTGGTTTATATTTTTGGTCACACAGCGTATAAACACAAAACTTTGTGATGTCAAAAACCAAAAGGATGTGGATGGAGTTGTAAAGGAGCAGTTTTTGTATATTACTGAAGTTAAGATGGCATAAATTCAAATTACAGTGTAATAACTTTAATATGTTAAATGTAATCCCTATGGTAACCACAAAGAAAATAGCTATAAAATATATACAACAGAAAATGAGAAAAGGGTTTAGACTTCTCACTACAAAAAATCAGCTAAACACAAAAGAATACAGTGACACAGGAAATTAGGGATAAAAAAGCTACACCTTTGTTTTCTTTAAGCTATATAGAAAACAAATAGCAAAATGACAGAAGTAAGTCTCTCCATATCTGCAATTACTTTAAATGTAAATGGATTAAACTCTCCAATCAAAAGACAGAGATTGGCAGAATGGGTAAAACCACATGATCCAACTGTATACCCTCTACAAGAGGCTCTGTTTAGATCAAAAGACACAAATAGATTGAAAGTGAAATGATTGAAAAAGATCTCCTGTGCAAATAATAACTAAAAGTGAGCTGGGGTAGATATACTAGCATCAGACAAAATAAACTTTAAATTTTAAAAGTTTACAAGAGATAAAGAAGGACATTATATAATAAAAGGTTTGAAACAGCAAGAAGAGGTAACAACTATAAACATTTATGCACCTTATGACAAACCATCCAAAGATATGAAGCAGAAACTGACAGGATCAAATTGAGAAATAGACATTCCCACAGTAATAATCGGAGACTTCAATATTCCACTCTCAGTAATGGATAGAACAAGCAGACACAAGATAAGGAAGGGAATAGAGGACTTGACACAATCAACAAACTGGATTTAAGAGGCATATACACAACACCATTCAACAACAATAACATACACCTTCTTCTCAAGTACACATGGGAAATTTTCTGGGAAAGACCATATGTTAGGCCACAAAATGAATCTCAATAGATTTAAAAAGATCCTTATCATACAATGTATCTTTTCCAACCACAATGGGATCAAGTTAGAAATCAACAATAGAAGTAAAATTACAAAATTTACAAATTTGTGGAAATTAAACAACACTCTTTTAAACAACCATTGGGTCAAAGAAGGAACAAGAAAGGAAATTAGAAAATATCTTGAGAAAAATTAAAACACAGCATACCAAAAGTTATGGGATGCAGTGAAAGCAGCGCTAAGAGGCAAGTTTATAGTGGTACGTGCAAAGACTGAAAAAGAGGAAAGATCTCAAGTTAACTACCTAATTTTACATACCAAGGAACCAGGAAAAGAAGAGCAAACAAACCCCAAAGCTAGCAGAATAGAGGAAGTAATAAAGATTAGAGCTGGTATGAATAAAATCAAGAATAGAAAAATAGAGAAAATCCACGAAACCAAAAATTTCTTGATCTGAAAGATCTAATAAATCAACAAAACCTTTACCTAGATTGCTAAGAAAAAGGGAAAGAACACTCTAATTACTACAATCAGAAATGAAAATGTGGATGTTACTACCAATTTTACAAAAATGAAATATTTTTGTACAGGAAACAGGAAATGTTTTATGCCAACCAAGTGGATAACCTAGACAAAATGGAAAATACCTAGAAACACACAGCCTACCAAGACTGAGACATAAATAGGAAATCTGAATAAATATATAACTAGTAAGGAGATTGAGTCAGCAGTCAAAAAACTCGAACAAAGAAAAGCCCTGGATCAAGTGGCTTCATGGTGAATTCTACTAAACATTTAGAGACATTAACACCACTTCTCAAACTCTTCCAAAAAATTGAAGAGGAGGGAACATTTGCTAACTCATTTTGTGAGGTCAGAATTACTCTGATACCAAATTCAGACAAAGACACTATAAGAAAAGAAAACTACAGACCAGTATCTTTTATGAATATTCATGCAAAAATTCTCACCAAAATACAAGCAAACTGAACTCAGCAGCATATTAAAAGGATTATACACCACAACCAAGAGTGATTTATTCTCAGGATGCAAAGATGGTTCAAGATATGAAAATCATTGTAATACACCACATTAACAGAATAAGAAAAAAATCCCACATGATCACCTCAATTGGTGCAGGAAAAGCATTCGACAAAACTTAACACCCTTTCATGATAAATACACTTAAATTAGGAACAGAAGGAAAGTATCTCAACATAATAAAGGCCATAAAAGAAAAGTCCACAGCTAACATCATGCTCAACGGTGAAAGACTAAAAGCTTTTCCTCTAAGTTCAGTAATGAGACAAGGGGACCAGCCCTGTGGCCAAGTGGTTAAGTTCGAGCACTGCTTTGGTGGCCCAGGCTTCGCTGGTTCTGATTCTGGGTACGGACTGAGCACCACTCATCAAACCATGCTGAGGTGGCATCCCACATAGAAGAACTAGAAGGACCTACAACTAGGATGTACAACTAAGTAGTGGGGGGCTTTGGGGAGAAAAAAAGGAAAGAGAAGAAGATTGGCAACAGATGTTAGCTCAGGGCCAATCTTCCTCCCCCTCTCCCCACAAAAAGACAAGGATGCCCACTTTCAACACTTCTATTCAACATTGTATTGGAAGTTCTAGCCAGAGCAATTCAGAAAGAGAAAGAAATAAGAGACATCCAAATTGGAAAGGAAGAAATAAAATTATCTCTGCTCACAGATGACAGGACCACATACTCAGAAAACTCTGGAGATCACACACACACACAATTAGAACGAATCAATGAATTCTGCAAAGTAGCAGGATACAAAATCAATACTCAAAGATCAATTACGTTTCTGTACACCAACAATGAACAATCTGAAAAGGAAGTTCAGAAAACAATCCTATTTACAATAGCCTCAAAAGAATAAAATACTTAGGAATAAACTTAACCAAGGAAGTAAAAGACTTGTATACTGAAAACTACAAAACATTATGAAAGACATTTAAAAAGACGCAAATAAATGGAAAGATATCCCATGTTTATGGATTAGAAGACAACATCATTATGACATCAATACTTCCAAAAGCAATCTACAGATTCAATGCAATTGCTATCAAAATTCTGACAGTATTTTTTGCAGAAATAGAAAATTTCATCCTAAAATTCGTATGCAATCTCAAAGGACCCCAAATGGCCAAACCAATCTTGAAATAGAAGAACAAAGTTGGAGGTCTCCCACTTCCCAATTTCAAAACTTACTAGAAAACTACAGTAATCAAAACTGTGTGGGACTGCATTACAATAGACACATAGACCAACAGAATAGACTAGAAAACCCAGAAATGAATCCTTGCACATATGGCCAAATGATTTTCCACAAGGTTGTCAACATCATTCAATGGGGAAAGGAGAGTCTTTCAACAAATGGTGCTGAGGAAACTGGATACCCACATGCAAAGGAATGAAAGTGAACCCTCACTATATACATACAAAATTAACTAAACATGGATCAAAGACCTCAATGTAAGAGCTAAAAGTATAAAACTCTTAAAAGGAAACACAGGAGAAAGATTTCAGGGTACTGAATTTGGCAATGATTTCTTGGATATGACATCAAAAGAACAGGCAACAAAAAAAAATAGATAAATTGAACTTCATCAAAAATAAAAACTTTTGTGCATCAAAAGACACCGTCAAAAGAGTGAAAAGGCAACCCACAGAATGGGAGAAAAGTCATATATCTGATAAGGGATTAATAGCCAGGATATGTAAAGAACTCCTACAACTCAACAACAAAAAACCCAAAAAACCTTATTTAAAAATGGGCAAAGGACTTCAATAGATATTTCTCCAAGGAAGATACACGAATGGTCAACATGCACGTGAGAAGATGCTCAACATTATTAATCATTGGGGAAATGCAAATCAAGAACACAATGATATACTACTTCACATCTTTTAGGATGCTTTTATTTAAAAAAAGAAAGAAAGAAAGAAAATAATTTTTGGCAAGGATATGGAGAAATTGGAGCCCTGGTTCATTGCTGGTAGGAATGTAAATTGGGATAGCTGCTTTGGAAGACAGTATGGTGTTTCCTCAAAAAAGTAAATAGAGAATTACTATATGTTCCAGAAATTCCACTTATAGGTATAAACCCAAAATAACTGAAAGCATAGACTCAGATATTTGTACACCAGTGACCACATCAGCATTATTCATAATACCTCCAAAGTGGAAATGACCCAAATATCCATCAACAGTTGAATGGATAAACAAAATGTAGTGTATATATATACATATATACACATATACACACACACACAATGGAATATTATTCAGCCTTAAAAAGGAATTAAATTCTGATACATGCTACAATATGGATGAATCTTGAAAATATTGTTAAGTGAAATAAGCCAGACACAAAAGGACAAATATTGTACAAGTCCACCTATATGAGTACCCAGATTTGTCAAACTCAAGGAGACATAAGTAGAATAGTGGTTAGCAGGGGCTTGTGGAAGGGGATTAATGAGGCGTTACTGTAAAAATAAAATTTTGGAGTGATTTGAGTACATATGAATTTACATAACATCAAAATTGTACTTTATATATTTTAAAGACATTTGTAAATATGAAAACAATATTAATATTTCAAGAGGAACAATGAGACCACCTATACAACCTAGTTGTAACAAACCCCTTCCTGCCAAGAATAAAAATCCTGAGAAATCAAAAAACTGATGGGTTTGTTTGACTTTATAAGAAAACAAACCCATTGTATAGCAAAAGATATCACAATAAAGTAAGATAAATTATAGAGCAGAAAAAATCATGTATCTCAGCCACATAACAAAGTGGCATTTTCTGTAATATGCAAAAAACTCCTACATGTAGCATGATAGGAAAAAAGAGGCAGATCAGATCATACAAGTAACAGAAAATCCAATTTTAATGGGAAACAAATACATGGAAAATTCCCCAGTTTCACTGAAACATACATAATTGCAAATTGCACTAAAATGTAACATCTAAAAGACAAAACTTACAAGTGCTGTATTGATGGGCAGGATGTGGGGAAAGGTACTCACTCTTTGGTGGTGTTACAGTTTGTTAAAAAGCAATGCTCTTAAAATACGTATAAGTATCAGCAAGCAGGTAAACTCAGGGAAAACTATTCCTTAGAATAAAAGTACCCCTGTGTAAAGATATATGTGCAAAAATGTTTGTAATTTAAAGTAGTAAGCATAATTTAAAGTAGCAAGTAGAGCTTAATGGAAGGGCCAATCCTAAATACATAGCTGAATAAATTATAATGTAATCATACCATGAAAATTATACAGTCATTAAGAAGATGGACTAACAGGTACATCATAGCCCCTATAGAAATTTCTTTGAAGAATTGTGATAAAACAAAATTAACCCATTTTATTGAACAAATGATGAAAACTGTATATAAATTCATATGAAAAGATTTATCTGATCACAAAGACAAGAGGAAGGCTACACAGTCATTTCCTAACAGGAGTCACAGGGAGTGCAGGGAGGGTGGCTAGACTAAGGAGAAGTGTGAGGAGGAAGTCAGGAGGGAGGTGTGCAAAAAAGGGGAGAAAAAGGCTGTAATAGAATATGCACACATTGCTCCCATTAATGCATTAAAGAAATATGGATTTATCAATAATAAAATAGGCAATGGTTAAAAGAATCATACACAGAGAGAAAATGTGGAATTGTACAAACCCAAACTAGAATAGAAGAGACCAGTATTAGAGAAAATATAGTTATAATGAACAAGGGACAAGTATAATTCCACAGTAAAGAAAAAAAAAGCCCAGAGAGACATTTCATTGAAGAAATGGATATCTGGAAAGAACTAAACTTATAAACAATTTAGGCATTGGTTGAAATTTCTGGAGAATCACTGGCCCAGAGTATATGTGTCTTATAAGAAGGCATGTCTTCCTGAGTCAGTTCATCGTCGGGAGCTGTTCACAGGGGGCTGAAATGAACAGTGACAGAGACAGAGCACGTGCGAGGAGAGAGGAGACAGACAGAAGCAGGCATCCTGTCAGATGGTCAGGACCGAGCTGACCAGGGACACTGAGCTGTCCCTGAGGTGGCGTTAGAGCTACAAATGACTTGAGGAAATGTACAATAACGTTTTACCATGTCCGTTAACCCTCACTCAGCACTTGACATTAGGCTAAGCACTGCCCTTCTTGGACACTTTTCTTCCAAGCCCTGGTGTTCTGGAAGGAAATAAGAAATACTAGGAATACACATCAGATGATAAACTGGCTTGTGACTGCGACCAAAACCAAATTTCAGATCCGGTGGTGGTGGTGACTGAGCCTGTGCTCACTACCCTGTAACCACGGGAAGGGAATTTTAAATATACATGCATTTTCCAAGTTGTTTCATGTAGATGGGGACATTTGGAGGAGGAAATGGCATTGAACTATTAAGGATATTCTATGTACAAGGCACATGCTTAGTCCTATTTATTTGTTTAAACACTCTTAATAAGTTGGTCTTACAAATCTTATGAATATAGTAAGGAATTTAAGGCTGGCCCCGTGGCCAAGCAGTTAAGTTTGCATGTTCTGCTTTGGTGGCCCAGGGTTTCGCCAGTTCGAATCCTGGATGTGGGCATGGCACTGCTCATCAGGCCACGCAGAGGTGGCGTCCCACATGGCACGACCAGAGGCACTCACAACTAGAATCTACAGCTGCGTACTGGGGGGCTTTGTGGAGAAGAATAAAAACAAAAAAAGAAGATTGGCAACAGTTGTTAGCTTGGGTGCCAATCTTTAAAAAAAATAGATAAATAAGGAATTTAAATTCTGTGAGGTAAAACTGCAGGTGAAGAGGAAAGAGAAATCAGACAGAAGTAAGACAGGAAGAAGTTGAAGGGACATTTCAGGTAAGATGGGTAGGAACACGGCTTTTCTCTGCAGATGTTAGAATACATTCCTCCCTATTTTGGAGTCTTTTCTAGGAAACAGGTTTCCAGACAATATTGCTTTCCCATGTCCTGACATGCATCCCTATTCCTTTACTGACCCTGTCTCTTGGCCAGAATGAAAGGACACTCACTTACTGGAGCCCTGCTGCCAGAATCCCAGGACCAGGGCCACAGTATACATGAGAGAGGGAAGGCTGACCGCTGAGCTTTACATTTGGAATTACCTGACTTCATCTCTCTCCAGAGCTGGAGTCTTACTGCTTTCTATAATTTCAGTTGACAGTGTCAGCAAGGGAAGTTGGGCTATCTCTGAAATCTTTGCTTTTGGTACAAATTACAACCAATTACAAGTCATTCATGAGAACACACAGCATTGCTTCTAGAAATAGCTGGAAGAGAAACTTTCCACTTAACCCTGCAGTGATGCGGTCAGATGTTCCCAAAGCCCAGGAAGGGAGTGAAGAAAAGAAGCTAAGCCTGTAGCCAAGACTTCTGGGCAATGGGAAGAGGGATTTTCCTGGAAAATGTTTCCCTATTATCCCTTAGAACTCTGGTGAACACTATCAGTTAAGAGAGAGGGAGTGTCATCAACTCAGGAATGGGTGGAGAAGAAGTTATCACAGAGGCAGTAAGGAGTTGGGAGAGGGCCTGGGCGCAGAATTCATGTCAAAAAGGAGAAATGGGTCAAAAGGTTTAAATGCTGTCATGAATAAAGGTAAGATAAATGGTCAAATGGAGCACTAGAATTAAGGGAAAAAGTTGTTTATGTCGACAACAACTGAGACTTAAATGGAATTTTGTGGTGGAAAGCAAATTTGCAGGGAGCTATCAAGTACGTTGGGGGTGTGGAGGTGGGAATGTGGAGTCTTTGTAAAGAAGCTTAAGGGATAAGAGAAAGAGATGCCAGTTTCCAGAGATTTCTGGGGGTAAAGGATCAAGAAATTGTTACTTTTTTAAAAAGACAAACTTCAAGCATAAGTTTACTGCTGATGGAACAGCACGGAAGAGATGTACTGGTTGGATTTACGGTAGCGAGAATTGGTAAGCAAGGGATCAAAATCACCAGCCAGGAAGGGTGGAATCCATACCTTGGAGAGAGACAGAAGTCCACAACTGGAAGGGGAAACTCACATTCATTTTTGACATAAAGGGAGGAAAGAGATGGCTATTTGTGGGGATAAACTTGTAGATTGTGTGGTAGGAAGCTCAAGGAGTTCTTATCTGATCACTTTTTTTCTCTATGATATAGGAAGAAAAATATATATGAAGAATGAGGGAATTAGTGGTATGCTTTAAAAAATTGCTGTAGATATCAGCACAACTCAAATTTAGTCAGTAGTTTAGAAGGTCAAGATTGGTGAGCAGGAATTATAGTGTCAACAACGTGTCCACCGGGGTGATATTTTGTAAGCACATAAAACTGCTTGAGGCAGGCAAGGATGAGCCGGAGAACTGGAGTTTCACCTGCTGGAGGGAAAATGAAACTACAACAGGGCAAGGAGCTAAGGGAAGAGTATAAGCGGAAGGGAGAACACTGAAGATTGGAAGGCCCAAATTCAGACAGAGAAACGAAGGGTTCATGAATTTTAGATTCGGACGATATCTAAGAAGCCATGTCTTAGGTGTCGTTTCAGGGAAGGAGCTGGGAGATGGGAGCCTGAGATCCTAGACTGGAGTCAGTGAATATATTACGTAATTGGCAAGGCATTTAAGATTGATAAGCTCTTGTTTCCTCTGAAATTGAACATGATGTTTCTCCCGCTAAAGCCATATTCCCTACTTTTTATGTATTCATTTATCCCATTTGGTCCTTTACCACTTAAACATCCTTTTTATCCCTTTCTGCCACAGCTTCACTTATCCTATACTGTGAAATTTACTCCCGAGTGCCATGTCGTGGCCCAGGCTCATCTGTTCTGGAGTCCTCACCACACTACAGTGCATGGATTTGTTTCTTTGTATGTCTCCCGTCAGAAGCTGTACGTTTCTGTGTTGCAAGCTGTCTGCCTGAGGCGTGCCTTAGAGGGCCCTAGGATCCAGCACATTTCTTGACACATAACGAGACTCAAGGAAAATATGGTGACTGCTTGGAAGGGTCAAATACAACAGTCTAAGGTAAAAAAATCACCACCTCATCTTTCAATAATATTTTATTATACATGATATGGGATATTTGAGTCTCAATAAAATAATCACTTTGCATAAACATGAACTTTTTAACATAATAAATTATTTAATTATCCATAAACATAATTTATCTTACCAATGGCTATTTTTTAAATGTTTAATAACTTGTTTTTGTATTTACAACGAAGAGTCATTAATTCTCACTGAATTCATTTTGGAAGGAAGAGAAAAGCACGACAACAATGACAACAATGACAAATTCCACACTCCCACTACTCCAGTGAGGATCAGAGCAAGTGCTTAGGTGTGTATTCTTTGTGAAGAAAAAATTTTTTGCCAATACTCGTAATATACATATATAATTTTACATAAATAAATAGATGTGGTCATACCATATAGACTATTTATACTTTATAAAACCATTTTTCCCTCTTTTGTATGGTGAAAAGAAACTACAATTTAATCAACTACTTACCTATTAATGAGCATTAAACTTGGTTTAGAATTTTACCACTAGGAACGGTGTGTCTTTTAGCATGCTTATACATAAGTTCTTATGTAATGGATCTTTTATTTCTGTTAATTGATTCCCAGCAATATGTTGCTGGGTCAAAGGGTATATGTACTGTAAACTTTAAAATATATTGGTTACTATTCAAAATGTCTTTGAGGACTGGCAGCTCCATCAGCAATGTAAGTTCCTGTAATAGCTGTTCTTGAGTCATTTTACTTTATGACACATTTTGATCCTTCATCTAAGGGGTTATGTTATATTTCCTGCTAGAGGACAGGAAGCTTTGTTAATTCTCTTTGGAATGAATGCTCCTACGCCCCTGCGGAGGGAATGGAAGGTAGCATTCCGTGGATGTAAGTAACATCCTGTCCCACTTGCCTGCAGTCTGAAAATTTAAGTTCCCCAATTTGTGTAATAAGAGCTTAAAAACTCTTATTTTTAGAAGCAGAATCTAATTTTAGGATGAAACCTAGTTGTGCTAAATACATTGTTTGAGCACCTGCCTATGATAAGGCTGGTCAAGCTACTCTTAACTATGCACCGATCAGTTGTAATAACAGTGTGTTCATTTAGAATAGCATCTTGAGTGTAGGAGTTGGGGTACATAAGTAGGAAAAGAGTTAAATTGCCCTGGACAATAGAAGGCTTTTCCCCCCTAATCTTCAAGGAGGTAGGGACAGATAGTAGCAGAGAGAAATTTAGCAGGGCTCATAACAATGAGAGGATACATGAATAAAAAGATTGAGAGGAAAGCACCAAGTTCTGCTCAGCTCCGGTTGTGAGCACTAGGATTTCTGAATTTGAAACCTCATATGTAAAAGGAATTTGAATGAGAATTCAAAACTTTGTTTTGTGCCTAGATTTTTGCTAAGTTATAAATTATTTTTGTTCTTAATTCTGTCCACAATCTGACCTGGTCATAATAAGTGTTTAAATAGATGGAAAAAAAGAATGAATTTTAAAATGAACAATATTTAGAGGCATAAGCTCTAACTTTTATAGTGCTCCGACTAGTTTAGGGAAATGTTTTATCCTTGTGCAGCAAGTAAAGTAGAGTCTAGAGACACAGGGGTCTCTGTTGATGAGCACAGAAGGGCTGAGAGTGGGGAAACCTGCAGCAGTAAGTGGATGGTGTTCACCCACCACCAACTGGGATAATCAAAATAAGACATATAAAAGATAAAGAATGAAAGCAGTGAGTAAAAAGAGACGAATATGCTCACAAAGATGAGGATGCTCTGAGTGGCTCTGCTCTCAGTGGAGCATTTTCTTGGTAAGAGGTTTCTGCTGTGAATGTGTGGGACATTCTGCTTTATGTCCCTATGAGATGAACACCGTGGACCATAGGCCTAAATCACAGAGTCAAAACAACGCATCATTGGAGGAAAATATCAATAAATGCAATCAGTATATAGTTCTATCAACAATTGTGCCAGAACAGTATCCCAAATTCTTTTCCTCTGCGAGAATTTTGCTTTCCCTCATGCCTCGAATACACAGAAACAATAAAATTTACCAGCATGTGAAGGTTCCAGCAGAGGATAATGGAAAAGCCAATGTACTTGGGGGCTTTGACCTTGAGCTCCTTCCACTGAGAGCTGCTGGGGCTGATCGTGATGGCCTGGAAGCCATTCAAGATAGAGGTGGTGCCAAGTGACATCCCTCTGGCTACTCTATGAAGATAAAAAATGAGTATGCATACATATTCAGGAAACGTTTTATTCCAAAAATTGCTATTGTCTGGAAAACTCCCCTAGAGAGAAGAACCAAACAGTTGGCAAATATTAGGTTCTTGAAAATCAAATTTGCGTGCCTTAATCTCCATCCAATACAGTAAATAAAGTTGTAGTAACAAAGAAGTAAGATATTCCCTAGTGTTCTACCTCACAACTGAGAGACAAATGTAATTCCCATGACCAGAGCACTGATAACAGTCAATCACAAGGACAACAGGTTTATTCAGGACCAGTAAATCCTAGAAAAAACATAAATGGTATACTTTATCAAGGCAATTGAAGCCCATTGGATACAGCTAGCCATTCTTCACCACTCAGAAGTACCTGCTACAAAATAGATCCTTTACATTAAGGGCTTCTTAAAAGATTGAACATGAATGTCAGTTAAGTTCAAAATGTATACTTAAAAAATATGTTGTTTCAGTTCTTCAAATAGTACACATCCATATATACCTTGTCCTTATGCCATTTCTGTTCTATCTGTGTTATAATGTCCTTGGGCACTCTTCTTTGGTCAAATGTCCCGTTAATGACTAAATAATTGTTTTATAGGCACAGTCTCCTATTTGAAAGAAAATGCTGGTGTTCAAGATATAATATGGATGACCTATTTCAGCGTATAATACTAACAGAAAAATCTACCGTAACCAAACTTGATTATTGAGTGCAAGAGCCATTCAATATTAGGACAGTGAAGTGGAAGATTCAGTTGCATTTCAGCAAGGAACAAGAGTATAATGACCACTATCACAGCAAATGTTCAAAAACATGAAGCCTATCCCCCAAAATAGGGCGTGAAAATGAAAATATAAAAGGTTGTAAAGCAAACCATTACTCAATTTTAATTTTAGATAATGTACCCATCTGCTTTTTAAGCAAAGAGGGTTAAATCAAAATTTAGTAGAATTAACATATCATGCCCAAATATAAGAAAATATATACAAAAAATCAATGGTTTTCATATATCTCAGCATCAAACAATATGAAAATATATTTAAAATATTTATTTCACAACATTTTAACATTTTTATTGAAACCTTGAATTACAATGACAAGAAACGTGCATTGTATAAATAATAAAAACAAAATTCTAAAGGCACTAATGGTATCTGTAAATAAACACAGACACACTGTGTCCCTGGATCTGACCATTGTTAGGAGCTCCAGTGTTACACAAGAATTGTATAACATCACTGCAATTCTAATCAGCTGTCAGAATATTTCTAAATTATTATATTTTAAATTATTTATAAAATAGACTAATAAATGTGAATTGGCAACAATAAAGATTATTTAAAGAATAATTAGGGTTTCCTACTTCTGGTCTGACAGATAAAGAACTTGGAAGATGTCACTCCTACCCTTACAAGAAAAAAGCTGAACAAACTGAATATCAACAATTCTTCTCAGTTCCTTCAGAGAGTTGAGGGCACAGGGCACACCGCCACCCTGAAAATTTGAAAGAGGCAAATACAAAGAATCCCAGACTACTGGGGTAGAAACCCAGGATCAGAAGCTGCCGCTGGAGCTGGCACTGGTAGGAACACTGAAACTAATTGACAAATTCCTGAAGGCTCAGTGTGGACGAGCTTGAGACCTAAAAGCTACAGGTGGCCCAGTATTAGGAAAGCCCCACAATTTCGTGAGTTTTACCCCCAGGAACCCCACGAGGTTCTCAGAGTGAAGATCAGAGAAAAATCTCCTCATGCCTCTGGCAGGGAGAGGGGAAAATTAACCATTTTGAAATACTCCCAGAGCATTCTGTTCTCCCTAACAGAAGCCTGCCCTCAAGGGGAACTATTCTACCACAGCCTAACGACCTGAGGGGAGGGAAATGCCCAACATCAGCCCCTTCTAGCCTTCCTGTCTCACCTAAGGGGGAGAAAAGCTGAGTCATTGTGAAGGTCACAAGTAGCCCAGGAGTGCTGGCTCACCAAAAGACTGAGACCTAATCATAGGACTATAGAATGCTACCTTCCCCCATACCTCACCACCACGTCAGTTGGGCTCCTGTAGTTAATAGGGAATTACAGCTGATAGAACTGAAAGTCTCAGACTTTATTTAAAAAAGAGTCTCTAGAGAACCCCTAAGCACCAGGGGAGATGAAAACAAGGAGCTAGAAGAAATTTTAGCCTTTGACATCTACAGCTACAGCAAACAGTAACAAAGCCTAATTCCTAGCCCAGATAAACATAAAACCTTACATTATGGACCCATTTACCTCAGTTCCTTTTACCTAATACATCATATCTAGCCATCGGCAAAAAATTACAAAACATGTTAAAAGGCAAAAATACAATCTGAAAATACAAAGCAAGCATCAGAGCCAGACTTGGATATTGCAGAAATTTTGGAATTATCAGGCTAGAAATTTAAAATAACTATGATTAATATGCTAAAGGTTCTAATGGGAAAAGTGGACAACATGCCAGAAGAGATGAGTGGTAAAAGCAGAGAGATGGAAACCCTAAGAAAGAATCAAAAGGATATGTTAGAAATCAAAATCACTGTGACAAAAATGAAGACTGCCTTTGGAGGCCTCATTGGTAGACTGGACAAACCCAAGGAAGGAACCAGGGGTTTTAAAGATTTGTCAATAGAAACTTCACAAATTGAAAAGCAGAGAGAAAAAAGAATAAAAAAAGTAACAATATCTATGAACTGTGGGACAATTACAAAAGGTGTAACATATGCATAATAGGGATACTAGCAGGGGAAGAAAGAGAAGGAAGCAGAAGAAATATTTAAAGTAATAATGACCGAAAATTTTCCAAAATTAATGACAGACACCAACTCATAGATCCAGGAAGCTCAGAGGATACCAAGGAGGATAAATTCCAAAAAACATATACCTAGTTATAGTATAGTCAAACTTCAGAAAATCAAAGACAAAGAAAATCTTGAAAGAAACCAGAGGAAACCTTACCTCTAGAGGAACAAGGATAAGTATAACACAAGACTTCTCATCAGAAACTGTGCAAGCAAGAACAGAATGGAGTAAAATATTTAAAGTGGTTTATTTATGGTACAAAAATAGTTTATTACAAAAGAAATCCAACCAAAATGCCTAATAATTTACATTGTAATCACTGCCCAGCTACAGCCTGTCTCTCTCTACTCATTGACTGGGGCAGAGGGCAGAGGGAGCAGCTCTTCCCTGGTTCCACCAGCTCTGGGAGAGGAGCAGGAAACGGATGTTGGGATAGAACTCCAGACAGGGGACTCATGCCTGAGAACAAGAGGAGTACGAGTCTGGGTGGGGCTGAGAGGGGGCTATCTGTTCAGAAGACGGGGGTTATGGGGGGGATGCCTGTGCCTCTGTGCAAATCCTCATCCTGAAGATTGGTGGCTTGTGGTGGGGGGCGTGGAGTGAGGTCTTCACAGTTTCCAGGAGGGTTGACCACACAGGGCTGGGAGCTCCCTCGTCAAGAATTGGAGATCTGCTCCCCACCATCCCTCTCAGCTGCCTCCTGGATGGGGAGGGAGGCACCAGCGGGCCAGGGGCTCGGAGGACCCCAGCAAAGGGCAGAAAGGCAGGTGGAGATGAGGGAGGAAGGAAGAAACGGGGCAAGCCATGGGGAATCTTGGGGGTTCTTGCCAGGAGACTGGGAGGGTGAGGAGGATGGTGATGCAGAAAGAAGATCATTGGAGCTGAGGCGGCCACTGCCTTCTGAGGAGGTGGTGGCACTCTGATTGGGGGAGGGCTGTGGCTGTGATGCCTGAGCAGGCCACGTAGCCTTCCCCTTCAGGATGTCAACGATCCCGCGACTGCGCGCTACCATGAGCAGCGGTTGTGACAGTTCTTGAGGCTGCTGTGGACCAGTGTGTGCACCAGGGGGAGGAGCCCGCTGCTCAACTGAGTACTTCTAGGCATTCTCGTTGGCGCCATGCTGCAGCAGCTGCACCATGCTAAGGCTGTTGTTTTCCACTGCGTGGATGAATGGCAAGTGGTCGCTCTTAAAGTCCACTGCATGATGTCTGTGTGGTACTCCAGCCAAAACAGCATGGCTTCGCGGCACTCCATGTTCATGGCCATGTGCAGGGCAGTGAGCCCGTCGTGACTGTGGGCCTCCAGGTCCACCAGGCCTGGCCACACTGTCCAGCAGGGCCCACAGGCAGGTCAGGCTGTGGTGCTCACGCACCAGGTGGGCTGCCATCTGGCCATGGCCGTCCAGTGTCATGAGGCTGGCACCAGGCATTACCAGGAGCCGGACCACAGATGGCAACGTGGTGATCACAGCTAGATGGAGTGGTCTCTGCCGTAGGTTGAGGTATTCAGTTCCCAGTCCCCATGCTGGAAGAGGTTGACTAGCGGATGCACAGCTGGCAGATTGGCCTGCACCACTGGGATGTGGAGTGTCCTGTCTCTGTCCTCATCTGTAGGGGTTGCCATGGCGATGTCAGCTGAAAGGGGATGTTCCATGGGGCACACCATGGGGTACAGGGGCCATATGCAGGTTCAGCAGAGGAGAAGAGGAGCCTGTGGCCGGGGTGGGGTACAGGGGCAGTAAAGGTCCCTGGCAGTAAAGCAGAGCCAGGCCGTGGTGAGCTGTGGGGACAGCCGGTGTGTCCGAGCTGCAGCGCAGGGGATCCGGGGGGACAACTGGCCCACAGCAGGAGCTGAGTGGGCCAGGGTGGGCTCCAGGTAGGGTGCCTGGAACAGGCACTTGCAGAATGGCAGCGTGGGGCCAGTGCACAGGTCCAGGGCCCCCAGTCCCTGCTGCGCTCCCCGGGCAAGGGGGCATAGGGCCTCGGGGACAGCGCAGAGTGGGCAGCAGGAGTGTTGCTTGGGTCTGCCACACCAGAGGGTGGTGAAGGAGGACCTAAAGTATTGAAAGAAAAAAATACCAACTTAGAATTCTGTATCCAAAAACATTATCCTTCAAAAGTGAAGGAGAAATACTTTCTTAGACAAACAAAACTTGAGGAAATTTATTTCCAGTAGATGTGCAATACGAGAAACATTAAAGAAGTTCTTCAGAGAAGGAAAATGATATAGGTTAGAAACTAGGATTTTTTCCCCTACTTTTTCTCCCGCAATCCCCCCAGTATATAGCTGTATATTTTACTTGTAGGTCCTTCTGGTTGTGCTATGTGGAGGCCGCCTCAATATGGCCTGATGAGCGGTGCCATGTCAGTGCCCAGGATCAGAAGCGGCAAAACCCGGTGCCCAGGTGGAGCACGTGAACCCAAACACTCGGCCATGGGGCCTGCCCCAGAAACTAGGATCTTTATAAAGAAAAAAGAGCATTAGAGAGGGAACAAAATAAAATCTCTATTTTCCTAATTGATCTAACAGATAAAATAATAACAGTAGCAATGTGTTTGGTGAATGTAGCTTATAGATAAATGTAATGAACAACAGCAACGTTAGAAGGGATGGGAGGGAGGAATTAGTAATACTCTGCTGGAAGGTACTCACACTACTCATGAAGCAGTGTAGTGTTCTTTGAAAGTTGACTTGCATTAGTTGTGAACGTGTATTGCAAACTCCAGAGCAATCAAAAAAATTTTTAAAGTATGACATGTTAAAAGAGAAAAGAAAATGGAATTATATAAAGTGTTCAATTAAAAGCAGAGAAGGCAGAAAAAAGAACGGAAGACAAAAAAGAAACAAAGAACGAAAGCAATGAATAGAAAACAACTATTTCAATAATCAACTCCATATGTGAATGGTCTAAATACTCCAATTAAAAGGCAGAGACATTTAATACAACTATTTCAGTAATCACTTTATACGTGAATGGTCTAAATACACCAATTAAACGACAGAGACTGTCAGAATGGATAAACAATAATTAGATAAATGTGAATAAGAGGAATTTTGTCCTACTATTTATCAAAAGTATTCCACAAAGTTTAAATATTAAAAATTAGGGTTTATGTAAGAATAAAACACATATACTGATGAAACTGAATAGAGAGTCCTCAAATGGGAGTTTGTCTCGTGACTGTAAAGAAATAAGAAGTACGATGACCATTTTAGCCAATGAGAGTGATGTGAGCAGGTTCTGATTTGGGCAAGGCCCCATGAGAAGCGTCACGACAGGTGGTGGCTTTAATCGTGATTTGGGGGAGGGTGGAGCTCTAGACCAAACTAACGACAATGGAAATGTTAAAAAAGACAGAAACTTCACAAATCATTCAGAGGAGTAGCATCAATACTTCCACATCACAGTTAACTCATACTCATTCCAAAGAGGAGTTTACGATTAGCCACGCATGTGGCAATTTGATGAACTGTATGTACATATCTATGGAATTTTGTAGTCATAATTTCAGTGTAGTGGAATGGAGTCCCATTTGTCACTACATATCAGAGCAATCATAACTTACGTCTGTTTCCACTTTTTTTTCTTTTTGCAAAATAGCAGGTTTGGGCTTCCTAGCCTTCAAATTTCCTCCCAATCTTTTCATTAACTTTGAAATGCATAGGCCATATGCCTCTCATCTTTCACACACAATAATTCAACTCTTCAACAGTAAAGGCATATTGTAAACCATGGAAAAGCTGTAGGTGAGAAAACTGGAAGAGAAGATGAATAACGAGACTGCAAAATGAGATTTAGAAATATTCATGAAAATCAGAGAAACCCATTACAGGAACTGTTATAGTCTTGTACCTGCTGAAGAGCCTGGATGTTTCTGCTCTCTGAAATCTGCATTGTTGAAATCACCTTTCCCCTTAAGGCTGCTTTCTTTTCTCCAATATGGAGAAACATTTTAAGAAACACAAGTGTCATCTATAGAGAAAAAAATTAGTTTCCATTAATCACACGAGGGTCTCAGAGTTAAAGTGATAAATGTTCATATTCCAACAATTTTCATCGAAATACATGATCTGAGAACTTAGCAAATTTTATATTCATCATCACATGCATGGTGATAACAACGGTATGCCTCCTTCTGATGCTGCAAATAGGACCTGAGAGTCTAATTACATAACTATAATCTGAAATAACTGAAAAATCAGATTTCCTCATTGCTGGGATCTACTCCAATCATCACCGCCATTGATCACACCATCAAAAAGGAGGAGTCAGAGGGGCTGGCCCCGTGGTCGAGTGGTTAAGCTCGCGCGCTCCGCTGCCAGCGGCCCAGTGTTTTGTTGGTTCGAATCCTGGGCGCGGACATGACACTGCTCATCAAACCACGCTGAGGCAGCGTCCCACATGCCACAACTAGAAGGACCCACAACGAAGAATATACAACTATGTACCGGGGGGCTTTGGGGAGAAAAAGGAAAAAAATAAAATCTAAAAAAAAAAAAAAAAAAAAAAAAAGGAGGAGTCAGAAATGGGCATGTAGTGTCTCACCTGCAAGTTCTCTTCAGAAGTCTAGTTTTTGCCTCCTTTTTGTTTAGAAGCTTTTATCAGTGTACCAGTCTCAACTCTAGCAAGCAGAGCACCTTTTCCTGATATTACAACTTATTCCTTATCCTGAAACAGAGCTGGTCTCCGCCACAAGTTCCCCTGCGTGGCCCCACCAACCATGATTTAGTAACATTCAAACACACCAGTGGAATTCCCTAGAATCTTTTCTTGCGTACTCCACCCTGAACCCCCGTGAAGGCACTAGTCTGTGCGTCCTCGCTCTCTCCCAGCTCCCCACCAGCTTGGTAGAGCCTGCCTCCTAGGCACTCTTCTCGTGTGGCCCTTTGTGGTATGCAGTGACACTGTCCCTCGAGGACCTGTGAGTATAATAAACTTTGTTTTCCCTGGGCCTCTCTTATATTTCCTCTTGTGGCTGCACTTGAATGATCATCACATAAATAAACAAAACAGCAATGACAGTGCCTGCTTGGGGAGTTGAGAATAACTCTGAAAGACTGTTGTCTCCAACACCGGAAACAATTACTAGCCATTGCCACACTCTCCCAAGGGGCAAGGAGAAGCAAGATGGAGAGAAACTTTCCTGTGGTCGGTGGAATCTGAGAGGGTCTCACCTGGAGGGAAGCAGGGAACAATATCTCAGTCAGGAAACATTGTAAACTAAGGAGATGGCTCTTTGCACACTATACGCTTTCACAGTAAGTTTTCCAAAATATCTTAACACATGATTCCTTAGACCCTATAGAAACATCTGTATTATGTTGTAAGGGAGAGAAATAGGATCCTACAAAAGAATCAGAAAGTGAACTGTCAGATGAGCATGGATAAATGGAAGAATGTGGCAGTATAGAATCAATTTCAAAGCACAAAAAGAGGCTAGAATTATCAAAAGATCTTCAGAGGCTCATAATAGCCCCAAAGTAGAAACATCCCAAATGTCCATCAATTAATGAATAGATAAACAAAATGTGGTATATCCATACAATGAAATATTATTAGAGCATAAAAAGAATGAAGTACTGATATGATAATAGGATGAACCTCGAAAACATCCTAAGTGAAAGAAGCCACTCACAAAAGACCACATATTCTATGACTGTATTTACATGAAATGCCCAGAATAGACAAATCTATAGAAGCTTAAAGTAGATTATTGCTTGCCTAGGGCTGGGAATGATGATAAAATTGGGAGTGAGAGTGGAGAGTGACAATGTATATAAGATTTCATGTAGGGTAATAAAAATGTTCTAATATTGTGGTGATGATTGCACAATTCTGTGAATATGCTAAAAAACATTGAATTATACACTTTCAATGGGTAAATTGTATGCTATGTGAATTATATCTCAATAAAGCTGTTAAAAAAAAAAGACCCTGGAAAGAATTTTTTAAAAAGCCTTGGAAGTGTTCTGCATTTACTGGCCATGAAATTTCATTGACTATGGTAATAATATTCCTACAAGAGTTGTATCAGTAGAAGTCCATTGGCAGTGGGTTGCAGTCTGCATGGAGAGGGGGAAATAGAGAGACAGCATGCAGATAACTGCTTCAAGAAATGTAGCTACCAAAGGAAAAGACATTGGCTCACTCTTTTTTTCTAAAAGAAAAAGCCATTGGCCTGTCTTCCCTCCCTCCCTTCCTCCTTTCTTTCTCTCTCTTTTTCTCATTCTTTCAGACTTAGAAAGTACTTTCAACACCCCAGCAATGAGCTTCATGTAGGAAATGCAGTGGTGAAAAGAGACCCAGTTCCTTCTTTCAATAAGTTCCAGTTAAGTGCTTGCTGACAGATAACAAACTATGGTGAATAACTACATGAGTAACAAAAAATGATGAGTGTTGGGCAAATAACTAAAATATGATGGTATTCAGAGTAACTAGACTGCACCTCTAGACAGAGTGGTGAGGAAAGACCTATTTGAGAAGGTGACAGTAGAGCAAGGACCTGGATGACAAGAAAGAACAGCAGTGAGACCATGAGGGTGAGCCTCCAGGCAAAAGGCTTGTTTAAAGGCTTGAAGGTGGCATAAGTTTGGCTTATGAAAGGTAGAGAAGGCAGGCCATTGAATTAACATTGGTGTCTTTGTGAGGACACCACAGGAGAAGAATGGAGCAAGGAGAAGAATGGAAGGAGGCAGAGTCAAGTGTGGTTTGTGTGAACCAACATGAAGAGTTTGGACTGTATTCTTTGAGAGATCAGAAGACATTAAAAGACATTACAAGGTGGAATACTTGCTATGTAGTTCAAAAATCATCTAATTTCTGTATAGAGAGTGGACTGTATGGATGCAAGAGTGAAAGCATGGAGACCAGTTTGGCAGCCCTTGCAGTGTTTCAGGTGAGAATTTGACATGGATAAATGAAGGCTGATGTCCCATTGCTTTAAGGTAGCATTGAAAACAACCCTCTCTGCTGGAATGGATGTGTGGGGAGGGTAAGTGAAGACAAAAGGGGAATAAAGGAAAATGTGTGGATGTTCAGCTTTATCTAATAGGTGGATGGTGATTCCATTTACTAAATGGTGGGACCTTGAAAGAGGAGTGTGATGAGGAGACTATCAAGACCTCCGGGCGGGCCACGTGAAGCATGTGGAGTTTGAGTTGCCAATGAACAACAAAAACGAGCTGGGAGGTAAAGAGCTAGCTGTACGGATTGAGAGTTCCCAGGAGAGTAAAGGCTGGACTATAGATGAAGACTTGGGAGTCATTTTTGAAAAATGATTTAAAACACATGGAAATGCATAGAAGAACATATATAGGAAATATGGAAAATGGATGCCAAATATCAAGTTCTGTGTCCCTTTAACATTTAGAGATCAAAGAAAAGATGAAGAACAAGTAAAGGAAATTGAGAAGCAGCAGCTATTAGGATGAAAATTGAGAAAAATGTAGTGTCATAGAACCAAGAGAAGAGATTTAAGAATGAGAAAGTGGTCAATTGCGTCAAATGTCAAGAGGCCAAGAAATGTAATAACAGAACAGCAACTCTCAGATTTAGCAAAGTGGAGGTTACTCTCACCTAGAGAAAAGCAGTCTCAGGAAAATAATAGGACTGCTCTCTGAAATGGCATAGTTATGGAGAGATTGTGAAGTGAGAATTAAAGAAGATTAATGTAGAAAAAGTTTCCAGGAAGCTTTTCTACTAAGAATAGAAGAGAAGTAGAGCATTTGCTGGAGGGAGTTTTGGGTAAAGAGAGGGTTTTTAAAAGACGAGGCTATTCCAGACACCTAAGCATGTCCGAAAGATGATGGGAAAGATCTAGCAAAGAGAGAAAAAAGTGTTGATTAAAGAGAGAGAATGGCCAATTGCAGGAAGTACATGTATTGCTAGGGGATATTATTGCCTAGGTGTCAGGAAAGGGTTAGTGTTAAGAAAAGGTTAGCATTTTTTAATAGTGATGCTCCAGAGCCCATAGAGCAGTATAGTAGAGCATGGTGACAGTGCACAGAATCAGCTCCATGAGACAGATGGCAGCCATATTTGTCAGGGCTCTCCAGAGAAAACAGAACCAATAAGGGGTGTGTGTGTTCATAAATTAGATAGACAGAGACAGAGATAGAGATGTTTTTATTCTAAGGGATTGGCTCACATGATTGTGGGTGCTGGCAAGTCTGAGTTCTTGCCAGCAGGCTGGAGACCCAGGGGATAGTTGACGTTGAAGTTTGAGTCTGAAGGCAGTCTGGAGGCAGAGCTTTTTCTTTCTCAGGGAATCTCAATCATTTTCTCTTAAGATCTTTGACTGATTGTATGAGGCCCATCTACATGATGGAGGGTAATCTACTTTACTCAAAGTCTATTGACTTAATGTTAAATGTTAATCCCATCTGAAAAAAAAAAACACCTCCACAGCAACAGCTAGACTGGTGTTTAACCAAACACCTGGGCACCATAGCCTAAACAAGTTGACACATAAAATTAACCATCAGAGCAGGGTACATAGAACATTTATTGAGTACCAACTGTATGTCTGTCACAGAGGACATAAGACAGACAAAAGACCATACTGGGATTCCTCCTTCACTGAACACTCAGGAAGGTACTTGTGGCAGAGAGGGCTCTGGAAATAAGACTGAATTTAAGGTGGCAAGAGCTTTTGAGAGTGGGCCCGAACTGGGCTCCTCCAAAACCTGGACCAGGGCAGCTTCTCAGAGGTGCTCATGGTGGAACATTATAGTCAATGTTTTTCTGACAATGTCCTGCTGTCCTTTCCCCCAATTAGGGAATGAGATGGACCAAAAGCTGCCTCAGTGCCCCCTAGTTGGTACAGACCACTACAGCCCCAAACGATGCGCCAAAACAACCTCTCAGGTCTTTAGTTCTTCCTTCAGGAGCAGCTCTTGAACGGCAGGGACCCACCAGTAGCTCACAGGTGAGGGCCCCATTGTGGTTGTGGCCCTCAATCACCACTCGTATAGGCAGTCCAGAGCCCCACATGCTGTTTTCCTCCTACAGTTTGGGTGAAAGAGAATACACTAAAAAGGGGTCCCAGAGGCTGGTAGACCCCTTCACCAGTTACCCAAAAACTTGGAACTAGATTCTAGAAAACTCCAGACTTTGTCTTAAGGACCAAACACAGAACAGAATAGGCTTCTTCAGGGCATTCTGTTGCTACGTATCAAAGAAGCCCAGAGATGGGCAAATTCTTTGGCCAGTAATATAGAATCTGGGGACTTAACATTAAAAGAAACCCCAAATATATATGCAACAATGTATGTACAAGGATATTCTTCACACATTTAAGCAAAAATCTAAGCACAAAGCAAATGTTCGCCAAGGGGAGACAGCTTAAATCTGTTCCTGTTACGATTCTTAATATGGGACACTGTGGACATTCTAATGACAACGTAGGTGATACGTTGCTAATATAGCAAGACATTCACAATGGATTGAATGAAAAAGGATAAAAGTACACAAAATACAAATCTATATTTGTGAATAAGTGATAACTTTCTTTCAATAGATTAGCATGTTAAGTCACTTTCTATAGGTAGACAGAATGAATTTTTTTTTAATTTTGCAGCAGTGTTTATTGAACTTTTTAAAAAAACAGTGACACTTTTCTTCCATCCACTTATTTTCCAAGACTAACATACATATTGGAGTTCATCTCCCCCAAGCTATTTATTTTTAGAGAAATCATGCAAAGTCAACAAGTAGGAAAAATTTGAGCTCTCTACATAGTAAGTCCCATGAGGGTATTCTCAGGCTTAAGGTGTAAGCGAAGTCCCTTCTTATGGAAGTAAAGCAAGGCTTGTTTCAATTCCTTTATGATCTGAGAGGGACAAAAGTGAGATGGGCACCCTTCTCCCCATGATAGTCACAAACAGGGCCCTTGACACCAGCTCTTAGTGTCCCTCAGGGAACCCAGCCAATCTACCAAGCAATGGCTGTACGCTGTTGGTCAAACGTATGCGCACCTGGCACTGCCTACTGGGTTCACCCTTGAGTCTGGTGTCAGCCTGATACTGATAAATAATCTGTGATGCAGGATGTCAGAGGTCCTCAAGAGTGGAAGGAGACAACACAAAGGTCTCGTTGGAGGCTCTGCACAGGTTCGATATTGGGCATTTTAGGGTCAGGCTTGGGCCCGATTGGGTGTGGACAGTTCTTCAAACCAGTGACAGAACTGGGACTAGACTCTTGGATTTAAAACTTTGGCGCATAGTGGGATGTGTAGGGTTATTCCAAAGTGAAAGGTAGAGGATGAGCCAGGGACAGGGACAAAGATCTCTGCCAGAGGTCTCAGCAGGAGTTTCTCTCTATGGCAAATACATATGGTTTTTGATGTCTCTGGAAGCTAGAATCCCAAACTCCCTAATCACCCTCAGTCTTGGAACAGTTTCAGCATCAACATGAACTGGCTTTTCTTCTCTGAAGTTCATATTCTAAAATGTGCCCTTGACCAGATAAATTCCAATAGCAAAATCATTTACTGCAAATATTGCCTAACAGAAAAGGGAAAGAAGGCAGCTCAGGGCTGGTGGGAGTGGGTTCTGCATGGCATGTAGTAATTTCCTCTCTCCTTATTGATCTTTCTTGGCCCTGTTTTCTTTCTCAAGGGACTGGCATATGTGTTTAAAACTGGCTTACTTATGCCTGTGGATCCCCACTCCACCTGCCCCTGCATTTCTCCTCCTTAGTCTCTACTCATCGGAGTGCCTCTATCCTTTCTGTTAATAATGCAAATCACGGAGCACTCACATGTTAGGGGTCCAGCATCGAAGCAATGTTAAGAACTGGCCAGACGTAGCTATTGAAACAAGAGGACTAGGCCTCCATTTACAGTTCTTCTCACCTCTTCCCCTAATCACATCTAGTTCTTTAATGTTAGCTCCCTGCTCCCCGATGAACTTAATTCATGTCCCAGATATCTGAGGGCTTATGATGGAAAGGCGTCATAATTCTTCCAGGAAGCTCATGAGGAAAAGCAGCAACAATGAAGAGTCCCTATGTAAGATTTTCTGAGTGGACTGAGCAGGGCCTTTATGTCTTTAGCATAGTTTAAAGTGGTTCCAGAGCGGTGATAATCCCAGATCTTGTCTGAAAATAAAATTATATAATCTCTAGAAAAGAAAGGCACTTTCATCCAAGGATACTGGGAAGCCTGATAAAATCTCTTTTCAAAGACAGAGAGACACACAAAGATAACCAACCAAAAACAAAACAAAGCAAACTGAGTGAAGAATTCAAAAAACAAATTTACAGGGGCTGGCCCCGTGGCCGAGTGTTTAAGTTCGCCTGCAGATGGCCCAGTGTTTTGTTGGTTCGAATCCTGGGGGCGGACATGGCACTGCTCATCAAACCACGCTGAGGCAGCATCCCTTATGCCACAACTAGAAAGACCCACAACAAAGAATATACAACTATGTACCAGGAGGTCTTTGGGGAGAAAAAGGAAAAAAATAAATAAATTTAAAAAATAAAATAAAAATAAATTTACAAAGAGATTCATAAAACCTTGAGTTATTGGTACTATCAGATGCACATTATGGATCAACTGTGCCTACAATGTTACAAAAATCTTTGAAAAATCGAAATAAGAAAAATCCCCTGGAAAGGGAATCATGAACAGTAAATAGATCAGAATAAATTATCCAGAATGCAGTACAGAGACTGAAAGATGGAAATTACAGAGGAGAATTTAAGGCACGTGGAGGATAGAGTGGAAAGACCTACTTTACAGCTAATTGGAGTTCACAAGAAGAGGAGAGGGAAAGAATGGGGAAAGGGCAGTATATGAAGAAAGAAAAATGTGCTGAGCACAGGAGGATGCCACTTCACAGATTCAAGGGGCTCAACATATCCCAAGCCGGCGATAAATGGGAGAACTTAACGTCCTGAAACATACAAAAACTGTAGAAAACACATTTGGTTACTGAATCCAGGTCAAAGTCCAGGATTCTAAAGAGGAAATAAATTTTAATATCCTAGTCTCTGCACTCCCCCTTTAACATCTTGCATTTTTCTATGTAAGTTGAACTTTAATATTAAAAAGGCCTTTGTTCTAAAAGAACATTGAACAAAAGACATGCAATTGTCAGAGCAGGAAATACTAAAGCCAACAGACACATGAAAAGATTCTCAATCTTATTAACAATAATTGAAATGCAAATTTAAACCATGATGAGTTATAATGTCACACTTAGCAGAGTGGCAAAATTGGAAAGTTTCACAAAATCAAGAGCTGGCACTGATAGTTGGCAACCAAAATAACTATGAACTATGATAGCAGCGCAAATTGGTACAACTGGAAAACAATTTGCCATTGTACAATAAAGACGTAGATGGGAATACACTTTGCACTGGCAAATCTTTCCTTGTTACATACTCTAAGCTTGGAGAGGAATCTAGCTGATGTGACAATGTTTTTTAAAACTACTGCTGCTACCGGGGTTAAATTCCACAGCCACAAGATGTACCAAAGTGGAAGCACTGTCTAACGAATCTTATGCACATGAGTACATGACCTCTACAAGAAAATTCATAGTCGTACTTTTTATAATTTTAAAAAATAAATTAAATTAAATTTAGAAAAGAAAGTAAAGGGAACAACCCACATAGACACCAACAGTAGATTGCTCTGGCCTATGCGCATGTGTCCAGCGCCCATTTGCCTGGGCTGGACAAGGACACAAACTAAGAAGCGCGTCTGGGGACAGGCGGGTCAGGCTCTGTCAGTTACGGGAGCGATTCTTCCCAGGACTGAGGTCCTTGTCCTCAGTGAGCTCCCTCGAGTCTGATATTTCTGAGCCTTTCGAGGGCGAGTAGCACTTCAGAGCGGTCGTCAGAGTCACACCGATGACGTGACCGCATGAGTTGCCGGGAAGTGTCGCTTGTCCTCAATTATTGTTGTGACACCCCAGACACATGGCATTTTGGGAAATATAGTCCAGGGCAAGTGGGCGCCAAATGCTGCGGGCACACACGAGCTGGACAGCGTGGAGAGGGTTTCTGATGAGAGCCCTACCAGGGTAGAGGCCAGTTCCTGTCCGGCAGCAGCAGGGGCCGCCCGTGCGCGGGCAGAAGAACCTCTGTGCGAGCGAACGAATGACCCGGAAGACCTTTCGCGGCCGCATCATCTTCTGGGAAGTGTAGTTTTGTGGTTCGGAAGTCATTGTCTTCACAACGCCCGTAGAGGGCTGCCGTTGGTTCTGGGAAGCAGAGTTCTCCAGAGACGACTGTTGTCCTCTCGATACTTTGCATCTGTGTCCTGCTTGAGCCACTCTGCGACGACGGCCCCAGGCGCTGTGGTTTCTTAGGGAGCCCGGGCCGTTTTTCTCGCGGTGCGCCGAGAACGCGTGCGGCCGCGGAGACTTCTGGGACGTGTGGTTTTTCAGGAGGCTACCGTGCGAGGCCCCGGTAACTTTTGTCCCTGAGGCGGAGTCGCCTTAGAAGTGCTGCTCCGGGCTGGGGCCCTCGCCCTTGGTCCGCCTCGCGGTAGCTTCTGGCCAGCCGGCGGATTCTCCGTCCTGGAACCTGGGAGGCCTCTGGGCAGGGTGCGGGG
The DNA here is from genome assembly GCF_037783145.1 of Equus przewalskii. NCBI lineage: Eukaryota > Metazoa > Chordata > Mammalia > Perissodactyla > Equidae > Equus > Equus przewalskii. The sequence continues at coordinate 5,815,110 of NC_091839.1, forward strand.
GCAGCGGCTATCGTCCGCTAGGCGCGACCCGGCGCGTCGGGTCCTCGGAGGTGCCCGCCTTGGACGCCTCGGGGCACCGGGCGAGGCCCAGCGCGGGCTTCGGGGCCCGGAGGTCCCGCTGCGGAGTCAGGCAAGTGTGGGGCCCGGCGGGCGGCCGGCGGGCCTCAGGCCAGCGGCCCCGGGCCCTGCTGGTCTCGGGGTCTGCCCCGCGGTGTGCGCGCCGGCGGGGCCCTGGCTGTGCGGGCCGCTCGGGCCTGCGCGGAACGGGGGAGCCGGGAGGACGCGGGCGAGCGGGCGTGCACAGCCCGCGCTGGGGCAAACGCCGTCTGCGGTGGTTTCTGTCACCCATCGTGAAGCTGACGCTTCCCAGTTGTGTAACCGTGAACAGTTGCTGAGTTTGTTTCCTCGTCGTTTAAAAAAGAAATCCGTAGTACCGTGAATGCCCGCCGTGCATGGTGGTGGAGATGGAGCGGACTCTTGACACCGTTACTGTTGTTTTCCGAGTGTGTCTCCTCTGTGCAATAGTTGATGTGCGCGCAGGCGGCACCCGGTGGCTACGCCGTGCCGGGGAACGCTGTGCGAGTCAGGGCCAGCGTGGAGCCCTGGGAGCCGCCTCCAGCGTGCTTTTCCCTCTAGGCGCGTGGCAGAGCTGCAGGAGAAGCCTGCGTTTTCCTGACGGCTTTTTCCTGTTCTTGATCCGCCTTCCCAGGACGCTGCCCTTCTGTAAGACGGGAGCCTGCAAGGAGGCCTGTTGACTATCGGGAACTGCGAAGTCATGTTCCAGGTAAGTCGGCGTGTCCCCATCTTCCTGAAGCACCTAGCAGGCCTCCGGAGTGCTTGCTTTGCTTCTCCTACCAGTTTCCCCCTTAAGAAGTCCTTAAAAGACTGGATCTCTGATTCCTTTCGTTATGGGAAAGGCTGGAGCCCGCAGAACTCCAAAATGCTGTCTTATCTCAGTGCTCCTCTTTCCTAACAGTTTTCTGTTAGAAGCCTCAGTAGTCTTGAGCAAAACTTGTTTTTTTATTAATTCAAAATTCGAGTTGAGAATTTTAGGTTATTTGCTTTATGGTTATCAAAGCTGTATAATGTGGTCTGAATTAATGGTACCTCAGTCCTTTCAGTTGTTCAAGTCAGGAGATGTTTGGAGTCATCCTCGATTCCTCCCATTCTCTTATAACTCACATGCGGACACTGCAGTTGATCTAAAATATATACAGGATGTCTACAGAATCGGCCACGGGTTACCCGTCACCGCCACCTCCACTGTCGCCCTGGTCCAAGCCACCTAGATCATTGAGGTAGCCCCCTAGCGGGATTCTCTGCTTGTGCCCTTCACCCTCTTCAGTCTCTTCTCAGTACAGCTGTCACGGTGATCCTCATGTTGTCTAAAATCCTGTCATTCCTCAGCTTGAAAGTCTTGGTGCGCTACCTCAGAGTAGAAGTCAGCGTTCTATATGACTTGAAAACATTTGTACACTTAGGCTCTCTGTTACTTCTCTGATCTCATCTTCCTTCTCTGTCTCCTTGTTACCTGTGGGCTCCAGCCACAGAGGCAGCTGCCTCCAGGCCTTGGAAGTTGCTGTACCATCTGCTTGGAATAGTCCTTCCCGAGACATGCCCAAGTGTGCGTTCTTACTGCCTTTTATTTTTGCTCAATGGTTGCTTTCTCAGAAAAGCTTCCCTGAACACCTATTTAAAGTTGCAGTTACCTTCTCTTGAGTATCACTTCCTCTCCTCCATCACTGCTTTGTTGTTTTCCACGGCACTTATCACTCATTATATGATACACTGTATAGTTAGTAATACATATGCTCATTGTTTGTCTCCTCCCACCGAGAGGGATATTTTTTCTTTTCTGTTGACTGTATTATCTTTAGTACCCAGAGTGGTACCTGGCACAAAATGGATGCTTAGTATATAGTTGTTGAATGAATGAGTGATGCAGAAATAGTGGGGCAGAATCATGGGTGGAAGGTGAAGCCTGCACAAGAGAAGGGATGAGTGGCAGATGTGCGTGTTGGGCAGAGTCTGGTTTCTTGAAAATATTAGAATTGAAAAAACTATTTTTTTTCAAGTAAAAGCTAAAGTGAACTAATTGCCAAACCGTTCATTGACTCATTTTCCAAACACTTGTGAAGTACCTGTTAGGAAGAAACTTACATAGGTTTGAGTATATACTGACATGTGGGACTTCATGATCTAGCACAAGACTGTCTAAGAGAACTTTCTACAGTGGTGGAAATTTCTATATGTGTGCTGTCCAGTGTGGTAGCCACTAGCCCCGTATGGCTGTTGAGTACTTGAACTGTGGCTAGAGTGACTGAGGAACTGAATTTTTAATTTTATTTAATTTGTAATTTTAATTAATTTAGATTTATATAGCCAAATGTGGCTAGTGGCTACTGATTGAGCGGTACAAGACTGGCAGAAAAGTAAGAAAGCATAAGAAGTTAACCTAAGTGCTAGGACAAATACCCTAAGTTCTTCTGGGGACAAAGATAAATGAACATCCCAGGCTGCCCAGGCAATTGAGGGGGAAGGAAGAGCTGAAGCGCCCCTGGGGAAGCAGGGCTGGAAGTGGTTTTCTGGCCCACAGTACTGGGGAGGCAGAGGTGAAAGTGAAGTTATACTGAACTGGGAGAACGCCTCGAGTTTAGGTAGAGAGGCATAAGAGAGCCCTTCAAGGAACTGCAAACATTTTCTAAAGTGGTGGTTCTCAAATGGGGCGATTTTTGTCCCCCTTAGCCCCACCCATAGGGGACAGTTGATAATGCCTAGAGACATTTTTGGTTGTCACAACCCTACAGCAGGAGGGGAGTTGCCAGTAGCATCTAATGGGTAGAAGCTAGGGATGCTACTCAATATCCTACAATGCACAGGACAGCTCCCCACAACAAGGAATTATCTAGCCTAAAGTGACAGTAGTGCCAAGGTTGAGAAACCCTGATCTAAACAAAGAGCAAAGAGTATCTATTAATGAGATTATGTAGGTTTTCTTCTTTAGACTATTAATTCAATGACATTCATTAATATGTTTTCAAAGTTTAAAATATGAAATATCTTTGCATTGGTGGAATAAAACATTGTGTTTTATGCATTTAATAGGGTGTTGTGTTTTTTTTTTGCAGTCGTGTGTCGCTTAAAAACAAAGAAATGCATCCTTAGGTGATTTTGTCGTTGTGCAAACGTCATAGAGTATACTTACACAAACCCAGATGGTATAGCCTACTGCACACCTGGGCTAGATGGTTCTAATCTTACGGGACCACTGTTGTATTTGTGGTCTGTTGTTGACTGAAACGTCATTATGCAGCATATGATTGTATTTGGTTTATCAGGTGCGATTTGTGAAAGCCAATCGTTTTAAGACCATCGTGGACAGTAGGAAAAGATGGAGAATTTTTCAGCTCATATGACAAGGGTAGCATAATCCTAATACCTGGGTGAGAGTAAATACAAATGTAAAAAAGAATTTTCCCTGGTTCCAAAAGGGAAGGAGACCGTCTCTCTCTTTCCATTTCCTTGAGAAAAACCTGTAATTGTAAATCCTTTCTATGTCCCTTTGAGATACTTGTAAACCTTTTTCAAAGCTAAATAAGCCTCTGCCAATTTTACGAGGCAGTAAAGTCTTTCTTAAGGGCCTTGGAGCCAGTTCTTTGAAATGGAAACATGAAGGGAGATGCACCTGTCTCCCTTTCTTTGCGAGAGTTTAGCCTAGGCTGCTGGCTTCAAGTTCTATCCACCTACTTGTCATAAAGATAGACAAGTTTTGTTTTCCTTTGGGGTAAAGGCAGATGGCCACTCCAGTTACCAGGTGAATTTAGGGTGAACTATGTACAGCAAAAAATGCTGTCAAATCCTCTTACTCGAGGACAAGTTATTATTTATTTTGAAAACATACATGTAAAGGATTATACCTGCCTGGTTTTATAAAAGGGTGAGATTTCTTTCTGTCCTTGCAGTCTCATTACTGATTGCCTGTGAAGTGTATTACAGTCTGGTTTAATGCTTATTCAATAATAAAACTGTTCTCTTTCTTGTCTGCATTGTGGAGTGGATTCTCTGGTTGGCAGATTTGATTTTTAATTCTTTCCTCAACACCTCACAAAGGTAAATTCTCTCTTTAAAACCAGAGAACAGTGTCACGGGTAGACATACATGCAAAATATCCAAATAAAGTAATAGAATATTGAATCACCCACTCTTGGATGGAAAAATTTACCATAGCCAAACAATGTCTATTTCACCAATGAAAGATAGTAATGATGCCATTTTAATTGCATGCGCATATTATCTACATTTCTGGGACATATTATAATTCAACTAACCAGTAAGCTCTTATTGAACATTTAAGCTTTTCTAAAGTTTTGCTATTTTAAATAATACCATGAGTGAGTGCTGTTGAGAAGAAATCTGTTTCCTTAAAATATTTTTCTTGAAATGTATCCTTTGTTTTATTCTTTGCCCTTACTTTAAGATCCTATTCAAGGGCTACCTATGGCATGAAACCATCCTTTAGTCTTTTTGCCCAGGGGTCTCAAATTATTTTGATTATAGATTGATTATCAGTATACGGTTGAGTTATATATCATAAATGTTTTTGTTTTTTGTTTATAAATTAGTTATGTTTATGTCTGTCTTTAATATAAAGATATCTTTTTTCAGAACCTGTTGGATCACTTTTTCTTTTGAACCTTAGTGGATCATCATTTTTTATTACTTACCTAGCATGTAAACTATAAAAACATGACTAAGCTCTTGTCCATGTGCTGTCAAGAGTTGAATGCTGATTTTTAAAAGTTTTATAATTCTATTCCCTTTGACAAAGTTAACTCTCCTAAAGCATAGCTCTTGTATTTGTCTTTTACCCTTATTGTATAACAATGTCAAACACATAATTATCCAATTATTACTCAACTTAGATTCCTGATCCTTGTTACAACTGCTAAATCTTATTCCCTTCTTCCACAGCCAGGGTAATTTTACCCTGTGATTGGTGACAGAAGAGACCTGGGCTATGGTTGAGCCTAAATGTGTTTACTGTTTCAGGTGACATTTAGTGATGTGGCCATAGACTTCTCTCATGAAGAGTGGGGATGGCTAGATTCTGCTCAGAGGGATTTATACAAGGATGTGATGGTGCAGAATTATGAGAACCTGGTCTCTCTAGGTAAGCATATCTCCCCCTCCACCCCACTGAGGGAGATCTTTCTTCTGCCACTTCGAGTTACTAGAGATCCTCCTGAGTAAATTGCTGCATTTTTATTTCACGTTTCCAAGGAAACGTATAGCTCTTTTATGCGCTGCCTGAAGCTTATCTTTCCATTTCAGTGAACATCCTTCAAACCTTCCTTTTGTCCCTTTTGTGATGGTGGCCTCTCCTCCATGAGGACCACAGCTTAAACAAGTTGTGTATTTTTTCTACAAGCAGGTCTTTCTATACCTAAGCCATATGTGATCACTTTATTGGAGGATGGGAAAGAACCTTGGATGGTGGAGAAAAAACTGTCAGAAGGTGTGTATTCAGGTAAGTTATGGTGAATCAGGCAAAAGAGATCTTTGTTAAAGATGCTTGTAGAAAGTGTGGAGGCGGGGGCCGGCCTGGGGCACAGCGGTTAAGTTCACTCGTTCCGCTTCTCAGTGGCCCGGTGTTCGCCGGTTCAGATTCTGGGTGCGGACATGGCACCTGCTTGGCACGCCATGCTGTGGTAGGCATCCCACATATAAAGTAGAGGAAGATGGGCATGATGTTAGCTCAGGGCCAGGCTTCCTCAGCAAAAAGAGGAGGATTGGCAGTAGTTAGCTCCGGGCTAATCTTCCTCAAAAAAAAAAAAAAAGAAAGTGTGGAGGCATTTTAGGATATTTTAGGGATACTATCTTCAGAGATCCCAAATGTAACAAAATTAAGGGATCCTTAGCTTAGATTTCAAAACCACCATTTCCTGTCTCAAATTATCATCTTTCTGTATTACTTGTGTCATCTCAAAAGTAGAGGATTTTGCCGTCATAATTCAAATTATTTTATTTGAAACAAAATAAAGCATATTATTATTTTTAAGTCTTCTTAAGGAAAAATATATTGATGGTTTTAGGCTAAGAGAAACTGTCAGTGAAATGGAAAGTCGCTTTTCCTCTAAGATTGAGCTTCAAAGATGAAATATAAACATAAGTGTTAGAGAAAGTAAGGAATGTGTAAGAAGGTTTCTAGGAACAATATTTTCTAATGTCCAGTAAGTGATATGATTTCACATAGATCCTGCATAAACTCATAAAGCCTAAATCTTTCTGAACCGTGAAGAATATTTAGAATATTTTGTTGTCATTGTAACTGTTTAATGCAGCACTATAAATTCTGCATTTTAAGCATACTAATATGACAGCAAATTGAGATTCATTGAAGGTTGGGGAACCAAGGCTGTGAGGCAAAATGTGGTCTTTCACATAAATATAGGTAGAAAATGTTGGCTTGGGATCCAGAATGCCCTCCACATTTTCTTTCTGATAGTTTCATTTTTTTCCACCTACTGATTGCCTGTGTTTAACCCATGTCCCATCTTACACTCTGTTCCAGCCTCTCTGAGCTGTCTGTATTCTCAGTGCTCCATTCGAACTTTGTTCAGAAGTCACTGAATATATGAGAGTTGTCAGAGCCATGTGTTTTGGGGGGGGGGGGGGGGGACGACTTTATTTTTTATCCAGTTTTATTTTTATCTTTATTTTTATTCTCTTATTTCTACCATAGGAATTCCTTTTCAGGAAGAACAGAAAAAGCAGTGTTTCTCTTTCTTGGTATATTTCAGGTTGGGAATCAAGATGGGGAAACAAGGAATTGTCAGCAGAGGAGGATATTTATGATGAAGGTTCACCCAAAACGGTAATAATAGAAAAAATTATAAAACAAAGTCATGAATTTCCAAATTTTAACAAGGACCAGGAATATGTAGAGAAGTTGGAGGGGAAGCTCGAAAATCAGGTAGAACATTTCAGACCAGTGACCCTCACCTTTAGAGAAAGTCCCACTGGGGAAAGTGTTTACAAATACAGTACGTTTGGAAGCATTTTCCACTTAAAGTCTATTCTTTCTGAACCACAGAGAATTTCTGCTGAAGGGAAATCACATAAACATGATACATTTAAGAAGAACTTACCAAAAAAGTCACTTATAAAAAAGGAGAATATGAGTGGTGGGAAGAAACTTTTGAATTCTAATGAAAATGTGGCAGCCTTCAGCCAGAGCAAATCTCTTACCCTTCACCAGGCTTATGACAGAGAGAAAGTCTATACATGTGGTGAATGTGGGAAGGCCTTTGGCAAACAATCAACCCTTAATCGCCATTGGAGAATTCATACAGGAGAGAGACCCTATGAATGTCGTGAATGCGGGAAGACTTTTAGTCATGGCTCATCCCTTACTCGACATCAGATAAGCCACAGTGGAGAGAAACCTTACAAATGTATTGACTGTGGGAAGGCCTTTAGCCATGTCTCGTCACTTACTAATCATCAAAGCACTCACACTGGAGAAAAACCATATGAATGTATGAACTGTGGAAAGTCTTTTAGTCGTGTTTCACATCTCATTGAACATCTGAGAATTCATACTCAAGAAAAACTCTATGAGTGTCGAATATGTGGGAAGGCCTTCATTCATAGGTCATCTCTCATTCACCATCAGAAAATTCATACTGGAGAGAAACCTTATGAATGCAGTGAATGTGGAAAAGCCTTTTGCTGTAGCTCGCACCTTACTCGACATCAGAGAATTCACACTATAGAGAAACAATTTGAATGCAACAAATGTCTGAAAGTCTTTAGCAGCCTCTCATTTCTTATTCAGCATCAGAGTATTCATTCTGAAGAAAAACCCTTTGAATGTCAAAAATGCAGGAAATCCTTCAACCAGCCTGAATCACTGAGTATGCATTTGAGAAATCACACTAGATTGAAACCTTACGAATGTAGTATATGTGGGAAAGCCTTTAGTCATAGGTCATCCCTGCTTCAACATCATAGAATTCATACTGGAGAGAAACCCTATGAATGTATTAAATGTGGGAAGACCTTCAGCTGTAGTTCAAACCTTACTGTACATCAGAGAATTCATACTGGAGAAAAGCCATATAAATGTAGTGAATGTGGGAAAGCTTTTAGCAAAGGCTCAAATCTTACTGCCCATCAGAGAATACATAGTGGAGAGAAGCCCAGTGGTGCAGTAAGTGTGGAAAAGCCTTTAGGCCGTATGAATCACTATACAAGTGAAAAGTCATACAAGAGAGAAACTGTTTGAATGAAGTATTTGTAATATACTTTAGCCATAGATCCTCTCTGATTCAACATCAGAAAACTTATACTGGAGAAGTCTTATGAATGTAATGAATGAAGGTCTTTAGCAATAGTACAAACCTTATTGTACATCACAGTTCACACTGGAGAGAGACCATATGAAGGCAGTCAATGTGCCTTTAGCCAGTATTAATCCCTTAATTGACGTCAGTCAGTCCACAATGGAGAGAAACCCTATATATGTAACAAATATGGGAAAGACATTAGGCGATATGAATCTCGTATAAAACAAACATAGGAGAGAAGCAATATGAATATAAAAATTGTAGCAAGTCCTTCGTTTAAAGTGCATTTCTCATTCTATATCACAGAACTCACACTGGAGAGAAAGCTCCTGTAAGAAATGTAGCAAAGTGTTCACTAAATTCTAATCTTGCTAGACATCAGAAGATTAATGCTAGAACACTCTGAAGGATGTAGGAGATGTAGGAATTAAGTGTAAATCTTTCTTTGCAATGATGCTATTTGTAAACAATTTTGCAGGAGAGCAAACAAGCATAAGTGAATATGCATTTCTTATAGCAGTAGCATGCAATTTTACTCGAGTCCTACATAGAAGTTAGCTAATGGGCATGTGAAGATACTGAGTTGCCCACTGGATCCAGTAAATGTTATAAGGTTGAAAATTAAAACTGCAAAAGAAGTAAAAAGTGATGTGGATAAAATTTTTGGTCTCTAATAAAATCATTTTGTGTATAGTAAACTCTTTCACTGTGACACTGGTAATTCTTGCAGAATTTTCCACTACTTTCCTCTTGAAGAATTAAGATCAGCCTTTCTATAGTCTTCAGTGGGAGACTAGCAAGCCTAGAGAAAAGTGGCCTGATCTCTGCTAGGAGTGTCATTATTTTGGTGAGGATAATTCACAGTCCATTTCTAGGTGGCTTAATTCACACATTTTAATTTTTACAAGTGCTGTGAGAACATAACCAAGAAACATACTATGAGAGATCAGAACAGGCTTAACTGTGGATGTGCTTTTTAATCTAAATTCTAAAAGAAGAGTACTAATTATGTTGCTGTGTGGGCATATGCACTCTGGGGGTCATTCTGTGCAAAGCAGACAAGCAAGTTCTGTCATCTTTGCTGCAGCTAAACTCCATGATCTAATGTCTAGTTTTAAGTTTTGTGGCTTTGAGGAGTACTGCTGGCAGCAGCACTGGTAACAGCAGTAGTCATTTCTCCAACCCTGGATCATAATGGGGATTTACTTTGAAATTAATAGTCCAGAGCCATCCCCATTACTTCTCCAGCCTGCCCACCAATTTTGAAAGCATTAATTGCCTGCAATATGTGTCTTCTTGAAATACTTGAGAGTTTTGTTTTCTGCACTGTACTTTGACAGATGATTATGGTTTGTAAGGAGGATGGCTTCAGATATTCTAAATTTTAGATAATAAATGGAATAGTCTTTTCTGTCTCCATGGTTTCCTATCTTGTGATGATAAAGGTAATACAGATCAATGATTAGGATTGTGTAAATACTATTTAATGTAAAGGGCAGTTATGGACATTAGTCCCTCCTTATCTGCAGGGGATACGTTCCAAGACCCCCAGTGGATACCTGGAACCAAACTCCATATATACTATGTTTTTTCTTATACATACATACCTATGATAAATTAGGCACAGTAAGAGACTAACAACAATAAGAATAAAATAGAACAATTATAACAATATACTGTAATAAAAGTTAGGTGAATGTGATCTGTCTCAAAATGCTGCACTGTATTTCAGACCATGGATGACTGTGGGTAACTGAAACAGCAGGAAGTGAAACTGCGGCTAAGGGGGGCTACTGTAGCTCATGTTTCAGATTATGTTCTCTATGATATTTGATAGTAATAAGTAAAATTATTTTAAAAAGGAATGTCACTGATACGATAATTCTAGTGTGAAATGAGTGATAGTGTTTCCAACTTTAGACAAGTTATTCTCTGAGCCTAGTACTTGTGCTGCCTTAAGTGAAAGCCAAGAGGTGAAGGCACGTTCCATAGCAATTCTCAATAGAGTTAGTGGGTTTGGAATGGGATGGTGAAGTTTTAATATTAAGCAAGGACTTAATCTTTCCTTTGATTTATTTTTAGTCATGAGATTTATTTTGATATTCTATGAAATGTTGAAGGATCTTTGAGAGATTGATAATTAAGGAAGCATGGCATGGTATCAAACAAGGATTAAGAACAGTTGTAATTATGGATAGACTGGCTGCTATGTATATATAGTTGTGGGATAATGGCAGTATCTTTCTGTTTCTCACATTCTCTGTCCTTCAGCTCTCCCAAGCACTGGTACCTCAAAGGTGAAGTAGTCCTTTAATCCCCCAGATTTTATTTGCTTTCAATACACATAGTTTTATGCCATCTTATTTTGTTATGAGAGGATTCATCCAAATACCCATGCTTAGTCATTTAAAAAGCATGAGCATACACATGATAATGTTTTACAGTTGATTTGAAGTACTTCCCAGTGATGCTGAACTAGGGAAAGAAAGCTAGAGGGTAGAAATCCAACTTGCATGTATACTGGCTTTGTATGACCTTGGACAAATTACTTCACTTATGCCTCAGTTTCTCCATCTGTAAAATGGTGGTGATAACATGCCACACAGTTGTTACGAAGATTGAGTTAATTGCGATAAAATGCTTATGATGCCTGGTACCTCAAAAGCGTTCAGTGAGTACTAGCTATCATCATCATCATTATCTTCACATGACTGGTTCATCATTCTGGTCTCAAATGTCACATCTTCTGCTGGGTCTTCCTAGTCACTTGCCACTCTTATCTACTTACTGTTTCACTTTTTGGGGGGTTCTTATATGATGCTTCCATTTTCTTCCAACAGATTCTTACTTGGTATTTGAACCATTTTGAGGGGGAATATATTTATTACCCAAAACATTGTGAGGTGACGCAAAGAGCACCAGATAGGAGAAGATGAGACACGAATACAGCAGGGCTGCAGGAAGTTGGGAGGGTGCTCTACAGATGTGTTTTGGAGAAAGGGCAGAACGAAGGAGGAGGTCTCCATATGGAGGAGAGGTGAAGCTTTACCCAGTGAGACAAGAAGCCTAAAGGACTTTGGCATCACCTCTCAGTACAAGGTCTTGTGGGCTGAGTGCAACTGCCCTGACTGTTCCTGAATAGAGGTTACAACCATGTCATTGAAAACCTTCAATGATGCCTGGAATCACTAGCCTTGGGCTAGTCAGATGTGATTAGAGCCCATTGTGCAGTCGTTGGTAAAGATCCTGAAAGAACCAAGGCACTGAGTACTTCTTGGGAGGTTAGGTCTGTGCAGAGTACCAAGGGGGAGTCAGACACTGCCTTTAAACAGGATGCAATTGTGTTAGGAAAAAAAAAAAAACCTCTGAAGAAGCCATTAATAAAAAACAATGACAAGTCTCTGTGGCTTGAGAGGCACAGAAAGTAAGAGCTCTGGCATTACAGATGAATAGGGGAAAAATTGTAGTAATAACACAAGTAATTGTTGTAATTGTTAACAGCAGTAGCAGCTGAGCCTCATGGCTGTATACCTGGACTGTATACTGTATAGCTGGACTGTATGCTGAGGGCTTTATGTTGCGGCATTCAAGCAGTAGTTCCTAGCTCTGGACCCAGATTCCCGTGTTTGAATCAGCCTATTGACACTGACACTTACCTTCTATATAATTTTGGGGAAGTTACTTCATGTCTCAAGCCTTGATTTCTGCATCAAAACAAAAATAATTCCCACTTTACCAGGTGGTTGTGAGAATTAAAGAGAAAATATTCGTAAGCAACAATGGAGTGCTTGGCACATGTAAGTTGCTTGGTGTGTTTTTCTTTTATTCATCCTCCCGCAGACTATAATGTAAGTGCCATAATCATCTTTATGGCATTGTCAGTGACCTGAGACTCAGGCGGCTCTAGCAAGTCTTCCAGAGTCACACATTTCAGGAACATAGCTTCGATTTGAACATCCAGTAAAAGACCATACATACAAATTGCCTTCCTGGCAATATTCTGTCTCAGAAGATCAAAGTTTTTCTTGGCAATCACACAGGTCCTCTCATGCCTCCTTGAACAAAAAATATTCTCTTTGGCTGTGCTATTACTTCAGCCTAGAATGTCCCCCATATTCTCTTTATTACCAAACTCACCTGCTGGAGAGGCTGCTGCCCACCTTGCAAAGTTCACTTTAGGTGGCACCCCTAATCTTCAGGGAATAATGGAGGAAATGAGGGATAAAAAAGTAATAAGACATAATAGAAAACAAAGAGCAAAATGGCTGAAGTAAGTGCCTCCTTTCCAGTAATTACTTTACATGTAAATGGATTAAACTCTCCAATCAAAAGATAGAGATTGGCAGAATGGATTAAAAAAAACCGTGATCCAACTATATGATGTCTACAAGTGACTCACTTTATGTCCAAAGACACAAATAGGTTGAAAGTGGAAGAGTGGAGAAAGCTATCTCATGCAAATAGTAACCAAAAGAGAGCTGAGCTGTCTCTGCTAATATCAGACAAAATAGACTTTAAATCCAAAAAGATTACAAGTGACAAATAAGGTCATTATATATTAATAAAATGTTTAACACAGCAAGAAGATATAACAATAAATATTTACACGTAATAACACCCATCAAAATATATGAAGCAAAAATTGACAGAATTGAAGGAGGAAATAGACAGTTCTACGTTAGTAGTAAGAAACTTCAGTACCCCACCTTTAATAATGGATAGATCAACCACACAGAAGATAAGTAAAGAAATAGAGAACTTGAACAGCTTAATAAACCAAGTATATCTAACGGACAATTAACACTCCACCCCAAAACCGCAGAATACACATTCTTCTCAAGTGCACATGGGACATTCTCTAGGGTAGCTTTTATATTAGACCACAAAACAAGTATCAATAGATTTAAAAAGATGGATATCATACTAGGTAACTTGAACATAACAGGATCAAGTTAGAAATTAAGGAAAACTGGAAAATTCACAAATGTGCAGAAATTAAACTATGCACTCTCAAACAACTGCTGTGGTCTGAATGTGTCCTCCCAAAATTCATATGTTGAAATCCTACTGCCCAATGTGATGGTATTAGGAGGTAGGGCCTTTGGGAGATGCTTAGGTCATGAGGATGGAGCCCTCAGGAATGGGATTAGTACTCTTATAAAGAGTTCCCATAGGTCTCTATATAGCTCCTTCTGCCATGTGAGGATATGCTAAGTCTGCAATCTGGAAGAGAGCTCGGCAACACTGGCGCCCTGATCTCCGAATTCCAGCCACAAGAACTGTGAAAAATAAATTTCTGTTGCTTATAAGCTACTCAGTCTCTGGTATTTTGTTATAGCACCTTGAATGGACTAAGAAAACAACCAATGGGTCAAAGAAGAAATCACAAATAAGTCAGAAAATATTTAAAGACTAGCGAAAATGAAAACACACATACCAAAATTTATGGTATACAGCAAAGGCAGTGCTAGGAGAGAAATTTATGGCAGTAATTGCCTACATAAAAAAAAAAATCTGAAATCAATAACCTAACATAACACCTTTAGGAACTACAAAAAAGACAAACTAAACCAAAAGAAGAAAGGAAATAAAAAGTAGAGTGGAGATAAGCCAAATAGAAAAACAACAGAGAAAATCAATGAAATCAAAAGTTGACTCTTTGAAAAGATCAACAAAATTAACAAAGCTTTACCTAAACTGACAGAGAAAAAGAGAAGACCCAAAGAACTAATATGAAAATGGAGATACTACTACTGACCTTACAGAGATAAAAAAAAAAAAGAATTATGACAATATAATGAACAATTGTGTGTAAATAAATTAGATAACCAAGCAGAAATTCCTTCAAACACATGAATTACCTAAACTGACTCAAGAAGAAATAGAATATTTCAACAGACCTATAAAAAGTAAAGAGATTGAATTAGTAATCAAAAACCTCCCAACAAAGAAAAGTCCTGGGCCAGATGGCTGCATGGTGAAATCTACCAAACATTTAATGAATTAACACTAATCCTTCTCAAACTTTAAAAAACTGAAGAGGAGGAAATACTCCCTAACTTATTCTATGAGGCCAGCACTATTCTGATACCAAAGCCAGATGAAGACATCACAGGAAAAGAAAATTACCAATATTCTTTGTAAATATAGTTGCAAAAATCTTCAACAAAATATTAGCAAGTTGAATCCAGCATCATATTAACAAGTTTATTCACTATGACCAAGTGGAATTTACCTCAGCAGTGCAAGGGTGGTTCAACATAAGGAAATCAATCAATGTAATCCATCTCATTAATAAAATGAAGAAAAATCCCACATGATCTTCTCAATATATGCAGGAAAGCATTTCACAAAATCCAATAATGTTTCATGATAAAAATACTCAGAAAACTAGGAATAGAGGGAAAATTCATCAACATGATAAAGGTATTTGTGAAAAACCCACAGCTTACATCATACTCAATGGTGAAAGACTGACAGCTTTTCCCCTAAGATCAGAAAAAGACAAAAGACCTATAAGACAAGAAAAAGAAATAAAAGGTATCCAAAATGGAAAGGAAGTTGTAAAACTATCTTTTGCAGATGGTGTGATCCTATATATAGAAAATTCCAAAGAATTTACAAAAGTTAATAAGGTTAATAAATGAATTCAGCAAAGTTGCAGGGAAAATCAATACTCCCAAGTCATTTGTCTATCTATAGAACAGCAATTAATAATCCAAAAAGGAAATTAGGAAACTCCTTTCATTTATAATATTTCCTACAGGAATAAAATATTTAGTAAGAAATCTAACCAAGAAGGTATAAGACTTATATGCTGAAAGCTGGAAAACATTGCTGGATGAAATTAAAGAAGACCTAAATAAATGGAAAGATATCTCATGTTCAAAAGAAAATTGGAAGACTTAACATTGTTAAGATGTCAATACTACCCAAAGAGATACACAGATTCAACGCAGTTCTCATCAAAATTCCAAAAGCCTTTTTTGCATAAATGGGAAAGCTGATCCCCAAGTTCATATGAAATTACAAAGGGCCCCAAATAGCCAAAACAATTTTTAAAAAGAATAAAGCTGGAGGACTCATATTACCCAATTTCAAAAGTTATTACAATGCTACATTAATTATAACAGTATGGTACTGACATAAGGACAGACACAGACCAATAAAATAGAATAGAGGACCCAGAAGTAAGTCCACATATATATGGCCAATTAATTTTTGACAAAGATGCCAAGACCATTCAAGGGGAAAGCACGATCTTTGAAAAATTTGAAGAGGAGGCAACACTTCCTAGTTCATTCTAGTTCATGGAATTCTGATACATGCTGTAATATGGATAAACCTTGGAAATATTATGCTAAGTGAGATAAGCCATAGACAAAAAAACCAAATATTGTATGATTCCATTTGTATGAAGTACCTAAGATAGGCAAATTCATAGAGACATAAAGTAGAATAGAGGTTACCAGAGGCTGGAGGCAGTGTGGAAGGGGGAGTTATTGTCTAATTGATACAGAGTTATTATTTGGGAGGATGAAAAAGTTCTGGAAATGCATAGTCCTGGTGGATGCACAACGTTGTGAATGTACTTAATGCTATTAAATTTTACATTTAAGATGGTTAAAAGGGTAAAATTTATATTATATATATCTTACAATAAAAAAAGACAGAAAAACAATACACAAAATAGCCTTCCTTGTTCTTGGGAAATTAGATGTTATGCCTTTGATTCTAAGAGAAGTATGGCAAAAGGGAGAAGCCCAATCAAATTATCCAAATCCCATATACAATCATTATTTCAGGGTAATTTTCAGAGTGCCACAAACCACACCTGCTAGCTTTTATCTCTTTTGAAACTGAGCTAACCTATCTCTGTTAGAACCCATCAGGAGACGAGTTAATGGAAATTACATGCCAATACTGAAACATGTCAAGAAACAGACAGAGAGAATGAAGTCCATAAGTGCTCATCGATTACAATGAGAAGAATCTGATCTCCTGGAAAGGTGGCAGGTCCTAATATGTAAAGAAATTGCTTAAGTTTTTGTAGTTTTATTTCTCCTTCAAAAATTATTTTTGTAAAAATAGTAGTCTCATACAAGATTACTCATTGATAATTAGTCAGTATTTATGTGAGAAAATAACCAAGTCTGCAACCATTTGTTGATGACCTTAGTTTGCTAATTATGTAATGATGTAAATTTTGAAATTGATATGGATGATACCAGAACATTTCCTGGTTGTAAATCTTGGGAGAATTGAAGCAATGAAATAAGGCCCAAGACATGGACACAGGAAATATTTAGAGAATATGTGAATTTTTATAATAATTAAATGAATCAATAGTTTACAATGTGTGGCCCCTGGACCAGCAACATCATCATCACCTGGAAACCTGAGAGAAATGCAAATTCTCAGAAGATCATTCCTGGCAGAGAGGAACATCTGAACAAAGGTCTGGTAGCTGGGTGGACTGAGCTTTAGGGAGGGGAAGAAGATCTGTTGGGTAGAGGTAATTTGGGGTGGTTGGGAGAGCATTCATCAAGGCAGAGAGGGGAGGGACTGGAGGGTGAGGTATTTTTTTCTGACACATTATGGGTTTGGATTCCATCCTAAGAGCAAAGGGGAACTGGAACAAAAGGGCACCCTCTTCATGCCCCAGAAACAGACTGGACCATTAATAAGGGAACAAGTGCTGGACATGGCTATAGTACACAGAAGAATGGATCCCACCTCTAGGAGGCACTGTTTCAGGCATTCAGCCTCTACTGCAGGGTCTTTCAGTTTCTCCACAGGAGGCCAGGCCCAGAGCTATTATAAAATTGCCCAGGTTCTCCATAGTGGAAACTGAGTCAGACTTTTTTTTTTTACAAACCCTTTGGGGGGCCTTAACCCACACCTCTGGGCTGCAGGTGGACTCACAGGAAGCACCTGGTTGGAGGTAGAACTGAGGTCTTGGTCCTACAAGCAATCCAGTTATGTTTTCATATATGAGACACAACATCTACCAAGTCAAATAGGAGGATGAGTAGATTACTATTATTTGTGACTGTACAAATGATGTAGGCTTGATAAGGTGTAATTTTTCTAACATGTAAAAGCCAATCACAGCGATCATTTCAGCCCCCAGGAGATGTACATAAGGACAAACCCACTGGCATCTAAATGCAGAGAATTGAGAGCAGTCTTGATGGCCCTTCTGAGGACTCCACCTTTCATAGATATTGCCAGAACTGTCGGTTTACGTTTGTTTATATAATTTTTTGCAAGAATGCTTGTTTCCTCACTAGAATATTCACAGGAATACAAAAATATTCCCAAATCAGAATGTCTGACATCCAATCAAAAATAAAGTCATACACAGAAGTAGGAAAATATAATCCAAAATGAGAAAAAAAATAAATCACTCAAAACAGGCATAGAATGACAGATAGTAAAAGTAGAAGACACTAAAACAGAAAAATGTATTCCATATGTCCAAGAAAATAGAAGAAAAACTGAACATGTTAAGTAGAGCCATGAAAGACATAAAGAAGACCCTAATCTAACTATGAGATAAAAACTAAATTATGATGTAACATACACTGGGCGGGACTAAAAGCAGAGTCGACATTGCAGAAGAAAAGATTAGGAAACTGGAAGATATAGCAGTAGAAACTATTCAAAATGAAAATGAGAGAAAAAAACTAAAAAAAGCAAATAACATCAATGAGCTGTGAGACAACTTCAAAGGAACTAATACACATATTAGGTGCTGAGAGAGAGGTAGGGAACTAATACACATATTAGGTGCTGAGAGAGAGGTAGAAGGATAGAAAACCATTCAAATAAATAATGCCTGAAATATTTCCAAATTGTTGGATACTATAAACCTATAGAACAAATAAGTTTAATGAATGCCAAGCACAAGAACATTTCAGCAAGGCACATCATAATCAGATTGCTTACTATCTAGTGATAAATAGAAAATCTTAAATGCAACTAAGGAGGGAGGGGAGATATTTTATGTAAATGGGAAAAAAGATAACAATCACAGCAGATTTCTTGTTGGCAAAATGCAAGCCAGAAAATAGTAGAACATCTTTCAAATATTATAAGAAATTACCTGGAAAATATATTTCAAAAACAAAGGTGAAATAAAGACAATTTCAGATATACAAAACAAAAAATTCAGTGCCAGCAAACTTTGAATACAGAAAATATGATTTTTCCAGGGGCCGGCCCTGTGGCTGAGTGGTTAAGTTCATGTGCTCTGCTTTGGTGGCCCAGAGTTTCGCCAGTTTGAATCCTGGGTGCGGACATGGCACCACTCATCAAGCCATGCTGAGGCGGTGTCCTACATGCCACAACTAGAAGGACCCACAACTGAAATGTACAACCATGTACTGGGGGGCTTTGGGAGAAAAAGGAAAAACAAAATCTTTAAAAAAAAGAAAATATGATTTTCCTTCCAGAAAAATGATACTTGAAATGCCAAAGGAAAACCAAAAGAAGGAGCACCAGACACAGTGGCTACATGGGTAAAAGTATTTTGTTTCTTAGTAATTAACTCTCTTTAAAAGATAATCTACTGTTTAAAGAATAATAGACATTTGTTGTGGGGTGTATGACATGGAGAAGCAAAATGTTCAACAATAATGGCAGAGAGAATGGGAGGCAATAAAAAAAGTTTGTGAAGTTCTTACGCTCTGTGTGACGCAGTTTAGTATCACTGAGAGTACACTATAATAAGTTAGAGATGTTTATCAGGAGTCAGCAAACTACAACTCAGGTGCCAAATCTTGTTGTTTTTATGTGGCCCATGAGCTTAGAATGGTTTTCACACTTTAAATGCTTAGAAAAAATCAAGAGGAATAACATTTCACAACACATGAAAATTATTTGAAATTAAGATTTGTTTTCATAAAAAATGCCTTAGTAGAATATAGTCACACTCTTATTTATATATGGTCTATGGCTATTTAGGTACTGTGGTCACAGAATTGAGTAGTTATGAAACAGACGACGTGGTACTTTCACTGCTTCACAATGCTGCATGTGCACGCTTACAGTGATGCAGTTAAAACTTTTTTTGGTAGCAAGGAAAGAGGTTTATTATCAAAAAGCAGCCAGATGAGGAGATGGGAGCTAAAACTCAAACCCACCTGCCTTAAGGAAAAAAGTTGGGGTTTTTGTCTAGGGTTTTGGGTAGGACAGTGAGTAGGAGGGCTTTGGGGATTGAAGTTTGAAGAGTCCTCTGCACAGGCACGACTGTCTTTCATATTTCTTCATAGATCACGTGCAAATTCAGGGGGTTTATGTGTTGCATGTGGTGGATTTTTAGTCTGTGACGCCTAAAGTTTACAATTGGTTGTTCTAGCTTCTCAACACTCCCACACTACATTGAGTCCAGCTGGGGGCTGTCAGCAAGCTGTCTCATCAGTGGTCCTCTTGCTGTCCTACAAAATAAGCTCAGAAACTTTGGTTACTCTGTCTCCCACGCCAACCTTGGGGATGCAAGGCACAGTTGCACGCTAAACCAGGGAATATGTTAACACATTCATTCTCAGTCTCAGGCCCACCCCCTTCCCTCACTCTCTCCTGGAGTCTCACTCAAGCCCCCTCTGCTCCCTGCCTCTGGCTCTCCCTCCCACTTTTTTAAAAAAAAATTTCTATTGAGTTAATGATAGGTTACAATCTTGTGAAATTTCAGTTGTACATTATTGTTTGTCAGTCGTGTTGTAGGTATACCTCTTTACCCTTTGTGACCACCCCCACCCCCCTTTCCTCTGGTAGCCACTAATCTGTTCTCTTTGTCTGCATTTTTAAATTCCGCATATGAGTGGAGTCATACAGAGATTATCCTTCTCTAACTGGCTTATTTCACTTAACATAATTCCCTCAAGGTCCATCCATGTTGTTGCAAATGGGATGATTTTGTTCTTTTTTTACAGCTGAGTAGTATTCCATTCCACATCTTCTTTATCCAGTCATCAGTTGATGGGCACTTAGGTTGCTTCCATGTCTTGGCTATTGTAAATAATGCTGCAATGAACATTTGGGTGCTTGGGACTTTTGGAATTGCTGACTTCAAGCTCTTTGGATAGATACCCAGTAGTGGGATAGCTGGATCGTATGTTAATTCTATTTTTAAATTTTTAAGGAATCTCCATACTGTTTTCCATAGTGGCTGCACCAGTTTGCATTCCCACCAACAGTGTATGAAGGTTCCTTTTTCTCCACAACCTCTCCAACATTTGTTACTATTTGTTTTGGTTATTTTTGTCATTCTAATGGGTGTAAGGTGATATCTTAGTGTAGTTTTGATTTGCATTTCCCTGATGATCAGCGATGATGAACATCTTTTCATGTGCCTATTGGCCATTCGTATATCTTCTTTGGAGAAATGTCTGTTCATATCTCCTTCCCAGTTTTTGACTGGGTTGTTTGATTTTTTGTTGTTGAGTTGTGTGAATTCTTTATATATTATGGATATTAAGCCTTTGACGGATGTATGACTTGCAAATATTTTTTCCCATTAGTGGGTTGTTTTTTTGTTTCAATCCTGTTTTCCCTTGCCTTGAAGAAGCTCTTTAGTCTGATGAAGTCCCATTTGTTTATTCTTTCTATTGTTTCCCTTGTCTGAGAAGACATGGTGTCCGAAAAGAGCCGTTTAATACTGATGTCAAAGAGTGTACTGCCTACATTTTCTTCTAGAAGCCTATGGTTTCAGGTATCACCTTTAGGTCTTTAATCCATTTTGAGTTTATTTTGATGAATGGTGAAAAAGGATGGTCAATTTTCATTCTTTTACATGTGGCTGTCCAGGTTTCCCAGCACGATTTATTGAAAAGACTTTCTTTTCTCCATTATATGCCCTCAGCTCCTTTGTCGAAGATTAGCTGTCCATAGATGTGTGGTTTTATTTCTGGGCTTTCAGTTCTGTTCCATTGATCGCTGCACCTGTTTTTGTACTAGTATCATGCTGTTTTGATTACTGTAGCTTTGTAGTATGTTTTGAAGTCAGGGATTGTGAAGCCTCCAGCTGTGTTCTTTTTTCTCAGGATTGCTTTAGCAATTCGGGGTCTTTTGTTGCCCCATATGAATTTTAGGCTTCTTTGCTCTATTTCTTAAAAGAATGCCATTGGGATTCTGATTGAGATGGCGTTGAATCTGTCGATTGCTTTAGGTAGAATGGACATTTTAACTATGTTTATTCTTCCAATCCATGTACATGGAATGTCTGTCCATCTCTTTATGTCATCATCCGTTTCTTTCAGAAAAGCCTTGTAGTTTTCGTCTATAGGTCTTTCACTTCCTTAGTTAAATCCACACTGAGGTATTTTGTTCCTTTTGTTGCGATTGGGAATGGTATTGTGTTCTTGAGTTCTTTTTCTGTTGGTTCATTACTGGAGTATAGAAATGCTACTGATTTATGCAAATTGATTTTATACCCTGCAACTTTGCTGTAGTTGTTGATTACTTCTAACAGTTTTCCAATGGATTCTTTGGGGTTTTCCATATATAAGATCATGTCGTCTGCAAACAGCGAGAGTTTCACTTCTTCCCTCCCTATTTGGATTCCTTTTATTCCTTTTTCTTGCCTGATTGCTCTGGCCAGGACCTCCAGTACTATGTTAAATAAGAGTGGTGATAGAGGGCATCCTTGTCTCCTTCCTGTTTTCAGGGGGATGGGGTTCAGTTTTTGCCCGTTGAGTATGATGTTGGCTATGGGTTTGTCATATATGGCCTTTATTGTGTTGCGGTAGTTCCCTTCTATCCCCATTTTGTTCAGAGTTTTTATCATAAATGGCTGTTGGATCTTGTCAAATGCTTTCTCTGCATCTATTGAGATGATCGTGTGTTTTTTATTCCTCAGTTTGTTGATGTGGTGTATCACGTTGATTGATTTGCGGATGTTGAACCATGCCTGTGTCCCTGGTATGAATCCCACCTGATCATGATGTATGATCCTTTTGATGAATTGCTGAATTCGGGTTGCCAAAATTTTGTTGAGAATTTTTACATCTATGTTGATCAGCGATATTGGTCTGTAGTTCTCCTTTTTTGTGCTGTCCTTGTCAGGCTTTGGTATCAGCATGCTGTTGGCCTTGTAGAATGTGTTAGGAAGTGTTCCATCCTCCCTAAGTTTTTGGAATAGCTTGAAAAGGATAGGTATTAAATCCTCTCTGAAAGTTTGGTAGAATTCCCCAGGAAAGCCATCTGGTCCTGGGGTTTTATTCTTTGGGATGCTTTTGATTGCTGTTTCAATCTCTTTCCTTGTGATTGGTCTGTTCAAATTATCTGCTTTTTCTTGACTAAGCTTTGGGAGATTGTACAAATCCAAGAATTTATCTATTTCCTCTAGGTTATCCATTTTGTTGGCATATAGTTTTTCCTTGTATTCTCTTATAATCCATTGTATTTCTGTGGAGTCTGTTGTTATTTCTCCTCTTTCATTTCTGATTTTGTTTATTTGAGCTTTCTCTCTTTTTTTCTTTGTAAGTCTGGCTAGGGGTTTGTCAATTTTATTTATCTTCTCAAAGAATCAGCTCTTTGTTTCATTGATCCTTTCTACTGCCTTTTTGTTTCAATAGCATTTATTTCTGCTCTAATTTTTATTATTTCTCTCCTTCTGTCGACTTTGGGCTTTGCTTGTTCTTCTTTCTCTAATTCAGTTAGGTGTAGTTTAAGATTGCTTATTCAGATTTTTCTTGTTTGTTAAGATGTGCCTGTATTGCGATGAATTTTCCTTTTAATAGAGCTTTTGCTGTATCCCATATGAGTTGATATGGCACGTTATCATTTTCACTTGTCTCTGGGCATTTTTTGATTTCTTCTTTAATTTCTTCAATGATCCATTGTTTGTTCAATAGCATATTGTTTAGTCTCCACATCTTTGTGCCTTTCTCAGCTTTTTCCTTGTAATTAATTTCTAGCTTTATAGCATTATGATCAGAGAAGATGCTTGTAATTATTTCAATTTTTTTAAATTTGTAGAGGCTTGTCTTGTTTGCCAACATTTGGTCTATCCTTGAGAATGTTCCATGTGTGTTTGAGAAGAATGTGTATTCTGCTGTTTTGGGGTGAAGTGATCTATATATGTCTATTAGGTCCAACTGTTTTAGCTTTTTGTTTAACTCCCCTGTTTCCTTGTTGATTTTCTGTCTGGATGATCTGTCCATTCATGTGAGTGGAGTGTTGAGTTACCCTATCACTATTGTGTTATTTTTGATATCTTCTTTTAGGTTTGTTAACAGTTGCTTTATGAATCTTGGTGCTCCTGTGTTGGGTGCATAGCTATTTATAAGCATTATTTCTTCTTGATGAAGTGTCCTTTTATCATTATGTATTGGCCCCCTGTGTCTCACTTTACCTGCCTTATCTTGAAATCTGTTTTGTCTGATATAAGTATTGCAACACCTGCTTTCTTTTGTTTGCTATTAGCTTGGAATATTGTCTTCCACCCCTTCACTCTTAGCCTGTGTTTGTCCTTGGAGCTGAGATGTATTTCCTGGAGGCAACAAATTGTTGGATCTTGTTCTTTAATCTATCTTGCCACTCTGTGTCTTTTTATTGGACAGTTCAATCCGTTTACATTGAGAGTGGTTATTGATGCATGAGGGCTTAATGCTGTCATTCTGTCCCTCATTTTCCCGTTTTCCTGTTTCCTTTGTTTCTTGTCCTGTGTGTTTTAGCCTACCCATTGACTTCTACAATTTCTTATGCTGGGTTTCTTGTCTTTTTCCTTATTTATGTTTTGTGTCTCTGTTCTGTTTTTCAGTTTGGTGGCTACCCTGAAGTTTGTATTCAGAATCTCATGCATAACATAGTACATTTTCTGGTGGCCTCTTACGTCCTTAGCCTAAACTGATTCAGTCCCTTTCCTTCTCCCCTCCTAATTTATTATTTTCATCTTTTATTCCAACTTGTGTTGTGAGTTTGTGGTTAGAGTTATAAGATTGTCTTTGCTTTGGTGGTTTCCTTCCCTTTATCCTAATGCTATAATTGAATATTTGCTATCCTGTTCTGGTTCTATGTATTTGTCTCCCTACTCTGTATTTTGTGACCCCTTTCTCCCTTTTGTTCTTTTTTCAGGTATGAGAGCCTTCTTGAGGATTTCTTGCAGGGGTGGTCTTGTGGCTATGAAGTCCCTTAGCGTTTGTTTGTCTGGAAAAGATTTAATTTCTCCCTCATATCTGTAGACATTTTTTCTGGATAGAGTATTCTTGGCTGTAGATTTTTATCCTTTAAAGTTTTGAATATGTCATTCCAATCTCTCCTAGCTTGTAAGGTTTCTGTAGAGAAATCCGCTGAAAGTCTGATAGGGGTTCCTTTGTGGTTTATTTTCTTCTCTGCCTTGCTGCCCTGAGTATTCTTTGTCATTCATTTTTGCCATTTTTACTACTGTATGCCTTGCAGAAGGTCTTTTTACATTGACAAATCTAGGAGATCTGAAAGCTTCCTCCACACACATTTCTTTCTCAATCCCTAGATTTGGGAATTTCTCTGATATTATGTCGTTGAGCACACTTTCTGCTCCATTTTCCTTTTCCACGCCCTTGGGAATTCTGATGATTCTAAAGCTGCATTTTCTCATTGACTCAGATATTTCTCTGAGATTTTCTTCAGTTTTTTAAATTCTTAGTTCTCTTTCTTCCTCTGTTTGGAGCCATTCAGCCTGTCTATGTTTGATTATGCTATTTTTCTCCTCTATGGTGTCTACATGGGCGTTCAGGGAGTCCGTATTCTGTTTTATCTGATCCATTGTATTTTTCATCCCTAGTATTTCTGATTGATTCTTCCTTATAGTTTCAATCGCTTTTGTGAAGTAACTCCAGAACTCGTCGACTTGTTTGTCTATGTTTCCCTTTATCTCGTTGAGTTTTTTGATGATAGCTATTCTGAATTCATTTTCACTTAGTTTATCTATTTCCAAGTCCTCAGGACATACTTCTGTGTTTTTATTGTTTTCCTTTAGGTCTGGAGCTTTTAGAAATGGCTGGATGGTAGAGGAGCGGTTTTTGCACATAGTGCTATTATTCAGTTTCAGTTACAGCCTGTTACCACTAGATGGGGGTCAAGAGCCACGTGTTGTGAGCCCTCCACCTTCAGCCACAATGGCAGTGCACAGCACTGGTTGGGTGAGGAGGGGCACCTTCTCCCGTGTGCAGACCTGGACTCTGATCAGTTGTCGCCCTCTGGGCTCCCAGGGCCCTGGCTTGCTGGAGTTCCCCCATGTGAAAGCCTTCCCCCGTTAGAGGGTTTCCACTGCACGGGTCTGTGGGAGTCCTGGACAATCCTACGGACACTCCTCTCCTCCTCTGCTCCTTCCTGCATGGAGTCTCCTGCAGCAGTGATCCCAGTCTCTAGGGGAGGGAGCGAAGTTCTCTCTTACCCCATTCAGCTCCTCTGAGGGCAGCTCCAGCCTCTCTGCCCTCCCTCGTTTGACTGCTGTGGGTCTCTGACGATTTCTGTGTTATTAGGATTTCTTTGGTTGGAATGCAGTTGCTCCCCTTAGTTGTAATTTGGAGGGGAGAGAGTCCTGGGCGAGCTCACTCTGCCATGTTGCTGATGTCACTCCTCTATAACTTTTTTTTAAAGTTTGGCACCTGTGCTAACGATGGTTGCCAATCTTCTTCTTTTTTTTTAAATTTCTTCTTCTTCTCCCCAAATCCCCCAGTGCATAGTTGTATATTCTAGTTGTGAGTGCCTCTGGTTGTGCTATGAGGGATGCTGCCTTACCATGGCTTGATGAACGGTGCAGTGTCTGCACCCAGGATCCAAACCAGTGAAACCTGGGGCCACTGAAGGAGGACACGAACTTAACCACTTGGCCATGGGGCCGGTCCCAGCTATAAGTTAAAAATAGGTTGAGTGACATGCATATCTCCATACCTTGGCATTTTATTATTGTTTTTACCAGTGTACATCCATCATGTCAAAATAAGAAGGGAAAAGTGGACTTCAAATATGATTGTTTTAAGGCACAGCAGAATGTGTTATTTTGTTATTGAATTAAATGACAGAACATTGTGCTCAATATACAATGAAGCTATAGCTGTGATAGAAACAATAAATCAGTAATACCAGATTAAGCACTCCTCACTATTCACAAAAAATGTGGTCAGAAAAATTTGGAAATTTACATTGGAATATCTTATCACAGTAGGTACTTTGTGGAAAATAATTGAGTCTATCATGTGTGAGTGAGCTAGTAATGTCAATGGTTTATTCATTCACATAGACTTAACTATTATCAGTTCCATGAATTTTGGCAGAAATAGGAACTGAATATCTTGAATTGCTCCCTCATATAGCAGTTCAATCACATAGTAGTGGCAGTTTATTGTGATTTTTTAAACTCAGTGACAAGAATAAAATTTTTTTGAATGAGAAAAACTTTCAATTGCTATTATTGAACACAATACATTTGGAAATTAGCTTTTGCTTCAGACTTGATGTTTCCTAATGACTTCAAGCTAAAATTACAAGGCAAATAAGCACTTACAGACAAAAGTTAAACCACAGAAAATTCTTTTCATCAAAAACTAACCTTTTTGCAATCACAATATCAAGCAGCTTTAGTTATAACGAGAGAGCTTCACTTCACACATTTGCATTTGATATGGTTCCCAGGCTCCAACTACAACTACAGCATGGGTTTCAGACCTTGATGCAAGTGAAAGAGAAATTTCCTTATTTAAAAACCCATTTAACTGTGCCACTGAGGAATTTCCAGACAGGAAATCACCACAATTGGAAGTGATTAATCTGCATGTGATTACATGCAAAAAGGGCAAATGTCAAAAAGAGAATCTAATTGAATTCTATAAATGCCACCCAAGTGATAAAAATGCTCATGGATTGTGTCAGTATTTGATAGTATATCAATGTGTGTCAAGAAAGTTTAAAAGATGAAATAGTAACATTTTATGGGTGCTATATTGAATTTAATTAAAATTCATTGTACTTTTTTTTAAGTGGTATGGGTAAAATCTCATCACAGATGAGCATTAACAGATGAACATTTGTAATGTATTTTGATAAAAACACTAACTTTCATCTATAGTTAAGTGAAATGTTAGCTCCCCCCAAATAATTCTTTTCATTGCATTGATATACCTATATTGCAAAAAAATAGGTCAATTATTATTTTATTTTGACTTTTAAGAATTAAAAATGTGTGGAAATTTGTTTTCTCAATTGTTATATATGTACTGATTTAATATCCTTGACTTTTCCTCTTGGCCTAAAATAATTATTATTTGGCCCATTAGAGAAAAAGTTTGTCAGTCTCTGATGTGTACTATAAACTCTAAATCAATCACTAAACTCAAAAAAGCTAATAAATCAATTAAAGGAGATAAAGTAGAATCATAAAAAATAATCCAAAAGCAGAAAATGAGGGAAAATAAAATAAAGAACAGATGGAATAAAGAGAAAACCAATAGCAAGATAGTTAGTTGAAACCCAACAGTATGGATAATCAAATTATCTGTAAATGGTTTAAATGTTCTAATTAAAAGGCAGAGATTTTCAGAGTAGATAAAAAGTAAGACCCATAATATGCTGCCTATAAGAAAACTGCTTCAACTATAAAGGCACAAATAGTTTAAAAGTCAAAGGGCAAAAAGAGATAAACCATTGTAACAATAAGCTAAAGAGCACCAGAGGGGCTATATTAACATCAGAGAGTTGACTACAGGCAAAGACATATATGTACCTAATAAAAGAGTTTTAAAAATGCATGAAAAAATGATATGCAAGAAATAACAGACAAATGTACCTTTATAGTAGGAGTTTTAAAAACCATTACATAATTAGTAGAACAAGTAGAAAATCAGAACATAGAAGTCATGAACAACACTCTTGACCAACTTGACCAACTTGACATTTACAAAACACTCAACAAGAGCAGAATACACATTATTTTCAGGTAAATGGAACATTTATCAAGATAGTCCACGTTCTGGGTCATAAAACAAATCTCAATAAACAAAAAAGGATTCTTTTTAAGTCATACAAAGTATGTACTCAAACCACAATCAAATTATGTTAAATTGTACAGACCAAAGAATACATCAAAGGGGAAATTAAAAATTACTAGAACTAAATGAAAATTAAAACATAATGTCAAAATTTATAGAATGCTACTCAACCAGTATTTTGGGTGAAATGTATAGCACTAAAAACCTTTATTAGCAAAGAAAAAAGATCTCAAATTAATGATCTCAGCTTTAGAAGGTTGAAAAATTCTAACCAAAATGTAAAACACTCAACTGTAAAATTTTTTTTAAAAACAGGAGAAAATCTTTTGTTTCTGCTGAAATGATCCTATGGTTTCACAGAACAATTAGAATTAAATCCAGATTTCTATGGTGCCTTACCTGTGCATCTGGCCCTGCTACACTACCCCATCAATTATCAATTTCTATTCTCCCTGTCAAGCCAAACTGGCCTTGACCTGGTTCCTCCAACAGACTAAGCTCTTACCAACCTCAGGGTCTTGGATATGCAGTTCTGTTTTCCTGGACTGCTATTCCCCACCTTTGAACCTAGCTAGGGCGTCTGCATGTTGCCTAGGTCTGAATATCACCTAGCTTACCGCTGGTTCCCATTCTTGTGCTTTAAATTTTAATGTCCACCTTCCACCTCCTACAGACAAGAATACTGTGGCCCAGGGCTAAGTGACATGGCCTTGTGTTTACTGTTACATGGTTATAAACAGTGGTTGGTCTGAAATCCCAATCCATCACCAGAGTCTAGGCTCTTAGCCACCAGGATCAGCTACAGGTACAGCCACAGCCATAGCACAGATGGCCATCCTGAGGGAAGACACGGTCTCCGAGAGGCAATGCATTCCCAATGACTAGAAAACTATACTATGCAACATACATATATATATATATATATATATATATATATGTGTATGTATGTATACATACACATATATACTATATATACACACTATATATATCTTTAATAAGCAATCCTCGTTATTTGCAAATTCACCTATTCTCTAAAATATATTTGTAACCCCAAAATCAATACCTGTAGTATTTTCACAGTCATTTGCAGACACATGCAGAATGGTAAAAAATTAGTCACCCAACATGCATGTTACCAGCTGAGGTCAAACAAAGTGTCACTCTGCCTTCCAGTTTCAACTCTCATACTATAAAGTGTCCTTCTCATGAACTATTTAATGCCACATTTTTTGCATTTTTTCAGTGGTGATTTTGCTGCTGAAATTGGCCTCCAAGCCTAGTGGTAAGGTGTTGTCTAGTGTTCATAAGTGAAAGGCTGTGGTGTGTCTTAGAAAAAAATACATGTGCTAGATAGGCATCATTCAGTCATGAATTATACTGCTATTGGGTGTGAGTTCAATGTTAATAAATCAACAATATGGCATATTCAAAAGTAGACAGGGGAAATTCACTGGTACATAAGGCCATTCCAGAAAGTGTTAAAACATTTATAGTGTGTTATGCAGCTATGAAAAAGATGGAAAAATGGCTAAAGTTGTGGATTCATGAAATGAAGACTGATGAAGAAAAAGCACAGGAGACACCATTGTTGTAATGGTAAAAGTCAAAATTTACGATCACATTACCCAGGTCAGGAAAATGTTGAAACCCTGATCAGCTAGTGCTAGCTGATTTATACATTTCAAAAGGCAGTACAACATGACAAATGTTCAACTTGCAGGCAAGTCAGGTTCTGCAGATCAGGGGGCTGTGGAATAATTTTTTAAATGCCTTCTAAGTGTTATACAGGAAACGTGTTATGTGGAAGAGCAGGGTTCAACGCTGATGAGACTGGCTTGCTTTACAAGGCTGTTGGCAAATGAACCCATACGATGCAAATGGCCTCCAAAGCTCCCCAACTTTAAATTTTTCAAATATGATGCAACCGTGCTATTGTGTATCAATGCCAAGGGTAACTTTAAGTGCAAGTCCCTAGTGATGTACAGAGCCCCAAATCCACAGGAAATTAAAGGAAAAACCTGAACCATGTGTCAGTCCACAGTAGGTGGAATGAAAAAGTCTGAGTGATGTCAGAAATATTCTGCTTATCCAAGAAGTTGAATGCTATCTCCAGGGCAAAACTTCTGCCTCCACAGTTTTATTAATTTTGGATGATGTTTCAGTTTATTGCCATGAAGAACTTGAAAATGCCCACCCCAACCTAGACTGTATCTGTCTTCCAACGTTTCAACTAGGGCATAATAAAATCTTTCATGTGCACAACACAAAGGAGCTTTATAGCAAAGCTCTCAACACCAACAAGGACACCATGATGGACTACTGGAAATCAGTCACTATTCGCACTGTTACTGTGTTGGCACAGCCTGGGATAGCATCAAGCAGACTATCAATAACGGTTGGAAAAATGTTTGGCCAGACTGCCTAAAAAATTTCAAAGGCCTTGAAGGTGTTACAGAAAATATAAAGGACTGTGTCATACATATCATGCACATCACAGGGTGAGTTAGTGGAAAAGGCTTCAATGACGTGATGAAAGATGTGGAAAAAATTTTGGCAGAGAAGGCAGTAGAACCCACTAACAAAGACAGCAAAGTAAGGCATCAGCTCAGTGATGATGAGGATGGTGATGAAAACCAGTCTAAGACTCCAAGAATTGTCCCTCGCATAGCAGCCAAAATAGCAGAATGAAATTCTGCCTTGGGAAAATTTTCAATGACATGAAAGAATGTGATTCTATGCTTGAATGCAGTCTTAAATTAAGAACCTAACCTCTACTCGTGTTCACTCCTTATGGTGAGACAATTAGAGATTTGACGCAAAAAGCCAAGCAGACAAGGCTGATACAACTTTTCAGGCTGGTTCAGGAGAGAAAATTGCTGATGCCATCAACAAGTGGCAAGAGTCAGTCCTGAGGTAGAATGGCTAGATGTTGACATGCCACCCTCGTCAATGTCTTCCGCTTCTACAGAGTTAAGTTCCTTCAACCTCTCCCTTGGTTTTCTTGGGGCAAGCCAAGGGCAAGAGGTTTATCCACACAGTGCACTGCCCCATCACACATCCTGCAACTCTATCAAAATTAGAGTTGTAGTTAATGTTGATTTTTAATTCATTTGAGTTAATATTTAATGTTTTTCTAGGACTTTCTTTGCATGACTGTACTGTATAGCATTTCCTGTGTTTATTGTAGGAGCACTGCATCTATTGTTTACATGTGTGTATGACTGAGTGAAAGTTAAAGCAGTAATGATAGAACACATTATACAAAGATGATGTAATTGAAATATTTTTATTATAATGAAATACTGCATATATTTATAAGAAACATATATTAAATAAGGTGTCTTTAAACAGAGAAAAAGCATTCCATAAAGGTTATGTATTGATTGGTTGAGGAAAATGTGAACAGAGGCTCAAAGGAAACGAAACCTGTATTTCCCCTAGGAGCAATGGTCCAGCATTCACTAATTCAGTGTTCGTGGTGAATTTATAGAATCTAACCACCATAACAAGAATTGACTGCACCTATATAGGCGTGTGTGTGTGTATCTGTAAGAAGTATTCCATGACTCAGGCCTTTATATTTCTCACAGACTTATGCTTCTCAAGGGTGGACAGGACAATGTTTTGGAGTAAAGAATACTTTTAATAAATGTTGGCAGAGCTGCCCTGAATGGTCCAACCCACCTGACTATGGATGTATAAAAAACACATAAAGGGGATGAGGCCTTTTTATCTCTTGTATCCCCAACACCACTCCCCCCAATGACAAATTGTTACAAGCTTGGCAGGGAAACTAAAAAGAAGCCATAAACGCATTTCTTTTTCTTTTCTCTTATACATTTCCTCTTC
The DNA here is from genome assembly GCF_037783145.1 of Equus przewalskii. Classification (NCBI taxonomy): domain Eukaryota; kingdom Metazoa; phylum Chordata; class Mammalia; order Perissodactyla; family Equidae; genus Equus; species Equus przewalskii. Next base: position 5,847,280 of record NC_091839.1, read on the forward strand.
TACCTCTCCTTGTTCTTTTAAAATACTCGAGATGAATTTGTAGTATAAACATGGGCAGAACTGTTGCTGAAATTCTTCCTAAATGCATGATAACCCCTGGGTCTCTCTTGTGGATAATTTTCAGATATAGCATAAGGCTTTAGGCAGGTCAATTTCTAATGACCCTTCAGATGACCTTCCTCAGAAAGCTTTCACATGGATAGCAATTATGATGGTTCTCTTCAGTATGAATTATCAGATACTGAGTAAGATATTTCTCTGGCCAAAAGATTTTCCTGAATAGCTATATTCAAAAGGAAAGGTATTTCACCAGTATGAGTGCACTAAAATTGAAGTGAACACACTTGCAAAAGCTCTTCCTACATCTTTTAAACTCTGGTATGAATCTTTCGATGGTGAGTGAAAGATGAACTGTGGCTGAAGGCCTTTCCACATTCACTGCATTCAAAGGGTTTCTCTCCAGTATGAGTTCTCATGTGTTGAGTTAAGGCAAAGTTGTCACAAAAAGCCTTCTCACATTCTTTGCACTCATAGGGTTTTTCTCCAGTGTGGATCCTATTATGCCGAACAAAATTTGCAGGTTGGGTAAAGGCCTTTCCACATTCTCTGCATACATAGGGTTTTTCTCCAGTGTGAATCCTCATGTGTCGAGTAAAGGAAGAGCTATAGTAAAAGGCTTTTGCACATTCTTTACACTCCAAGGGTTTTTCTCCACTATGGGTCCTGTTATGTCGGATAAAAACAGAGTGGTGTGTAAAGGCCTTTCCACATTCACTGCACTCATAGGGCCTCTCACCAGTGTGAATCCTCATGTGTTGAATTAAGGAAGAGCTGTCACAAAAGGCTTTCCCACATTCTTTGCACTCAAAGGGCTTCTCTCCAGTATGGGTCCTCTTATGCCGGATAAAAGTGGAGCGGTGAGTAAAGGCCTTGCCACACTCGTTGCAGTCATAGGGTTTCTCTCCAGTGTGAATCCTCATGTGTTGAGTGAAGGATGAGTTGAGGCAAAAAGCTTTTCCGCATTCTTTGCACAAAAAGGGCTTTTCTCCCGTGTGGGTCATATTATGCTGGATAAAAGTGGAGCGGTGAGTAAAGGCCTTTCCACATTCACTGCACTCGTAGAGTTTCTTTCCAGTGTGAATCCTCATGTGTTGGGCGAAGGAAGAGCTGTAGTAAAAAGCTTTCCCACATTCTTTGCACAAAAAGGGCTTTTCTCTAGTGTGGGTCATATTATGCTGGATAAAAGAGGAGCGGTGGGTGAAAGCCTTACCACATTCTTTGCACTCATAGGGTTTATCTCCAGTGTGAATACGCTGGTGCTCTGTGAGGTGAGACCTACGTTTGAAGGCTTTTCCACACTCGATACACTTGTATGGTTTTTCCCCAGTATGAAACCTCATATGTCGAATGAAGTCTGCCATATAACGACAGGCTTTCCCACATTCACTGCATTCATAGGGCTTCACTCCAGCATGAATCTGTTGATGCCGAACAAGGGCCCAATTCTTGCTAAACCCTTTTCCACACTCCTTGCATTTGTAGAGGTTATTCCTTGCATCAATCACAGGGTCTTTTCTTGGTCCCTGGGAATCATGTTCATGCAGAGCATCTCGTGTAGTGACTCGCTCCTGTAAAACCCTTAAACACAGACTATCATCTGTTTCCAAATCATGTTTACGGTTCAACTTCCTAGGGCATGTCTCCTCGTCAGGGTCTGTTCCTGGCCTTAAGTTCCCTTCCTGCATTTCTGACAGCTTTTCCTGATCTCTTGCTTGCCCCAATCTGGAATCTCTTGGGGCTGCCTGTGTCACTTGTTCCTTGAAAGGAGCTTCCTCGGTGAAGGCCAGGTGGGAAGCAGCAGTAAGCTCTGTGGTCTCGTGTTTTCTTCTTTCACCTGAGGAAATCCAATACAAAAAAGGTGTCAGTGACATCAACAGAGAACAAACAAAATTACCACTTTGGTGGTAGAATGAAGATGAAAGTAATGCCTCTAATGCCCATGGCATTTTTACATCTCTTAAACCCAGGTTCACAATTTCTTCCTTTACTAATCCTTGGACTCTAGATATCTTTAAAAGGTAACCCAGGAGGAAAAGCTGGGGCAGAGGACAGAGAATCTGGAGTGGAGACTCCTCCTCACTCCAGGATGGGGGCTGGTGAGCAGAGTAATGATTACACTGTATGTAATGTCTGTGCTCTAACATCTCATGGTGCTATGACAGCACAGGGAGGGTGCACCTAAGTTGGCCCAGCTGCGAGACAGAATGAGGTCAGCGAGGACCACCTGAAAGGCTATGTGAGCTTATTTCCAAAGGAGAGTAGGAACTCCCTGACAGAGGAATTAGGAGAGAGATTGCAGCAGGTGACAGGAAGTACAAAGGTTGAGAGTCTTGAGAGAAGGCGAAGTGAAGAGGATGAGAGGATGGTGGAGATGAGGATGGAGAGGCAGGCAGGGACAGAGGAGAAACAAAATCTCAGGATTCTGAACTGTGTGAAAGTACAGGAAGGTGAGAAGCAACTGGGTGCACATGTTGAGTCTACTACTATGTCTGAGTAAAGACTAGGTGAACAGACACAAAAGAGTAAATCTAGATGAAGAAATTATAAAATAGCACATTAATGAAGATCTATATGAAAAGAAAGATTAATAATATAAGTTGTCACTTCTCTTCAAATTCATCTATAAATTCAATACAACTTCAGATAAAATCCCAATAGGGTTTTTCATGGATATTGACAAGCTGATTGTGGAATTTACAGAAAAGCACAAAGAGATCAGGATATCTCTGAAGAAGAAGGGTAAAGTAGGGGACTTGCCCTTTGAGGAATTAGGATTATGATGAAATTATATACATCAAGGTGGTGTGATGTAGGCACAGATATAAGATATACTATCAAAATGTAATAGGAAGAAAACAGAACTGAGAGCTCAGAATGTATATACGAAACTTTGATATATGACGAAGTAGCAGAGACACCAGTGGGAAAGAAGGGACTATTCAATAAAATGGGTCTAGTAAAGACATCTGCCATATGGGGTAAAAGGAAATTGTATTCCTACCTCACACCACACAAAAAATTCTCTCCAGATTGATTAAGACTTAACAGTTAGAAGCTAAACATTAAAAATGTTTAGTAAATAGTAAAAATGAATATCTTTGAGATCTTGGGAATGAGAGAGATTTCATAAACAAGATACAAAAGCATTAATTATAAAAGACTAGTCAATTTGACTAAACTACATAAAATTTTTAAAAAGACAAACAAAGGTGCCTATATTAATATCAGATAACATAGACTACAGGGCAAAGAAAATGAAACAAAGGAGAGATATATTATATAATGATAGAAGGATCAACCCATCAGGAAGACATAACAATCCTAAGTCTGTAGGCACCAAATATCAGAGGCTCAAAATATATACACCAAAAACTGATTTGAAAAGAAAAATACACATAACCACAATTACAGCTGGAAACTTCAACACTCCACACCCAAAATGAAAACTGAACATATTACTATGAACTTACATTTCACAGAAGATGTATACTGGCCAATCAACATATGAAGAGGTACTCAACCTTCTTGGATATGAGGAAAGGGCAGATTAAGACCACAATTAAATTCCACTTTATACTCACCTGACTGAAAAAACTTAAGAACCTGACAATATCAAGTGTTGGAGAGGATGTGGATCCAAGGAATCTTTCATACAATGCAGGTGAAGTGTAAATGGGCATAACTAACCATTTTAGAAAACAACAGAGCATCCTCTAGTGAAGGTCTCCTTTTGTTTACCTTGTAATTCAAAAATTTCAGTCCTAGGAATAGAACTAAGAGAAAGTCCTACACATGTGCATGAGGACACATGTATGTGAATTTTCATGGCAGCACTGTTTGTGGGTAAAAAAACCTGGAAACAAGAAATGCCCATGAGAGTGCATAAATACAAAGTGTTACACTCATGCAAACAGCTACAGAAGAAAAGAATGAGTAAACTATAGCTATATGCATCATGAAGCTTAGTGATATACTGTTGAACAAAAAGTTCAAATCCCCTAAGACAATATAAACTATGGTATACTTTTTATAATCATCTAAATAAAAAAGTGAAATATACTCACATGAGTACAATGAAACAGTTTTGCAAATTTTTTGAGAATGTCAGTTTTTAATGGCAAAAATGATATGTACATATCTTAAATTTATTTTTAGCAGTAAAATATACATAATACAAAATTTACCATTTTAAGATGAAACAATCTTTTTTTTTTAAGATGAAATAATCTTTAAAAGTAACAGATAGGATAATTAGATGAAGCGGACAATTCCTTAAAAGACTCAAATTACCAAAACTGACACAAGAAAAAGCAGAATATCTGAATAGCCTTATATTTACCCAAAAAACAAATTTTGTTATGAACTGAATGTTTGTGTTACCCCAAATTCATGTGTTGAAGCCATAACCTCCGATGTGTATTTGGAGATAGGGCCTTCACAGAAGTAATTAAGGTTAAATGAAGTCATAAGGGTGGAGCCCTGATCTGATAGGATTAGTGCCCCAAAAGAAGAGACATCAGAGAGCTCTCCCTCTCCCCTCCACAATCCCCAGCACCACAGACCACACCTAGGAAAGGCTACGGTCTCTCTTTGTCTTCTTATAAGGATGCTAATCCCATCATGGGGGCTCCACCCTCATGACCTCATCTAAACCCAGTCATCTCCCAAAGGCCCCATCTCCTAATATCATCACACAGGGAGTTAGGGCTTCAACATATGAATTTTGGGAGGACACATTCAGTCCATAACCAAGTTATATGAGAAAAAGTATCTAAATCAATCAGCACGGTGCATGGCAAATGTTCAGTAAATGGTAGACCACTATCTATTATAATTATTACAGTTGCATTTGCCAATGAGAATGTCAACAGTAACCCGAATAAGAACATTTCCAGTACTGTGGTGCTGAGAAATACCACTACTGGGCCTCCAAGAGTAATGGGGAAGATACCTCCTGCTCACCAGTATGTGGAGCAATAAGGACTCTCACACATGACCGGTGGGAATCTGAAATGGTGTAGTCACTTTGAAACTGATTGTTTTTCTATTAAAGCTAATCATATACCTATACCATGACCCAGCCAGTCCGCTCATTTGTATATTCCCAACAGAAATGTGTGCTTATAGACAAGAAAAAATACGATTGAGAATATCCATAGCATTCATAGCATTGAGAACATTCTTTGTAATGTCTGGAAAATGGAGACCAAGCCAAATGCCCATCAACAGAAAGATGGGTATAGTATCTATTCATTCATTGAGATATTGCACAGTAAGAAATTAACTCCAAATATATGCAACCACATGAAGGAATCTCAGAGTCATGATTATCAAAAGAAGACAGGACAGTATTATGTATTGTGGGGTTTATTTATAAGCCTTCAAAACTCATCTATAGTAATAGGGTCCTTTTGTAGAAGGGGATATTAACAAGGAAGGAGCACAAGAAGCCTGTGAGGTGCTGGAAATACTGTATTTCTTGACCTGTGAGGTGAATACTCTGGTTTATATATGTAAAATTTCATAAAGATGAACCGTTAAAATTTGTACCTTCACTATGTATAAATTATACCTCAGTACAAAAATTAAAGAAAACAGTCAAAATAGTAAAGAGGAGTCCTGTGTAGATGTCTCTTCTAAGAATGAGAAAACTCCTCCAAGAAGCTTGGCTGTTCCGAGTCAACAACATTTAGATACTATTGAGGAGCTAAGAACATTTTTTGGTCTATGTTTCCCCCACATGTCAGGAACTTCACAGGTTTTTTTATGTCAAATAGAGAGAAGATGAAGATATAGAAGAGGTAGGAAATAAGAAGCATGTCCCCTGAAGCAGTGAACAGACTTATGTAGGGCTTCCCATAATCCCTGCCTCATGGTGTTCACACCCTTTTAGGATCCCCTGTGCCTGGACCTCGATTTGATTCTAAAGAAGAGAATATGGCAAAGATGATGAAATGTAAATGTAAGAGAGAAAGAAAGAGAGAAAGCGTCCCTCTTGCTGGAGTCTCTCACACCATTACTTGATTTGAAGAAGTAAGCCGACATGTTGTCAGCTGCCTACGATTGCAGCTTTGCAGTTGACCCAGCCAAGTTGTGCCTGGACTTCTGGTCCACAGATGAGAGACAGTAAGTGAGTGATATTTTAAGCTACTGTGTTTGTGGTAATATTGCCACACAGCAATAGAAAACTAATACACCTGAGAAGGCAGGTGAGGTGTGATCTAGACTCTGCTGGGGGAATCGGCCATGGCCAGGGATGAGAACTCCTCTGCAGAAGCGAGAAGGAAGCTGCAGGGATGAGTCAGTAAGGGCTAAGTGCAAGAAAACCAAGTGCACAGCCTTCACTTTCAACAGGAAGTAGGTCGTATGCTGAGATCATCAGTGGCTACGGAGGTGGTGAAATTTGGAACAAGACATGAGTGGGTGGGGAAGCGGATATAAGACAGAGCTAACCAGAGGCGCAGAGTAGATCTGGGGAGACCAGTTAGGAATTTGTTAGAATCATGCAGGCAAGAGATGATGGTAGCCAGGACTAGGGTATTAATGCTGGAACTAATGGAACTGGTGAAGGCAATGGATTCAGGAAACATGTATGATGCAATATGATCAAGATTCAGGGATGGCTGGATATTCAGTATGAGGAAGATGGAGGTGTTGAGGGGTTGTCCAAGTTTGTTTTTGCTTTTGTTGACTTACTGAATGGCAGGACCATTAATTGAAAATGGGAGACAGGAGGAGCAGGCAAGATCATGAAGTCTTTTTTAGGCATGATGGGTGTGAGGTGCCTTTGAAACATTCAAGTGAAGATGTGGAATTGTAGAGAGGGGTGAAGGTGTGAGACAGACTCTGAGGGACTGAGGAAGGGTTGACCAGAGACACTCATGAGCTGTCCGAACAGCCTGAAGGAAGAGGGGAGGGGAAAGATCACGAACCTGCATTGGTGCCTATCCATATACTTGATGGCTCCAGTGGCCCTTAGCAGCCCAGACGTGGGGCTGACAAAGGTAAATATCCCCTTGAGGTTTTACAAGACAGGAAGACAAGAAGGTTAGGGACTACTTCTGAATATCTGATTCACAAATGGAAGGATGCATGCATGGATATATAGATAAATAAATGATTGGATGGAGAAGGTGGAAAAGGGTAGGATGCAAAGTATAGCTGGAGATAGTAATCTGCAGAAAAAGAAAGGACTGTCTTTTCTGAATCCGGAAGTAAGTTTGAGATACCATTATTCATTATGACTAATAATACGTGATTATTACTAACAGGTAACTTCTGTTCAGCCACTTACTTTGGGCCAGGCCATGTGCTAACAAGCAGATTCGTGTTATCTAATTATATTCCCAAACAATTCAATGATGCAGAAACTATTATTACTACCCTTTTCAAATGTAGCTAGGTTTAGCAGACTGAGTATATGTTCATCATACCCACGGCCTCTTCTCCTTGGGCACAAATCTAAACCACATTTCCCAATTTGATACAGAGCCCTAATGTCTAATGCCCAGTTATGATCAATGGAATGCCAACAGAAGTGATGTGCATGTGAAAGTGGTTATGACTACTCCCCTTCTCTCCTATTCGTCTTAGCCAGCTGGATGATGGTTGGCCGGGGCAACCTGAAAGCCAGGTATTGACAACAGAAGGCACCTGGATCCCTGAATAAATATGTGGTACGGAGTTCCCCTGCTGACCCACATTAAACCATGGCATGAATGAGAAAAAACTCTTAATCTGTTGACCCACCAATTTTGGAGTTTATCTTTTGCAGCAGGTAGCATTAACTCAGCCTAACTTGTATACCAAAGGCACAGAGAGATCTTGCAACTTCCCCAGGGTCATGAGGCTGGTGAGTGGCCAAGCATTTAGAGCCTGTCTCTTACCTAATAAACCACATTTCAACCCTAGGAAAGGCAAAGAGTGTGATGGGGGTGGGAAGACAAGAAACACAGTTCAAGGTGCTCCATGACCACCCAAGACCCCAGGAAGGCCACAAAAAGAAGCTGCCCATGGAATTTCAGACACGGTGACCTCCTGGTAGTCTGCCAGCTGCCACGACATGCACCTGCCATGACACCACCTGCCAGACTCCCAGCCACCTACCTGTATAGGTGCTTTTGAAGCGGACTTTCTTCCCTGACCACAGTTCTTGCCCATGCTCCAGAAGGGAGATCAGCTCTGGTTTGGGAACAGGATGCCCTGTGCATAGAGAAATAAATCGGGCCTGGGTTTACAGGTAAAGACAAAAGGAAAAGTCCCAAGTATACACTTTTAACACACCACCATGAAACCCCAAAAAGGGGACTTCTCCTTCCAGGTGTTCCCTAATTAAGTCAGTAGGATTCAACCTCCCTGTGCATCAGAACTGCCTGGAGGTGTCTGGTTCCAGTCACAGAACAAATTAAACCAAATCTCGGGGCATAAGGACTGAACATTGGTAGTTTTTAAAGCTCCCCAGGTGATTCTGGTGCCTAAAAATGGCTAAAACACCGGACTAAATCAACTAGTGAACGGCATCTAGTGATAGCTGTCTGAGGTGGGCCATGACCAAAGACTGCTGCCCATTCTGCAGAGAGGGCCTAACCCAGGCTGGGAAGACAGGGCTGAACGTGGGCACCTGCTGCCCTACTTGCTGCTGCATCACCTTGTGGTCACTTCGAGGATGCTGGCCTGATGACCAAGGAGAGACTGGTCCAAGGCTGGGGCCAGGAGAGAAAGCACACAAACAGAGAGAACTGGGCTGGCATCTACCAAGGCGGGAGCCAGCACCACCTCAGGCCTTCTCCTTAGGTGGAGTAATACATTCTTTTCAGGGACAAACCAGTATGAGGTGATTTTCTGGTATATGCAGCCAGTGTGTTCTGCCAAACGTGAAGGCTTGAAGAAAAACTCTGGAGAGAAGTCAATCACTGAGGCACCAGGATCCCCGGAAACTTCAACCAGAATGCAACCAGTTGTCACACAGCAAATGTTCCCTGATGTCTGCTATGTACCTGGCACGGGCTTGGTGATAGGACAGCGGATAAGGTGAATCAGACCTTCCTTCGTCTCTGTTGAGGAACTCAGCTCCTGCCCCCTCAGGGACTTTGCTCCTGGTGTTCCCTCCACTGGAATACTATTCCCCCGTCTCTTTCCAATAACTTATCACAACTGTCATAAAATAGCATTATATTCACGCTTTTGATGACTGACCTCCCGGGAGGGACTATGTGGACACAAGGCCGGAAGAGCCCTGTCAGAGGGAACCATCTGGGAAAAGGGAGACTCTGGGCCTCCATTCAATTTGTACTCAGACCAATTTCTGGGCAGACTGGCCACTGAAGGTGTAGGTGGGAGAACATGTGGGATTTATTACATTTTTATATATAATAAATATATGTATGGCACTTGCTGTGTTCTATGTTCTATTCTAAGTACTTTACAAGTGTTAGTTCACTTGGGTGAAGTGAAAGGTTACTATAAAAATACGATAAAATCAAAATAATCATATCAAGTCCCAGCAAGCTCATGCTGCCTGCTCAAGGCTGTGAGTCCTTTGGCTGTTCTGTCTGCTGACAGGAAAGTTAGCCAACAGCCATGGGAGCACTAAGGACTCAGCACTAAGCCAGACTCTCTGAACAGCAGTCAGGAGGCAGGAAAGAGAAGGGACAAAGGAACAGCTTTCTCAGAGGCCATCACTGCCATTTGATGAGTGCCTGTGCACCCTCTACAATTACCTCCCACAGCAGCAGAGCTGCAAGACCCAGGCCTTAGGAGACAGGGACAACTGTGCAGGAACCAGGGGCCAAAGAAGCCCCTCAGCTGCGACTGTGTTGCTTAGAAAGATACGAACAGCACCAGTCAAACATGTTCCTGCCTGTCTGATTCACCCCCTTCTCGGAACACCTCCCCTTGCCCACAGGTCCTACTAAGGCGACTGTGAGGACATCGGCCCAACCAACCTGAACCAATCAGTCTTAATGGGATCTGGAATAAGGACATCAGACTGAGGCCAGCTCGTGCTGCAGGCTTGGTAAAAGCGTTGACAGCTCTGTTTCTTATACACCAATCCCTGGGGCAGATACAGGGAAACTAATCAAGAGGAGGTTAGATCAGAACATGCTGAGGCTGCGGGGAGAAGGGAAGCTGGGTTCCTGAGTCCTTCTCAACCAGCCGTGCTTAGAGAGAGAGGGTGGACTGAAAGAGGCCGTGGGTACCACACGGGAGAGAGATGAGGCCTTACCCAGAGAGACCAGGAGCCCACAAGTCTCCAGCATCACCTCCTGGTATAAGGTCCTCTGGGCCAGGTCCAGATGTCTCCATTCCTCCACAGTGAAGGTCACGGCCACATCTTCAAATGATACCAATGCCTGGAAAGTCAAACAGAGGTGGGGTCGTGGCTGTATGGCTATTAGATGAGATTAGAGCCTATTGCTCGGTTACTGGCAAAAGTCCAGAATGACACAAGGCCTGAATCACTGAGTAATCCTGAGAACCTAGCTCTGTGCCTTTGACAGAATACAAAGGTGTGGGACAGAAAAGCCTCTTCTATGGGAAGCCATTGGAGAGTGACCCAAAACAACGATAATCTCGGGTGGACTGTGAGGAGCAGGCAGTAAGTGCTCTGGGACGTTAGAAGAGCGGGGGGCGGGGGATAATAACTCAAATAATGACAACAGCAGCAGCAGAGCCTCACGGGTCCACACTGCCTGCACCTGAGGGCTTTACACTGTGTTCAAGCAACCAGAAGTCTCTAGGTCTGGAGCCAGACTCCCAGGGTTTAAACCCAGCCTTCTAAACCAACACCAGCTAATTTGAGCCTCAGTTTCCATGTCAATACAATAATAGTTCCCACTGCACCAGGTTGTTGTGGGGATTAAAGAGAAAATGTTCATAAAGCAAACACTGCAGTACCCAGCACACGTCCGTGCTCGGCGCATCTGCGAATTTCATTAACTGTCCCACAGCCCATGAGGTAGATGCCATCCTCTCATTTGCAATCAGCAAATGAAGGCTCAAAGTCATCCAGTTACATGTCTAATGAGAAGGGGCAAGATTTGAACCCACATCCCTCTGGTCCAGACATCATGGGGGGTTTAGATTTAAATCTAAGTATGACCGGAACCCGGGAGGGTAGAATCTTTCATTCATCAGCCACTTACTGAGCACCTGGTACAGGCCCAGCGCTGCTCTACGCCTGGGGAATAGAGCAAAGGAGCTCACGCTCTGAGGTCGGGGAAAGATCCTGGGCATGAAACTAAGTAAATGAGCGAGGTAAGTCATATGGCCCCAAGGGCTCCGAAAACAACAAGAGACAGTGACGCGACTGCAGACTGAGGCAACTGGGGACGACCTGAGGGGACACTGAAATGAGGCTGGAATGAAGTCGGGGGCAAGCCAGGCGAGGAAAAACGGACCTGAGACAAGTCCGGAAGGTGATCAGAGCTCTGACGAGAGTAAACAGGCTGAGCGCTGGGGAGTAACTTACGGTCTGTTGTGTGTTCACGTCCCAAGGACGTAACCCGCCTGTACACCGTCATCAATGAATGTTGTAATGGATTCCCTTTGCAAGTATAAGGAAGCGTGTTAAACAGGAAAATGGATTCGCTGCCATAAGCGGCAAGCCAGCTTCAGCTGTAACGCACAGATGGCACCTGCAAACTTACAGCCAGTGACCACCGTGTCTTCCAGCCTGGTCAGGGCCCTTCTACTCCTATTGGAGGAGCAGCAATTCCAAAAGCCGTGCTCCCACCTCACCTCTGCTCTCGAGGCTCTCACCAGCCCCCAGCTTCCAGCTGGGCGAGGCCTGGGGGCCAGACTCCCCCTGGAGTGAGCCTAAGGTAGGAGCAGGAGCAGGGGAGGCCCTCTCCAGAACCGCATCCAGAGTGATGCTCTGGGTCGTGCTGAGCACTGACGGTCACATGCATACCCTCTCGGGTTCCCTGAACTGAGAGAGAACTGTGTCTATTCCAGCTTTATGCCCGAGGGAACGCAGGCCAGGCGCAGCGAAGCGACAAGCTCAAGGCTGGCGCCAAAAGTGGGCGCCTCTGATCACCTGCGGCCGGCATTCAGAACCCCGGGCTGGACGCCATCAGACCTGCCGCTCCCCCACCCCATTCCCCCAGCACCTCAGACGCAAGAGCGTAAGCGGGAGAGGTCGAGTCCCGGGATGCCCTCATGCCCGCGCGCCGGCCCGCGGGACCCCACTCACCCGCGCCGGCGCCGCCATGGGCCAAGTGGGCGGCGCGAGGCCGCGAGAGGCGGCGACAAAGGCCAGTCCGGCGGGCTCAGCCCGTCCCTCACGCCAGCCCTGGGCCGGGCGACCTGGGCCCTCAGTCCACGACGGCTAACAGGCACGCGGGACCGGGGCGCCGCCTCCAGGGGCTGGGGGACAGGGTAGGCGCCGAGGCCCAGGGGTGCGCTCGCGGACAAGCGTCACTGGGGGGCCAGGGCTCAGACAAAAGTGTGGGGGTGGGGCTTGTTCTCCTCACTGCCCTCTGCTCGGGCACCGAGACCCTCTGCAGGCAGCCGCTCCGCAGGGATCCAGCCAGGAGAGCCCGTAAGGACACACCAGTCACAACCAAACGACGTCTTAAGATACGATGCCGGAAGTCCCGCCCTCGCTGCCGCAGGAAACGCCCCTCTCTGCTCTCCGTCCGGGGCCCAGCACCCGCCGCCGACATTCGTGGCACTGCCTTCTGGGTAATGTAGTTTCTGACTGCATTCTGGTGAACAGGGGATGGCACTTCCTGTTTTCTGTGAGACAAGGTCCTACAATTCCAAGGAGGACGCGAGGCGTGGCTTCCCTTCCTCCTAAAGGAGACTCACACACGTTTCAGTGGCCCTTAGGCAATGCCCTGGCCTCAAAGGCCTCTAACTTGTAACCCATGCCCTGGCTTTCCTGTGTCTGCTTGTGTGAGTACTTCACCTCTCTGAGCCAGGATTTACAATGAAAAATTAAGATAATTCTTTAATACAGTGATTTTAAATGTTCCCCTAATCAGTGTTTCCAACCTGCAGACCACATCAGCACTACTTGGGAATTTGTTACAAATACAAGTTCTCAGGCCCCACTTCAGACTGTTGATGTAAATAATCCATAATCAATCTATAAATCAAAATTGGAGTGAGTTTATTATGAGCCGCATCCGAGGACTAGCCCAGGGCTTTCTTTTTCCAACGAAGGAAGGGCACCAAAGAAGTGGGGGTGTACAGAGTGATTATATACCATCTTGGAACAAAGAGCATACATCTTATATGATAGGAATGTCACTTTAACAATAGTCACGAGATTGCTTTGCTGGCACAGATCAGTGAACACAGCAGGGTGGTGGTCATGAGGTGAGTGGTCACAAGGTGAGCACAGCAGGTCAGTGATTAATCCTTAGTTTAGAGAGAGATGCTTATCCTTAAAGAAATCCTGATATGGGGGGAAACTACATCCCTATCTTTAAGGGCACCATTCTTGTCTTTGGGACACATAAATATTTAACGCAGATGTATAATGCATGCTCAACAGACCACATCAAGCCCTTTTGGAAAAACAAGGTCAGGCCAAATTGTTTTATCCCAAATGGCTTCCCCATGTACTCCAATATATCATATTGTTTTTCATTTATTTACTAAGACCTACTGAATCAGATACTCTGGGGTGGGGCCCAACATCTGTGCTTAAACAAGCCCTCCAAGACATTTTAATGCTCCAACATATCTGGGAAAGCACTCTTTCAATTCCAGTGGATAAATGAGACAAAACTACCTACTTGGTGGGCAGGCCTAAGTGGATAGTGGAGTTGATATGGTTTCTAGTTTGTTATTTAAGATGACATGTCATTATTCATGTCTAATTCATAGGAACCAGGACTTCACCCCTCTCCTTCCACTCCTTCAGCCCTCAGGGCAGGCAGGCTCAGGCAGAAATGAATGATCATGAGACAGCCTAGTCTGATGTCCAGCAACTCAGGGTTCTGGGTCTTGTTCTCATAAAATCACTGTCAACCCATTACCTAAACCTGCAGTCCACAAGAAGAGAGCAATACATTCTGGGGGTTGCGAGATGTGAAAGCATTAAGTGCAAAGAGGCATCCCCAGGATGCAGCAGAAACGAGAAAACATAAAGAAGTCACAATTTCCCCCTTCCGGCCAAATTCCATTTTCCACAACTCATTCACATGGTTCCCAAATGTAAGGGAAGCTGGGACATGCTGTCCTCCAGAGCATCCTGGAAAAGTTAATGGGATTGATGAGCACCCAGCCAGTTTCTAGCACAATCCCTTAATTTGGTCACCAGATATCCGCTTTACTATTTATCCTCTACATTCTACACTCTCACTCCTTAATGTGACAAGCCAAAACCCCATCAGTCTCTGACTGCAGCTAAATTCTAGGATCTCAGGGTGATGTGTTTTGTTAATCATCCAGTGTAGGCTTTGTTCCTGTAAGATCAGGAAGCTCTAAACAAAGCTAAAAATGGTCTCCACCCAGACCTGATACACAGTTGAAAGTCAGGGACATGATGGAAGGACATAAACTACTGGAAAAAAAACCCCTGCCAACCTAGATTTCCATGCATAGCAAAAATGTCTTCCAAGAACAGTGTGAAATAAGACTATTTAAAGTCAAAAATGTGAAGTTTAATGGAAAAATAACCCATACAAAATGACAATCTAAAGATTGTGTGTAAGGTCAAAGTAAAGTGATTCTAGTTGAAAAGTTTGCAATGATCAAAGGAATGAGAATCCAAGAGAGAGGTGGTTTTGTGGGTTTATACCATCACTCATTAGCTATATGAAATTATTATATTTCCTTTTGGAATTAGAAAGATGGAATTACCATGTATATCCTCAAAATCACATAAGCTAATATGGGGAAAATTGTTCTAAATCCCCTATATTGTCCAAGTGGAAGGCAAAGCAATTTATAAATCTATAAAGTGTTAAAGATCTAAACAGATGGAAAGATATTTTGTGGTAATGATTTGGAAGATTCAACATAGTAAAGATGTCAAATCTCACCAAACTGATATATAGTTTTAATGCAATTCCTATCAAACTAACAGAAAGATTTTTCTTTATAAATATAGACAATATTATTTTATATTTCACATGGAAATACAAAGAAAGTAGAATAGCTAAAACAGTTTGGAAAAGAAGAATGAAGTGGGAGAAATCACTCTACCCGAAGCTACAGTAATCAAGCCTGTGAGGTACTGGCGGAGAGACTGATACACTGATCAATGGAACAGAACAGAGAACCCAATAGCCCCAAACAAGAACAGCCACCTAAAATATGATAAAGGTGCCCAAAAGCAATTCAATGGAGAAATCATAGTTTTTTAAATAAATGATGCTGGAGCAATTGGCTATCCATAGCCTAAAAAAGTGAACCTCAAACTATAACCATACCCATCATACAAAGTTTAACACAAATGGGTCACAATTGAAATGTAAAATGAGAAACTATAAAATTTTAGGATGTAGGAAAAAATTCTTTAGAATCCAGGGTTTGGTGAAGAGTTCTTACAGATGACAGCAAATGCATGCTACATAAGAGAAAAAATAAATTGGACTTCATCAAAATTTAAAAACTTTGCTCTGAGAAAGACCCTATTAAGAGGATGAAAAGACAAGCTAAAGATCAAGAGAAAATATTTTCAAACTGCGTATCTGACAAAGCCCTCCTACCTAAAATATATAACACTCAACATTAAAAAAAATCCAATTAGAACATAGCAAAAGATAATAAGAGACATTTCACCAAAGATGATAGACAGATTTCAAATAAACATGTGAAACAATGTTCAACATCTCTAGCCACCACCATTAGGCCAATGCAGATGAAGACCACAATGGGCTATCACACCACACCTATTAGAACAGCTTTGAAAAAAAGGAACCATACCAACAACTACCTGTGGAACAGTTTCCTCTGAGAGAGATCTGGAAACTGGATAAAAAGAACCTCCATGACAAAAGACAATACAGACGGGGGTGGAAGAGGCCGAGATACAGCCCTGCTGAGGAAAGTACTACACCCTAGTCGTGGTGCTTCACAGTCAGGAGCGATCTCAAAGGTATGGAGCTTTTCCCACTTTTCCTGGAGAAGCGGGGGATTCAAGCTCCACATTAGGTACCCTAGCCCTTAGATCTAGCACAAGAGAAACAAGATCCCATGATACCTGGCTTTGAAAACCAATGGGGAATATGCCCAAGAAAGCCAGAACTTCAGGGAAAGAAAAACCTGCTTTTAAGAGACCCATGCACAGACTCACTTGACCTGGAAACCAGCACAAAAACACGAGATTGAGAAAAACACATAGTCCATTGGTAAAAGAGACTCACTTACTAAGCCCAGAGTACATCCCAGGAGAGGCAGGAGGTGGCTAGGCCCACCCCCCAGGGATGAAACTGGTGGTAGCCATTATCATGACCTAGCTCAGTCATGCTGACACAGATGCTAGAAGGTACCATTGGAATTGTTCCTTCAGCCCACTAGAGCAGGCCCCACCCACTAGAGGACCTGAGGCAATCAAGTGCAGCCAGGCAGCAGGCAGCCCACTCTAGGGACCAGTCCCAGCCCAGTTGTGAGCCTGCAGTAGACTTGCTCCTGGCAAATAGCCACACAGGGGGCATCCACTCCACCTACCAATGCCTGAAATGGTTGCATGCTGCCATGTCTGTGGTCTGCCCTGCCCATCAGTGCTCCTGAAGCAGCTGTGTACCTATTGCAGAGCTGCATAGCCAGTTCTTGCCTGAGGCCTGTCTCACCCGAAAGTGAGCTGGCAACAGCCATGCACCATGCAACTAGCCTCACTGGAAGCCGGCCAATGCATCCAGGGCAGCCAAGCACTGCAGGGCCATGCAGCTAACCACACTGGGGGCCTGCAGCAGTTGTGTGCCTCCAGGCCTAGCAACCACACTGGGGACCTGACTCGCTTACTAGCAAAACTGCAGTAGTTGAGTGCTCCTAGACCTCATAGCCAGCTATGCCAGGGGATTTCTCCACCCAATAACATGCCCCTAGCAGTCTCACACAGCCAGGTCCCACAACCAGCTGTCCTTGGGGCCAGCACAGTCTACCTGTGTGCCTGCAGTAGTAGGAATCCAACCACAACAGAAGGGAACAAACAGCTCACACAAGGGACGATGCTGGAGCACTTGGCATAGGTGACAAGAGGGGAGCACACTCCTGGGCCCCATAAGACATCTCCTATATAAGGCCACATTTCCAAGATCAGGAGACATAGCTGATCTAGCTAATACACAGAAATAACCACAGAGAAGTAAGCAAAATGAGGAGACAGAGGAATATGCTCCAAGTAAAACAACAGGACAAATCATCAGAAAAAAGAATTAAATGAAACAGAGATAAACAATCTGCCTGAAAAAGAGTATGAACTAATAGTCATAAGCCTGCTCACTAAACTGGGCAGAAGAATAGATGAACACAGTGAGAACTTCAAAAGAACTAACAGGTATAAAAAAGAATCAATTGAAGCTGAAGAATACAGTAATGGAAATGAAAAATTCATGAGAAGGAATCAACTGCAGAGTAGACGATGCAGAACAGATCAGTGATCTGGAAGAAAGAGTAGAGGAAATCACTCAAGCTGAAAAGAAAAAGAAATTAAAAAGAATGAGGACAGTCTAAGGCACCTGTGGGACAATATCAAGCTTACTAACATTCACATTATAGGTGTCCCAGAAGGAGAAAAGAGACAAAGGGGCAGAGAACTTATTTGAAGAAATAATAGCTGAAATCTTCCTAACCTGGAGAAGGAAACAGACATCCAGGTACAAGAAGGACAGAGAGCACCAAACATGATGAACACAAAGAGGCCAAGACACATTATAATTAAAATGTCAAGAATTAAAGATAAAGCAAGAATCCTAAAAGCCCCAAGAGAATAGCAATAAGTTACATACAAAGGAAACTCCATAAGACTATCAGCTGACTTTTCAGATGGAAAAGTCCAGAAGGAAGTGGTATGATATATTTAAAATGAAGAAAAGAAAAACTTACAACCAAGAATTCACTACCTAGTAAGGTTATTATATCAGAATGGAAGGAGAGAAAAAGTTTTCCAGACAAGCAAGAACTAAAGGAGTTCATCACCACTAAACAAGCCTTACAAGAAATGCTAGAGGGACTTATTTAATTGGAAAAAGAAAGACCACAAAGAGGAATAAGAAAATTATCAAAGAAAAAACATCACCACTAAAGGCAAAGATACAGTCATGGTAGTGGATCAAAGACCTCTAAAGCTAGTATGAAAGTCAAAAGACAAAAGTATTAAAGTCATATATACCTATGATAAGAGATTAATGGATACACAAAAATTAAAAGAAGTAAAATCTGAAACAAAAAACATAAAATGGGTATAGGAGAGAGCAAAAGTGTAGGGCTTTTAGTAAGAGATTGAACTTAAGAGATGATCTATTTAATATAGATTGCAATCTACATAGGTTATTATATATGACCACGAATGAAAAATCTATAATAAATACACAAAAAGTAAAAAGAAAGGAACCTAAACATAACACTAAAAGCCATCAAATCACAAGGGAAGAGAGAAGAGAAGAAAGGAACAGAGAAAAATTACAAAAAGATCCAGAAAAAAGTAACAAAATTGCAATAAGTACATAACTGTACTTTAAATGTAAATAGACTAAATGCTCCAAACAAAAGATTGAATGGCTGAAGAAAACAAGACCCATATAGATGCTGCACACAAGGGACACACTTCAGACCTAAATACACTCACAAGCTAGAAATTAAGGGGTGGAAAAACATCCTCCATGAAAATGGCAAAGAAAAGAAAGCTGGGGTAGCAATACTTATATCAGACCAAAAAAAAAGTCTTTAAAACCAAACTGTAATAAGAGCCAAAGAAGGGCTATACGTAATGACAAAGGGAACAATCCAACAAAAGGATATAACACTTGTAAATATCTATGTGCCCAAGAAAGAAGCACCTAAATATATAAAGCAAATATTAACAGACATAAAGGGAGAAATTGACAGTAATACAATAATAGTAGGGAACTTTAACACACCACTTACGTCAAAGGATAGATCATCCAGACAGATGATCAATAAGGAAACACTAGCCTTAAATGACACATTAGACCTGATAGTCTTAAATGATATATACAGAACATTCATCCCCAAACTGAGGAATACACATTGTTTTTGAATGCACAGGGAACATTCTCCAGGATAGATCACATATTAGGCAACAAAACAAGTCTCAATAAATTTTAGAAATTGAAATAATATCAAGCATCTTTTCTGAGCACAGCAGTATGAAACTAGAAATCAACTACAAGAAGAAAACTGGAAAAGTCACAAATATGTGCAGATTAAACAAAATGCTACTGAACTACTATTGTGGCAAGGAAGAAATCAAAGGAGAAATAAAAAAATATCTGAATATAAATGACAAGGAAAATATGACATACCAAAATTATGGGATACAGCAAACGTGGAACTAAGAGGGAAGTTTACAGCAATACAGGCCTACCTAAAGAAATAAGAAAAATATCAAATAAACAATCTACCATTACACTTAAAGGAAGTAGAAAAAGAAAAACAAACAAAGCCCCAAATCAGTAGAATGAAGGAAATAATCAAAGTAAATAAGAGCAGAAATAAATGAAATAGAGATTAAAAAGACAACAGAAAATGTGGATGAAACTAAGAACTGGTTCTTTGAAAAGATAAACAAAATCGACAAACCTTTAGTCAGACGCACTAAGAAAAAAAGAGAGAAGTCTCAAATAAATAAAATCAGAAATGAAAGAGGAGAAATTACAACGGATACCACAGAAATACAAAGGATTATAAGAGAATACTGTGAAAAACTATATGCCAACAAATTGGATAACCTAGAAGAAATGGATGAATTTTTAGACTTATACAACCTCCCAAAGCTGAATCAAGAAGAAACAGAGAATGTGAATAGACCAATCACAAGTAAAAAGATTGAAACAGTAATCAAAAATCTCCCAAAAAACAAAAGGCCAAGGCCAAATGGCTTCTTTGGAGAATTCTACCAAATATTCAAAGAAGATTTAATACCTATCCTTCTCAAAATATTCCAAGAAATTGAAGAAGACAGAATGCTTCCTAACTCATTCTATGAGACCAACATCACCCTAATCCCCAGACCAGACAAGGACAATGCAAAGAAGGAAAATTACAGGCCCATATCACTGTTGAACATAGATGCAAAAATGTCAACAAAATATTGGCAAACTGAATACAGCAACACATTAAAAGGATCATGCACCATGATCAAGTGGGATTCATACCAGGGACACAGGGATGGTTCAACATCCACAAATCAATTAATGTGATACACCACATTAACAAGATGAAGAATAAAAATCACATGATCATCTTAATAGATGCAGAGAAAGCACTTGACAAGCTCCGACATCCATTTATGATAAAAACTCTCAATAAAATGGGTATAGAAGGAAAGTAACTGAACATAATAAAGGCCATATATGGCAAACCCACAGCTAACATCATACTCAATGGGGAAAAACTGAAGCCATCCCTCTGAGAACAGGAACAAGACAAGTGTCCCCACTCAAGCCACTCTTATTCAACATAGTACTGAAGGTTTTGTCCAGAGCAATTAGGCAAGAAAAGGAAATAAAATGTATTCAAATTGGAAAGGAAGAAGCAAAACTCTTGCTGTTTGCGGATGACATGATTCTATATATAGAAAACCCTAAGGAATCCATCAGAAAATTATTAGATAATCAACAACTGCAGCAAAGTTGCAGGGTACAAAATCAACTTACAAAAATCAATTGCATTTCTGTACTCTAATAATGAACTAGTAGAAAGAGAACTCAAGAATACAATCCAATTTATAATCACAACAAAAATAATAAAATATCTAGGAATACTTTTAACCAAGGAGATGAAAGGCCTTTACACTAAAAAATATAAGACATTACTGAAAGAAATAGATGTCATAAAGAAAAGGAAAGATATTCCATGCACATGGATTTGAAGAAGAAACAGTTAAAATGTCCATATTACCCAAAGTAATCTACAGATTCAGTGCAATCCCAATCAGAATCCCAATGACATTCTTCACAGAAATAGAATAAAGAATCCTAAAATTTATATGGAACAACAAATGACCCCAAATAGCAAAAGCAATCCTGAGAAAAAAGAACAAAGCTGGAGGGATCACAATCCTGGATTTCAAAATATACTACAACGCTGTAGTGATCAAAACAGCATGGTGCTGGCACAAAAACAGACACAGAGATCAATGGAACAGAACTGAAAGCCCATAAATAAAACCACACATCTATGGACAGCTAATCTGCAACAAAGGAGCCAAGAACATACAATGGAGAAAGGAAAGTCTCTTCAATAAATGGTGCTGGGAAAACTGGACAGTCACACGCAAAAGAATGAAAGTAGACCATTATTGTACACTATACACAAAAGTTAACTCAAATTGGACTAAAGACTTGAAGGTAAGACCTTGTACAGAGTTCTTTGACCTCCCCGCCTTCCAGGGACACTGGGATCTGGAGCCTACGTGAAAGAATGTGTCTGGGTTTGGAGCCAAAGATGGCCACTTCGACCCTGACCCCAAGGCACAACTTACTAAGACGGTGTCCTGCATCATGTTCCTTGTCTGGGCTGGCCACCCCAATGGGCACCTAACCAGACTATAGAAACATCACATCCATGGGAACAAAAAGATAAAAACATCCCATCCATGAGAACAAGAAGAAATAACTCAAAATATCTAAATGTCTGAAACCTTAAGTCAGAACCCAGAAAATATTAGAATAAAAGGGAGTCACAAGCATAGAACCAATTGGGAGTCTCACTGAGGGAAGGAAACTTTGCCTCAGACCCGGACAATTGGCACCCCTGCCTGCCGTACAAACTATTGGGACTTCCCCAGCTGATTGTGGCATGGATGTTCTAAGTACCAATTTGTTGTTTGCTTCCCCGCTCCTTGTTCTGTTTTCCTTTATCAATAAACTTGGATTGCCTAAACAACCAAGTAGGTACCTGTCATTCCTTGCCCTTTGTGACTGTGGACAACAGACCTAAAAACATAAAACTCTTAGAAGAAAATATAGGCAATACATTCTTTGACATTGGTCCTAGCAGCATCTTTTCAAATACCATATCTACTCAGGCAAGGGAAGCAAAAGAAAGAATAAACAAAAGGGGCTACATCCAACTAAAGAGCTTCTTCAAGACGAAGGAAACCATGAACAAAATGAAAAGACAGCCCACCAACTGTGAGGAAATATTTGCAAATCATATATCTGAGAAGGGGTTAATCTCCAAAATATATAAAGAACTTGTACAACTCAACAACAATAAAACAAACAACCTGATAAATATATGGGCAGAGGATCCGAACAGACATTTTTCCAAAGAAGATATACAGATGGGCAACAGGCGCATGAAAAGATGTTCACACCACTAGTCATCAGGGAAATGCAAATCAAAACTACAATGAGATATCATCATGTACCTGTTAGAATGGCTGTAATCACCAAGACAAAAAAATAACAAATGTTAGTGAGGTTGTGGAGAAAAGGGAACCCTCATCCACTGATGATGGGAATGCAAACTGGTGCAGCCACTATGGAATACAGTATGGAGATTTCTCAAAAAATAAAAAATAGAAATACCATACAACCCAGCTATCCCACTACTGGGTATTTATCCAAAGAGCTTGAAGTCAGCAATTCAAAGAGATTTATGCACCTCTATGTTCATTTGTTGCAGTATTATTCACAATAGCCAAGATGTGGAAGCAACCCATGTGCCCATCAACTGAGGAATGGATAAAGAAAATGTGGCATACATATATACATATACACACACAATGGAATACTACTTAGCCATAAGAAAAGACAAAATCATCCCATTTGCAGCAACATGGATGTTAAACAAAATAAGCCAGACAGAAAAACAAACACCATATGATTTCACTCATATGTGGAAGATAAACAAACGTATGGACAAAGAGAACAGATTAGTGGTTGCCAGAGGGAAAGGGGGTTGGGGAGTGGGTGAAAGGGGTAAATGGTCACTTATATATGGTGATGGACGAAAATTAGTCTATTGGTGGTGAGCACGATGCAATCTAAACAGAAACTGATAAGTAATAACGTACACCTGAAATTTCACAATGTTAGAAACCATTATGACCTCAATAATGTAATTTAAAAAAAAGAAAAAATAGATAACTTGTATAGCCTTACATCTATTACAGAAATTAAATTTCTATTTAGAAACCTCCCCACAAAGCAAACTGCAGGCTCTACTGGCTTCACTGTGGATTCTACCAAACACTCAAGGAGGAAGTAATACCAGTTCTGCACAAACTCTTCCAAAACATTGAAGAGTAGGGAATGTTCCCCCAATACATTCTGTGAAGCTAGCATTATGCTTGATACCACAACCAGACTAAGGCGTTACAAGAAAATGACAGACCAACATCCCTCATGAACATACATGCAGAAATCCCCATAAGATTTTAGCAAATCAAGTCCAGCAATATATAAAAAGGATCATGCATCAAGACAAAGTGGAGTTTATTCCAGGAATGCAAGGTTTTCTTGATATTTGAAAAGCAGTCAATGTGATTTACCAATAAGACTGAAAAAGAAAAAACCATGTGATGGTAGTAGGCAGACTCTAAGATGGCACCCCCAAATCCATACTTCCTGGTGTTTTCACACTTCTGTGGCTCTGTTCCACATTTTACCAGGGTTGGTCTATGTGAACCCTAGACTATAGTAGCAAAAGCGAGGACATACCACTTCTGAGTTTAGGTTATAAAAGACACTGTGGCTTCTTTCTTGGATCCACTTTCCTGTTCTTAGATCACTTGCTTTGGGGTAAGACATGCAATGAGAATCTCTGGAGAGATGCATGTAGGAAGGAACTGTAATCTCCTGCCAACAGCCATATGAATGAACTTGGAAATGAATCTTCCAGCCTCAGGCAAGTCTTCAGAGACTCCAGCCCAACCTGCCTGCATGACTGAAATTTCACAGGGAATCTGAACCTGAACTGCCTAGTGAAGCTGATCCCAGATTGATGTAAAATTCTAGAAAATGTAAACTATAGTGACAGAAAGCAGATCAGTGGTTTTCTGAAGATAAGTGGGTGAGAATGGAGAGATTACAAAGAGTACAAGGCAACTTTGGGTTTCATGGGGATAATTGTGTATTAAAATTTATCAGATTGTACACTTTATGTGTAGTTTATTATATATAAGTTGTACTTCAGTAAAGCTGTTGAAAAAACAAAACAAAGGTAATGAATACTCAAATGCATCATTCCATAATTATTTTACTACATTTTGCATATGATCTAGAGGCTATTTATGTCTATTACATCTGTGTGGTGGAAACAGAATACAACGGTGTGGATATTTCATGAATGAGATTCGACTTCTGCCTGGTGGCCCCCTCATAAAGGCGACTTGCCCAGCTCAGCTCTGGTGTGAGTTGTGTTGAACAAAGAGGGAGCATGTTCCCCACACTTTGCAGGCGTTTCTCCAGAGTGAAATTTCTAGTAAGGGATGAAGTGAAGCCTTTGGCTGACACTTTCCCACATTTCCTGGACTAATAAAGTCTCTACAGGTTATGAATCTTCTGTGCTGAATCAGGGAGTACTTTGGGCTGAAAGCTATCTCACATTCATTGCACCTAAAATGCCCTTCTCTTGTGTGAACGTTTTGTTGGGGACTGAGGTGGGAGTTTGTGTTTTCCCATGTGCATTGCACTCATAAAGCTTTGTTCCAATGTGAATTCTCTAATGTTTTTCTGAGGCTGGATCTTCAGCTAAAGATTTTCCCACATTCCTTAAACTTGCCAGGCCTTTCTCTAGTGTGAACTCCCCGATGCTTGACGAGGATGGGGCTCTGGCGGGAAGGGTTTCCCACAGTCACTGTGCTCATGAGGCCATTCTGGGTTGTGGAGTTTCTGGTGCTGCGTCAGACCAGACCTTTTGCTGAAATATTTACCACATTTGCTGCACTCATAAGGCCCTGCTTCAGTGTGAACTCTGATGCGTAATGAGAGTGGAGGGCTGTCTAAAGAATTCCTCCCATGACCCACATGCACAGGCCTTTTTCCAGAATGGAATCTTTGATGCTGAACAAGTGTGAAATTGTGGTTGAAGGCTTCCAAATTCTCTTGCAATGCCTTCACACAGTGGGAAAAGCCACTGAACATCTGGTGTTCCTGTGATACTCCCCCAAACCCCATAGGCCATGAGTGACCTGATGCTGGAGAAAGTCTGATGCAGTCAGTGGTGCTTCCCAACCTCCCTACCTCTGAAATGTTTCTCTGATGTGTTGTCTCTTAGGTCTTCACAAAGGAGGCCCTGCCCTCCTCCCTTCTGATGGACTTCTCTACATTCTGCTGCCTCTGTTGCTGGTGAAGGTTTCCACTAAACCAGAACTCCCTCCACACACCACACACACGTATAGTTTCTACCCTGGGTGTGTGGCTTGGTATTCAGCCAGGTGCAAAAATTTTAAGAGCAGATCATACATATTACAGGGGAAGGTCTTCTGGGTGGAAGGACTTGCCTTGGGATTCCTGACACGTGACACTCCTTCCATGACACTATGCTCTGAAAGGGACCCCTTACCCTCCACTCCATGCCAAAAAACTGAAAGCAGAGGAATGCTGGAGAAATTCTTGTTAACTTTGGTGGGAGGAAATGGCCCTATCACTGATGCGTGTCTGACTCAGGAACAAGTGCATGGGATTGTTGGTAAGGTGAAGGTGCTGAGGTCAGGGTGAGGGAGGGGTGCTGTACGCTGGGAAGCCTCTAAAGGCCACAGAACCCAGGGGAGGCCCTACTAGTGCCACATCCTTGACAAGGCCAAGGATACAAGGACAAGGTGTAGGACTGGAGGGAGAGGAAGGTCTCCAGCTCACTTCTCTGTAAACACCTTTCAGCAGGGCCTTGGCTGCTGGTAACACATCAGCCCTGTGCAGCAGGGAGTGTCCAGGCCCAGGAAAATCTGGTTGCAACTGCATTGCTGGTGTTTGAGTACTATTAACAGAAATTTGCACAGCAAAAGAAAGGCAATACAAGCAAATATAAACTAGTGAGACAGCTACCCTGGCACACTGGCTCCACAAAATATAAACTGCAACCCCGCTTAAAACAGGCTTAACATATTTTCTTTAGCTTACAGGAAACCACAAACGTAGGAAGAAGAAGATGGCAGAGACATAGAATCAAAAGCAGTTACAGCTGGTTGAGAACAATATGGCCACCTGAGCTAACCTCACATAGACCCCACAGCTGATTATATGCTCATTATAACACACCAACACAGTAAATGACACGCCTTCCTGCAGTCATGTCAAGAAACACCAGACGAAATAAGAGAAGGAAAGAGGTGGCACCCCAATCACCAGAAGAAACCGCCCAGTTCTCCATATTACCATGAATATTCCTCCCCTTCATTGCTTCGACCCTATAAAATGGTGCACAGACACTCCAGAAGGGGAGAAGTTGATTTGTGAACTTTGTTCCCGCTTCTCCATTCTTTGGCCATTGAATAAATCCTGTGCCATTGAGCGCTCAGCTTTGGTCTCATTTCAAAGTTGTGACACCCAACAGAGAAAGGACCCCGAAAGGAAGGGCAGGAAGCTCTTCCTCGGGTCTCTCCCTGGTTGTGGGGGAGAGCTCAGCTGATAAGAGAATTGGCCACCACGGAGGGATTGTAAGCTAAAGAAAACATGTTGAGCCTGTTTTAAGTGGGGCTGCAGTCTGTGTTTCATGGTGGCAATGGGCCAGGGTAACAAATGCCCCTTTCCTCTGTTCTGGTCCTCATTCTTGACGGGTGTAGAGGGACAAAGGTCAGGCTTCTGTAGCCGCTTCCTGCTGAATATGGGTGTTGTCAAGGGGCTGTTGGGGGGGCAGTGCCACTTGGTCCCCAGAACCTTTTTTGTGCTAGTCTCAAGTAAGTCTGGTTGTCACCTGGCTTTAGCCACATCTGTTCATATCCCTGTGATACGACCATCTATAGCTTGATGGCCTCTAGCCGCTTGTTTACAAAGGTAGTTATGAAGGTTTGGCTGGGATCATGTTCACAGCAATGAGGAAAAGACTTTTAGAGTCATGAGCAATAGTAAACCAGGTAAGAGGAAGACATTAGTCAAGGAACAGACTGACCCAGAGCACGATGAAGTCTTCTTGAAAGGCAGCTCTAAGCTCAAAGCTGAGCTACAGCTGTGTTGCATGTGTCCAAAGGGAGGTCTCCTATAACTTAAGTGTAGAAATGATTACAGTCACCAAGGGTGGCCTTGTTTAACTGAGGTGTAGTGAGATTGCTTTGTTGCTCTCTCTCCATGCTGGACAATGGTTCACTTGGGACTTTTGGGTGGGCATGGGCAACAGGCCCAAAGGAACCAGTGAGTGGAGTAGCTGGGCCTGAGGCATGACAAGGTTTTTAGAAATCTGAAGGAATCTAGCAGCTTAAGGTTGTAGTGTTTTATTTCAGGAGAGTTGTCTCTTAGTCTCCAGTCGTCTAGAGGCTCTACACTGCCCTGGGCTGGCCCATAGTTCACCTGACCCCTCTTTCTTTTATGGGAGATTAAGTGTGGTGTGGAGCTTGTATGGTTGAGAGTCCCCCACTGGTTAGGTTTCTGACTGGAGGAATAGGCAGTTACCTGGGGGAGGGGGTCCGACACTCTTGGAGTTAATACCCTGGGGAGATTAGTCATCAGTGTGTGTGAGGATGTATGTCCTGGAATGTTCTATTGATAGCCCTCAGGCTTGATCATGTATTCCCTTGTTCCCTATTTTTGATGGGTAAAATGGGAGTGTTGTATGGGGACGTATATGTCCTGATTAATGCTTGTTTTGTCACTCACAGGGAGGATTTCTTTTGTGTCACTCACAGGGAGGATTTCTTTTGTGGCTCTGGCTTTAGGGAGTATTGTTTTCCCCAAGGTCAGTGTTCTTTTGTTTTAATTTTATTTTTCAGGTATGGTACTGGCCATTTGTCCCACCTGTCCTCATGTCTGTATCTGAGTTAACCTGGTTTAGAATATTTTAGGGAATGTCTTTCTTTTTAGGTATGGGTATGTCTTGTAATAAGGCCATGAGCCTGACTCCCTGATCTCTGGGAACGCGGATTTCTATTTTATCTTGTTTTCGGCTTACTGAGGCCTCCAATTTTGATAGCACATCCCTCCCAAGGAGGGGAACAGGGCACTCTGGAACATACAGAAAAGAATCTCTTAACACTTTTCACTTTATTTCACAGGTTAAGGGCTCCAGAAACCTTTGGTTTCTCCTCTTTGTGACACCCCTTTTATGTCACATTTTCTTTAGAAAGGTTTCCCTTTTAGTATTTAATACCTAGAATATGGATCCAGCATCAAGCAAAGATTTAACAGGCTCTCCTCCTGCTGCTAAGGTTCCCCGGGCTCCTCAGGGGAGAGAAGGATTTTGTTCCTGGAGCCAACTGCGGAGCCCCATGGCCCCTTCGCATCTCGTCTGCAGTCATGGGAAGTAGCCATGACATGGTCTCGTCTGACCCCTTTCCTCTGTGGGGTTTGTCTGGACAATCTCACCACCAGTGCCCTTCCTGCCTGCAGTACGTACAGTGATTAGACCCTGACTCTGTTGGTGGCCTTTTGGTCTCAAGGTGGAGGCTGGGGTCACTCACCAGGGGTGTTTTCTTCTTCTCCCTTGGGTTACCTTGAGCAGACTGCAGGGCCACTGTGAGCAGAGTAGCTTGCCTCTGCATCTTTTGGTCATCTTTTATTTCTTTTTGCCATATTTCAGTTGGTAAACACTCTAAAGGCCACCTCCACTAACTGTGCAGAACTGGTTTCAGGCCGTATTGTCAATCTTTGGAGTTTCCTACGGATATCTGGAGCACTTGGAGATATGAGACAGGAACCAAGAACCACTTATATTAATAACATTTACCAGCATAATACAACCTAAGATGGTTTATCATCATTTATTTGATAATGTTTGCCATGTAGTTTAACATGTCAAATAAGTCTAACTAGTTTAATATCTTTTTCTTTATAGAAAGAGAGAACAAATTATTTTTAGAAGTCTTAGGGCCCCACTGGAAACCCCTAAAAAGAAAGACTTTACTTAGAATTTGAACCTTGAGGAAATTTGTCAAAAAATATCAAAAGGTTTTAGAACACTGTTAGTTATCCATTTAATCAAGGTTACAGAAAATGTCAAAGACAAACAGAGAGAATGGAACAGTTTACAAAAGAAAACCCTAATGGAGAGAACTCAGCCTCCTTAAGCATAGGAAATTATTTTAACAAAACATAGATTTTCTGTCTTTTAGGTAGACTTACTCAAAGATAAAGAAAAGAACCCTTTTGTAATCTCTTTGTCAACAGTACACCAAAAGTTTAAGAAGATTATCCTTCTGAGAGAAAAATCAAATTTTTAATTTTTAAACTTACTTTCGATATTGAAACTAATTTGTTTAGCTCCATTTATTTTACTCTTAGTTGACTTGATCATGTAAAAAATCCTTTTTTCTTTTTTTTTGGTGAAGAAGATTTGCCCTGAGCTAACATCTGCTGCCAATCTTCCTTTTGTTTTTTTTTTTGGCTTGAGGAAGATTATCCCTGAGCTGACATCTGTGCCAATCTTCCTCTGTTTTGTATGCGGGATGCCACCAAAGCATGGGTGCTGATGTGTAGTGTAAGTTCATACCTGGGATCTGAACCCATGAACCTGGGCTGCTGAAGTGGAGTGTGCTGAACTCAACCACTGTGCCATGAGGCTGATCCCCAAATCCTTTTTTTCCTCAGGGTTTTACTTCCACAAAGTTTCTGTCACTTGCTTTTTTACATTTAGAATCTGTCCCATACCTTACTTCTTTTTTTCTTTCCTAGTACTTTAGGACAAGTTTATCTTTCTTAACAAAACAAATAAAAATATCTCTGGTCTTTACGCCTCTGTTACTGAAAACATGCATCTTACTTTCCCTGAACACAAAGATTTTTTTATTAACTCTCTGTAGTTTTAATTACATATATTAATCAGAATTTTTAACCCTTACAGACCTTAACTTTTAGTGAAACCTAAGAAGTAAGCAACCATAAACTGTCTTTTACATTAGTGTTCTGTGGCTTAGCAAATTTATAAGTACTTTTCATAATTTCTAGAAGCATGCTACTTTGTAATACAATCTTTTAGTAAAACATAAGACATGTTTACTATTAAACTTAAATATCTTTTAGTTTCCCTGTAATAAGAAGTCAAAAGTAGATAAACATAGACAGGTTTAGTAATAACATTTCAGTATTGTTTTCTTATTTTAAAATGACCTACATATTTAACGAATTTTCTTATCATTTAATTTTACCTAGTGAAACTTTAACACTTTAAGTTACCAAAAAGATTTTGGAAGTTATTTTAAATATACATGTAATAAAATATAATTATTGTCAAAAGTTTATCCATAAAGTCTTATCTTACTTATATTTAAACCATTTGTTTTCAACAGTCATGCTTAGATTACTCATAAAAACTTTATATGACATTAAAGCAGGTAGCCGTCATCTTAAATTGTTTTAAGTACATTCATCAGAACACATAGTTATTGTTAAAAAGTTCTCCCCAAAAACTTTTACCTTTTTTATATCTACCCTTTTCCACATCTATTTAGTTTACCGGTTTTCAATAATTATTTAGATTGTTTATAAAATCTTTATATCAGACAAACTAGCTATTATTTTTGTTGACAAACTATGTAACACAGACAACACGAGTTTGCTTGACTCATAAAGGCTGTATGTTTACATTATATCCTATGTTGATAACTCTGATGACATGTCTATTTTAATTAAACCAACAAATTTAGACAAGTTTTTATTTACCTAAGATAATTTTATATCATGTTAACTTGAAAGACATCTGGGCTAGTTTTTATTACATTTAGAAATAATTTATATAACCACTTATTATAAGTCAACTAAATAGAGCTCTCTTTAGAAATTATATCATCCGGACACACATGCATAGGCATGTAGACAGTCATAAACAGAGATCTTTAAGATTTTAGCCATGTCTCAGGCACAAATTTCAAAAGAATGCTGGATCCAAATTACGACCTGTTCAGATGGCTGAAGATTTTCACTAAAGATTTTCTTTTTCCTTTTTGTTGTAAGGATCCTTTTTATGGCTGTATTTAAGTTAGAAGCTTCTGTATATTAATCAAAGAATGAGTTCCATTGGGAGAGGTTTTCGATCCTCTTTCTCCAAGGGTGGCCTTAAGGCGAATGTATCTGAAACGAAGGTTCCCCAGGCCAGCCATTACAATTTTAAAATGTTTTAAAAGTTTACTTATTTTCAATTTAATTTTAGATCTGGAATTTGGGGAAGTCGAAGGAGGGGAGCTCAGCAAGAGAGGAGGGAGGAGCCGCAGATTTGGTTTCATTTTGCTGGCATCTTTGCTTATTTAATTATTTTTTCTTAAAGAAGGAGTACGGGATTTTTAATCTTGTTTAGAAGCCTCAACAATTAAAATAGGATTCCCATTGGTTGTTTGATTTTTTTTATAGCCGGTTGTTTCTCCAATTATATTATGCAATACGCCAGTTTGAGTAAACTGAAATTGTCCCATATTGGCCATTTTAAAATGAGATCTCCTTTAGCATGTTTAATTAACGTTGTCTGAAGGGTGGATTTATTTGCTCTCACAGTATCAGGAAGGAGAAACGTTCCCCAGGAAGACACAATATTTATCTCCACAATATAATTTAAAATATGATTAGGCAAAAGAGATTTTACATAAAGCCCATCATTTTCAGCTGGTCCTGCTGGAAAAGGTTAGTGCAAAGACAGAAACAAAAAAATCTTGACAGCTCAAGAAAAACCAGACCAAGCGCTCGGAAGGCAAGTACCTTGGCCCCGTCGTGCATGAGTTCCGTTATGTACCAAAAATGTCTTCTCCAGTTCTGAGCCTAGCTTCTTTCACCACCAAAAGCAAAAGCAACCTCTCAAAGGTGGACGATTAAGGAGACTAAATGACCCCAGGAAGATCTAATCTGAAAGAAGGGAGGTCGATGGAAATTCCCCAGCAGAAAGTTGTGAGGGAAAGAATGGGGATGGGGGTGGTGAGTTTCCCCCAAAGACTGCTGATAAAGAAGCAGAAACAGACAGATGTGAGAGGCCTAGGAGACAGTTTGTTAGGGAAACAGAGAAAGATACCAAATAAGATTTCTGTCATTTTCAAGGCAAAAGCAAAAATAAACAAGTGAGACGACATCAAGCTAAAAAGCTTCTGCAGAGCAAAGGAAACAATCAACAAGGTGAAAATGTAACCTACTCAATGGGGGAGAATATTTGCAAATCATATATCTGATAAGGAGCTATAATCCAAAATATAAAAAGAACTCATACAAATCAACAGCAAAAAACCCAAACAATCTGATGAAAAAAATGGGCAGAAGATCTGAATAGACATTTTTCCAAAGAAGACACAGAGATGGCGGACGGGCACACGAAAATGTGCTCAACATCGCTAATCATCAGGGCAATGCAAATCAAAACCAGCATGAGATATCACCTCACACCTGTTAGAATAGCTATTATCAAAAAGACAAGAAACAACAAGTGTTGGCGAGGATGTAGACAAAAGGGAACACTTGTACACTATTGGTGGGAATGTAAATTTGTGCAGCCACCATGGAAAATAGCATGAAGGTTCTTCAAAAAATTAAAAATAGAACTACCATAGGATCCAACAATTCCACTTCCAGGTATTTGTCCGAAGAAAATGAAAACACTGACTCAAAAAGATATATGCATCTCATGTTCATTGCAGCATTATTTACAACAGCCAAGATATGGAAACAACCTAGTGTCCATCGATGGATGAATGGATAAAGAAATTGTGGTGTATATACATATACAATGGAATATTATTCATCCATAAAAAAGAATGAAATTTTGCCATTTGCAGCAACATAGATGGACCTTGAGGGCATTATGCTAAGTGAAGTAAGACAGAGAAAGTCAAATACTGCATGATCTCACTTATATGTAGAATCCGAAAACAACAAAACCCAAAAAACCAAGCTCACAGATACAGAGAACAGACTGGTGGTTGCCAAAGGAAGGGGGGTGGGATGGGGAAAATGGGTGAAGGGGGTCAAAGGTACAAACTTCCAGTTATAAATAAGTCACAGGGATGGAAGGTACAGCATGCTGACTATAGTTAACAATACTGTAATACATATTTGAAAGTTGCTAAGAGAGTAGATCTTAAAATCTCTCATCACAAGAAAAAATATTTTTGTAACTATATATGGTGATGGATGTTACCTAGGCTTATTGTGGTGATCACTTTGCAATACATACAAATTTTGAATCATTATGTTGTACACCTGAAACTAGTTATAATGATATATGTTAATTATACCTCAATAAAAAAATAAAAAGAAATGTATACACCTCACAACACATTAATTGTAGGCCAGTGTTGGAGAACACTGCAGAATGCGCAGTGGAAAGGGTGAGACATGGAGATCAGAGGGGATGGACTGCCAGGGACCTAATGTCAGAGTAGAAGTGACAAGTGGTAAAGTTTCAAGAATGGGGAAGGGATGATGTGGAAGGGATGATGTATGGCCATTAGCCTTGGAACCCAAACAATAGTGAACAGGGGACAAGTTGCTGGTATACTCTGACCTTAGGCCCGATGTCATGCCCTCCCCCAGCTCCCATTTACCAGGCCAGACACTCTCTGAGTGCCTCTTGCCATGCCTATAGTAACGGCTGCTCTGTTAAGGCACACAGGGCTCTCTTCCCGCATCTCTAGTTGGGGACCTAGAAGATGCAAGTCCTAAGGGAAAGACATTGCCCAGTGAACTACTCCACCACAGACTACAGGAAAGAACTCAAATGGCGGTCCCAGCCAAGTAGTGACCATGTCAGTGCCTGTAACTCCCGACACAGACCGACCCCAGGAAATGTCAGCTAAAAAGGGGACAGACCCTGAATCACAGAACCATTCTGGAACTGGATGACCATCTGAGCAAGGAGTGGCCAAGCCAGATGGGATCCATGGGGCTGAGGTCTAGACTCCTGACTCTGGGCCCCTTACCCGCAAGGCTTCGGGGCGGCAGTTGTTGGGGCTTATAGCTCAGAGTAGTGCAAACAGCTCAGTCCTGGAACCCACAGCTTACATGCCAGGAAAGTGGGGAAGGAAGAAGTGCTCATGCTCTGCTGTGGGAAGGACAGAGCTGCCTCTGGGGAAGAAGGGCAGGCAGAAACCAACTCAGGTCATCTGGTAGATGTGGAGGCCTTACCCAGCGAGGCTGTAAGTGCAAAGTTGCCCAGCATGACTTCACGGTACAGGATTCTCTGAGCCTCAGCAAGCCTCCCCCACTGCCTCCAGGGAGAGGTAAATGGTGATATCCTCAAAGGTCACACAGCCCTGCCATGATAGGGACAGCTGATTCCATGGTCAGCTTCTCTCCACAGGGCCCCTGTCCATCCTGCCATCCATCCATCCCATGCTCACCCTCTTCCCCAACTCCCCAATTCCGAGGAGATACCAGACTCTGGTGCCACTGGGGCTCACTCTCAGCTCATACCCCTTGATCACTGTGTCAACCCACAGCAACAACAGACAGGCAGGCTGAGAGGCACCAACTCAGCTCAGGCCTGGTATGCAGGGTACTTTAAAATGCACCTGGGATTTGTTTTAATCAGGTGTCGTAAGACGACAGACACCGAGACAACTGCCTTTGAAAGAAGAGTTCATTACTTACAGTTCCCAAGAGGAGGGTGCATGGCATCCATGCAGGGTCACCAGGAAAGTGCCAGGGTCAGTCAGGAGGCAGAGGGAGCGACAGGAAAGCAGGGGCCAGAGACTTTACTGTGGTTCTTACAGGAAGGAATGGGCAAAACAGGGTAGGCAAGCTGAGCAGGTTTAGGACGGGATAGTTTGAATAACTGCCGCAAGCTCTGGGCTATAGGGTGGTCCCCAGTTGTCCAGAACCTGGCCCTGGGATGACTTAGGGCAGGGGGATAGTGTCCGACTGCAGGAGCCTGATTAAAGGCTGTGGGTGGGGTATGGACTCAGACTGGTTGGTTTGCACATCAAAGACTTGCTCACAGGTAAGCTGTTTACTGTCTGTAGGAATTAGCTAGCCCTGGGAGGGGCAGTCTCTCCAGGATCAGCAAGGCCCCGAGATGTCAAAGCATCATAAATACAGGAAATAAAAAGACACCATTAATACACAGGGCCCAATGCCATCTCCTGGTGTCACCACGATCACACCTCCCAGATACAAACGAATGTGGGCTCAGTCTTCTTCCTTGACCCCCAATACCAGGGCCCTGGAGCCAACAGTCCCCACCTCCTCCCCACGTGCTGCTCTCTCTTTAGACTGCGCTTCCCTCCCAACTCCCCACCCATGAGTTCCCATCACCACTGCTACCCAACCCCGGCCTCCCCATAGCCATCTCCACAGACTCCCCACAAGTCACTCTGCACACAGCATTCCGAGTGTTTGGCAAACGCAAACAGGATCTCATCTTGCCCAAGACTTTCTGTATTAGTTTCCTAGAGCAGCTGTAACAAAGTACCACAAACTGTTGCCTTAAAATAACAGGAATTTATTCTCTTCAAGTTTTAGAGGCTGGAAGTCTGAAAGCGAGCTGTCGGCAGGACCAGGCCCTCTGACGGCTCTGGGGGAGAATCCCTCTTTGCCTCGCCTGGCTTCTGGCCTTTGCTGGCAGTCCCCGGTGTTCCCTGGCTTGTAGAAGCATCACTCCAGCCACATGAGTGTGTTCACATCATCCTCCCTGTGTGTGTCTGTCTCTGTGTCCAGACTTCCCCGTTTTATAATGCACTCATACTGCATTAAGGCCCACTCTAATGACCTCATTTTCACTTGATTACCTCTGTAAAGAGCCTATGTCCAAATAAGGTCACATCATGAAGTGTGGCGTGTTAGCACTTCAACATACCTTTTGTGGGGAACATAACTGAACCCAAAACACCTTTGATGGCTCCCAATGGCAAGGGCAGCACCTGATGCTGTTTTGAAGGTCTCCCGCACAGCCCTGCTCCTGGCTTCAACGTCAGTCA
This sequence comes from Equus przewalskii, assembly GCF_037783145.1. Taxonomy (NCBI): domain Eukaryota; kingdom Metazoa; phylum Chordata; class Mammalia; order Perissodactyla; family Equidae; genus Equus; species Equus przewalskii. The sequence goes on from NC_091839.1 coordinate 5,883,458, forward strand.
TAACTACACACATATGTCTGATACCCTCGATCCTCTTTCTTGTTTGTGTCATTCTGTCCCTTCATCACCAAAGGTCACCAGGTCAAAAGCCCAGTATGTCCATAGAAGGGTGAATAAGCACCACCCCAGGCCTTATTGTAATGTTACCTCCATTCCTGCTAAGCCTCAGCATCCATCTCAAATCCACCCCCCTTAGAAAATTCAGCTACCTGTCAGACCCTGGTCTTCCCCACAAGCACCCCTCATGGCTGCTATTTTCTCTCACCTGTCCTTGTGACCCACCATCCTCACCCATTTGCCCAGGCAAGCTAACCAGTCCTCAGGGCCCACCCTCCCCTTTCTTTCCTTGTGTTGGCACTGCCAACATGACCAGAAGATTCCTCCTCTTCTAAATCTAACCCAGAAGTCCACACCCATCTGCACAGCAGATGCCACGTTTTGCATGCTTATAAGCTGACTGCTTCCCCAGCACATGATAACTGTGGATCTAGTTCCACCCATTCGTAACCTCCACTCAGCGGTCTGCGGAACACCCGACTCAACATGGCCAAAATCTAACTTGAATTATTTGGCTCCTTTTTAAAATTTTATTTTAAAAAATAAATCACTGGGGGGGTTCCCAACTACAGGTAAGCCTATTGCCTGATGGCCAAATTCTTATGGGCCACGTGACTCAACACTTGAGAACATGTCTAACTGCCCTTAGGCCAAAGTGGAAGTGCAGGTGACATGATTTCAAGTACGTGACAGCAGTTGAAAGTCACTGTTCATCCCTAATTCTCAGGACTGTCACCTGCCTCCTGCCTCCCCTTTGGCCCTCGGGGCAGTCACAGCCAAGTGCAAATGTCTGACCATGAGATGGGACAACCTGATGTCCAGTGACTCTGAGTCACCAGGTACTGTCCTCATACAGACTTCATCAGCCCATCACGTGTAGCACACAAGTGAGCGCCAAATTAAGTGTAAGGGAAGCTAGGTGCGAGGGAAGAGAAAGAGAAATTGCTGAGCACTTAGCCAGTTTCTAGCACAAAACATCAATTTGGTCCCCAGAAACCTATTACACTATTTCTCCTACACTCTCAACACTCTCACCCCCTTTTATGTGACAATCCCAAATGCCATCCAATCATTGCCTCTATCTCAATGTCAGAATTTTTGTTCCTAACCTAACCTCAGACCTGGAAGCTATCAACAAAGTGATAAGCTATTTGTCACCACTCAGTCCCAACTACAGTTGTGGTTCAGGGACATAGTGAAGGGACCTGTTCAAACTACTAGAAAAGTAACTATTAACTTTCTATACACAGCAATAGTGGCTTTAGAGAAATAGTACAAAACAAAACTACTTCAAGTCAAAAATGAGAAGTTTAATGTAAAATTAACCTGCATAAAATGAAATTCTTATCTAAGGATATTCTATTTAAGGACGATGGAAGGTGATCCCAGGTGAAAGATCTTCATTGACAGGAGAAATGAGGATCCAAGAGAGAGGTCTATCTGTAGATTAAAAAAAATGCTCATTATCTGTATAAAACATGAATAATATTCCATTGTGAAGTTACAGTGATGGAATTACCATGTATAGTATAGCCTCAATTATATATATATATACACACACACACACACACACACATATATTGAGATGGGAAAAACTGATTAACGTTCTAAGTCTCTCAATATTGTCCAGGAGAAAGGTAAAGTATTTAAAACTGTGTTCTATTACGTTAAATAAGTGTAATTTTTAGCTTAAGCAATACTAAGAATCAGAGTTTAAACTTGCAAACTGGAAGAAAGAAAATCTGGATTGTAAATAAGTAATTGACAGAAACTTTAAAAAAAATTATCACCTAAAGAACAAATGAGGCAAAACCCCCCACAACATAAAAGGATATATTTAAATCCAAATGCATCACTATTACATTAAATGAGTATGGGAGAAACGTTCAAATTAATAGTGATCTTTACTGGCCCAAAAGACCCTTCATGAGGGATTTTTCATCAGCGAATTTAAATTTTCATTCAAAGCACAACTTATTCCATGGCATCCTCAGCCACTGCCAGTGGAAAAGGAGCCGGGGGTGGGCAGGGATGTCCTAGGTTTGGCTGGTGGGGTGTCAAGATCTTATGTTGAAGGTCATCAGGGTCATGACCAGGGCATTAAGGCCTAAAATCAGCTGAGACATCATGGGGAAACTGTAGTACATATGTTTTTACTCGGAAAATCCCTAGGTCAGCAGCATCCTCCGGAAAGGGGGCTAGGGGCGGGGATGGGGGGTGGTGGCGGTGGAGGACAACACAAAGGAGGAAAACTGTTTGTGATAATAACTAAAAAAGGAGCTTCCATTTAGCAAGCACATCCATGCATCGAGCACCGCGTACAGACACTGTATCCTTTAACCTGCACAGCAGCCTGAGGGGTGGGTCTGCTCAGTTTAAGAGGAGGAAACCGAGGCCCAGAGATCTCTGAGTTGCCCTCAATAATGTGTGGTAAGTAGCTGGGAATGGTGCTCCAAAGAGCCACAGTTCTGGCCCCCACCCACATGGCTTCCTTTCCCAGTTATCATCTAATCTCTGCAGGGCCAGGTCCCCTGTGTGTGAGTAACAAGGCCAAGGGAAAATGAACTGCCCGAGTAACCCTCATGTGAACAGGGAAGAATCCTGCCTTTTCTGTGTCCTGGAAATGGCAGCCTTTGGCTTCACTTGGTCACTCAACATGTTGCTGGGGCTGATCAAGAAACCTAAACATGAGAACAGGTTATGCCCCACAGTCCCAGAGAGGTAGTGCGCTGTCTTTTAAAGACTGAGATGGGAAAAGTCATTCCCCGGGGTTCACTCCATTACCCCAATCATCCATACATCCTATTAGCTCTGCTTCCTAACATGTCCCCAGTCATACCCTTCCAAGTGCAGTCCTGGGCCAGTCCACCATCAACACGCTCCTAGACTGTACAGTGGCCTCCACCATGTCCCCCACTTCAGTTCTTGGCTCCACTGAATACATTTCCCCACAGGCCAGTTAGAGGGAGATTTAAAAATACATCAGATCATGGCGTTGTCCTACTAAAACCCTCCCACAGCCTCCCAGAGCAATTAGGGTAGAATCTAAATTTCTCACAGTGGCCTAGAGAAACCTGTGCATCAACCTCTGTACTCCCCCCTTTTTCACTGCCTGCCACTCTCCTCCTCTAGCCATACTGGCCAAGCTCTTGCCAGTCTCAAGATCTTGGCATATGCTAATCACTTTTGCAGGCATACTATTCCCTACCATTGAACCTGACTTCAGGGCCTGTATCCCTCAGGGGTCTGCATGAAACCTGTTCTTTAGTGTCTGCTCTCCTTACTGTGCTTTACAATTTAATGACTATCTTCCCACTTTGACAGACAAGAATGCCGAGGCCTGGGGAGAAGAGATACGTCCAAGTCTGGTGATGGGAATAGCTCAGAAGTGCTGGAATCCCAATCTACACTCAGTGTCCAAGCTGTCAGCAACCAGCAACTAGACTACTCCTCCCCCTTTACATCTTTCCTCCAAGACTCAAGGTCTGGCCCTGCTGTTCTTTATACCCTTGCACATACGCACTGGTCAGGTTACTATCATAGCAGCAGTGTTGTTTTACTGTACCTGTTTTCAAGGTGTTTCACACACTATACAGTGAGTTGTCCTCTTGCTCAAAAGCCCATGCCTTAGTCATCCATGTGTCTTCACTACCCATGATGTGTCAAGGACACAGTGTGGTAACGTGGATGAAGGATGACTTATAACTCTTGCTCATCATATCAGCAAGAGCATACTAGACCCCTTTGCACACAGAAGTGAAGACTGGATGAGGGAACTAAACAACCCCAAGATGTCCTTCATCCACTGGACTGCACCTCATTCATGCTTTGGAATAAACTGAGGCTCAGGTTTCTGTGTGGGCCATGTTATAGCACAGAACTCCCTGGTACAGAATGGAGGGCCCTCTCTGAGAAGCAAGGTGTGATCTGGGAGAGAGGGCCTCTGACCTCTGTGATGCAGGGGTTCAGCTACAGGTAAAGCCACGGCTACAGCAGAGATGGTGTACCTGAGGGAGGATGGGATTTCTCTTCAGTATGAGTATGGATCTTAGATGTTGAGTCAGATCATTCTACTGGCCAAGCAATTTGCCACAGTGGTTATATTCAGAAGTATGAGTTCCCTGTAGGAGTTCTCTGAAGTACACCAAGGCTGCCCACGTGTGACAGACCTACCTCAATTTCCCACACTCACAGGGTTTCTCTCCACTATGAATCCCTCAATGGCTAGTGAGGGATGAGCTAAGGCTTACGACTTTTCCACATTCACTGCACTCATAGGGCTTCTCCTCACTGTGATACCTTGTGTGTCAAACTAAGGATAGCTTGTCACGAAAGGCTCTCCCACATTCTTTACACTCAAAGGGCTTTCCTCTAGTGTGGGTCTTATGATGCAAGACAGAATCAGAGCAGTGGGTGAAAGTGTTTCCATATTCATGGCATCTGTAGGACTTCTTTCCAGCATGAATCCACATGTGTCAAGTTAAGGAAGAGCTGTCACAAAAGGCTTTCCTACATTATTTGCACTCCAAGAGTTCTTCCCCACTAGATGAAATCAGAGTGGCCTGTGAAGGTATTTCCACTTTCACTGCACTCACAGGCTGCCTGTCCAGTGTGAAAATGCTGGTTCTCTGTGAGGTGTGCCCTGCAGTTGAAGGCCTCTTCACACTCAGTGCATGCATATGGCTTCTCCCCATGGGGGATGCTGTCGTGTTGAGTGAGGCCCACCCTCTCGAGAAAGGTTTTCTCATACCAGTCTCATTCACAGGACTTCACTCCAGGGTGAATCCACAGATGGTGAAGAAGGAAGAAACATGAATTTGGTCATATACTGAGACATCAGCAACTGTGAGTGTGGTGAAGATTTGGAATAAGGTCTGAGTGGCTGGGAGAGCTGATGCAGGAGACAGAGCAGATGTGCAGAGATCAGCTGGAAGTCTGTTAGCATTGTGCAGGTGAGAGCTGGTGATAGCAAGGACGGGGTTAGTGGTGGAGCTGATGGAGGTGATGGATTTAGGAGATGTGTATGATGTAGAATGGACAGGACGGCTAGATGTTGGGTTTGATGGTGATAGAGGTGTCGAGCTGTTGTTTGAGCTGACTGTTTCCTACCTTCTCAATTTCCTGGATGGAAGGAAGCACCATTCATTACAACTGGGGATGTGGGAGGAGTGGGCAAGATCAAGAGTTCCTTCTTAGCCTTGACAAATCTGAAGTACCTTTAAGACATTCACATGGAGACATGGGATTGAGGAGACGGGGGAAACTTTGGAACAAACTCCAAGGAACTGAGGAGGGGCTGGACATGTAGCTGGCTGTGCAGCCAGAGGGAATACCAGAGAAAAAGAGACCGTCACCCTCTGGTGGCACCAGTCAACACAGTGATGGCTTCAGGTGCTCAGAGCAGTCCAGATGTGGAACAGACAAGGCTAAAGACACCTAAAAGTTTTACAGGACAGGAGGGGCAGGAAGACATGGGGAAAGGACTGCTTCTGAGTGTCTGACTGACAAAGAGAACAATGTATGTATATACGGACAGTAAACGGATAAAGAAGGTGGGAAATGGTAGGATGCAGAGTATAGATGGAGGTATTAATGGGAGAGGAAGAGAGGTTCTTTTCATCTGAGCCTTGAGGAAACATATGATATTACTATTACTCATTGGTCATTACGATTAATGTCATTTCATACATAATACCAATACAAATAGCTAACTTTTTTGAGTCACTATGTGTTAGGCACTATGATATGCAGTTCTATATATTTTCTAATTACATCTTCAAACAATCCAACGAGATAAAAACTATTATTACTATCATTTTCTAAATGTAGGATGAGCGTAGCAGACTGAGTAGATGTTTACCAAACCCTTGCTCTTCTCCTTGGGCACACAGCTAAACCATTTCCTAGCCCGGAGAATCCAGGTGTGGCCAAAGGCCCAGTTTCCATCAATGGAATGGCGATGGCAATGTACGTGCAAGTGGGTCTGACTTCTTTCATTCCTCTCATTTCCCCTCTCCTCAACAGAAGATGCCAGGAAAGCCTAACATTAGGTCACATGCTGACAACAGAAGGTACCTTGTTCCCTGAATAACTGTGTGGTACAGAGCTCTCTGCTGACCTGCATGGATCTTGGCATGAATGGGGAAAAGAAAAAAACAAAAAACTCCCTGTGCTGAGCTGCAGAGGTTACCGTTTCTCTGTTATAGTAGCTAGTGTTATCTTAGCCTATTTTTAACACTGATGAGATCTTGCAACACCCTCAGTCACAAGGCTGGAGAGGGACGAAGCCAGGTATTAAGCCCAAAGATATGGAGCCTACAGCCTACCATTTACCCAATACAACCTACTCCTCCTCGAGTAGCAGGGAAGAGTGTAACTGGGTGAGAGGATAGGTCAAAGGGCTCCACGGCCACACAGGGCCCCAGGAAGGTCACAACAAGAGGCTTCCCAGTGGCCCCTACTGATCTGCAGTGACGCCCTACCTGCTGGTTCTTGGCCACCCACCTGGACAGGAACTTTAGCAGAGGCCTCTCTTCACCATGCAAAGATGTTGCTAATTCTCCAGCAGGTGGATCGGTTCTGGTTTGGGAACAGGATACCCTGATCATGGAGAAACAGGACAGTAGTGTTTGAGTAAAGGCAAAAATGAGCCTTTCTATTCAGTATGGTATTCAAGACAAGGATGAGATGTTGGAATGAGGCTGCTCCCATCCACACAAAGCAAATGCTGACCTGGGACCTGGAAACCAAGAGCACAAACACCATCCTTGGACCAAAAGTCTGTAGAGGGTAGTGATGGCTGTCTACTTAACATCCATCCCCCGTGGTCTCCATCCTACAGAATCCAACACTGTTCAGGGGGCACCCTTCCCTTTATCCCCAGAAAGTGACACCCTCATTCCAGAAGCTATTGTCTAATTAACCTAAGTCAGCATCTCAACCTCCCTGGGCATCAGAACCACCTGGGGATGCATGAAGCAAATGGAACCAAATCTCCAGGGAGGAGGCCTGGCCGTGAACACTTTAAAAGCTCTCCAAGGTATTCAGCTGTCCAGGGAGGACTGAAAACCCAGGCACTACTCTACATCAACAGATGCCTGACTGTCTGACCTTTTCCTGTTTTATTTGGGAAATGGTGGGTGTTCTGCTGTTCCGAAGCTATGATATGTGAGGGTGCAAACGGAGGCAAAGGGAATCTGTATGAATCAGGGGACATCTGCATCAACAGTCTCAGGACAGAAATCAATCCTTGGGCTATGAATCTCACAAACAGGATGTTGAGCGAAAGACTCCAGACACAATGCAGAGCACACTGTGTGATTCCATTACATAACGTTCAAGAACGGGCCAGTCCAGTCTCTGAGGACGGAAGTCAGCAGAGTGGTGCCTTTTGGGGAAGCGACTGGGAGATATGGGGAGAACCTGCTGCTCCACAGCATGGTCTAGGAGGAAGGCACATGAGTGGGCACACTGAAAGTGTACACTGAGCTGGACACTGAGGACTGAACATTTTACTGAATAAGCAAGCATATTAAAATAATAACTCACGCTCAAAAATGTCATTGTTGTCTTTGGGCAGCAGCTTTCTAGAGGGGAGCATTGGGTGCAGAGTGAGCAGTTTTGGAGCAAACTCTGCACCTCACAGGGATGCTGTAAGAATTAAATTAGTGGAGCAGCAAGAATCATGTCAGGAGCAGGGCCTGACATGGCGTGAATGCTCAGGGGATGTTAGCTGTGACCCTCATTATAAACTGCTTTTCTAAAGTTGACCCATATTTTGTTTACTTGATTAATTTCTTCAGAAAGGGAATCTCGTAACACTTGTAAATGGTAAAACTAGTTTCACTTTTCACAACTCAGTTATCATCAAAATACAATAACAATGAAATCAAAATAACAATCTAAGTTCCGGCAAGCTTACACGGCCTGCCCTGCACTATGAGTCCAGGGCTACTCCTTCTGCTGAAACAGAGTATTAGCCAAAGCTAGGGGAGGCATCAAAGATTTATCACCAAAGCAAGACTCTCCTGACAACAACCAGAAGGCAGAAGAGAAGGGAAAAAGGATCAGCTTTCTCAGGGTGTCCATCAACGACAGCTGATGATACGCCTGCACGCCCTGTAACATCATCTCCTGTACCAGCAGAGGACTGTGGCCCAGGCCTTACGAAGCAAGAGAAGATCGTGTAGGCATCAGGAAAAAAAGACACCTTTCAACTGAGGCTGGGTAGTTTCAATGTTGCCAGTGGCCTACTTGATTCATGGAATTTTTGGAGAATGGCCCCTCATCTCTGGCCCCTGCTCACTGGGTCATCGGGACACATAACCCAGCAAGGCTTGACCACTCAGTTTCCCTCTCGTGAGAATCTGGAGTAAGGACTGTGCTGGGTACTGCAGTGAGAACGTGGGCTTGGTTTAATTCTTGGTGTAGTTCTTGATTTCACTTTCTGCTTTTTGGCACCTCACAGAGCCTGGCGGGGCACAGGAAGACCAGGAAAGAGCGGGGGAGACAGGAACACAGCAGGAGTTAGCGGTAAGAGGAAGGGTGGGCTCCAGAGGCCTTGTCTACTAGTCAGGCCTAAGGTGAGAGGTGAAATGGAGAAGGAGGCTGTGGGTTCCCCACATGGGAGGAAGGTGAGCCTTACCTAGTGAGACCAGGAGCCCGCAGGTCTCCAGCATTACCTCCCGATACAGGGTCCTCTGGGCCGTGTCCAGTTGCCCCCACTCCTCCCAAGTGAAGGTCATGGCCAAGTACTTAAAGGTCAACGACACCTGGAAAGTCAAACAGAGGCATCAACGTTGGCGTTGGGGCTGCTGGATGAGCTTAGAGCCTGTTGCCCGGTCACTGCTGAAGGTGCAGAGACCCAAGGCCTGAATCACCAAGCACATCTAGTGAGCCAGGCTCTGTGCTGTGCTCACTGTGGACGCAGATGCTGCCTTTGGACATAATGCAGTTGTGCCACAGAGAAAACCCATCAATGGGGGAAGCCATTGGCGAATGACATAAGGTTAGGACAAGCCTACCGGACTATAAGGTGCAGACAGGAAGTACTCTGGTGAGTCAGAGTATGGGGACATAACGATACAAATTCCAACAATAACAGCAGCAGAGTTGGGCCTCAGTGGTCCTCCCTACACGTGGGCACCACACTAAGGGCTTCATATGCTGTGTGAAAGCGTCTGAGGTCCCAGCTCTGGACCCAGATTCCCAGGTTTCACTCCAGCCTCTAGAAACCAAGCTTTGCCAGGTACGTGACCTCGGGGAAATCACTTCATCTCTTTGAGCCTCCACTTCCCCAAAGATAGAATAGTTCCCATTTCACCAGGTTGTTGTGAGAATTAAAGAGAAAATGTTTCAAAAGCAAACACTGGAGTGGTTGGGTTACGTAAGGACCCAATATGTGTGTGTGTTTAAGAGTTTGGAATTTTCTCTTTTGTAACTAGTAGACTTTATTTTTTAGAAGAGTTTCAGCTTTACAGAAGAAGTCAGCAGATAATAGAGCTCCCATATTACCCCCTAACCCCTCAGTTTTCTCTATTAACATCTTACATTAGAATGGTACATTTGTTACAATTAATGAACCAATACTGATACATTATTATTAACTAAAGCCCATAGTTTATTCAGATTACCTTATTATTTACCTAATGTCATTTTTCTGTTCTAGGACCCTAACTGGGATACCATAGTACATTACTTATGTCTCCTTTGGCCCCTCTTGTCTGTGATAGTTTCTCAGATGCCTTTTTTGATGATCTTGACAGTTTTGAAGAGTACTGGTCAGGTATACTGTAGGATTTCCCTCTACTGGAAATTAACTGTTTTTCTCATGATTATGGGTTTTTCTCATGGGGTTATGGGTTTGGGGGGAAGAAGATCACAGAAGTAGAATGCTATTTTCATCACATCATATTAGAGGTACATACTATCAACATGATTTATGCCTGACTGTTGATGTTGACTTTGATCACTTGGCTTAAAGTAGTGTTTGTCAGGACTCTCCACTGTAAAGTTACATTTTCCCCACCATCCATACTGTACTCTTTGAAAATAAGTCACTATGCACAGCCCACACTTAAGGAGTGGGGAGTTATGCTCCGTCTCCTACAGAGTGAAGTATTCACTAATTTATTTGGAATTCTTCTGCACAGGAGATCTGTCTCTTCTTCCCCATTTATTAACTTATTCAATAACCTTTTTACATTAGTATGTACTCATATACTGTGGGCTACAATGCAACATATACATATCAAATTGTTCCATCTTTGGCCATTGGGAGCTCTTTCAGCTGGTTCCTATGTCCCTCTGATGTACCCCCATTGCGTGGTTTTTAAAACATTTTATTGCAGTAACATTGGTTTATAACATTATATGAATTTCAGGTGTATGTCACTGTATTTCAATTTCTGTGTAGATTACATCATGTTCACCATCCAAAGACTAGTTATAATCCATCACCACATACACGTGTCTAATCACCCCTTTTGCCCTCCTCCCTCGCCGCTTCCCCTCTGGTAACCAACACCCCAATCTGTCTTTATGTGATTTTGTTCTTCTTTTCCCAAAGCTCCCCAGTAGTACATAGTTGTACATTCTAGTTGTAGGTCCTTCCAGTTCTGCTATGTGGGCTGCTGTCTCAGCATGGCTTGATGAGTAGCGCTAGGTCTGCACCCAGGATCCGAACCAGTGAAACCCTGAGCCGCCGAAGCAGAGGGCACAAACTTAACCACTGGGCCATGGGGCCGGCCCCTATATGATTGTTTGTTGTTGTTTTTAGCCTCTATTTATGAGTGAGATCATACAGTATTTGACTTTCTCCCTCTGACTTGTTTCACTTGGCATAATACCCTCAAGGTCGATCCATGTTGTCACAAACTGCCATTTTTCATCATTTCTTATGGCTGAGCAGTATTCCATTGTGTATATATACACCATATCTTCTTTATCCATTCGTCCCTTGATGGGCATCTAGGCTGCTTCCAAGTCTTGGCTATTGCAAATAATGTGGCAATGAACGTAGGGCTGTATGTATCTTTATGCATTAATGTTTTCAAGTTCTTTGGATAAATACCTGGCAGAACAGCTGCATCATATGGTAGTTCTATTCTTAATGCTTTGAGGAATCTCTATACTGTTTTCCACAATGGCTGTACCAATTTGCACTCCCACCAGCAGTGTATGAGAGTTCCTGTCTCTCCACATCCTCTCCCACACTTGTTGTTTCCTGTCTTGTTAATTCTGATGGGCATGAGGTGATATCTCATTGCAGTTTTGACTTGCATTTCCCTGATAGTTAGTGGTGTTGAATATCTTCTCATAGGTCTGTTTGCCATCTGTATATCTTCTTTGAAGAAATGTCTGCTCAGATCTTTTGCTCATTTTTTTTCTTGAGGAAGATTAGCTCTGAGCTAACATCTGGCGCCAATCCTCCTCTTTTTGCTGAGGAAGACTGGCCCTGAGCTCACATCCGTGCCCATCTTCCTCCTCTTTATATGTGGGAGGCCTACCACAGCACGGCTTGCCAAGCAGTGCCACGTCTGCACCTGGGATCTGAACTGGTGAACCCTCGGCCACCGCAGTGGAGTGTGCGAACTTAACCACTGCACCACCAGGCCAGCCCCTGCCCATTTTTAATTAGATTGTTAGTTTTTTTGTTCTTGAGATGTATGAATTCTTTCTATATTTTGGATATTAACCCCTTATAAGACATACGGTTTGCAAATATCTTCTCCCAATTGTTAGGTTGTCTTTTCGTTTTGTTGATGGTTTCCTTTGCCATGCAGAGGCTTTTAAGTCTGATGTAGTCCCATTTGTTTATTTTTTCCATTGTGTCCCTTGCCCGGTCAGACAGGGTATTTGAAAACATGCTGCTAAGACCAATGTCAAAGACCATACTGCCTAAGTTTTCTTCTAGAAGTTTCATGGTTTCAGATCTTTAATCCATTTTGAGTTAATTTTTGTGTATGGTGTAAGATAATGGTCTACTTTCATTCTTTTGCATGTGGCTGTCCAGTTTTCTCAACATCATTTATTGAAGAGACTTTCCTTTCTCCATTGTACGTTCTTGGCTCTCTTGTGGAAAATTAGCCATCCATAGATATGTGGGTTTATTTCTAGGCTCTCGATTCTGTCCCACTGCTCTGTCTTTTTTGTGCCAGTACAATGCTGTTTTGGTTACTATAGCTTTGTAGTATATTTTAAAATTAGGGAGTGCGATACCTCTAGTTTTGTTCTTTTTTGTCAGGATTGTTTTGGCTATTCAGGATCTTTTGTTGTTCCATATAAATTTTAGGGTTCTCTGTTCTATTTCTGTGAAAAATGTTGTTGGAACTTTGATAGGTATTGCACTGAATCTGTAGATTGCTTTAGGAAGTATTTGTAGAACCATTTCTGTACTAATCCTGAAAAATATATAAACGACACTTGTGCACAGTAAAGTTGGACTTGCTAACACCAACCCAAGTCTCACGTCCCCTTTATTTTCCCCTCATTGCGCCGACGCCGTCCATCCCTCAGGAACCTGGACTCAGCCGGGGCGGGACCCCGGCAGCTTTCTTTAGTATTATGTTTGGGTTCCTTTCTCTTAATTATTTGTCTATTTATTATAGGTTTCTGTTTGTGATTACCATGAGATCCATATATAGTAACCTACGTATATAGCTCTATATTAAGATGATGGTCTCTTTAGTTTGCTCTCTTGCTAAAAGCTCTTTTACTCCCCTCCTCCCACATTTTATGTTTTTGGTGTCACGTCTAACCTCTTTTTTTTGTGAGTGTGCATTCCATTACCCTCTTATGATGGAAATAGATAATTTTATACTTTTGTTTTTTGACCTTCATATTAGCTTATAGGTGGCTGATGTGCTACCTTTACTGTATTTTTGCCTTTATCAGTGATTTTATTGCTTTTGGGGGAATAATTTTATTATTCCTATTTGTAGTCTTCTCTTTTCCACTTAAATAAGTCCCCATAGCATTTCTTGTAAGGCTGGTTTCTTGGTGATAAACTCCTGTAATTCTTGCTTGTATGGGAAACTCTTTATCTTTCCTTCCATTCTGAATGACAACCTTGCTGGGTAGGGTATTTTTTGCTGTAGGTTTTTTTCCTTTCAGCACTTTAAATATGTCATGCCACTCCCTTCTAGCCTGTACAGTTTCTGCTGAGAAGTCAGCTGATAGCCTTATGGGGTGTCCTTCGTATGTAACTTGTCTTCCTCTTGCAGCTTTTAGGATTCTCTCTTTAATTCTTGACATTTTAACTACAATAGGTCTTGGCATGGGCTTCTTTGACCTTATCTTGTTTGGCGCTGTCTGTGCTTCCTGTACCTGGATGTCTGTTTCCTTCCTTAGGTTAGGAAAGTTTTCAGCTATTTCTTCTTCAAATAGATTCTCTGCCCCTTTATCTCTCTCTTCTCCTTCTGTGACATCTATAATATGGATGTTAGTGTGCTTCATTAGACTGTCCTCGTTCTTTTTAATTTTATCTGTTCGGCTTAGATGATTTCCTCCAGTTTTTTGTCCAACTTGCTGATCTGTTCTTTCGTATAATCTACTCTGCTATTGAGTCCCTCTAGCAAATTTTTCATTTCCAGCACTGTATTCTTCATTTCTGATTGGCTCTTTCTTATATTTTCCAATTCTTTGTTGAAATTCTCACCGAGTTCCTCCATCCTTCCTCCAAGATAAGTGAGCCTCCTTATGACTTTTTGTTTGAACTCTTTGTCAGGCTGATTATTTGTTTTGTTTAGGTCTTTTTCTGGGTTTCCATCCTGTTCCCTTACTTGGAATGAATGCTTTGTCTCATTTTGCCTCTTTCTCTGTGTCTAAATATATGTATTAGGGAGGTAAGTTATGTCTCCCGATCTTGAAGAGATGGCTTTATGTAAGAGATGCCTTATGAGGCCCAGCAGTGTGCTTCCCTCTCATCACCAGTTCCAAACATTCCAGGAGTGTCCCCCATGTGGGCTATGTGTATCCTTCTGTTGTGGCCGGGTTGCTCTTGCTTCAGGTACTCAGGGGGGCTAGGCTGTGCCCCTGGCTGGTTGTAATGCTCAGCTATGTGTGGCTGCTATGGACCCTTCAGTCACTTTATCTGGCATGAGGAGCCCCAGCATAGTTGGCTGCTAGGTCTAATAGCACTTTTTATGTTAAGTGAATAGGCCCCCAGCGTGGCTGGTTCCTAGGCTGAGGGGCTTACAATTGCTGTAGGCCCCCAGCCTGCAAGGCAGTTGTGACCTCTCTCAGTAGTACAGCTGGGTGGGCCTGGCCCCAGGCATGCGGCCCACAATTCTTCCAGGCATTGGAAAGTGGGGCAGATCCCCTATGTGGCTGTTTGGGAATCACAAGTCTGCTGCAGCTGACAAGCCCCACCACCCACAGGGTCACAGACCCAGTCAACACAGTCTTGCCCCGTGCATGTGCCCCAACCTACTGAGGTGGACCTAGCTGCCCCACTGCAGAGGTCCCACACACTCCACCAATGCAGGTCTGCCACTTGTGCATGCCCTGCCCCACAGAAGTGGACCCACTGCCTGGCTGCTGAGGTTCCAGGCACCCTGCCTATATGGGCCCACAGGTTGCTAGAGGGCTTGCTGTTGGGTAGAGCCAGCCCTTAGGGCAGGCTGCCTGCCCTGGCTGAGCTGGATTAAACTGGCACTCTAGTGGGTGGGGCAGACCCCAGGGCTAACAGGCCAGGGGAAGACCTCCAATGGCCTCTGCCAGCGTCTGTGTCAGCACATCTAAAATAGGTCACACTAATAGCTGCCGCCAATGTCTCAGTCCCTGGTGAGGTCTCACCTTTCATGGAGATGCACCCAGAGTCTATGCAGTGAGTCTCCTCTCATCAAAGGACTGTGCAGCTTTCTTTCTGGTGATTCTAGGTTGCTTTCCAAAACAGATGAATTTATGCCAATGGGCCCTTTAAGAGCAGGCTTTTTTCTCCTTATGTCTGATAGCTTTTCTGGGGATATTCCCTTTTGTCATTAATAGCCAGCAAAGCCAGATATTAAGACACTTGTCTCTGTTGTGCTGAGTCCAAAAGCTGCTTATTGTGGTAACACACCTCTGCTCAGATCCTCCACTCCTCCAGGGATCGCTTCATACCTTGGGGTTGCTCCTGGCTGGCTGTGAAGCTCTGTGGCTCACAAAGTGGCTTTTTTCTCTACAGAAAGGAATTTCTGCCTCTTCCACAGTCAGCACTGTCCCTTGTTGAGGGGGTTCTTTTATTCAGTGTTCAGTGGTCTCTCGGTGGTAACTGTTCCAACAGTAGTTGTAGATTTGTTGTATCTGTGGGAGGAGGTGAGTTCAGAGTCCGCCTATGCTGCCATCTTGACACTGTCAATGTTTGTGGGTTTTTTTTACCACTTCCTTACTTTCTGGCACTACAAGATGTTCCATGCTCATGTTGTATATATCCAGCCCCATCCTAGACAGCCATTTCTCCAAGGAGCCCTGGTTTGCTTTATCAGGGAACTGCATTAAAATCAAGATCTAGGCACTAGGTGTGCTCACTGCTACTGGGGTGTTGTTGCTTTCAGGCCTTCTCAGCTGACAAAACAAAGAAATATATGTGTCTGTACTAACCTATGTATATACCATCTGTATCTATATTAAATTAAACATGAGTTCTTATAAGATGTCTCCAACTCTAATCCACTACCACATGGATCACTCTCGCCTTCTCCCTTTGCTTACCTGTGAATTCTTACTCTAACAATGAGAAATCTGGCTCCCATGTTCCACCAATCATTTACTTAATAGTTCCATTCTATTATACAGTCATCTGTTGCTTAACGAGGGGCCATATTCTGAGAAATGCATCATTAGGTAACTTTGTCATTGTGAGAACATCACAGAGTATACTTACATAAACCTAGATGATATAGCCTACAACACACCTGAGCAATATGGTACTAACCTTACAAGACCACTGTCATACGTATGGTCTGTCATTAACCAAAATGTTGTTATGTGGTGCACGACTGTATGTGTAAATCAGTATCAGTATTATTCCCTGTACTCCCATGGGAACAATTTTATCAAGTAAAGTGAATAGCTGCAGTTGATTATGCCTTTAGCCTTATAGACTCCATTTATTTCCAAAGTTCCTTAGGTCAGCACCTTTTCCCCCACTCCCTATGTGAGCTTCTTTCACATGTTCATAACACAGATTCCCTTGTCACAGAGATTCTCTTGCATTATTTTCTGGTATCCTTCAACCTCCTAAATTGTTAGTCTAATTTGCATAACTAAGGTTCACTCTGTGTTGTACAGTTTTATGGGTTTTGAAAAACACGTGACTATTACAGAGAATAGTTCCACAGCCATAAAAATCCCCTGTACTTTATACATTCATCCCTTCCACCTTCCCCTAAACTGGCAACCACTGATCCTAGTTTATCTACAGTTTGCCTTTTGCTGAACGTCACATAATTGGAACCATACAGTCACTTTTCAGATTGGCTTCTTTCACCTAGCAACTTGCATGTCAGAATCCTGCATGTCTTTTGGGCTTTGATAGCTCATTTTCTTTTATCACTGAATTCCATTGTACGTATTTACTACAATTTTGTTAGTTTGTTTTGGCCCATTCACATACAGAATGACATCTTGGTTGCTTTCAGTTTTGGGTAATTAGGAATAAAGCTGCAATAAGTGTTCACGTGTGAGTTTTCAGGTGGACATAGGTTTTCATCTCAATAGGGTACATACATAGGAGCAGGAAGGTGGATCATATGGTAAGATTATGTTGAACTTTTTAAGAAATTGCCAAACTGTCTTGCAAAGTGGCTGCATTAGTGTGCTTGGGCTTCCGTAACAAGATATCACAGACTGGGTGGCTTAAACAACAAAAATTTATTTTCTTACAGTTCTGGAGGCTGGAAATCCAAGATTGAGATGACAGAAGATTTGGGTTTTGGCAAGAGCTCTCTGCCTGGCCTGGCTTGCTGTGTGCTCACATGGCCTTGAGGGAGGGGGGGGGAGGAGGGGAGAGATCAGGGAGGGAGTGTTCTGGTGTCTCTTCCTCTTTTTATACAGACATCAGCACTATTGGGATTAGTGCCCCACCCTTCTGCCCTCATTTAACTCTTTTTTTTGGGGGGGGGGGTAAGAAGATTGGCCCTGGGCTAAAATCTGTGCCAATCTTCCTCTACTTTGTATGTAGTATGCTGCCACAGCATGGCTTGAAGAGCGGTGTGTAGGTCTGTGCCTGGGATCCGAACCCATTAACTCCAAGCCACTGAAGCAGTGTGTGCAAACATAACCACTATACCACCAGGCTGGCCCTGTCCTTATTTGACTTTCATGAACTCCTTAAAGACCCTGTCTCCAAATATAGACACCCCAGGGGTTAGGGTTTCAAGATTACAGAACTGTAACATTTTGCATTCCCAGCAGCAATCAATGGGAGTTCCTTTTGCTCTACATACTCACCAGAAGTCAGTATTATCAGGTTTTAAAAATTTTAGTCAGTCTAATAGCTGTTTGGAGGGGTATCTCATTAATGTCTTAATTTGCAATTCCCTAATGATATATGATGTGCTTCTTTTCACATGCTCAGATCTTTTGCCTATTTTTCAACTGGGTAGTCTGTCTTCTTACTGTTGAGTTTCAGTGTTCTTTACCTTACGTATTTTGATGCTCTATTGTTAGGAGCATCAAAACACAAGGATTTGTTATATATTCTTAGGATTGTTAAGGATTGCTAGATCTTCTTAGAGAATTGACTCCTTTATCATTATGTAATGCCCTTCTTTATCCCTGAAAAGTTCCCTTGTTCTGAGGTCTCATATTAATATAGCTACTTCGGCTTTCTTTTGATTAGCACTAGCAGGGTATATCTTTCTCTGTCCCTTACTTTTAATCTATCAGTGTCTTTATATTTAAAGTGGTTTCTTGTAGATAACATAAAGTTGGGTCTTTTTTTTAAATCCAATTTGACAGTTTCTGTCCTTAGTTGTATTTAGGTCGTTCACATATAAAGTAATTGTTGATATATTTGGATTAATCATAATGTTTATAACTGTTTTCTATTTGTTGTGGTTTCTTTTTAATATTCCCCCTTTTCCTGCTTTCTCTGGTTTCAATTGAGCATTTTATATAATTCCATTTTTTCTCCTCCCCTGTTAATTATACTTCTTAAAAAACTTTTGTCAGTGGTTGCTCCAGAGTTTGCTACATCTATATACTTACTACTAGTCTAATTACACTTTGAAATGACAATATACCACTTCGTGGGTAGTGCAGGTACCTTATAACAGAGTATTCTTAATTCCTCTGTCCAGTGCCTTCTAACACTAACATTTGTTCCACCTTTCCATATGCTATAAACATTCAATATATTGTTACTATTACTTGGAACAAACTTATTAGATCAATTAAAACTAAGAAAAAATAAGAGATTTTATTTTACCTTCATGTTTTCCTTCTCTGACAGTCTTCCCTTCTTTGTGGAGATCTTTCTGACCTATATCATTTTCCTTTTCTCAGGAGAATGTCTTTTAACATTTCTTGCAGGGAAGCTTCCCTCAGACTTTATCTGAGAAAGTTTTTATTTCTCCTTCACTTTTGAAGGATAGTTTTATTGGATACAGAATTTTAGGTTGGTGTCTTATTTCTTTCAACCCTAAATATTTCACTCCACTCTCTGACCATGTGAATGGTTTCAGATGTAATTCTTATCCTTGTTCCTCTATAAATAAGTTATTTTTCTTACCCCTCTTCTGGTTTCTTTCAAGATTTTTTTTTTCTGTTTTATGCAGTTTGAATATGACATGCCTAGGTGTAGATTTTTTGATATTTATCCTGTTTGTCATTCTCTGGGCTTCCTGGATCTGTGCTTTGGTGTATGTAATTAATTTTGGGACATTTTCAGCCATTTTTGCTTTAAATATTTCCTGCTCCTCCCATTTTCTTCTCCCTCTGGTATTCCCATTATGTGTCTGTTACATCTTCTGTAATTATCCCACAGTTCTTGGATATTCCTTTCATGTTTCTCATTCCTTATTCTCTTTGCATTTCTGTTTGGGAAGTTCCCATTGACATATCTTCAAGCTCACTGATTCTTTCTTCAGCTATGTCCAGTCTACTGATGAGCCATCAAAAGCATTCATTTGTTACAATGTTTTTGATTTCTAGCATTTCCTTTTGATTCTTAGCATTTCCACCTCTCTGCTTATATTACCTGTTTTTATATGCTGTCTACTTTTTCCAATAGAACCTTTAACATATTAATCAGTTATTTTGTCTCAATGTAGTTTTGCTACTTTTATCAATCCTCTCACAGCTACAAAGTGAACACCAGCATCTTCTCCGTATCAGAGTCAGTGACTCTAGCAAGTTGTTCAGAATGTCCTCAGTCTAATGAGAAAAGGCAAGATTTGAAGCTAGGATTCTGTGGTCCATGTAAACCCTATTCTCCTCCATAAATTCAGTAACAAGGATGTGACACAGTTCCATTATCTGTTGCTCTTATATTCATTTCAGCCACTCTTCAACATATTTCTGTGGACATGGGCCAAGGAGCAGAGCTGTCATTACACTCCTCACAGAAAAGGCATCTGAGGGGTCCTGACACCTGCCTGGGCATTGGGGCACACACGCCACACAAATGACCTCTCTGGTCTCCTCAACGCCATGTAGGAATTGTTAACATTCCCATTTGGACCTGAGGAAATGGAGGCCAAGTGCAGAGAGGGGAATTTCTCAAATTCCCAGCCAGGAAAGGGGCACAGCCAGAACTCACACTGAGTTTCCCAGACTCTGCAGCTTGTGTGTGGTGAGAGGATTCTGAGCAGCTTCCCGTCTCTCTCACTGGCACGCTGGGGATGGAGAGGTCCAGCAAAGTGAGGGGGATGGGATGGCAGAGGACAGTGGACTGGGTGAGGCACAGAAATCAAAGAAGGCCAGGGGCATGGGGGACAAAGACATGGTTGCAGCTATGGCGTAGCAATAGACCTACTCTCAGGGATTAGATGAGGCTGCCTCTTACCTGGGATGCAAAGGTGACACTGCCAACCGCATGCCCACTGCTCACCAGGCTGGGTTGGTCCAGCTTGGGTCAGAGTGGAGGGAACAGCACAGTGGGGAGGGCGTAGGAAACCTGCAGCCCCCGGAGGGCCTCTGAGCTGTGAATATGTTCTTGTCTCCTCCACAGGACCCTGTTTGCTCCCCCATCTACGCTGCAACTCCAAGATTCCTCTCCTGCCCAGACTATCTGCTGAGCCTCAAACCATTAACTAACCATATCCCAACATCTCTACCTTGGGGCCTGCTATCTCCAGCTGGAGCTCAGCCCCACTTCTATGAGTGTGTAGTGCCTTCCCTGAAAACTTTCTACCCTCACTTCAAAGCTGTTTCCATGGATGGCATCACCACCTCTAGGGCATCCCTAACAGGGTCACTGGCACCACTCAGATGCATCCCTACCTCTCATTGCCACATGCAATGATTTATCCCCAACATCCTGTTGGTCATCACCCAAATATCACTTCAGGGTGCCTCCTCCTCTCCGTGTCTCAATACTCAGCTGTCGCTTCGCCATCACTGTTAATATTGTGGATATTGGGAGAGACTATGAAGGAGTGAGAATTTCTGATGTGGCTCTCCTACGTCTTGGTACCTGTGGTTGTTCTTCCTTATAACCTCACATGTGACCTTAGCCCTGAAGGCTCATCCCTACCTTTCTAGGTAAAATGAAAATTCCCAATAATGGCTGCTAATCCACAAAAGCATTCCCTACCTCTCCTGGAACCATCTTTGATCAATCACATGAGCTGACCCCTATGTGAAACCCGTAAAGCCCCTGCCCTCCTGCCCTGGTCCGACTGCTACTTCCAGGCCTTCCTGTCTGGCATTTTAAAGTAAAGGCTTCTGCTACCTGGTTCAAGCTTGTCTCTTCCAACAATGTGTCCTCTCATGCTCACATTCAATCATCAAATATGAGTGAGTCTCTAGGTTGTGCCAAGATACACATCCCAGCTCCTTGTTCTGACATCCATCAGTGCATCATCAAACCTGAAGGAATGGAGGGACTGTTATTCTCTCCAAGCCAGGGGCTTCCTGCCTCATCACACTCAACCCATGGGAACTATGTGATTGTATGCATGTGGCCTATACACCAGGCATTGGGGCACCTCATCACATGCCTGTCTCCCAAGTCTCCATGGGGTATTTCTATCACCATACTTGCTGTGGTGTGTCAGTACCTCCATCCTGTCTCAGAGGTCTCTGATGTGTTCTGCATGTCAGATGTATGTGTCTCATGTGCGCCACACATCTTTTCTCTTATGGAT
The DNA here is from genome assembly GCF_037783145.1 of Equus przewalskii. Classification (NCBI taxonomy): domain Eukaryota; kingdom Metazoa; phylum Chordata; class Mammalia; order Perissodactyla; family Equidae; genus Equus; species Equus przewalskii. The sequence continues at coordinate 5,904,808 of NC_091839.1, forward strand.
GTGGTATATGTGTGTGCGGGTCTAGGTTGTGTTGAAGAGTGTCAGCAACCTAACACCTGTCACACAGTCTCCCAAGGGTATGCATGGGAGGATCCCAAGATTGTACTTAGGTTTATCACAAACCTGTCACGCAGAGTCCCCTAAGTATAAATGTATGACTCTTGGTTGTGCAGCGGTGTCACCATGACACACCTGGTACATTTAGTACCTGAAATATTTGTATGTTTTTAGACTGTGCTTCAGTGTACTGGCAAAACATACTGTTACACCACATGTTTCCAGGTGTGTCACCATCACACATCTGTCTTATCCATATACCTCCAAGTGCGACCATTACACACCTGTCTGCCAGGAACTGATGCAAATTATCCATCTCATAAATATTTAGTTTACAGGAAAGATGGGAGTAGGGTAAGTGTGTTAAATCAGAAAGGCGCAAGAAGCCAAATCTAGAATGAGAGCAATTCTAATGGACAAGAGACCCAGAAACTTTGACAAATAAATAAGAATAAAAAGGAGGTATATAGTAGCTATATGTTAAGAAACTTATGAGACATGCCTACTAAAGTCATATGGGGGGCTGGCCCTGTGCCTTAGTGGTTAAGTTTGGCGTGCTCCACTTTTGCGGCCCCAGTTCAGTTCTTGGGCACAGACATATACCACTTGATGGCAGCCATGTTGTGGTGGAGACCCACATACAAAACAGAGGAAGACTGACAGCAGTTAGCTCATGGCAAATCCTCCTCAGCAAAAAAAAAAAAAAAAAAAAAAAAAAGTCATATGGACACATTTTGGCACTGAATGCAATGAATCCACCTTAAAGAACAAACATATTTTGGAAACAATTGAGAAAACTGAGCAGTGATAAAATATTCCATGATATTTTAAAGTATTTTTACTTTGTGTAATAAAGAGCCCTTATAATTTGAAAATGGTTATGAAGAGGTTATGAATTAAATGATATGTGTATGACTATAAGTAACCCAGTAATGAGCATGGGGATAGATGAATCAAGAATGGCCATGAAATGATAAATAATGAAAGACTGGGGAATAGTTCATGGGGCTTCATAACACAGTCCTTTCCAGTTTTATATATATATATATTTGAAAACATCCATTACCAAAAGGAAAATATGTCCTTGTAGTAATAATTTTGTTAATAAAGATGGATTAAAAACAGCAGGAAAAAATATTTTGGTTTCAGGAATGTGAGCATTATCAACAATATCAAACTGGGAGATGCAATCATCATGGCAGTGTGAAAGGATCCCTTTGTCTCTTCTCTTCAATCTAGAGCTAGTAAAACATCCATAACCCAACAAAGGCTACATTGCCCAACACACCAGGACACGAGACAGATCCACACATTGGTAGATACAAAGGTGGGTAGATTAGAGCATAGAGAGGAGGCTAAATGAGGGACAGCAGAGGCAGAACCCAGGACCCTGAGTCCCTGGCAGAGGTGGTTGAGCCAGCTGTCCCCAGCCCGAGAAATCTCAGTGGGCAGCAGCAGAGGCACATGTGCGACTCCAGTCAGCCAGCCATGGGGGCACTCGCAGCCATGGGAAGCAGAGCAGCAGCAGAGGCAAAGCCCTGTGATCCCAAGCTCCCTGCCATGGCTCAGAGCCGAGTAGCAGTGGCAGAGGTGAGCACAGGACTCCTACATCCCAACTGCAGTGGCACCTGCAGTCTCAAGGTAACAGGCAACAGCTGAGCTGGTGCCCTGAAAACACAGCTGTCTCCCCACCCTCCCTCTCCTCCTGCCATGGTGGCAGAGTTTCTGATTCAGGTAACCCCCAAGACGCAGTTGAGGCATCAGCAATCCCTGTGCCCTCCATGGCAAAGCCAGCAACTGCAGTGAGACCAACAAGAGCAAGGCACCAGTGGCCCCCAGAGGTACAGGCAGCGATGATGAGAGTACCAGTGATGCCCCCAAGAGAGGGCATGGAGGGTGGAATGTGCAGATCCTCAAACAGAGTCAGAGGCAGCACAGATTAAAAAAACCAAAAACTAGCACTACAGTTCCACCTACTGAAAAACAAAAGAAAGGCTTCTAATCTCCAAGCAGTTGAAAAGTTTGAATCAAAACAAAGCTATACCTAAATAAGAAACATGTTTGCCACAACAAATGCTCTGACAGAGGAATAACTCAGCAAGCACCACAAAAAGCCATGGTAACACGCATCACAAAAAGAAAATAACAATTCTCCAGAAACCAAAAATAAAGTCCTGGAAGATCGTGATATAACTGATAAAGAATTCAAAATAGCTATATGGAGAAACTCAACGAGCTACAAGAAAACTCAGAAAGACAGTTCAGTTAGCTCAGGAATAAAATCAACGAAGAGAAGAAATACTTTACCAGAGAGACTGAAACTCTAAAAAAGAACTAGACAGAAATTCTGGAGCCAAAGAACTCAATAAATGAGATGAAGAATGCATTAGAAAGCATTGGAAATAGAACAGATGACATGGAAGAGAAAATTAGTGAGCTCAAAGAGAGAAACCTAGAATAATGCAGGTAGAAGAGGAGAGAGAACTAAGACTTAAAAAAATGTAGATATTCTACAAGAATTATCCGACCCCATTAGAAAGGGCAACAGAAGGATAATGGCTATCCCAGAAGGAGAAGCGAAGGGAGCAGAGAGCTTATTTAAAGAAATAATAGCTGAGAACTTCCCAAACCTGGAGAAGGAACTGGACATAAAAATCCATGAAGCTAATAGAACATCCAATTACCTCACTGCAAAAAGATCTTCTCCAGGACATGTGATAATAAAACTGTCAAAAAACAATGACAAAGAAAGGCAGTCAGGGGAAAAAAAGACAAAAACCTACATGGGAACCCTAATTAGGCTATCAGCAGATTTCTCAGCAGAAACACTATACACCAGGAGAGAGTGGAAAGATATATTCAAAATATTGAAAGAAAAATTCAGCCAAGAATACTCTATCCAGCAAAGTTAACCTTCACATATGAAGGGGAAATAAAGGCTTTCCCAGACAAATAAAAACTGAAGGAGTTCATCGCCACTAGACCTGCCTTATAAGAAATGTGAATATGAATAGACTGATCACTAGTAAAGAGATTGAAACAGTAATCAAAACCTCCCCAAAAAACAAAAGTTCAGGACAAGAGAACTTCTCTGTTCTACCAGAATGTTCTACCAAACATTCAAAGAATTAATACCTATCCTTCTCAAACTCTTCCAAAAAATTAAAGAGGTGGGAACACTTATTAACTCATTCTATGAGGCCAACATCACTCTGATATCCAAACCAGACAAGGACAGCACAAAAAAGGAAAATTAAAGGCCAATATCACTGATGAACATAGATGCAAAAATCCTCAACAAAATACTAGCAAGTCAAATACAATACATTAAAAGGATCATACACTACAATCAAGTGGGATTTATTCCAGGGGTGCAAAATCAACATCCACAAATCAATCAATGTGACATACCACATTAAAAAAATAGAGAATAAAAATCACATCTCAATAGACGCAGAGGAAGCATTTGACAAAATTCAGCAGCCATTTATGATAAAAACTCTCAATAAAATGGGTATAGAAGAAAATTACCTCAACATAATAAAGGCCATATATGACAAACCCACAGATAACATCATACTCAATGGTGAAAAGCTGAAAGCTATCCCCCTAAGAACAAGACAAGGATGCCCACTCTTGCTACTCTTTTCAACACAGTATTGGAACTCCTAGCCAGGGCAATTAGGTAAGAAAAAGAAGTAAAAGGGATCCAAATTGGAATGGAAGAAGTAAAACTGTCACTATTTGCAGATGATATGATTGTATACATAGAAAAAACTAAAGAATCCAACGAAAAACTTAGAAATAATAAATGAATACAATAAAGTTGCAGGGTATACAATCAACATACAAAAATTGGTTGTTTCTACAAACTAACAATGAAATAGCAGAAAGAGAAATCAAGAATACAATCCCATTTATAATTATAACAAAAAGAATAAAATACCTAGGAATAAATTTAACCAAGGAAATGAAAAGACCTGTCCACTGCAAACTGTAAGATGTTTTTGAAAGAAATCAAAGACATCAAGCAATGGAAAGATATTCCATGCTCATAGATGGAGAATTAACATAGTTAAAATGTCCAGGGGCTGGGCCTGTACCCGAGTGGTTAAGTCTGTGCACTCCACTTTGGTGGCCAGGGATTCGCCAGTTCAGATCCTGGGCCCAGACCTACACACTGCTCATCAAGCCATGCTGTGGCAGCATTCCACATAGAACAACTAGAATGACTTAAAACTAGGATATACAACTATGTACTGGGACTTTGGGGGGAGGAAAAAAAAGAGGGAGATTGGCAAGAAATGTTAGCTCAGGGCCATTCTAAAAAAAAATGTCCATATTACCTAAAGCAATCTACAGATTCAACCCAATCCCTATCAAAACTCCAATGACAGTTTTCATGGAAATTAGAACAAAGAATCCTAAAATTTATAAGGAACAACAAAAGACCCCAAATAGCCAAAGCAATCCTGAGAAAAAAGAACAAAGCTGGAGGTATCACAATCCTTGATCTCAAAATATACTACAAAGCTATAGTAATCAAAACAGCATGGTACTGGCAGAAAAACAGACACACAGAGCAATGGAACAGAATTGAAAGCCCAGAAATAAACCCTCACATTTATAGACAGCTAATCTTTGACAAAAGAGCCAAGAAGATATCATATAGGAGAAAGGAAAGTCTCTTCAACAAATCGTGTTGGGAAACCTGGACAGCCACACGCAAAAGATGAAAGTAGACCATTATCTTATACCATACACAAAAACCAACTCAAAATGGATTAAAGACTTGAATGTAAGACCTGAAACCATAAAACTCCTAAAAGAAACCATAGGGAGTAGACTCCATGACATTTGGTCTTAGCTATATATTTTTGGATATGTCTCCTCAGACAAGGGAAAAAAAAGAAAAAATAAACAAATGGGACTACATCAAACTAAAAAGCTCCTGCGTGGCAAATGAAAACATCAACAAAATAAAAAGACAACCTACCAATTGGGAGAAGATACCTGCAAATCATATATCCAACAAGGGGTTAACGTCCAAAATATATAAGGAATTCATACAACTTACCAAGAAAAAAACAGACAATCCTATTAAAAAATGGGCAGAGGATCTGAATAAACATTTTTCCAAAGAAGATACACAGATGGCCAATAGGCACATGAAAAGATGTTCAACATTACTATTAGGAAAATGCTAATCAAAACCACAATGATATATCATTTCACACTCATCAGAATGGCTATTATTAAAAAGACAAGAAATACCAAGTGTTAGAGAGGATGTAGAGAAAAAGGATTTAGTGGGAATGTAAACCGGTGTAGCCACTATGGAAAACAGTATGGAAATTCCTCAAAAAAATTAAAAATAGAACTATCATATGATTCAGCTATTCCACTTCTGGGTATTTATCCAAGAACATGAAAACACTAATTCAAAAAGATATATACAGCCCTAATTTAACTGTAGCATTATTTACAATACCCAAGACTTGGAAACAATCTAGGCGCTCTTCAATGAATGAATAGATAAAGAACATGTGGTATATATACATAATGGAATACTACTCAGCCACAAACAAGATGAAATCTTGCCATGTGTGACAACATGGATGGACCTTGAGGGTATTAGGCTAAGGTGAAATAAGTCAGATGGAGAAAGACAAATACTACGCAATTTTACTCTTATGTGGTAGATAAAAAAAATAATAAATACACATGGATACAGAGAACAGATTGGTGGTTACCAGAAGGGAAGAGGGGTAGGGGGAGGATGAAAGGCTAAAGGGGGACATTTGTAAGGTGATGGATGGAAACTAGACTTTTGGTGGTGAATATGAAGTCAAAATACAGAAGTCAAAATACAATGATGTATACTTGAAACTTACATAATGTTATAAACAATGTTATCTCGCTAAGAAAATACCAAACTGTACGCTCTATGTGCAGTTTATTTTAAGTCAATTATATCTCGATAAAGCTGTTAAAAAACCAAAGGTACTGCACACTCAAACCTTGTCCTTCCCCATCATTTTATAGTTATCTATATTCTTGGGTTTATTTACAGAAACTTTATCAGTATGGTTGAAAAAGAATATAATGATGTGCTACCGTGCATCTCTTCTCATTCCATATTCAGCGTCATCGTGTTGGCAGCTTGAAACTGGCCACTGTCAGAACCTGCTAGGTAGTAAAGGTGAGATGCCTTCTACAACAAAAACTTGCAGTGACACGAATCTGGCACGGACCCTAGGTGGACTACAAAGTGCAAGACAGCTCCTGAAAGCTTCCCACAAACTTGGGGCTTATGGAGAATTTCCTCACTGTGGACATTCAGATATATAAGATTCAACTTCAGGTGGACACATTCCTCACAAAGGCTCTCCTCCGGCATTCTTATATTGAACACGGAGACTGCACGTTCCCTGTATGTCTAAGGGGACTCCTCTGTGTGAATGTTCTAGTGCTGAATTAGCTAAGACTATCAGTTGAAGGCTTTCCTACATTCACTACACTCATAAGATCTTTCTGCAGTGTGGATTTTTCTGGTGCTGAATGAGGTAAGACCTTTGATGGAGACTTTCTTAACTTGCTATGCTCATAAAGCCTATCTAGGTGAATATTTGGTGCTGAATCAGAAAAGACCTTTGACTGAAGGCTTTCCCACATTCAGGGCACTTTTAACACTTTTCTCCATTGTGGATTTTCTCATGTGGAACAAGACAGACCTTTGGCTAAAGGTTTTCCCATATTAGTTTCAGCAAGCTTTCAGTGAGAACTCCGAGTAGACCTTGAACCGAAAGCTTCTGCATATGTGCTGCAGTTCATGAGGCCTTTCTCTGGCATGAAAGCTTCAGTGCCGAAGAACTGAATAAGGTAGGTACTTTGACTAAAGACTTCCTCACACTCAAAAGGTCTTACTCCAACATGAACTTTCTGCTATTTAATAAGGCTGGAGCTTTCCCTAAAGGCTTGCCCACTCTCACTGCATTCAGAAGGCCTTTCTCCAGTGTGATTTCTCTTTGGTACAATAAGCCTAAAGTTTGGGCTAAAGAATTTCCTACAATTGCTGAACTTCCAAGGCCTTGCCCTACTGTCAACTCTGTGGTGTTCAATGAGGCCAGAGTTGTGGCAAAGAATTTTCCACGTTACCTGTATTCATAAGACCTTTCTCCAGTACGAATTTTCTGGTATTCAATAAAGTTGTAGCTTTGGCTAAGGAATTTCCCATATTCACTGCATTAATAAGGCCTTTCTCCAGGGTGAATTAACCAGTGAGAACAGGTTTGTATTTGCAGTTCAAGCCTTTCCCACATCTGTGGAACTCGTAAGTCCCTTCTCCAGAGTAGACTCTCGTGCTGAACAGGTGTGTGTTTGGGGTTGAAGGCTTTCCTGCATTTGCCACACTTGTATCAACTTTTCCTACTGTGAATGGCTGCTCCACACTTAGTGCCGCTGTGTGGCTTCTCCTGTTCTAGGTGGCCTGGTGCAGGACAAGGTCCAAACTGACCAGCAAGCACTTCCAAATTTCTTCACAGGTAAAGGAATTCCTCAGCACATGGAAATGGCTGCTCTTCACAAACACGGTCCTGTCACATCCCTTCTGAAAAGTTCCTCTCTACCGTGCTGCTTCTGATGAAGGTTTATATCGAAAGAATTGTTTCCCACATGCCCCATAGGTGTATGATTTCTGCCTGAGATGTGTGCCCCTATCCTAAGCCAAGTGCAACATGTCTTTCAAGACTGAGACACACATCTCACAAGGGTAGGCTTTCTGGGGAAAGGGGACCTGCTTTGGGAGTCCTGACCTGTGACAGTTCTTCTAAAGAAACATTCTGCTCAGAAGGTGCCTCCTCATCTCCCAATTCACACCAACAACCTGAAAACAAAGAAATGCAGGTGAAGAGCAATTAACTTTGGTGGGAAGGGCAACTCCATAACAAATGTGCATCTGAAATGCCAATGAATGAGTCTATGTGAGTCCATAGGACTCATATAGTCCAAAGACACAGAAAGAGGGGAATGAAGGACACAATGAGGGACCGAGTGAAGGACAAAAGGAGGAGGTGCAGCATAAAGAGGAGAGAGAGGTCTGCAACTAACTCTGAATGGTTTTTAGCACTTGTCTTGTCTGCTGAAGACACATGTGCAGAAGGATGTGTCCAGGCCCAAGAAAACCCAACTGCAACAGAGTAGCTCATGTTCAAAGACTATTTGAGGACACGTGCACACCTCACAACACAATATGCACAGGCCAATGGTGGAGAACACTGCAAGAGGGAGCAGTGAAAAAGAATGGATGAGATGTGGAATCCAAGAGTTGAGGATTAGCCCTGGGCTGAAAGTCAAAGTAGAAATGATAAGTTGGTAAAGTGTCGAGAATGACGAAGGAAAGGTAGAAATGAAGTATGGCCACTGGCACCAAAGCAGTAGTGGAAACAGGACAGATTCATGGTATGATGTGAACACAGCCCTGATGTCATGCCCTCTCACCTGCCACTCAATAGGGTTAGGGCCCTTCTGAGCTCATTTTCTGTAGCTGAAATCATGTCAACCCTGAGACGCACCCACTGAGCTCCCTCCTACCCCCAGCTGAACACAGTTCCTGGAGGACCAAGTTCTAAGGGAAATACTGGACAGGTGAGTGGCCAGCAGTGGCCTAGAGCAACTCAGAGTGACACACCACAGGAAAGAAAATTAAATATTACAAAAAGAATCTCAGGGGAGGATCTTTCAAGAACAGCCCATGGGCCACATAAGTAGCGACATGGCAGTGACTGTAATTCCAGGCATAGGCAGATATGGGATACGTCAGCTAGAGGGAGGCAGCAGAACCTGGGGCAGAGAGGTCACCTGGCCAGGTAGAGGGAGAGCAAGGTGGGATCCAAAAGGCTGACTGCAGGACTTCTGACCCGTTCCCCACAAGGCTCAGGGCAGCAGGTATTGGGGCTGCACAGGAGGAGGACAGGACAGTGCAGACAGCTCAGCCCTAGCAACCCAGGGAATTGGAGAAAGAAGCAGTGTCCAGGGTCCTGACGTCAGAAGGCCAGCTCTGACCCTGGGGAAACGGGGAAAGGCAGAGGCCAGCCCAAGGTACTGGGGCAGGTGTGATGATCTCACCTAGAGAGGCCACAAGCGCAAAGTTCTCCAGCATCACGTCGCAGTACAGGAGTTTCTGAGCCTCATCAAGGAGAGCCCATTCCTCCCAGGAGAAGTACACGGCCACGTCCTCAAAGGTTATACTACCCTGCCACGATGAGGAGAGAGAACCATGAACAGCCTCCTTCCCGAGGACCCCCAATCCATCTCCCCACATATCCACCCCACGCTCATACTCCTCCCAAGCTCCACCACTCAGACGAGGTAGCAGACCCTGGTGCCATTTGTGCTGTCCCCTCCCTTCATGGCCCCAGTAATTACTGTGTCTGACCCTCAGCAACATTAGGCAGGAGGATATATGGATGTCATTTAAGCTCTGGGACTGCCATGGAGGGCTCCACCTGTCCTGCCAGGCAATTCCCCCTAAGTCCCCCAGATGGTGCCTCCTAAACACAACTAAACTTGGGCCCACTCTTCGTTCTTAAGTTCCCAATACCAGGGCCATGGCGATACCAGTTCATACTCCCCCTCCGGGTGCATATCGTTCTTCAGACTGTACCTCTCTCACATCTCCAGACCCCACAGCCACCAACACCTTCCTGCGCCAGGCCATAAATCTCTCTGTGGCCTCCCCGTGTATTACCCACCACGCGGCATCAAGATTGTGTTTGGCAAATTCAAACAGGATTCAGTACTACTCCAGACCTCCCATGGCTCCCACTGCCAGGAGCAGCCTGGAATCCTGCTATGAAAGCCTCACTTCCTGGTTCTGTGGCTTGTGTCCACCTCAGCCATTCAGAACCATACGCAGACTTCAGATCCCACCGGTCCTCTTCCACTCCTCTGTCGCATTTGCTGTCCCCTCATTAGTCACAACCTTCCTCTCTCAACCTAACCTATGTTTAAAGCCCAACCCCAGGGCTTCCCTCCCCGAGCCTAGCGATTTACCAGATAACCACATTTTCCCCTGAGCTAATCCACCAGCCTGACTGAAACACTCTAGGGTCACCAAAAGATCCTGGGAATTCCACAGAGATGTGAATAGGAACCTGCCCCAGCCTCAGTGTCACTACTTCCTCAATTACGCCTAGGGCTCTGCATCTGTCTCAATGTCTACTCTTCCCGTGGAAGCCTTGGCCACCTGCCAGACCATCCTCTCCCCACACCCCCCCTTCATGGTCAGTTCTCTCCCTCAATTGTGCTTGTGATGCCCACCACCCCTAACTAGGTGCCCAAGCAAGAGATCCAGTGCTGGGCCCCCATGTTCCCCTTCCTGGCACACTAATAGCATTACCACCATGACCTGAAGCTTCCTCCTCCTAAACGTGACCCACAGCTCCACACAGACTAGCCACCACCTTTTGGATGCCACTCCCCAGAGTTCCAGACCTTTGTGTCCAGCTGCCACCTTGATGCCTTCACTTAGTGTTCTCTGAAACATCTGATTCTTAACACGGCCAAAACAAATCTCCCGATATTCCTACTGAAAATCATTGCCAACTTTCCTTTTTTCCTTCCAAAACCTCGGGATAATCCCTGACTCCTGCCTTTTTCTCTCTTGCCCTCAACATCAGAAAATCCGATCAGCCATACTTAAAAAACAGATCCAGAATCTAAGCACTTCTCCCACTTCCACGGCCACCACGCTGGCCCAGTCACCGCCAACACTCACCTGGACTATTGCATTACCTCATCCCTGGCCCTCCCGCCTCCTCACCCACTCCCAGAGTCTGTTCTCCACTCTGCAGCCAGAGGGCCTGTTGAGACCTGGGTCACAGAACCTCAGTGTCCCCATCATCTCCAGGAAAACACCCAACTTCTCAGGCCGCCATTCCAGGCCCAACCCTTACTCTCCTGATCACCAGAAAGAAAAGAGACAGGTGGTTCTCTGGACACTCGCAGCCCTGCCTCACCTTCAGGCATTAGGACACGCTGGTACCTGTGCCTGGGACAGCCTTCCACACCTGTTTCCACTGGCTGCCAGACACAGGAGTCAGTCGACATAAACCCTGGCCTAGACTCAGGACCTTGGACTTGGGGTTTCTCAAGAGTCTCCAGGCTGACGGGCTGGGAGAGTGGCAGACTGAGTCCCAGGGCATCACCATCCCAGAGACCACGTGTGTGTCTGTGTGGAGGGGGCTGGGACTGGTGGGAGCCCACTCACCTCTGTAGGGTGATTAAGCACGTCTGCGTCCATGGAACCTGTGGGAAGAGGGGGGCTATGAGAAGAGGCCTCCACGGCTCAGGCCTCCTTGCTCCCCTGCCTGGCTCTGGAGCCAGCTGACCTTGGCTGACTGTGGAACCTCTGATTCTCAGTTGTCAGTAAAGCCTCTGACCGGCTGTGTCTCACTGCCCTCATCACTTCTGTTCCAGTTTGCTCTTCCTCTGAGCAGCTTTTGGGAAACTTTAAAACCCCTAACTCGGAAGGCGGCCCGGCTCTGTTCACAAGCCTCCCCGGCTCCAAGTGCCACCAGAACGTAGGTACACCCCTCTGCCTGCCCCCGCCCCACACTCTGTTCTATACAGACACCACATGGACCCCAGACTTCCCAAATCGCTCCTGGACCCGGAGCCCTTCCAAGCCTTTGCACGTGCGGATCCCTCCGGTTATAACGCTCTCACGTCTCCTCACACTGGCTTTCAGAAACGGGGCCATCACATACGAGCGGCCCCACCGTGCTGGACACTTGGGCCTAGGCCGCAGTGATCCAAACAGGTTCCCCCAATTTCGGGCTGCAGGATTCCACAGTGGGAGTGGGGCGGGTGAAGGCCCGAGGGACTCCGCACCGCGAGCGTCGGGTCCATCAGGGGGCCGCTGAGATCGGAGCGTGTGGGCAGATCGTGACAGGAGCGGCGGGCCACCAGGGCGGGGACCAGGGCACCACAGACTCCAGCCCAGCGCTGACGCGGGATCACCCCTTCCGTGCCCCCTGCGAGCCTCAGATTTACCCCTGTGCAGCGAGGACAGCGCTCCCGCTCGAGTTCTCCGCCTCCGCTTACCTCAGACCTCAGGCGAAGCAGCCCCAAACCAGCCAAAGCGACCCCCAGCCAAGTGAGACCGGAAGTCCCGCCCCTATCTTTCGCGCCAAACACGGAACCGCCCCTCTCCTGCGCCTTCATTGGATCAGCGCTGCTGCCGCTCCGCGCAGAGCACTCTGGGTAAGAGGAATCTGTTCCTCGCACGCGGCGTAGGGCGCGCCCCTCCTTCCCGCCAACTCACGCGAAAGGCGTGCTCTGGCTCTGAGCCAGGGGAAGGTGCTTTGCATCCTCTCAAAGCAAAAGCATGCACGTTTTCGGGCAGTGCTGTTGGCAGTTGATCCCCAAAGTGTTGATACATATTGTTTCAGACTCCATCAAGCTCAACATGTTCCCAGAGGCTAAGTATATTATTTCTGATGCTCCCAAAGGCTACAAATCCGATTGGAATTATCATTCCTTAGTGTCACTGAGACCCAAAATGCGTTCACTCGTAGCTGAGAACTAATAAACGTTACCTTACTGTTCTTCAAATGCCTGTAGTCTGAAGTTTTAGAGTCGGTTTTGTGAATTTCTATATGTTCTGTCAGGGATAAGAGAAAAAGGCCTCCAGATGGGGCTGTGACAACGAAGACAGGAGAGCAATGTTATATTAGCCTGAAGCAAGTGGACACACTGAGGGTGTTATGTCCAGATATGATTCTTTTTCATTCTCGAAGACATTAAGCGTTTTCCCTCCACCTTGGAGGGAAAGTTAAAGAGTACATTTAGAGTTACCAGAATGGTGAAAATGAACAGGGATCTATGGTGTCATGTTCATTCACTGCTCAGAAAATGTTCAATGAGCATCTATGGTAGGTGCACGGGAGACATCATGAAACAAGTGAGACAAAGACCCCTGCCTTTGTGGAGCTTATGCTATATTCAAGGAAGACAGACAGGAAACACGAAAGAGAAATACTAAATTGTATATGTTAAGAATGTGGTAGGCACAATGGAAAGGAGACAGTGAGTGTGCTGAGAAGTGGGGAGATGGGATGTAATATTACACAGTGCAGCAGGGGAGGCCTCCTTGTAAAAGGGTAATTGAGTAAACACTTGAAGGACGTGAGCAATGAGCCATGTAGGATTTTTTTTTAAGTTCTAGGTAGAAGAAACAAGTGGCTAGGCACCTTCTGAGGGTGGAGCCCGGCCGGGGTTTGTGATCACCTGCATCCTGGGGCTTCCTCACAGGGTCCCTTAGCAGTGGAGAGCCTGGGATCTCCAGACAGCCATTCCTCTGCTTAACTCACTGCAGAGATCTTTGGGGATGTCGGTGAGAACTCTGGGATCCACCCCTTGGAGTCTGCAAACCTCCAGCCCTGTGGACTGGGGTCTGGGACAACACACAGAATTGCCTTTTCTGGAACACTGGTTCTCTGCGTTTGATCTGTGGGCCAGCAGCAAAACATGACCTGGGAGCTCTTGAGAAGTGCAGACTCTCAGCTGCAGACACAGACCTACCGAATCAGACCCTGGGGTTAAGGCCCCAAAATCTGTTTAAAAAGGTCTCTAGGTGATTTTGATGCAAGTTTAAGAACATTGCATCCTTCTGTGGTGATTCCTGTGGACAGGGCTCATGCATTTTCTGCTGTTAACAGGAATCCCTAAATCTAAATCTAAATCTAAATCTAAAGCTGCAGGATTTTTTTTTTAAAGATTTTTAAATTTTTTTCCTTTTTTCTCCCCAAAACCCCCGGGTACATAGTTGTATATTCTTAGTTGTGGGTCCTTCTAGTTGTGGCATGTGGGACGCTGCCTCAGCGTGGCTTGATGAGCAGTGCCATGTCTGCACCCAGGATTTGAACTGACGAAACACTGGGCTGCCTGCAGCAGAGCTCGTTAATTTAACCACTCCGGCCATGGGGCCAGCCCAGCTGCAGGATTTTTGAACTGAGATTCAAAATGCGTCTGTGCATGTTAGTGTTCCTAATACTTAAAAGAATTAATCTACAAAATGTCAACACTATATACATTTTTAAAATAAGTGAAAAGTCTCTGATAATTCTACCTTCTGGAGCAAAACGTTTGCAGTGTTATATTATCCTTTGAAAATTGTGTCTTCACATGTATGCATCGCTCTATGTATGTGTATGTGTGTTCAGCTATATCCTTATACACGTTTTTCTGAATAAAAATAAAGTTATACTTTGTATACTGATTTGCAGTTTACTTGTCTCTCTTAATATATCTTGGTCAACCTAAAGCTACCTCTTCATTTTACACCCAGTGCCTCCTGATCTACACCTCGTACTCCTAAAGCTGCTTCCTTTAAAAAGCTGCTTGCATTGTTGTCTGCATGCACCGTGGCTGCCCAGATGCGGTGGGATGAGCCCTGCTTGGGGCCACCGGTCGCCCCTTAATTCCTGCAGGACCGCTCCTCTAAGGCCACGCAACATTACGCGGAGGGTCGCGGGGTCTTCCTGCGAGGGTCCGGTGCGCAGGTTGAGGAAGGGAGTCCGAGAATGGCGGAGGCCAGTTGGAACGTCTTCCCAGGTCTCAGGACTCCAATGCGTCCCGGTCCTGGCTGGTTGGTTTCACGTTCGGTCGCGGCCCCCGCCGTGGAGTCCAGGAGCCCGACGGCGATGTCGCATCACGCTAGCTACGCAGTGCCATCACAGGCCAGGTTTCCCGAGATTGTGCAGGCAGATGTAGAGGAGATGGCCGGCTCCCTCCCCACACGGGGGCGCCCTCTGCTGGCGGGGAAGGCCGTCCGGGCGCGGACCGGACCCTTGTGGGGCCTGGGCGCGCGAAGTTCCTTCCTAAAACCTGCTTTCTCTCGAGTCTGGGAGCGGGGTCCGCCGCTCTCTAGCCTCCCAGCTGAGAAGCCACGGGTCAGGATCGCCGCCGCGGCGGGCGGGCGGGCGGCTCCTGTAGGTGGGGACTCGGCCGGCGCCCAGTGGGGAGCACCTGGCGGGTGAAGGGAGAAGCGGGGACTTGACCTCGGAGCGAAGGGTCAAGAGTGGGTCCGCTAGGCAGAAAGCCGGGACTAACCCTTGAGCGAGTGGTGGGGACTCAGCTTCTGGGACCAGCGCTGGACCACTTAGCCTGTGACGCCAAGAGGGTCCCACCCAGGAGGGCACCCCTGGGAGGACTCGGCACCCTCCCGGGGGACCTGGCGGCTCCCCCTACTAGCAGGAGATCCATAATCTACAAGAACTGACAAGGAAAGTGGAAAAGAACTTTGAGGAGAGTTCAAGAGGGGGATAAACCCTTACAAGGTAAAAGAGTGGGTCCAAGCAGTGCCTGAACCACTGTGGTTGGCTGTGCCTGCGCCAGTTCCTCTGAAAACCTGGTTCCTCTGAACCCCTCTACCAGCAGCCAGCAGCCGCTGCCCCTCGGGGGATGGGGCACATATACTAGGGCAGGGGTTACTTCTAAGGTTGGTCTCTCTGGGGTCGCCACTGAACGCCCAGGGAGTTCAGGGAGGTCTCTCCCCTCGGGCTGGTCAGGAATCGAATGTATCTTGAACTGTAGTCCTCTGCAACCTTTGCTCAGTGCTCAGCCCCCAGCAGCTGTTCTCACCAGGCTTTCTGCAATCTTGCCCAGAACCCACTCAGTTTTCCACCCAAAACCCAGGGGACCCCATACAGATTTCTAGGACTGCTTCTCTGCATATCCCATTTTATGGGAGGACCACACACAAATCCCAATTGCCCCTGTGGCCTGAAGCTCTGATCTCTGTTGCCTCCACCCTATCCTCTCTGGGCTCCACTTCCCTGAGCAGTTTTGGAAAGTGTTCATGGAGCTGGGCAGGAATTGTGGAGGCAGGACTTCAGCTGCTGTGCTTTCCTAGCTTCAAGGGTCACAGCCCTGCACTTGATACCGAACCTGAAGTGAGTTCGCTCACCCGTTGTGCAGTAAGCCAATCTCTGACACCGGGGGTGGTGGAAGAAAGTAGGAATTTTATACTTGCACAGCACTGAGCAAGGAGAGAGGGCAGCTAACGCTGAAATCCCAAACTCCCCGAAAAGCTAAAAGGAAGGACTTTTATTTGGGGTTTTAGGTAGGGGAGGGGGAGCATATGGTCTTGCTGGCTGGAGCTTTCCCACCAGCCTGTCTTTGGCCTTGACACTATTTGCAGAGAGGAGGGAGCCCATGACCTTGCTGATCAGCAGCTTCCCCACCACATGTATCTCTTTGCAGGGAGGAGATAATCCAGGTGCTTGTCCTTGGTGGTGTCTGTCTCCATGGAGGATAGTGGATTCTGGAGCCAGGAAGCCAGAGAGTAAGCAGGGAATGAGTGTTTTGGTTTTAACCCCATATATGCTGGATTTTATGTGGGGAAACTGATATCAGGGTTGGAATCACTCTCTCTGTGGTCAAACTTCTGAAAGCAGCTGCTTTGTGTAATTTTGTCCAGTTTTACAGTTACTTATGGCAGGAATGTAAGTCACAACCCTCTACTGCTTTACAGCCAGAGTCTAAAACCAGACACTTAAAGAAAAACAAAGTGATTCAAAAATCTAATTCTCAATGTGGAATGTTATTTAAACTTTGACAAATTAGAGCTAAATTTTGGATTCTAACAGGTATTGGGTAAAATATAAAGCTCCAAACCAATTCCCAAATTTTATATCAGCTGATTTATAGTCATGTGGGATATTCACTGACACTATTGTGTCCACTAGCTTATAACCCTTTTGAAGCTGAGCCAGATAGAAAGATAGACATAGATATGTTTTCTTTGCCGATATGAAACCCACTAAAAGCCAGTGTAAGAGCAAATCATGCAAAGATTGAAAAGGATAGAGAGTGGCGGGTTTAGAGCACTATTGATGCTGGCCCTGATACATCAGTTCTCCTACATTAAACCCAGGATATATGGGGTTAAAACCGAAAGCACTTGGCTCCTTTCCCTCCTTCTCCAAGTTACATTCATATGTAAATATCAGTTTCTTTAAGCTTTGTATCCTTGACATTTATTACTGGGAAACTGATCTCCAAAGAATATCAAGAAGCTGAAGCTTTTCAGACCCCAACTCCTGAACTTCTTGGCACCACAATCCACCCTCCTTTACAGAGGGAAATAAGAGATCTTGTTCACAAACAAAGGTTTATAGCAAGTTTGTCCATTAAAGAAAAATACTGAAGCAACCCAACTGTCTTTAGTGGGTGAATGGTTGAACAGACTCGAGAACATCCACACAACAGAATACCCATGTTCAGTTCTGGGTGCATGGTGACTTCATGCCCCATAGACAAGAGTTCTATTTCTACCTGCCACAGTGACCCAGAAGGAATTGTTTCAAAATGATGTATGAATTTTCCTGCAGAGAATAGACTTTCTCCAGAAGCAAAGGAATGTGCATTGTGATTCTCTGAGACTTGCCAAAACCCTCACACTACATATTTTCCTAACACTGACACCTTCAACACCAAAGCGTGTGCTGACCTATATGGCTCAAGTGGCAGGACTGCTTGTACCACAGCGTGGGCCTGCCACAGAGCCCTTTCCTGCTCTTGGCCTTACTCAAAGCTGGTAGATTTCTATGCCACCTGGTACATGAGCAGCATTCCTAGGTGTAGAAATGTGGCCTCCAGAAGCCAAAGAAGATTGACAGGCATTGTGCTTCACTGTTTTTGCAAGGAGAGTCAAGAACTATCAGAACAGATAAAATTTTAAAGAATGATTATACCAAGTGTTGGAAAGGATGTGGAGAATCTGGGAATCTAATATAATGTTGGTGGGTGTAAAATTGTACCACCACTTTAGAACATAATTTGGCAGTTTCTTAACAACTTAAATATTTCCCTATCAACTGTCGAGGCACTGTACTCCTAGTTATTAACTCAAGAGAAAGGCAACGTAGCTTCATAGAAAGACTTCACTATGAATTTTATAGCAGCTTAATTTTTCATAGCCTCAAACTGCAAACAACCCAAATGTCAATTAACAGATGAATGGATACATAAATTGTGTTACAGTCATACAATAGAACACTCCTCAGCAATAAAAAGAATGAACTACTGATACAAACAACATGGATGGATCTCACAATAATTATGCTGCATGAAAAGAACTGTACAAAAGGGAGTCAATACTTGATGATTAAATTTATATAAAATTCAAGAAAAAGCAATTTAATCTATAGTGAAAGTAACAAATAAAGTCACCTGGGGATAAGAGCCAGGGAAGGCAGGGCCCACAAAAAAATCCTGGAATCCAGACCATAAGATTAGACAAAGTCTTTCAGTCTTTCCCAGAAGATCTTGGTCAGCAAGGAAATTTAGGCCAAAACTGGACTGAGAACTGTTTTCTGTCACAGTGCTATCCACTTCAAGGCACACAATTCTAACACACACAGATCTAGGAGCACATCAAAAGCTGCTCACTTCTTCATGCTGGTAGAGCCCACTTCTGATTTCAATTCTCTCCACATAGTAAAAAGAATTCCCCCAAATTTAAAGATGGATTAAACTCATAACATTAAAAGTAGCTGTTCCAAAAGTCACACAGCAAACCAGAGCAATGCAGGGTAGTCAGTTCCAGGGTCTGAGTGACTGAGGCTGGATAAATCCATCACAAGCATCCATGAGACAACAATGTTCTTAGCATCCAAGGAAGCCTCTGCAAGCTGCCAGAAAAAACCTAGCTCAGGTCCTTGTGGCCAAAGATGGGTTATGTCCACCCCCACACCAGTGAGAGAAAAGGTAGGGAGCCTCCTCTACAGGCTCAGGGTACTCATGAATCTCTCTAGGAATTGGGGAGCAAGCACCGATTTCTGACTTCCTTGAGCACGCTGGGGTGACTGGTGCAACTGTGGGGCCCAACAAGCTGGCAGAGGTGAGGTGGCTTCTAACAGAGGCACTGGCAATGACCTAACTCTAGGAAGGGCTCTGGGCAGGTGAGAAACTGCAATTGTAGCTTCTGAAAGCTTACCACATACCTGGCACCCATAAGGCATCTCTCCAGCATGGAGGTTCAGATGTATGATGCTCTAACTTCTGGCAGATGATGCCTTCACAAAGGGTAATCTCAGAGCTGCCCTCTGGTATGAGCTATGTTGAACAGGGAGACAGCATATCCACTGCACTCCTAAGAACTTTCTCCAGTGTGAACTTTCTGGTGCTGAATGACATCATGCCTTTATATGGCTTTTCTCTAATCTGAACGTTCTGGTGCACGAACTTACAGATGCAGCTGAAAGCACTCCAACACTGGCTACACTGATAAAGCCTTTTTGTTCTGGTGCAGAACAAGAAAGCTCCTGGTGAAGGCTTTCCCGCAGTTGCTGCACTCCTGAGGCCTCTCCCGTGTGAATTCTGCAGTGCTGAATGCAGCAGGAGCTTTGGCTAATGAATTTCCCATATTTGTCATCCACGTAAGACCTATCACCAGTGAACCAGTTTCTAGTGTGCAATAAGAATGCAGCTTTAGCTAAAGACTTTCACACATTAATAGCACACACGAGGCCCTTCTGCACTGTGGGTCCTCTGGTGCTGAACAATGGGGTCTTTGCAGCTGAAGGCTTTCCCACATCGCTGTACTCATGGGGCTTTGCTCCAGTGTGCTTTCTCTGGTGCTGAACAAGGTGGAAGCTTCCATAGGATTTTCCACATTCAGGGCACTTGTAAGGCCTTTCTGTAGTGTGGATTCTCTGGTGCTGAACAAGAGCGTCTTTGTGGCTGAAGGCTTTCCCACATGTGCTACACTTGTGATTCCTTTGTCTAGTGTGAAAGGCTCCCCACATGCAGAGCCCCTGTGTGGCTTGCTCCTGGTGTGAGGGGCCTCTTGCTGGAAAATGCCTTAGCTGGCCGAGAAATCCTTCCCAGTATCCCTACATGTGGAGGGTTTCTCTGACATGTAGGCTCTGCAGCTCTTCATAAACAAGGCCCTGCCTTCATTCCTGCCGAAGAGTTGTCTCCACTCTGCTGCTTTGGGTGTGCTGAACGAGAACTATTTCCCACATGCCTCACCTGGGAGCGGTTTCTCCACAAGGGCGTGTCCCCAGATGCTCAGCCAGGTGCAAACCATCTTTCAAGATGGGGCCACACATCTCTCTGGGGTAGGCCTTCTAGGTGGAAACTCCTAAGAAACTTTTTCTATAGAAACATTGTGCCCAGAAGATGTTTCTCCATCCTCCACACCACACAAACAACCTGAAAGCAGAGAAATGTTGGTGAAATGTATTTTGGTAGGAAGTGGCAGTCCCAACACAAATGTGTAACAGACACACTCAGGAAGGAGTCCACGGGATTGATGGCAGAGTACGGAAGCTGGGTCAGGGTGAGGAAGGGCCTTGGAGCAGTGCTGGAGCTGTTAAGGTCAGAGAATTGGGCAGCCTCTCCAGGGACAAACACCCAACAATGAGGTAAAGTGCAGAGGAGAGAAGCAAGGTGACCAACACGTTCCCCTGCATCAGATTTCAGCAGGGTCTTGTCTGCTAGTAACAGTTAAGTGCTGTGCAGAAGGGTGTGCCCCGGCCCAGAAAAATGTGAAATACAGTCAATCCTCACTATTAGCATATTCTGTATTTGCAAGTTTGCCTATTCACTAAAACTTATTTGTAACCCCAAAATCAATACTTTCATACTTTCACAGTCACTTGAGCACATACACATGCAGAGAACAGCAAAAAATTTGAGTTGTCCAATAAGCATGTTCCCAGCTGAGGTCGAACAAGGTGATGCTCTGCCTTCTTGTTTCAGTGCCATTAGGTAAACAAGTGTCCTGTGTGTGATATATTTACTGCCATGTTTTTAGCATTTTTGTACTTTTTTGGGTGATTTTGCTGTCTAGTGCTTCTATGCACAAGAAAGCTGTGACATGCCCTATGGAGAAAAAGCTCTGTCAGTCAATTCCCCTGGGGTAACCTGACCATACCACCCAGACACAATCAAATATCGGCTCAGCATTCTCCCTTAATCCCGCTGCACTAGAATCATGGGGGCATTAGTTCACTCTCTGTCCTCATGAGCCTTTGCCAACACTTCCCTCTCATCTCTGGACCCTACAGGTTGACTCCCATCACCACTGCCCCAGCCCTGGCCCATATTGGAGTAATCTTCATGGCCGCTCCACACACAGCATCTAAGGAGTGCTTGGCAAATTCAACCAGGATTCTGGACTACCCAGACCTCCAAAGGCCATCACTGCCAAGGGTAGCCCTGAGTCTTGCTTTGAGGGCTTTCCTGTCTAGCTTTGTTCCTCGCTTCAATCTCAGCCACCCAAACCCATGTGCAAATGTCAGACACCCTCAGCTTCCTCCCGCTTTTGCATTGCACATGCTGTTGACTCACCAGCTACAGCCTTCCCCTATCCACTCAAGCTCCTATGGATCCCACCCCAGGCATCGTGACTCTCCCAGCTAATTCCATTCACACCTCAGCTGATCCCCCAGCCTGAATGAAACTCTCCAGCTCCCACAAAGGGTCACTAAAACCCTGCTGAGTGCACAGAGGGGTGAAAAGCACCAGCCCTGGCCTCATTCTCATCTCACCTTCATTACTCTTATGCTGTGCCTTTGCAACCACTTCATGTCCCCTCCTCTTGTAAGCCTTGGCACCCGCCAGACCACCCTCCCCTACATAGACCTCCTCTCCTAAGCCTCCCCGAAGTGGCCACTTCTCTCCTTCACCTGTCTTTGTGACTTCCACCATCCTTAACCAAGTGCCCAAGAAAGAAATCCAGTCCTTGGCCCCCATTCTCCCCTTCCCAGCCTGCTAGTAGCACTGCCCCCATGACCTGGAAAGTGTCCTTCCTAAATCTCACCCACAGACCCACACCAGTCCGCACATCATCTGCTAGCGGTGTCCAACTAGAATTCCTCCCCTAAACTCCAGATCCTTGTATCCAGCTGCACACCTGTCACGTCCACTCGAGTGTCTCCAGAACATCTGACTCAACATAGCCAAAACCTAACTCCTGATATTTCTTCTGAAATTTACTCCAGCAACTGAGTTCCCTCTCTCATGTGATAGCACTTTCACTTTTCATCTTCTAAAGCCAAAACTCTTAGTGTCATCCCTGATTCCTCCCTTTCTCTTGCTCATCCTTCACATTAGAAAATCTAGTTGGGTCTACTTAAACAATAGATCCGGAATCTAATCGGTTCTCCCACCTACACAGCCATCCCCGTCTGGTCCAGCCACCACCAACACTCCTAAACACTTATAGAAGCCCTTGATCAGGTCACCTCCTCTCCTCCTTGACCACCAGTCAGTTCTCTACTCGGCCTCTAGAAGGAGCCTGTTAAGACCTGATTCAGATCACTGTCCTTTTCTATTCTAATCTTCTATGGCTTCCACTACCACAAATTAGTAGCCCAATTCCTCAGCCTCCCTGTCTAGGCATGATGCCTGCCTTTCGGTTCCCTATTTCTGTCAGATATAAGAGAGCCCTGTGGTTCCTTGAACTCTCAATTCTGTCTCACCTCCAAGTACTTGCATATCCTGGTTCCTGCCGCAGCAACGCTTTAGACATCACATCCCCTTGGTTACCAAAACCTGCAGTCATCCCATAAAAGTTCTAGCCTGGATTCTTGACTGTAGGCCGAAAATGATCCCAACAAGGGAAGGGAGAGCGGAAGGAGCAGAGTCCGAGGACACCTTCATCCTGTATGTTAGGAAGCTGGGGCTTGGGAGTCCGAGAGAGTGAGAGGTTGGGGAACTCGCCAGGTATCTGAGGCGTGTCCTGCGGAACTCTCCAGGTTTCGGAGCCGTGTCCACCAGAGCCGTCGCCGCCACGGAGCCCAGCGGGCGCAGCAGCGCGGGGTAGGCGGGCGCCCAGGGAGAGTCCAAGCTCAGCCGACCCCACACCT
This sequence comes from Equus przewalskii, assembly GCF_037783145.1. Classification (NCBI taxonomy): domain Eukaryota; kingdom Metazoa; phylum Chordata; class Mammalia; order Perissodactyla; family Equidae; genus Equus; species Equus przewalskii. Next base: position 5,927,748 of record NC_091839.1, read on the forward strand.
GAGGCCTGCCCTGGGGTTGGGGAGCCGAGGAGTGTGACCTCGGGCTAAGGATCGCACCGCGAGCAAGCCTCAGACTCCCTAGCATAAGATGCATACGAGGCTCAGGGCGCCGTTTACGGGGATTCGGGCAGAGAGGACCCAAGAGTGCGGCGCCAGCGTGCCCCGCTGGACACCTCCATTAGAGGGAGGTCACGGCGTGTACAAAGGCGCGAAGGACGGCCCCACGCGCTCACATCCTTCCTGGCTCTGTTTCGAAGAACCAACCAAGGAACCCCAGCCTCCCCCGCAGATCGTACAGAGGCTGCTGAGACCTCCCCCACGACACGCTAGGAACGCGACGCCGAAAGTCCCGCCCCTTCCGCTGTCCGCCATCCCGGAACGCGGCACTCTGGGTAATGTAGTTTTTGCGCTGCATCTGGCGACCTTCCTTTCTCCAGGGAAATAGGTGGGTGGTGCCTCGAGAGGCTCTGGAAAAAAGAGTCTGCAGGTTACCCAGAAGAGGGCGGGGCTCCGCTTACTCTTAAAGGGACCGCACTCGATTTTCTATGGTTAGGGTAACCCCATGACTGGCGTACACAAGTCCTGATGGGGTTGGGGTGGTAATGTTTTCTAAATTGCTTCTCTCTTTCCAGGCAGTGTGGGCCTGGGCGAGACGATTAACCTCTCTGGGCCTCCGGGGAAAGAGATATGAAATGAATAATAAAGATAATACTTCTCTCTAGGGGCTTTGTGAAATACCCCTAAATGGTCCTCTAATTCAGTGGTTTCCAAATTGTGATCTCAGGACCAGCAGCATCAGGATCACATGGGAATTTGGAAATGCAAGTTTTGGGGCCCCATCCAGACCTAGTAACTTAGAAACACAGGAGGTGGAGTGGTTGGAGGGGTAGGGGGAAGAGGGTGGGTAAGACCCAGGCACTCTGTGTTTTAACAAGCCCTCCAGGGTATTTTTTTAAAATTGATTCATAACAGTTTAAATCATTGTGAAATTTCAGTTGTACATTACTTCTTATCTGTCTCCACGTAAGTGCTCCCCTTCACCCCGTGTGCCCACCCCCCATCCCCTTCCCCTGGTAAGCATTGAACTGTTTTCTTTGTGTTTATCTTCCATATATGAGTGAAATCATATGGTGTTTGTCTTTCTCAGTCTGGCTTATTTCGGTTAGCATAATACTCTCCAGGTCCATCTATGTTGTTGCAAATGGAATGATTTTGTCTTTTTTATGGCTGAGTAGTATTCCATTGTATGTATATACCACATCTTCTTTATCCAATCATCAGTCAATGGGCACTTGGATTGTTCCCATGTCTTGGCTATTGTGAATAGTGCTGCAACGACATAGGGGTCTATATGTTACTTTGGATTGTTGACTTCAGGTTGTTTGGGTAGATACCCAGTAGTGGGATAGCTGGGTCATATGGTAGTTCTATTTTTAGTTTTTTGAGGAATCTCCATACTGTTTTCCATAGTGGCTGCACCAGTTTGCATTCCCACCAACAGTGTATGAGGGTTCCCTTCTCTCCACACCCTCTCCAACATTTGTTATTTTTAGTCTTGGTGATTGTGGCCATTTTAACAGGTGTCAGGTGATATCTTAGTGTAGTTTTGATTTGCATTTGCCTGATGAGTAGTGATGTTAAACATGTTTTCATGTGCTTATTGGCCATGAGTATATCTTCTTTAGAAAAATGTCTGTTCATATCCTCTGTCCATTTTTTGATTGGGCTGTTTGTTTTTTGTTGTTCAGTTGTGTGAGTTCCTTACATATTATGGAGATTAACCCCTTGTCGGATATATGATTTGCAAATATTTTCTCCCAATCGGTGGTTTGTCTTTTTGTTTTGATCCTAATTTCTTTTGCCTTGCAGAAGCTCTTTAGTCTGATGAAGTCCCACTTGTTTATTTTTTTCTTTCGTTTCCCTTGTCTGAGAAGACATGGTATTTGAAAAGATCCTTTTGAATTCTATGTCAAAGAGTGTACTACCTATATTATCTTCCAGGAGTTTTATGGTTTCAGAACTTATCTTCAAGTCTATGATCCATTTTGAGTTTATTTTTATGTATGGCATGAGATAATGGTCTACTTTCATTCTTTTGCAAGTGGTTGTCCAGATTTCCCAACACCATTTATTGAAGAGACTATCTTTTCTCCATTGTACGTTCTTGGCACCTTTGTCAAAGACTAGCTGTCTGTAGATGTGTGGGTTTATTTCTGGGCTTTCAGTTGTGTTCCACTAATTTGAGTGCCTGTTTTTGTACCACTACCCTGCTGATTTGATCACTATGGCTTTGCAGTACATTTTTCAGTCAGGGATTGTGATGCCTCCAGCTTTGTTCTTTTTTTCTCAGGATTGCTTTAGTAATTCAGGGTCTTTGGTTGCCCAATATAAATTTAAGGATTCTTTGTTCTATTTCTGTGAAGAATGTCATTGGGATTTTGACTGGGATTGCATTGAATCTGTAGATTGCTTTGGGTAATATGGACATTTTAACTATGTTTATTCTTCCAATCCATGTGCATGGGCTCTCTTTCCATCTCTTTACGTCATCATCTATTTCTTTCAATACTGTCATAGTTTTCATTGTATGAGTCATTCACCTCCTTGGTTAAATTTATTCCTAGATATTTTATTCTTTTTGTCGCGATTATAAATGGAATTATATTCTTGAGTTCTCTTTCTGTAAGTTCATTATTTGAGTATAGAAATGCAACTGATTTTTGTAAGTTGATTTTGTACCCTGCAACTTTACTGTAGTTGTTAATTATTTCTAGCAGTTTTCTGATGGATTCTTTAGGGTTTTCCATTTATAAGATCATGTCATCTGCACACAGTGAGAGTTTCACTTCTTCGCTCCCTATTCAGATTCCTTTTATTCCTTTCTCTTACCTAATTGCTCTGGCCAAAACCTTTAGGACTATGTTGAATAAGAGTGGTGAGAGTGGGCCTCCTTGTCTTGTTCCTGTTCTCAGAGGGATGGTGTTCAGTTTTTCCCCACTGACTGTGATGTTAGCTGTGGGTTTGTCATATATGGCCTTTATTATGTTGAGGTAATTTCCTTATTCCACATTATGTTAAATATTTTTATAATAAATGGCTGTTGGATCTTGTCAAATGCTTTCTCTGCATCTATTGAGATGATCATGTGGTTTTTATCCCTCATTTTGTTAATGTGGTGTATCACATTGATTGATTTGTGGATGTTGAACCATTGCTATGTCCCTGGTATAAATCCCACTTGATCATGATGTATGATCTTTTTGATGTATTGCTGTATTCGGGTTACCTAATTTTTGTTGAGGATTTTTGCATCTGTGTTCACCAGTGATATTGGCCTGTAGTTTTTCTTCTTTGCGTTGTCCTTGTCAGGCTTTGGTATCAGAGTGATGTTGGCTTTATAGAATGTGTTAGGAAGCATTTCATTTTCCCTGATATTTTGGAATAGCTTGAGAAGGATAGATATTAAATCCTCTCTGAAAGTTTGGTAGAATTCTCCAGGAAAGCCATCTGGTCTTGGGCTTTTTTATTTTTGGGGAGGTTTTTTGATTACTGTTTCAATCTCTTTACTTGTGATTGGTCTATTCAGATTCTCTATTTCTTCTTGATTCAGCTTTGGGAGGTTGTAAAAGTCTAAGAATTTATCCATTTCTTCTAGACTGTCCATTTTGTTGGCATATAGCTTTTCATAGTATTCTATTATAATCCTTTATATTTCTGTGGTATCTGTTGTTATTTTTCCTCTTTCATTTCTAATTTTATTTATCTGAGCTTTCTCTCAATCAATGAAACCATTGATCCTTTCCACTGCCTTTTTTGTTTCAATTGCATTTATTTCTGCTTTGATTTTTATTATTTCTCTCCTTCTGCTGACTTTGGGCTTTGTTTGTTCTTCTTTTTCTAATTCAGTTAGGTGTAGTTTGAGATTGCTTATTTGGGATTTTTCTTGTTTGTTAAGGTGAGCCTGTATTGAGATGAATTTCCTTCTTAGTACCACTTTTGCTGCATCCCACATGAGCTGCTATGGTATGTTTTCATTCTCATTTGTCTCCAGATTTTTTTTTTGATTTCTCCTTTAATTTCTTGAATGATCCATTGGTTGATCAATAGCATGTTGTTTAGTCTCCACATCTTTGTCCCTCTGTCAGCTTTTTTCTTGTAATTAATTTCTAGCTGCATAGCATTGTCATCAGAAAAGATGCTCATTACTGTTTAAATCTCCTTACATTTATTGAGGCTTGCCTTGTTTCCTAACATATGGTCTATCCTTGACAATGTTCCATGTGCGCTTGAGAAGAATGTATATTCTGCTGTTTTTGGCTATTCTATCCAAATGTTTTATATATGTCAGTTAACTCCAACTGGTCTAGCTTTACATTTAACTCCACTGTTTTCTTGTTGATTTTCTATCCGGATGATCTGTCCATTGATGTAAGTGGAGTGTTGAGGTCCCCTACTATTATTATGTTGTTATTAATATCTCCTTTTAGGTTTGTTAATAGTTTCTTCATGTACTTTGGTGCTCCTGTATTGGGTGCACAGATATTTATCCGTTATGTCTTCTTGGTAGAGTGTCCCTTTGATCATTATGTACTGAGCCTCTTTGTCTCTCTTTACCTGTCTTATCTTAAAGTCTGCTTTGTCTGATAGAAGTATTGCGACATCTGCTTTCTTTGGTTTGCCATTAGCTTGGAGTATCGTCTTCCATCCCTTCACTCTGAGTTTGTGTTAGTCATTGGAGCTGAGATGTGTTTCCCGGAGGCAGCATATTCTTGGGTGTTGTTCTTTAATCCATCTCACCACTCTGAATCTTTTTACTGGAGAATTCAATCCATTTACATTTAGGGTGATTATTGATATATGAGAGCTTAATGCTGCCATTTTATCACTCGTTTTCTGGTTCTCCTGCATTTGCTTTGTTTCTCGTCCTGTGTGTTTTGGTCTACCAATTGAATTATGTAGTTTTTTATGTTGTGTTTCTTTGTTTTCTCCTTATTTATTATTTGTGTCTCTGTTCCACTTTTTTGTTTGGTAGTTACCATGAGGTTTGTATTCAAAATCTGGTAGATAAGATAGTCAACTTTCTGATGGCCTCTTATTTCCTTAGACTAAACTGATTCAGTCCCTTTCCTCTTCCCCTCCTAAGTTGTTTTTCTCACATCTTATTCCATCTTGTGTTGTGAGTTTGTGGTTAAAATAACAAGATTATTTTTGTTTTTGGTGTTTTCCTTCTCTTTATCTTTAATGTTATACTTGCATATTTGGTAACTTGTTCTGATGTATAGCTACAATTTTCTGATTTTGTCTACCTATTTATCTCCTTACTCCATGCTTTGTAACCCCTTTCTCCCCTTTTTTTCAGGTATGAGGGCCTTCTTGAGGATTTCTTGGGGGGGGGGGGTCTTGTGGCTATGAACTCCCTTAGTGTTTGTTTATCTGGGAAAGTTTTTATTTCTCCATCATATCTGAAGGATATTTTCGCTAGATAGAGTATTCTTGGCTGAAAGGTTTTGTCCTTCAAAGATTTGAATATGTCATTCAAGTCTCTCCTAGCCTGTAATGTTTCTGCACAGAAATATGATGATAGCCTGATAGGGGTTCCTTTGTAGGTTTTTTCTTCTGCCTTTCTGCCTTTAGTATTCATTCTTTGTCATTCACTTTTGCCAGTTTCACTACTATATGCCTTGCAGTGGGTCTTTTTATGTTGCCGTATCTAGGAGATCTGATAGTCTCTTCCACATGGATTTCCATCTCCTTCCCTAGGTTTGGAGAGTTCTCTGCTATTTTTTCTTTGACTAAGCCTTCTGCTCCATTCTCCTGCTCTTCTCCCTCTTGAATACCTATAATTCTTATGTTGCATTTCCTAATTGAGTGGGATATTTCTCGGAGACTTTCTTAATGTCTTTTTAGTCTTAGTTCTCTCTCCTCCTCTATCTGGAGCATTTCAACATGTCTATCCAATTATGCTGATTCACTCTATGATGTCTGCTCAAGCATTCAGGGAATCCATGTATTTTTTTTAATCTCTTCCATTCTGTCTTTCATCTCCAATATTTCTGATTGATTCTTCTTTATAGTTTCAATCTGTTTTGTGAAGAAGCTCCTGAACTTGTTGAACTATTTCTCTACATTCTCTTTTAATTGGATGAATTTTTTGATGATAGCTATTTTGAATTCTCTGTCATTTAGATTACATATTTTTGTGTCTTCAGGACTGATTTCTGGGTACTTGTCACTTTCCCTCTGGTCTGGAGATTTAATATAATTTTTGATGCTGCTAGAGGGCATGGCTTTGTTCTTTTGCATCCTGGTATTATTTGGTTGCAGTTACCACCTATTGCCATTGGGTGGGGGTCCATAGCCACATATTCTGAGCACTCTGTGTTCCACAGGATCCCAGGTGCTGGAGGCAGTGTGGGCGGGTGGGGAGGAGGGACTCTTTCTTCTGTGTGCTCTTGAGGTTTTCTTGCTCTGCCCTTGCTATCTGCTCTCCTGGGGTGTTGGCTTGATGAAGTCACCACTGCATTAGCTTTCACTGGGGTAGAGGCTTTCCCCTAGGCTATGAAGGACCTTGGGGATCTTTGATATTCCTGTGAACGAGCTCCCCCTCCCCACTTCCTTCCCTCTCTGAGGCTGCGTGCAGTACCGTATTGCAGTCTTTAGGGGAGGGAGAGAATTTTTCTCTTACCCTGTTCCACCTCCTCTGAGGGGGGCTCCAGCCTCTCCGCCCTCCGACATGTGGCTGTGTGGGTTTCTCAGATGTCTTTTGTGTTGTGTGGATTTCCTCTGCTGGAGTATGAATGTGTTTTTCATTGTATGGTGGAAGGGAGAGATTACTGGGAAAGCTCACTCCACCATGATGCTGACATCACTCTCCAAGAGGAATTTTTTAAAACATTGATAAAATTCCACCAAGACTGAAGGAGAAATAAAAAGAGAAAATTCAAATTACCAATATTAGGAATATACAAGGGGGACATGACTCCTGTCTGAAAGACGTTAAAATGATAACAGACCATAAACACCTTTCAAGGAAAAAATTTGCAGGTCCAAATGTTTTTTCCTAGTGAACTCTGTCAAACGTGAAATGACATTATTTTACCAGTTTTACACAAAGTGTTTCAGAACACAGAGAAGGAGGCAGATTTTCCTAACTCATCCTATGAATTCAGCCAGTACACTAATACCAAAACCTACAAGAAAAGAAAATGACAGCCTAATCTCTCTCATACCATAGATGTAAAAATCTTTAACAGCATTCTAGGAAATCACATCCAACCAAATATAAGGGTATGACTTAGCATAACTAAGTGGGGTTTTTCTCATTAATGTAAGGTTGTTTTAACTGATTAATTGGTTAATGTAAATCACCATATTAAGAGACTAAAGGAGAAATGTCATATGATTATCGCAGTAGTTGTGGGAAAAGTAACTGACAAAATTTACATCCCTTTCAAACAAATGCTCAGCAAGGTATGAATTGGAGGGATGTTTATTACATTTATGTAATAAAGCACACCTACAAAAAAAATCTTCAATTAATAGCATACTGAATGCTTTTACCCTATGATCAGAAACTGGCAAAGGATGTCCATTCTCTCCATTTGTATTCAATATTTTACTGGCCATCATAGGAAAAGTGGGAGAATTAACAAAAGACATACAGACTAAAAAAGAAGGAAAAGTGCCTTTGTGCATAGAAAACACGAGTGTGCATGTAGAAAATCCAATGGAAGCTACAAAAGAAACTATAAGAAGTAAGAAATGTATTTAGCAAGGTTCCAGTATAAAGGCAATATATAAAAAGCAATTGTTTTCTCTGTGTACTACCAAACACCAATAGATGTAGAATGCATACCTATGTATTTATACATATATCATACCTGTGGACTGGAAAAGTGAATGTTGTTAAGTTATCAATTTGGGCAGGGCCTTGAAAGACGACCTAGGGAATTATTACAAGTGATGTTGGTGCCCTTGGGTGAGGGTTTTAAGCCAGGGTAGATTCTGAACCCACCTGATGTGTGTCTTCTGTCCTTGTACCTGGGAGAAGATCACTTACAGACAGCTGTGCAGGCCCAGATCTGCTGGTACCAAGCATCCACAGCTCTGAACAGTCCCCACATAGCTCGAGTGGTGCAGAAAGTCCTGAAGTGATCGCTGGGACTCGCCCTTTGCCCTTTGTCACCTTTATCTTCAAGCCCCCTTGCTCTTTACTCGTGCACCCTTTCTCTGTCACAGGTTCCAACAGTGTCTCACAAGCACTGGATTGAACAGTGCGTGTTTCACCTCAGAGGAGGTAGGAAACCTTCCTGGGTTCTCTACTCGACTCCAAGGAGAGGCCAGCACACATGCTGCTCTTCGCGGCAACTTCTTCAGCCAGCTTTGTCACCGCCCACCTGGCCCTGCGCTGCCCCCTGCCCTGCCATTGCCTACCAGCATTCCCCCATCTTGCCTGGATCACCCCACCAGCCCTGCGCCTCACCTCAGCCCTGTTTGCAGGCTCCTCCACTGCAATTTCGGGTCTTCACCCTTCAGTGTTAGATGCCCCTAAGAAGCATATCTGATCCTTCAGGCTCTGTCCTCCACTCTGGGGTCCTTACCTCCGCCTTTTGGAGGGGCTCTCAGACAAAGGCAGTGCTGTCTGCTTGTATCTCCAATATGTTCGTCCCCTCAGGAAAGATAGAGATTTTTCCTTAGGGCGCAAATACTCCCCTCTGTTTGCCACCTGAGTAGGCAGGCACCTCTGTGACGTCTTTGCTCACAGTCACCCTCCCAGACCTTTCTCCTAAGAAGACTGACCTGAGAGCCCTAGGATAGGGGAGGACAGGGCGAGATATGCCCTGCAAAGCCTCCAGTTTCCACCAGGTCCCCTGCCCCACTTCAACTGCTCATCTTCCCTTTAGCCCATGAGCTTCCTTTCAGCCATTTTGGGGCCCCTGATGGTCAGCAATAGGGAACCAGTTTCCCCAGTGCCCTGTCTTTGCTGTCTTACCCATCCCTGATTCTGCAGTCTCCTCCACTCCAGCAGCCAGCAGCTTTGCCGTCTGGGCATCCAAGCTTGCCTTTGACTCTGATGAAATTTATATGGCTACCACACCCATTTCCTAGTCTGTCATCTTCCAGCCTCCTCCTGTCTCCAATAAGAACTTTTTCACAATTTACCCAGTGCTTCCTGGTTCTGAGAACACATTGCTCAGTGACAGCATAGCCTTAGAACCAGGACCCACAGCTTGCCTGCACAGTGTGTCAGCATCCCACTCCAAACCTCAGCCTTCCCTTTACCCAGGAGCCCCATATCAATCTACATCTGGGAAAAAATTAATCCCAACCCTCACCTGGTGCCATTCATAAAAGTTATCTTGCAATGGCTCTAGACATTAATGTAAAAGCTAAAATTGTAAAACTTTTAGAAGAAAATGTAGGACAAAATTTTCACGACCTTGAGTAGGAAAAGCTTTCTTAGATAGAACATAAAAAGCATGAACCATTAACAGAAAAAAAATAATAAATTGGACCTCATGAAAATTAAACACTTCAGATCTTCACGAGATTCCGCTGAGAAAACACACAGATAAGCCACAGGCAGAATACGTATGTATGTATTACAAAGGACTTGTATCTAGAAGGTATGAGGAACTGTTACAGCTCTTGAAGACCATCTTAGAAATCTGCCTACTGGAGCGAGTGAAGCTAAAATATGCTTAGTGTTTTATCTTTTTAAATACTTTCTCATATGCTCATGTATTTTAACAAGCAAAAATATAACAATAATAACTATAAATGTCATTTGAAGGAGAAGAAAAAAATGCACAGATTCAGAAGTTCAAGTTAATACATTTCCTCCCTCTTTTCCATAAAGTCAACTGGAGCGTGTCTGCAGCAGAGAAATTCCCAGGCGTGCCGATCCCACTACCGAAATGTCACCTAACCTTTCCATTTATTATTCATTGATGTTGTTGAGTGGCCCTGGTAACTTCACACCATGAAATAATACACTAAATGTCATAAGATATAAAATATAAAGAATTCAGAGGAGGTTGTGAGATTGAAAAGGAAAAAACAGAACTTTTTTCTGAAACTGAAGCTACCTTACAGCCTCTGCAGAGTTGAACACTGAAGCAAAGAACAAACCAAAAGGGAAACTGATCAGGGCTGCTAGACATCTGATAGAGGCAGGTTCATTGGAGAGAGGCTTGGGTTAGAAAGGAGTCCAACTGCAGGAGAAGCCACAGTGATGCTCTGGTTCCAGTGGAGCCAGGCCTGGATGAATTATTAGCACATTTTGGCTTGAGGAACCCTTTAAAGATGAAGAAACAAATTCTTCCTTGAAGTATCAGACCCTTGGCAAAGTAGTAGGGAGCAAGACTTAAAGAGTGCATCATATCTTATCTCTTTAAGGGCAGCATGTGAAGATAGACTCAGGAGAAATAAAACTGCAGAAAAAAAGCTAAGCTTTCAAAAGACAATGTCTGCCTGCAGGTGCCTGTGGGAGTTGCATTTGAGAAAGAGAAGTAGGTGTCTTGGCCGAGGATCTAGCCAGGTCTGGTCAGGAGCAAGAAGCAGTGGAGCTGGGATGTACGCTGCAGCCTCAGGAGTGGCTCCAGGCCAGGCTGTGCCAGAAGCACTCACCCCAGTCACTGCATGCCCACATGCAGAGACTGAACAGCGTGCTACGGACCGAAGAAGCTCCCGGACGAGATTACCATGTACTCCTCACTCACATCAGACCAGCTGTGCCCTGCCAGGGAACACAGAGGTGTGCATCCAACTTCAGCCCCACTCTTTCTGGGGTCCCTGCAGGCGGACTTGGGGAGGGGTGGAGTTCAGCATCTTAGGTCCCTGGACAAAAGTTCTGCTCTGTACCCTATGCAGCCAACTTCTAGACATTGAAAAAAAATTAATTTGGCTTTATTGCTCATCAGAACGAGTTGAATGTTAAATTATTAACTAATATAATTGAAGAATTTGAAGTTTTTGGTTGGAGTAGAACATTTTGATATGTAGATTAATAGTGTCATATTTATACTCTTATCAAAATTGAAATGAAACATCAGGCCACCTTCCCAGTACTAAGATAGAAAAAAGGGCCGTGGAAATTAAGAGACAAAGGTGGTAGGCTTGCATACACAGCACTCTTAATTCCTTTTTCTTTGTTTCTTCTGTGGTATTTGTTATTTCATGAAGACCTTCAAGTTTTAGGTGAGTTTTTCCAGTGGTTGAGATATTTCATATTTGATCATTCAAAACGGAAATTCTTCTAGAGCAGAAGATTGTATGGAGTGCATCTCAACTTTGTCTGTCTTTCTTCCTTCATCTTTTCTGTTTCATTATACACGGTATGCTTTTATTTTAGTGATTTTTGTAACCTCAACTTTTTAATATAATTTAAATACAATTTAATAAGCCCAATTTAAGTGTATAGATCAATCACTTTTGACAAGTGTGCACACTTGTGTAACTACCATCACCATCAAGATATACAACAGTTTCATCCCCCTAAAAAAGTTGCTCTGGCCTTTTCCCAACCAGTCACTGCACCCCAATACCCATGAGCACTCATCTGCTTTTTGACCCCATACTTTGGCTTTCTTCACTGGAGTTTGTTATAAGTAGATTCCTATGGCCTTCAATGTTTTGTGTCGAGTTCCTTTTACATGGCATAATGTTGAGATTCATCTGCATGACTCGCAATTAGTAGTTTATTCTTTTTTTTGATTGCTGAGTAATATTCTGTTGTATGACTATACTATAATTTATTTATCTATTCACCCGTTGATAGACTTTTGAGCTGTATCCAGTTATTGGACTTTTTAAATGAAGATTTTTTAATAAAAAACTTTTTCGTTTGTGTCCATGCCTTTCTATCAAGACATGTTTTTATTTATGTTGGATAAAACCCTAAATTTTGATTAGCTGTGTCAAAGGACACATGCAGTCTTAAAACTACAAGAAACTGCTAAAGAGTTTTATAAAGAGCATGTACAATTATGAATTCACACCGGAAAAGTACAAGAGTTCCCATTTTTCTGAATTCTTGCCAATAGTTGGTAATGTCAGAGGTTATGATAATTTTTTGTTCTAGTGGGTGTGTAGTGGTTTTATTTGGCATATTCTTGATGATTAATGATGTGAACTTCTCTTCATGGGCCCACAAAACACTGAAATGTACATTTTTGTGAAGAGTATGTTCAATTTTTTGCCCATTTTTTATTGAGAGTAAGAGGTGGGTGTATGCTTCAGTCAAAGAAGCATTGTTACATATATTTATTGTTGATATTTTTCTGAGCCTGTGGCTTGTTTGTACTTTCAGTTACAGTTTCTTTCAAGAATAAACTTTAATTTTGATAAAGTCTGATTTATTATTGTTTAATGCTTTCTGTTTTCCATCTAATTATTTTTCCCTACCCCAAGATCATTGAATTGTCTTGACAACTTTGTCAAAAAAACACTTGAGGGGCCCGCCTGGTGGTGCAGCAGTTAAGTGTGCATATTCTGCTCTGACGGCCTGGGGTTCGCTGGTTTGGATCCCGGGTGCGGACATGGCACCACTTGGTGAGCCATGCTGTTGTAGGCATCCCACATATAAAGTTGAGGAAGATGGGCACGGATGTTAGCTCAGAGCCGGTCTTCCTCAGCAAAAAGAGGAAGATTGGCAGCAGACGTTAGCTCAGGGCTAATCTTCCTCAAAAAAAAAAAAAAAACCACTTGAAAAAAGAGCAAAGTCCTCTAAACATTTAAGAAAGAAATAATACCAATTCTACACAATTCCCAACTCATTTTATAAGGTCAGAAGGACCCTGATTGCAAAACTAGAGAAAGATCTTACAAGAAAAGAAACTAAAAATGATATCCTTATGAACATAGAAGCAAAATTGTAAAATGTGCAAAAATCTTAAACAGACACTTTCCTCCCTAAGATGAAAGGATGTGAAATAAGCACATTAGCCCGCAGGGCAATGAAAACTAAAACACACTGAGATACTACTGCACTCTAAATCGAATGGCTAAAATAAAAAATGTTGACAATACCAAGTGCTGATGAGGATGCAGAGTAACTGGAATCCTCTAAATTCCTGGTGAGACTGTAACATTGTGCAGCCACTCTGGAGAAGAGTATGGCATTTTCTTATGAAACTTATCAAAGGACTCCGCAATTTACTTATTTTAACCTAAAAAATGAACACATATTTCTCCAAGATCTTGTACATAAATATTTAAGGTAATAATTCCAAAATTGCCCCAAACTGGAAACAACCCCCAAACCATTCAACTAGTGACTGGATAAACAAGCTATTGTATAGCATATAATTGGGTCCTCCCCAGCAATAAAGATGGACAGACTATTTATTACATGCAACAATTTGGATGAATCTAAAAGCATTGTTCTGAGTGAAAGAAGCCATGCTCAAAAGGTTACAGACTGTGTGATTCTATTTATAAAACAGTCTTAAAAAATCAGTGGTTGCCAGAGTTTTGGGATTAATGTAGGATGTGACTGAAAAGGCTAGAATAAGGAAGTTTTTTTTGGATGAGACAAGTCTTCCATAGCCAGATTATGGTGGTGAGTGTATGTCTACCCCTGTGTTAAATTCATAGAAATGTACACCAATAAAAGTCTATTTTACGTATTTCAATTTTAAAAGTAAAATTTAGAAAATTCACAAGAAAATGTCAGCAAATCGAATCCAGCAAAATATAAAAATTATTCTACCATCCAGACTTCCAAAGTGACTGGGAGAAGAGTTTGAAAAATTTTCTCCCCAGAAAACAGTAATAAAACTGCAAAATTCCCCAAAAGTATTTAGTGTCTCCGGGGCTTGACGAAATGACATTCAGCAAATTGAGAAGCCGTTAGTCTAGAAAATCTGCTGAATCTGGCAAGACCAGTTTGAGTCTGTGGCATTTCAGCCAGAGTTTGCTCCCATCTCCCCAGCTCTGTGCTGCAAACAATTTGTTCTGTTAGGGCAGAAGCACATGAAGACCACAGAACCACAGACCACGTGAAGACTAGTGGCCCCAGAAGACGTGAAGAAGGACCGTTAGAGATGATTCAATCCGAAGAACAGAAAAAATAGCGAAGAAAGATGAACAAAGCCTCAGATAACTGTGGTGTAAGATTAAATGCAGTAAAAATGTGTCAATGGAAGCACTAGCGTGTGGGACAGACAGAAGCTGCCACAAATAATAATCAAAGAAACAGTGACCCAAACTTCCCAAATTTGATGAAAAACATTAATCTTCACATCAGAGAAGCTTAATGAACTCTCTGTGGGATAAACTGAAAGGATTCCACTGTAGATAGAAGCAGTCGAATGGTTGAAAGACAAAGACAAGGAAAAAAATTTAAAGTAGCAAGTGAACAATGACTCATCACGTGAAAGAGAACAATGAGTGCTACAACTGACTTCTCTTCAAAAACAACATAGGCCTACGTGAAATGGGGTTGCACGCTCAAATTCTGAAAGAAAAACTGTTAACCAAAAACTCAATAGCCAGTAAAACTACCTTACAAAAATGAAGTTGAAACAAAAACATTTTAAACAGATAAACAAATAAATAGATAAACAAAGACTGAGACAGGTTATTGCCAGCAGACCTACCTCACATGATATAATAAAGAAAGTTTTTCAGGTTGGAAGGAAGTTACATCAGATATTAATTCAAATCCATGGGAATATCCCGTGTGTGCCAGTAAAGGTAACAGGCAACTAAGACTGCATAAATCCATATAAAAGACAAGCCACAGATTAGGAGAAAATATTTGAGAATCATATACCTGATAAAAGGTTGGTATCCAGACCATACAAAGAATTCTGAAAACAAGAAGAACAACATAATTTAAAAATGGGAAATATTTGAATACATATTGTATCAAAGAAGATATAAAAATGGCCCAAAAGTTCATGGAAGAAGTTCAGCCTCTTGCTTATACTCTTGCAGTAAGTGAATAAATGCTTGACTGTAGTTTCATTTTGGTTCGTTGTCTCAATCAGCTGCTCTGACACCTGGCAGCTCAGTGATCTCAAGTTAAACTCAGCTCTTGACAGGAAGGACTATTTCTGTCAGGATGATACTTCTTTTCTGTAAGTCTTATACTTTCTTTTGTTCCTCACTTCCTACATTGCTTGCCTTCTTTTGTGTAATTTTTTTCTAGAGTATTATTTTGATCACATTCTCATTTCTTCTTCTGTTTCTACTTATTGGTTACCTGAGGATTACAATTAAAATTTGAACTTCAGAGCAATCTGGTTTGAATTAATACTGACTTAGCTTAAGTAGTATACGAGAGCTCTGGTATTATACAGCGACACTCCCTTTATGCTGTCATCGTCATAGATTACATCTTTATACATTGTATGCCTATTAACATAGATTTATAATTATCGTTCTATGCATTTGTTTTTAAATAAGATAATATCTGCAAATCAAAAATACAATAATCCTGGCTTTTATATTTATCTATGCAGTTACCTTTACTAAGGTTCTTTATTTCTTCATATACCTTCAAGTTACTCTGTGGTGTCCTTTCATTTCGGTTTGAAGGACTCTCTTTAGCATATCTCATAGAGAAAATCTGTTACTAGTGAAGGACTCCTTCAGACATTACCATAAAGGTCTTAATTTATCCTTCATTTTTGAAGGATAGTTTCACCACATATAGAATTCTTATTCTAGAGGGTTTTTTTTTCTTTTAAGTGTTTTCAATGTGTCATCTCAGTGCCTTCTGTTTTCCGTGATCTCAGATGAGAAATGAGTGGTTAACGTTATTGAGGATCACTTGTATGTGATGAGTTGCTTCTCTCTTTCTGGTTTCAAGATTTTCTCTCTGTCTTTGTCTTTCAACAGTTTGATTATGCGTCTTGGCATGGATCTCTTTGAGTTTATCCTACTTGGAATTTATTGAGCTTCTTGGACTTGTAGATTCCTATCTTTCATAAAATTTGGAAGGATTTTGGACATTATTTCTTCAAATATTCTTTCTGTCCCTGTTTGTCTCTCCTCTCCTTCTGGGATTTGTATTATGATTATTTTGGTGCAGTTGATGGTGCCCTGCAGATGTCTTAGCATTTGTTTATTTTTCTTCTATTCTTTTTTTTTTTCTGATCCTCTGATTGGCTATTCTCAATTGACTTAGTCAACTTCATTGATTCTTCTTGCTCAAATCAGCTGAACTCTACAATTATTTTTTTTATATTTCAGTTACTATAATTTTCAGCTCTAGAATTTCTATTTGGTTTCTTAATTTCTATCTCTGTTTTGACATTTATATTTAATAAGACATCATTCTGATTTCCTTTAGCTCTTTCACATATTTAAGACAATATGTCAATAAGTATAAATCTTTTTAACTTCTTTTTCCAGTAAATTTAAATTATTGTTCTAGTAAGTCCAATGACTGGACCTCCTCAGGGGCAGTTTCTATTAGTACCTTTTTTTCTGTGACTGAGCCATTTTTTCTTGTTCTTTGCATTTGTCATAATTATTTGTTGAAAACTGGACATTTTAAATAATATATAATGTGGAAATCCTGGAAATCAAATTACCCCCCATCCACAGGGTTTCTTGTTGCCGCTTGTTTGGGGTTATAGCTGTTTTCTTGGTTGGTGAGTTTTATGAGCTATTTTTGTTAAGAATGTATTCTTTGTCATGTATGGTCACTGAAGTCTCTGTTCCATTAGCTTAGTGGTTATCTAGTGGTTTGATGAGATTTCCTTAAGCCCCTGGAGCAAAACCAAAGCCAAAATGCAAGAACTCTCTGTCTTTTCAGATTGGCTCTGTATGGGGGCACTCCTTCATTGCTTAGTCACGTCATTCATGGATTTACTTTATCCTTCACTTCCTGGTCACGAGGACCCAAAATTTAGCAGCTTCTTTCTTCATTAGTCATTCTCCTGCGTGCTGTAAGTTTTTAAATGAAGATTCTAGAGTTCTAATAAATTTTATTTTGACAGTTTTTCTCTTCTTAATTATTGCTTTAGTGGATGGATGGGGTTTGGAATTTCATACTCCTACATTATTGGTGAAATTAGAGATCTTATTGCTATACATCCATATGGTGATCTAGTAGATTTATTATACGCATTTTTAAATTGAGATATAATTGATATATAACACTGTGTAAGTTTACAGTGTACAAGATGTTAATTTGATATATTTATATATTGCAATATGATTATCACATAGCATTAGCTAACACGTCTATCATGTCACATAATTATGATTTCTTTTTGTGATGATAACAATTAAGATCTAATCTCTTAGCAATTTCAAAGTTCATAATATGGTATTGTTGACTATAATCATAATGCTGTGCATTAGATCTCTAGGACTTACTTAATGGTTGCAGTTTTGTACCCTTAAACAATGTCATCCACCCACCCCCTACCCCTGCTCCAGACCCTGGTAACCACCATTCTACTCTCTGGTTTTATAAGTTCAGCTGTTTTAGATTCCACATATAAGTGACATCATACAGTATTTATCTTTCTCTATGTGACTTATCTCTTTCAGAATAATCCCATAAAGTTCCATCCACGTTGTTGCAAATGGCAGAATTTCCTTCTTTCTCACGACTGAATAATATTCCGTTGTAGAAATATACCAAATCTTCATCCATTCATCTGTTGATGGACACTTAAGTTGTTTCCATATCTTGGGTCTTGTGAATAATGCTGCAATAAACATGGGAATGCAGATATTTCTTTGATATCCTGTTTTCATTTTCTTTGGATATATACCTAGAAGTGGAGTTGCCAGATCATATGGTTGTTCGACAGCACATCCATAAAATGGAATACTACTCATAAATAAAAAGGAACAAACTATTGACATATGCAACAACTTGGATGAATCTCAACGACATTGTGCTGAGTGAAAGAAGTCAGGATCAAAAGGTTAAATACTATATGATTTCATTTACAAGAAATTCTCAAAAAGAAAAAAGGCATTCTGAAGAGAACACATCAGTGATTGCCACAATTGAGAGTTGGAGGGAAGACGTGGATACAAAATTTTAGTGCAAGTGAGATTTTTGGGATGATTGAACTCTTCCATATCCAGATTATGGTAGTAAAACTCTACAAAAATTGTACAAAAAGTCTATTTTACTATGTAAATTTTTAAAATTCACAAGAAAATATCAGGAAATCGAATCCACCACAATATAAACAATGATACTATCAAGACTTCAAAAATAGCTGTGTGAGGAGCTTGCAAATTCTCTTCCAGGAGAAACAATAATAAAACTGGGAAAAACCGTCAACGTGAATGAACATTTCTAAAGTCTTGAGCAAACATCATACAATGAATTAAGAAGCCTTTATTGAAGAAAATCTACTGAATCTCAGAAAGAAGAGTTTGAGCCTGTTGGCTTTGAGCCAGGTGCTTATTCTCGTCCCCCAGCTCTCTGTCACAAAAGATGTATTCTGGTTGGAATAATGAAGACTGATCAGCCTTACACTGTTCAGCTCTATTTCCTTAGACATGAAAATGAGGTTAAATAAATAGTGTTTAGTTACATATAAAATCATTATTAATATAAAAATTGAATTAATGCATATATGAATTGATAATAAGTATTGAAGACACATAGAGGAAAAAAACAACTGAAGGAGACGTGTTCAAATATTAACATTTTATGTTCAAGTGGTAATAACAGTAATTTTTTTTAGTGAGTTCTTTCATTATTTTCAAATTTTCCTTTAAGGGCAATTTTTTCCCCCAATGAAACAATAAATGCATTAATTAATAATTAATTACTTCAGGTAAGGCCAGCTCTGGGTGAGACGGGGGGAAAAGAAAATTCTTGGGTTCCGGGACCCTGAGGAATTTACTTACCCCTTGGTCCTCCATAACAAGAGAGAAAAAGCAGTGAGAACTCTGCTCTCCTATTTTCTGCTATTTTTTTGTCTGGTGCCTGGAGGTTCAAACCACTTCTCTTATCTTCAGTCTACTCTAATGTTGGGTAAAAACTGACTTGGGCACTCTGCTGACAGGTTGTTGTTTCTTTGTTCACACCTAAGGACACTGAAACACTGGTCACATCTGGAAAATGAGGTTTCACAACACTTTTTGCTTGCACACACCAGCTCAATGTGAAGATAAAGGTGCCAACCCTTGGCTCACCTCAGAGAAAATGCCCCTCGGGCACATGTGGGACTCCTTCCACATCTCCCTCTGTTTTGGTTCAAGGAGTTGCTCTCCTTGCTAGCGTCCTGTCTTACTTCTGGTATCACTTTCTGCATTGAAAAAATTTTTCCATATCTACATAAAGCACTAGATATGTAAGTAAATTAGTATTCTGCTCACCACAAACTTAGTGGCTTAAAATAACATATATCTATTATGTGACAGTTCTTATGGGTCAGATGTCTGGGCATAGCATAGCTAAGTTCTCTAATCAGGGTCTCACAAGACTGAATTTAAGGTTTTAACCATAGTGGCAGTCTCATTTGGAGCTGTGATCTTCTTTGAAGCTCATTCAGGTTGTTGCCATAATTTAGTTCCTTGAAGTGGTTGGAATGAGGTCATTGTTTTTTGATTGTCTGCCAGATAGAAATTGCTTTCAGCTCCTAAAGGCTGCCCTCAGGTAATTGCCTTGGGGCTCCCTCCATAAGACTTTACAACAAGGCCAATTGATTTCTTCCAGGCTTCTAAAAGGCTAAACAGAAAACTGTGACTCTGAGGCAGAGAAGCTGAGCAGGGCTTTCAGTAGTCTCAGGGACCCCTGAGAGAAAGAAATCTCAGTTCAGGGCCAACCAAAGAAGGGGCTTTCCTGTGAAACTTCTGAGGAGCAATATTCCAGGTGTAAGGGTAAGTAGGAGATGCCCAGCCTTCACAAAGAGTGAAGCCAGCTCTGATTTTGATCAATCCCGGGAGAAAGTGTGCTTCCCCACTCTAACTGCCTGCTAGGTGCAAAAGTAAGTCCCTTCTGGAGTATTTATGGTAGCACCAATAAGCATAAATACGTATACAAAAGATGTGCAGAACTGCAGGAGAATTACAGATTTAAATGTGAAAGGTTAAACAATAAATATTCTAGTAGGAATCACTGAAAATATTCAAGAATATGAATGTTCATAGCAGCACAAATTTCTAATACCCAAAAATGGGAAGAATTCACATGCCCATCAGCAATAGAATGGATAAATAAATTATGGTATATTTGTTCAAAGGAATACTATACAGCAATATAAAACAACAGTCCACTGCTAAAATAACAACATGGATGAATTTCATAAAGAATGTTGAATTAAAAAACCCAGATGCAAAAAATGTACACACTTTGAAATCAAGAAGTATGCTGCCTCCAGCTTTGTTCATCTTTCTCAAGACTGATTCAGCCATTCAGGGTCCTTGTGGTTCCAGATGAATTTTAGAATTGTTTTTTCTATTTCTGTAAGAAATGTCACTGGTGTCGACAAAAATAATCCATAACCAATCTATAAATGAAAATTTGGGTGACTTTATTCTGAGCTTAAATCTGAGGATTATAACCCGGGGCCTTTCTTCCCAAAGGAAGAAAGGGCACCAAAGAAGTGGGGTGCACAGACTGGTTATATACCCCCAGAGAGGATGTTTCACATAGGATTGAAATGTCCCTTTTACAATAGTTGTGAGACTGCTCTGTGGGCACAGCGATTGATGGAAACAGCAGGTAGGTCTTCTGTCTCAGTGAACACAGCAGGGTGGCAGTCTGTTGTCTCCAGCTGAGTGGTCACAGGTGAGCTGGGTGGTCAAAGGTGAGTGCAGCAATCAGTTCCTAGCCTAAGGAAAAATGCTTATCCCTAAGGAAATGCTAATGTGGGGGGAAGTTGCACCTTTATCTCAAGGGCCTTTGTTCTGGCCATGGGAAATGTCTAAGCAGATATGCAATGCGTGCTCAATAGCCACAGTCAGGCCCTTTTGGAAAAAACAAAGTCAGGCTGAATTAGGTTTATACCAAATGGCTTCCTCATATACTCCAATATATCCTATTGCTTGCCATTTTTATTTGTCACTGGGAATCATTAGGGATTGTGTTGAATCCGTAAATAGCTTTGGGTAGTATGGACATTTTAATAATCTTAATTTTTCCAATTCACGAACATGCAATGCATTTCCATTTGCTTGTGTCTTCTTTACCTTATTTCATCAATATTTTGTAGTTTCCAGTGTATACATCTTTCACTTCCTTAGTTAAGTGTATTCCTAAATATTTCATTTTTTTGGTGCTATTTTAAATGAGATTGTTTTCCTAATTTTCTTTTCAGATAGTTCATTGTTAATGTATAGAAATACAATTGATTTTTGTGTGTTGATTTAGTATCCTGAAACTTTACTAAATTTATTAGTTCTAACAGTTTTTTTTTTTTAAAGATTTTATTTTTTCCTTTTTCTCCCCAAAGCCCCCCGGTACATAGTTGTGTATTCTTCGTTGTGGGTTCTTCTAGTTGTGGCATGTGGGACGCTGCCTCAGCGTGGTTTGATGAGCAGTGCCATGTCCGCGCCCAGGATTCAAACTGACGAAACACTGGGCCGCCTGCAGCGGAGCGCGCGAACTTAACCACTCGGCCACGGGGCCAGCCCCAGTTCTAACAGTTTTTTAATGGAGTATTTAGGGGTTTCTATATATAAGATCATGTGACTGGCAAACAGGAACAATTTTACTTCTTCCTTTCTGATTTGGATGTGTTTTACCTCTTTTTCTTGTCCAAGTGCTTTGGCTATGACTTCAAATATCACATGATTTTACTCTCTGCTTGTGTAGTTAACCTCATATAATCAGAGAGTGGAATGGTGGTTACTAGAGATTGGAGGGGGAAAGAGAGCACTGCTCAACCACAGCCATAAAGTTTTACTTGTGCACGATGAGTAAGTTCTAGAGATCTGCTACACATCATTGTGTGTATGTTTAATACTGTGTTGTACACTTAAAAAGTTGTTAAGAGGATCTCACCTTGAGTGTTTTTGCCACAATAAAATTAAATTAAAAAGAATGTACACACTGAATCTATGTATATCAAGTTTTAAAACAGGTAAAACTAATCTGATGTTAAAAGTTTATGGGAGGGGGATAGCAAACAGGAGTGAGTGTGAAAGAGATTCCAATGTCCTAATAATGTTTTTTTTCTTGATTGTAAGTTTGTTTGTTCATTCTGTGAAAACATATGGAGCCATCTACTTATGACTTGTATGCTTCTGTGTATGACCGTTATGATTAAGGTTTATTAGAGAGATAGAGAACCCTAAATTCTTTCTCCAAGATGAAACATACCCATTGAATCAGTTTGTACTCTATACCACAAGTGACAGAAAAATCTACCTCAAACTGCCTTAAAAACAAATGAGACTCCAGAGAAGACATACAGATGGCCAATAAGTGCATGAAAAGATACTCAACCTCATTAGTCATTAAGGAAATGCAAATTAAAACCATAATGACATACCAGTGCACACCAACTAGAATGGATACACTAAAACAGATGAAAAATAGCAAGTATTGGTGAAGACGTGGAGAAATTGAGAGTCTCATACATTACCTTGGAGCGGTTCCTCAAAATATTGCCATATAATCCATCAACTTTTCTATTTGGCATAACGCCCCAAATTAAAAACATACCTTCACACAAAAACTTATATGCAAATATTAATAGGAGCATTTTTCATAAGAGCAAAAGGTAGAAACAATTCAAATGTCTATTGACTGATGAATGGAAAAACTAAATGTGGTATATAAGTACAGTGGAATATTATTCAGTCATAAAGAATGAATGAAGTACTGACTCATGCTACAATCCATGAATAAATCTTGAAAACATGCTAAATGAGAGAAGCCAGACTCAAAGACCACAAATTTTATGATTCTATTTATATGAAATGTCAAGAAGAGGCAAATCTGAAGAGAAAGAAAGTAGGTTAATAGTTGCCTGGAGCTGGGGGTAGCAACAAGAACGAACTCTCACCAGACATGAGAGATCTTATTGAGATGATGAAAATGTTCTAAAATTGGATTATAGTGATGGTCGCATCGGTACATTTACTAGAAAACATTAAACAGTACAGTTAAAATGGGCGAATTTATATGGATGTACCTCAAGAAAGTTATCAAAAAATATGTAAAGAAATGGGCCAAGAAATAAGAAAATGCAAAAGAAAAAAATGTACAATTGAAAAGATTATCAAGCTTACTGGAATTTAGCCTAAAAAGCACTAATCAGGCAAACAAGTAATATGATATACACATATGTAATATTCACAAAGCCAATCAATGAAAATTTTAATATGAAAATTATTAAAGCTATAAGGCCAAAAAAAAGAACATGTAAATTGAACATGAGAAAAAATAGATGTTACTGGAATACGTAAAGGTGCCTCTTGCAGAATTTAACAAATCTAGCAAAAGAAAATTCAACAAGGCCATAGAGAATGTGAATAATTCAAGACCGATGTAACGTATATGTAGATATTGCGACCTGTGTATCAGCCTATACTCTTGCTACGTCCCAGGAACCTACAAAGATCAAGCATCTCTGTTGCCCAAACTAAAATCCTTAGTAAAGTTACAAAAGAGGGATTTTCTAATTTATATCCCCTCATCACGATCCAGTAAATAGTAGCAGATAATGAAAAGATTTTCCAAAAGTCTTCACTCACTTGGAAATTTTTAAACACTCATGAACAACCCCCAGATCAGAGAGGAAACTCCGAAAGTGAATTTGCAAACCAAGCGCCAAATAATGCAAAGAGAGACAGCTCACAAAAAAGAGGTTACAGGAAACAGCTCAAGTTGCACATTGTGTTGATTATTGAGCTATTGTCACCAGACTCCCACCTTTCCTTTCTGTAATCTGCTTTGTGAGGCTGGGGCTCCTCACTGTCTCTTACATCAGTTGACCCCTCCTCAGAAAATGGATAAACACACTCTGTCTGGTGTATTCATACAGTGGGTTCCTAACTCCAAAATAAAATGGAAAGAACTATGGATTCATGCAACAACACAGATTAATCTAAAAATCGTTATACTGACCAAAAAGAGAGGCACACAAAAACCTACCTAATGCATGATTCCATTTATATGAAATTCTAGAGAGGGAAAAACTAAGCTATACTGTCAGAAAATAGATCAATTGATGTTTTGGAGGATCCAATGTTTTGGACGTGTGGAGGGACTGAGAGCAAAGGGGCAAAAGGGAATTTTTCGGATGATGAATACTATTAGATCTGTATCTTAATTACTTTGTTATGTACTCAAGTGAATCTATTGGTCAAAACTTACCAAATTCTACGCTTAAAATAGCTACATTTTATTTTACATACATTTTACCTCAAAGACTGGATTGGAAAAAAAATGAAGAGTATAAAGAATATCATCCTAAAGTCCTTGTTTTGCAAGCAGATTTTGCTACACAGATGAAATTGACCATTATCATGGCAGAGAAGGCTAACTCTTCTTTATAACTGTTATGAAAATATTTAAACACCAAAAAAATCATTTGGAAAAGAATAACACTAAGGTCGGGGTGTGGCAGAGAATGAGAAGACAGCAGAGGGGAGGAACAAGGCAAGAACGAAGCAATCTTGGGTGCAGAAAAGGCTTGGTGAATATGAGGGCGAAGTCACAGGCCCTATTAGGAGTAATCTCAACATCCGCCTGAAGGGAATTTCGTGGGCTGTGGACCCCAACTCCCGGGACCCATGTGCCTGGACTGCGGGAATCTGATCTAGGCCAGATCCCCTCTCCCTGGAGCAGGCGGGTCAGCACAGAGAGAGAGCAGCTCATCCCTTAGAGAGGACCACTGATGGGAGCTCAGCCCTTAGGGAGGACCACGGATGGGGAGGCGGCCCTGGCTCCTCCCAGTTGGCAAGTCCTGATTTGCTCACTGCTGTGATCCAGCTGTGACTCTGGGTTCAGTCCATCTCTCCCCTCACAATCCTTCAGGGATTCTTCTCGTAAAGGTGAGTTTTGGCTGTTCTGGCCTTCCACATAAGTGGGGACATGCAGCATGCACTGTTTCTCGTGTAAGGCCTCTTCTAATTAGTAAGATGCTGTTTCGATTCATCTCTATTGTTGCCCATTATCAGGGATTCTTTCCTGGATAGCTGAGTAGTATGAATACTTCACAATTTGTTTTTCTATTCTCTTACGGATTGGCACCAGAGGTATTTCCCGGGTAGGTGAATGTTTAGTTTTATGAGAAACTGTGACTGTCTTTCATAGCAGCTGCACCATTTTATCTTCTCACTAGAAGCGAGAAGCCTTCCAGGTGCTCCCCATCCCAGCGAGCATTTGGAGCTGTCAGACTTGCGACCTTCACCCTTTCTGGTGGTTGCATAATGGTCTCTCTCACTGTGGTTCAATTTTAATTTCCCTGATGGCTAATGGTGTTGAACATTTTTTAAAGGGCTTAGTGAACATTTGTGAATCGCTTTTTGGAAAGGGATTGTTTAAATGTTTTGCCCATTTTTTATTGGGTGGTTGGTCATATTATTATTATTGTTATTATTCTTATTACTATTTATCCTAACGGGAAAAAGAGATTCAGCAGGAACAGCAAAAGGAGAGTTAGAATTTGGGCATCTCGTTTCATGATCAATATCTCGTGCAGGGATGGGTATAGGGGCAGACAGGGTTGGGGGCCTGGCAGGCAGGTCAGCCAAGTCAGTGTCCAGTAATAAGGCAGGAGCTGGGATGTGCAAGGTGCAAGTGGCAGGGGTCTCTGCAGTGCTGCAGCAGGCAGGAAGGAAGAACAGGCAGGCTGATTGGCACTGCAGTCTGAAGTGGCCTCAGTTTTATCCTCCAACACCTCGTGGTTCCGTTGGAGCTCAGCTTTCTCCTCCAAGCCTAGGTCCTCACCAATGACTACGCAAGGAACCCAGGAGATGGAGGCAGCTTTTCTCCTCCCAAAACACTAGCAGTGGCGGCAGCAAGGGGCGCAGACATTTTCGTTTACAGAGCCTACAACTGGCAGATGGCTTCGGAAAGTTCCTTCTTGACGGAGTATCTGAAGCTTTGTTCCCTGTGTCCCCTCTGACTTCAGTGAGGCTGGAGAGCTGGGTGGATGGCCTTCGTCCAGCTTTTGCTTTGTCCACCTCTTTGGCAGCAGGGGTAGGTTGAGAATGGGCCACACAGCCCCCTACATTCAGGTCAGTCCTCCACAGAGAGGGGCGGCCTCCAGGAGGGCTTTAAGAGCTGGGGATGACATGGCCTTTGGTGAATGTGTAACAGCTAGATCTTAAGTCAGCATGAGGGCAGCCAGCTTAGGGAAAGGAAGCAATATTGAATTACAGCCCTGCCTCACTAGTCTCTGTGAATATGTTCTCGCCTGCATGTAGCCTAGGTGATTAAGCACCTCTCACTTTTGCAGAATACATGATCTGATAGTTCTATGACTCTTGCTTACGTCTATTTCCCAGCCGCGGTAAGACAATAACTGTTCTCTGAGTTCCTCAGGAACATGACGACTTCCAGGAAGAAAAATCCTGCATTGGTACCCATCACAAATGACAGAAGAAAGAAAGAATGTGGCGCCTTGAAGTTCGTCACACGGGATGGTCAACACCCACAAACCCCCTCCTTCACTGTCGGTTTCCCCTATATAACTGCCTCAAGATTCTGTATGATTTGAGCATGCTTCTTCAGGACACCAGTCCACCATCTTCCGATTATGCTTAGCTAATCAGATAAATTCTTTCCTCAGCCACTGTCTTGTTTGTGATTGATTGGCACCAGGCTGCATTGAGCAGGAGCCCCTTTTTGCTCGGTTATAAATGGGCTCAGAAGATGTTTTCACTTTCTTATTCAAGGTGTCTCCTGGGAGCTGGGAATGGAGGTTTCCCTTGGAGGCCCAGGACTGCGCCGGAAGGAAGTGAGGGCCGCACCACCCCTGCGGGGTCCAGGGCCCTACCTGCTGAAGGCCCCCTCTCACTGCCAGCGAGGAGCACTTCTCTGACGGTCCATCCTGTGCTATTTTTCTCCTCTTCTCTGCTCTTCCTTTTGTAGGATCTTCAGGTGTGTCCCCTTTAGGCAAAGATCTAGTGGCGACGGGATGGCCCAGGCCTCGGAGAGGAGGCTGCCTGCTCAAGCGCCAAACGGAAGAGAGTCATTTTGCATCCTGGAGGAGGAATTGTGCCCGTTCCTGAGGAGAGGAGCAACTTGGAAGAGCAAGCAGACAGCAATGGCTTCTGAGACCCGAAGGTCAGACACACACACACCGCACCAAGGCAAGGACTCACAGAGAGGAGCACTGGGCCTGCCAGACCAGACCTTAGCTTAGCCTCTTAGCCGCAGTGTAAAATAGGGGCGATAAGGACCCGCGACTGCAGTAAACAGCCCGAACCAGGCCGGGAGGGTTATTTAGACCAGACAGGAACGGAGCGGGGCGGGCGGGTGCGAGGCTTGTTGAGGAACGTGCCCCCGAGGAGCAGTTTGCGCGCTGTGGGATCCTTGGAGAGGACTGGGACCCTCGGGGAGGTCTCCTGGCTGCCAGCTCTCCGCGCTAGGCACACACCGTCCAGCCGGCTGTGGTGAGACACCGTTGGAACGGGTGACAGAGACAGGGCGCGCGAGCCTAGGGCAGGAGGAAGTAGCGACAAAGGGCAAAGGGAGAGGTCCAACGGCCCAACCCCAGGTGGCCTCGACCTCCCCGGGACTCCGCGCAGATGTGAAGTATTGCGGGGGCTCACCCTCATATGTGCCCCCCACAATGTAGGGACTCTTTGGGTCTGCGGCTGCTCGACCCTGCAGCGCCTGGCCCGGGGACAGTAGCTTCTGCGATCAGTGTCCAAGCATCCTGCAGCTACTTCCCCGGGGTCACCGGAGGGAAGAACCTGCTCAGAGTCAGAGGAGCAGCCCAGCTCCAGGTGGGGATCAGGCTCACTGGGGGGGCTGGGTAGGAGGGACCGGATGCGGAGGGGGAGAGGGCTGCGCTGTCTCCCGAGGTGACTGGTGTACCAGGGAGCCAGGGAGGCTGCACAGGGCAGGTGCTAAGGTGAGGAGACACCAGAGCAGCATGGGGTGCAAGAAGCTGGGGCCTCTTCCTTTTAGGCAGTTGCCAATGATGACAGTTTACCCTCCGGGTCTCGCTCCTGCTCCCCTCCCCCCATGCAGGCAGCTCCGTGCTCAGGACACCTGACACCACCTCCTCCAGGATGCTCTGTAAGCGCCTCTCCAAGTGTTGGAGTCAGGCGCTTTCTCTGAGGCCGGCCTGGAGGGCTGAGAGCCTGGAGCATCCCTAGCTGGGCCGTCAAGGTTTCTGAGGGGAGGAACCTGCGTCCTGACGTGCCCGGATGCTGCGCCCCACATCGTCCCTTCCTGGCAGGCAGGTTTTCTTCACCTATTTTTACAAATTTGGTAAAACAGCATTTGAGTTTGAGAACCGTCCTCAGCTCACACAGGTGGAGTGGCCCTGCCAGGATTTGATTCTGTAGATGGTGCGTTGAACCAGCACACGATGGTGCCTCCTCAGCATGCAGGCATCACGGATGACCATTTTTATGGTCCTCGGGGTACTTAGCACCATGGGCACCTACAGTGAGCACACACACTGCCTGCTGGGAGGTCTTTCTCATTCGGTTCAACTCAGGTGTCACCACTGGCCACGATGGGCCTCGGTCTCCTAGGAGATGCAGAGCAGGGGCTGCTGTTGTCAGAACAGCTCCGTAGGGATTTCTTTTCTAATTGAGCCTTGCAGCAAACCGTGAAGCTCTCTGTGACTTGTCTTCTCCCAGGGCCAAGGACAGGTGGGCACAGGGTCATCCTGGCCTAAACGCTTTCTGCCCCAAGGGCACCAACATCTCTTGTAGTAATTCCAAAGACCAGCTTTCAGGGTCCTGGCCAAAATGTACAATTTATCAATATTAACTTTTCCAGTACAGTAGCAGGATATGTATCTCCATATATTTAGGTCTTTTAAAATTTTTTCTCAGCGATGTTTTGTAGGAGGGTCCACAAACTATGGCCTATAGGCTAAATTTGGCCCCAGTTGTTTTTATAAGGCCAGTGACGAAGTATGGTGTTAACATTTTTAAAGAGGTTTTTAAAAATAAAAACAAAGAAGAATATTTGAAAGAGACCATAGGTAACTCACAAAGCCTATAATATTTACTATCTGGCCCTTTAAGAGAAAGTTTCCAGCCGCTGTGTAGTTTTCTGTGTATACATCTTGTGCAGCTTTTGCTAATTTATTTCTAAGTTTTTTATGGTTTTTGTAAATGCTATTGCAAAATATATCTTTTCAATTTTAGCTTTCAATTGAACATTGGTACTATACCGAAAATACATTAAAAAAACAGATTGACTTGTATACTGACACCTTAGTAAATTCACTTTTGATTTCTGGTAGCTTCTTCAGCGATTCCTTAGGATTTTCTATATACACGGTAATGTTTTACATGAATCGTGTTGATATGAGCAAAGCTGCTTTAACTTTTCTGTTTTAATCTGGATGCCCTTTAATTCTCTTTCTTACCTTGACATTTGCAGGGACCAACAATTGTCAGCATACACCATCAGGCCTTTCTCTTCTAATTGAGCCTTGAGGCCAACCGCACTGTCTGTGATGCACAGCAGGTGGGTGCAGCAGCCACCCTGGCCGGAAAGCCTCGTGCCCCAAGGGCACTGACGTCTCGTGATAATTTCATAGACCAGCCGTCAGAGTCCTGGCTGAAACTGACAGCTTACCAATACTAACTTTCCACTCCACTATCGGACACACACACATGCACACACACACACACACACACACAGAGTTACACACGTCTTGGCATATGGTAGTATTCAGAAAAAAACAATTGCTTTATATATATATATCGACCTTATATAGCAGCAGTTGCTAAATTCACACCTTTCTTCTTGCGGCATCTTTCTAGGCTCTACAGGATTTTCTACAAACACAATCATGATTTGTATGCATTTAAGGAAATTTTACTTCTTACTTTTTAATTTGTGTCTTTTATTTCTTTTTCTTGCATTCTACATTTGCTACAACCTCCAGTAAAATGTGGAGTACATGTACAGACAATGGACATCATTTTCCAGTTCCTGATCTTCGGAGAAAAGTGTTCAGTGTGCCGCTAACTGAAGTTTTGTTTTTGATGTGCACATTACCACATAAAAGAAATTCCCTCTAATTTCCACTTTGTTAAAAGATTTTTTTGGAAGGAACATTAAATTTCGTCAATTAATTTGTCCACAGCTATTGAGATAATCACTTGGCTTTACTCCTTTATTTTCTGAATATGATGAATTACATTGATTTTTTCATAATCACTTTTTTGAGCTATAATTCACATACCATACAATTCACCCATTAAAGTGTAGAATTCAAGGGCTATTAGTATATCCACAAATATGTGCAAAAACCACCACAGTCCATTTTAGAACATTTTCATCACCCCAGAAAGAAACCCTGCGCCCCTTAGCTATCACCTCCCAATGCCCCTGTGTCCCCTTGTCCCGGGCAAACGCTAATCTACATTCTGCGTGGAAAATCTCTGGACTTGCCTATCTGGAGGTTTCATGTAAATGGAATCATAGAATTTGTGGTCCTTTGTGGTTGGATTCTTTCACTCAGTGTATTTTTTTTTATTGTAGTAACATATACGTAACATAAAATTCATCACTTTCATAATTTTTAAGTGGCATTAGGTACATTCACATTGTTGTGTCACCATCACCAGTCTCCATCTCTGGAACTTTTTCCTCCTCCCAAACCAAAACTCTGTACCCATTGAACAATAACTCCCCTCAGCCCCTGGGAGCCTCTATTCTACTTACTGTCTATATGGATCGGCCTATTCCAGGAACCTCGTGGAAGTGGAATCATACAATATTTGTCCTTCCGTGCCTGGCGTATTTCACTTGACATAATGTTTTGCAGGTTTATTTAGGATGGAGCATGGATCAGAATTTATTTCTTTTTAAGGCTGAATAATATTCCATTGCATGTATATATGACATTTTGTTTATCTGTTCATCTGTCGATGGACACTTGGGTTGTGAATGTCTTTTTGGCTATTGTGAATAATGCCACTGTGAACATGGGTGGACAAATAGCTGAGTCTCTGCTTTAAATTATTTTGAGTATATACCTAGGAGTGGAATTGCTGAATCATAAGGTAATTCTATGTGTAAATTTTTGAGAAACTGCCGTAATGCTTTCCCCTCAGCTGCATGATTTGTCACTCAAACAAGCAATGAACAAGCACTCCAATTTCTCCACATCCTTGCTGACATTTGTTATGTTCTCTTTCGTTGCTAACAGTCACTCTAATAGATGTGAAATGGTGTCTTGTTTAGGATTCAGTTTGAATTTCCCTATGATAAGTGATGCTGAACATCTTTTCATGTGCTTGTAATTTGTATATTGTCTTTGGAGAATGTCTGTTCAATGCCCATTTTTCAGTTGGTTTATTTTTTTTTGTGGTTGAATTGTAGGAGTTCTTTATACATTTTGGATATTGATCCGTTATTAGATATATGGCTTGCGAATATTTTCTCCTGCTCTAGAGTTGCCTTTTCATTCTCTTGATAGTGTATGTACAGAAGTTTTAAATTTTGGTGTGAAGTCTAGTTTATCTATTTTTTTCTTTTTTTGTTTGTATTTTTGGTGTCATATCTAATAAATTATTCCCAAATCCAATATCAGAAAGCTTTTCCCATGTGTCCTTCTAAGAGCTGTATACTTTGAGCCCTGTGTTTGGGGCTATTTCTGTTCCCACCATCATTCGGAGCACCTGGGGTGTTTGTGGCCAGAGCCAGAAGGGACACTGTACGTTTTTAGGAAGATACTTCTGTTCTAGGTTGTTAACCCCTTTTTTTCGTTAGTTTTTGTATATGGTATAAGGTAAGGGTCTCACTTCATTTCTTGCAGGTGGATATCCAGCTCTATCAGCACCATTTGTTGAAAGGACTGTCCTTTTCCCCATTGAATGGTCTTGGCACCATTGTCAAAGATCACTTGACCCTACAAGTGAGGGCGTATGTCTGGGCTCTCTCTTCTATTCTACTGGTCTGCATGTCTGTCTTTATGCCAGTAGCATGCTGTTTTGATTAATTTCTCTTTGTAGTAAGTTTTGAAATCAGCAAGTGTGGCTCTCAAACTTTCTTCTTGTTTTTCAAGATTGTTTTGGCTACTCAGGTCCCTTGAGATTCCATAGGAATTCTAGCATGGGTTTTTCTACTCCTGCAAAAAAGTCATTGGGAATGTGTGACTGTAGTAGAATGCCTGGCCTAAGTCTAATTTAAAGAAAAAGATCCAAAAGAGATATTCACACATTTAAAAAAGACTAAAATTGTCTTTGCACACAGCAGGGATGATGTGGCCTACAGTGAGGTCAGACGGTGGGGGAAACACAGGGCAGAAGCAAGAGTGAGTCACCCCATCTCTGCCTCCTGGGCCGCCGTCCCTTGCAGACCTCCGAACGAAGTCAGCACGTGGAGTTGCAGAGTGTGGCTACGTACGTGTCCTATTTACTGAGTCCTGTGAAACTTTGAAAAGTTGTCTGGCTCAACCTGTTGCCACTCACACAAGTCAATTCTTCACAGATTAGTCAGAGAACAAAGACGTGCGAGCAGGGGACGAATTAACATGAAGAAGGCTTTATATAGTTAACCTGGCAAAGAAAGTGAAAGGACCATGAAGACACTGGGTAAGGGGAGAGGGGCAGCTGTAGGCAGCAGGGGGAGGGGAGGTCCTACCAGTCCCAACGCTAGAGGAAGACTGGTCCCGAGCTTGGGTCTTCCAGGCTGGTAGTCGAAACTAGAGCGTGGTGTGGTTGGTACTTACAGATCTCTCTCTTCTCTCCACAGCGGAACTTCCCAAGCCAGTGTATCGGCCTCTGACCAGCCTCATCTTAACCCATCTCCTATGGCATGTACAAAAGGACCTTGAGGTGTGGGGCCTCTGCTTGCTATAGGAAGAAAAAGAGGTTAAGTTTGTGTGACGTAACTGGAATGGGCTGAGCCTCTTCCTAGCAGAGTGAAGTTCACTCGTGGGAGACACTGGCCATCTGCCACCATGTCTAGAGGAAACTTTTGCATCTGGGCCGTTGAGTTCCTGCCTCTTTCACTAGAAGAAAATGAATGAACTGGCGATTTACCACTTGCATCTGGGCAGGTGAGGAGAGTGCCTTAAAAAAGAGGCTGCTGTTGGCCAGGTCCACCACAGAGGCAGTTACTCTAACCAGAGGCAGGAGCAAAGTGTGCCTGAATCGCAGGTATTTTCTCAGTGGATTTGGCTCCTACAAAGCCAGCAGGCGGTATCCTGGCTGGCTAGGCCCCAGGTGTCTGACTGAAGGCTAGAACAGAAGTATCTTCCTAAAAACGTACAGTGTCCCTTCTGGCTCTGGCCACAAACACCCCAGGTGCTCCGAATGATGGTGGGAACAGAAATAGCCCCAAACACAGGAATGGTGCCGTCTCCTCCCACTGCACCTGGCGGTGCACCAGTGCCCTGGACTGGAAGGTCCCTCGTGCTCTGACTGGATTCACAGGTGTGGTGCCAGCCCCTCCGACAGTAACAGCTGTGCTCCCCTAGGTGTCTGAGAGAAGGCTGGAACAGAAGTGTTTATCAGCCAGGTGGGCCCCAAGTGCTCTGTCCATATGCAGGAAGAGAACTAGGTGCCTCAGACGTGGAATTGGGTTTGGGGACAGGCATAATGGCCTCAAAGCTGCCGCTACCCAAAGGGGCCTCGGAGCTGTTGGTGTACTCCCACTGCTGTGGGGGCCCCTTCTCTGAGAGTCCTGCCTTTGATCACTGTTTGATCATCCTCCATCACAGTTATGCTGCTGTCCCTTCTCACTACACACGTGTGCTTCCAACAAATAGAACCCAGGTTCTCTGACTGCAGGTGGGAACAGGCACAGGTGTGGTGTTGGAAACTTCAATGCTGCAGACGTCTTCTGGTCAGGTGTGTCCCAGGTAGTCTGACCGTAGGCAGGAACAGAAGCATCTCCAGCACAGTGATGTGCTGGCTCCTTCCCCTGCACTGATACGCTCCAGCAGCACCGCACGCATAAGAT
Organism: Equus przewalskii; assembly: GCF_037783145.1. Taxonomy (NCBI): domain Eukaryota; kingdom Metazoa; phylum Chordata; class Mammalia; order Perissodactyla; family Equidae; genus Equus; species Equus przewalskii. Next base: position 5,961,748 of record NC_091839.1, read on the forward strand.
CTAAGAAGTGCCTCCCGGCACGCATTTATTCTCAGTGGTGCCGTCTCCTTCAATAGGAACAGGCGCGCTTTGGCTGGGCGGGCCTCAGGTGCTCTGACTGCAGGCAGGAAGGAAAGGTCTTGCAGAACAGGTTTCCACTCCACACAACTGGACTTTCTAATTGCAACAAGGGTGCTGTAGGCTGACAGCATCCTGGTGCTCAGGTCAAAGTATCCCCAAACATGACCTGTAGTGTTCTCCTCAGCCTTTCTCCAAAGCTGGGTGCCCCAGACATGGAACTGGGCTTTGGGACAGACACAATGACCCCAAAGCTATGCTACCCAAAGGGGCCTACATGCTGATGGTGCGCTCCCACTGCTGTGGGGGCCCCGCTCTGAGATCCCTGCCTTTTGTCACTGTTTGATCCTACTCCTGCTATGCTGTCCCTTTTCTGTGAGCTCCTAGGGCCACCATCTCAATCTCTTTTAAGCAAGGATCTGGGAACAGACTGGATGGCCCAGGCCTCTTATATGCGACCTTGTGCTCAGGGAGCAAAGGGAGGAGAGTCGCTTTGGCCTTGGAGAGGGGATCTGTGCTTTTCCTGAGTGGCACATCTTTGAAGTGCAAGGATACAGAATCATCATTCTGAGGGGCCCACCAGGACACCAAGGGAAGGACCTCAGAGATGAGTGCTGAGCCTATCAGATAGGATAGGGCTCTTGGGGGTGATATAAAACTGAGGTGGGTAAAGGCTCTGGGTCTGGGGAGAACCTCCCGGGGCTAGGGTGAGGAGAGGCACAGGCGCTGCCAGAAGGGGGAACAGACCAGGCAGGGGGAACAGGGAGGGCGATGGCTGGCCTGGCATGGGGGCTGGGCAGAAGAGACACTTGCTAAGGAAGTTGCCCATGAAGGGCGGTTTGTGCACTGCTGGGTCCTGGGAGTGTGGTGCACAATTTGGAGAGCTCTCCTACCTACCTGCTCCTCCCAGGTGAACCATGCACTGTTCAGCCTGATGCTTGTGACACAGCATCAGAATGTGTGACAGAGGGAGGGGGCATGCCCGCAAAGAGCAATGAAGAAAAGGTATGAAAGGGCAAAGGATGAAGCTGAGCTGCCCAGCCCCAGCAGAATTGTCTAGCACTTAGAGACAGCCCTTGGCAATTGTTTGGCATCAGACACGCCCCACCGTATGAAGGACTATTCAGGACTGTAGATTCCAGGAGCCTGCATAACTGTCAGCCCCTAGGTCTCCAGGTGTGTAGGTTCCTCAGAACCTGACCCAGGGACAGCAACCAGTGTCTATGAGTTTCCCAGCCCTTTTCCCTGGGGTCAGGGTAAGACAGAGCCTGCTAGTGCCAGAGCAGCCTAGGTCCTGCCAGGGTGGGGGCTTGCGCGGGGGAGTCAGGGTAAGAGACAGGGGCTTGGGGCAACAGGAGCCAACTCTGTTTGTGCCGTCACTAGTGTGCCCAGATGTCTCAGGATGGCGACGGGAGGCTGTGTACTAAGGCAGGGAAGACGGACAGAGCAGCGCGGGTGCGACTTACTCCAGACACTTCCATTCAGGCAGCCACCTCAGACGCATCAGTTTACCCCCACTCACTCCCCTTCTCGTGCTAGTAGCTCAGGGCTACCAGACATCACCTCCTTCAAAGACCTCTCTGTCACAGCTCCAAGTCCAGGAGCAGGCGTGCTCTCAGTGGCCTCCCTGGAAAGGCACAAGTCCCCAGTGTCTCCAGAATTTTCTGAGGTGGAGCTGCGGTGCCCTGACCTGCCCGGATGCTGCACCCCACAATACCCTTTCCAGGGAGGCAGGTTCTCTTCACTTGTTTCTACAAATTTTACAAATTACAAACAGCATTTAACTCTTCGAACCCTCCTCAGGTGGCCCACATGGTAGTGGAGAGGCCAGGATTTGAACCCAGTCCATCCGATTCCAGAGCTCATGCATTAACCACCCGACTCTGGTGCCTCCTCACCATGCAGGCATCATGGTTGACCCTTTTTATTGTCCTCAGGGGACTTAGCACCATGGGCACCTACAACGAGCACACGCACTGCCTACTAGCAGGTCTGGATTGGTTCAACTCCTAAGGCACCCACAGGCCACGCTGGGCTCCGGTATCCTCGGAATCTTCTGGGAGCTCTGGAAAGGAGGACACAGCACCAATTGTCAGCATCACCCCTTCAGGCATTTCTTCACTAAGGGAGCCACGCAGCAAACCACACAGCTGTCTGTGAGCTTTCTTCCCCCAGGTGCAGGATCCACCCTGGCTGAAAAGTCTTATGTCCCAAGGACACCAGCGTATGTTGTAATAATTCCATGGATCCACTTTAAGGACCCTGATCGAAATTAACAACTTTCCAATCTTAAATTTTCCATTCCATCAAAATGGTACATATTTCCTTATATTTAGGACTTTCAGATTTTCTCTCAGAAAACACTTTGCTGTAGGGATTGACAATTAACAGCCCATGGGCCAAGATTGTGCCGCAGCCTGTTTTTGTAAAGCCAATGAGCTGAGGATGGTGTTAACAACTATTAAAGTTTGTTAAAAAAAAAAAAAAAAGAAAGAAAAGGAAAAAGAAGAAAAAGAAAAATGGAGAATATGCAACAAGACCATATGTAACCTGCAAAGTCTGTGTTATTTATTATCTGGCCCTTTACAGAAAAATTTGCCAACACCTCTTTTGTAGTTGTAGTGGTGTTAGACAACACTTGCTAATCTATTCCTAAATTTCTTCTATGCTATCACAAATGGTACCTTTTAAATTTTAGTTTTCAATTATTCATTGGTAGAAAATACAACTGATTTTTATATGTTAACCTTGTATGCTGGATTTTGTCATTTTTGTAGTGAAGTGTTTAAGCACACTTTATATAAAGATATTTCTAACAATCTATTTTCAAGATTCATTCAGCAGGTGTTATTTTAGTGAATGGAAGTAATACCCATTCTGTAGAACTTGTAGTAATTACTTCTAGTATTTTCTTTGTAGATTCCTTAGGATTTTCTAAACACACAATCATGTTTTCAACAAATAAAGATAGTTTTACTTCCTTTTTATTCTGTAGCCTTTTATTTATTTTTTATACCTTTATATTTGCTATAATTACAGTAAAATGTTGAGAAAAGGTAGAGCTAATAGGCGTCTTTTTCCCACTCCTGATCTTAAGGGAAAAGTGTTCAGCAAGCGATTAAATGAAGGTTCGTTGCACTTTATCACTTGAAGGAAATTTCCTCTAATTACTATTTTGCTGAAAGAGATTTTCTATTTCCTCTAATTACTATTTTTTGAAAGGGATGTTCAATTTTGTCAATTACTTTGCCCACAGTTTTAAGATAATCACATGGCTTTTCTCCTTTATTTTCTAAATGTGATGAATTACTTTGACTGCTTTCTGAGTGTTAAACCAAACTTGCACGCCTGGGACAAATCCCATTGGTACTCCTAGATCATCATTTTATATTTGGTTGGATTAGATTTCCTAAAATGTAGTTAAAGATTTTTTATCTCTGTGTTCATGAGGGATATTGAACTGTGAATTTCTTTGTCATTAGGTTTGGTATTAGGATAATGCTGGCCTAGAAGAATGAGTTAGGAAAAATTTCCTCCGTCTCTACTCTCTGAAAGATTTTATATAACACTAGTAAAATATTGTCCTTACAAGTCTGATAGAATTCACCAGGAAAACCATCTGGATCTTTAGTTTTCATCATGGAAAGGAGTTTAGAGTCACTTGGCCACTTGTTGTCCTTTTAATATCTGTCAGATCTGTAGTGATGCACCCCTCTTTATTCCTGATGTTGGCCATTTGATTTTTTCCTTTCTATTTCTTGATATAACTTGCTAGAGGTTTATCAGTTTTATTAATCTTTTAAAAATCCACTTTTAGCTTTGTTAATTTTCTCTAATACACATTTTCTATTTCTACTCTTCTACTACTTCTTTATCTCTCCTGACTTTGGTTTTAATTTACTCTCCTATTTCTCTAATCTTAGGATGGAAAACTAAATCTTTGTTTTAAAATCTTATCTTTTGATACAAGCACTTAACTCTGTAACATTCTCTTAAGTACTGCTTGAGCTACATCTCAAAAATTTTGATTTGCTGTGTTTTAGTTATCATTAAATTCAAAATGTTTTCTAATTTTCCCAATTTCTTCTTTGACCCATTGGTTAAATAGAAGTTTGTTTTATTTATGCATATTTGAATATTTTCTAGATATCTTACTGGTTTTGATTTCTACTTTAATTCTATTGCTGTCAGGTAAAAATACTCTGCATGATTTCTCTCTCTTAAAATTTGCCAAGACATTTTTTTTTTTGCCCAGTATATGCTTATCTTCATGAACATTCCACGTACAGTTGAAAAAGAATATGTATTCAGTTATTTTTGTGTATAATATTTGCTATTTTATTTATTTTATAATTGCCAATTAAATGAAGATAAATCTTCTATGCTCTTACTTGTTTTTGTCTACCTGTTCTAATAAATATTGTGAGAGGGTTGTTAAAATCTCAAACTATTATTGTAATCTGTCTACTTTAGTTTGGACAGTTTTTGCCTTATATATTTTGAAATTCTGATATTAAGTGCATAAACATTTAAGATATTTTTATCTTCCTAGTGAATTGACCCTTTTGTCATTAGAACACGTCCCTCTGTATAGCCAGTAACAATCCTTGTCTTGAAATCTGATTTGACTGATGTTAATTTAGCCCCATCGTATCTGTTATTCTTAGAATGACCAGCATCCCAGGTTGCCAGGAAATGTCCCGCTTTCAGCCCTGTAGTCCCACATCCTGGAAAAACTCTCAATTCCTGGCAAAATGGGAACGTTAGTCACCGTTGTTATCCTAGTGTTCGCATGGTATATCTTGTTACATCATTTTGTTTTCAACCTCATATAAAACAAATATAGTTGGGTCTTGCTTTTGCTCATCCAGTTAAGGAAACTCTGCCTTTTAAATGGCGTGGTTGGTCCAATTATATTTAATGTGATTACTTATTTGGTTGCATTCAAATCTGCTATCTATGTAGTGTAGAATAATTCCAGGTGCTTCACATCCTTGCTGACATTTGCAATGGCAGATTTTTTCAAATTTATTCTGGTGACGTGTAGTGGTATCTCACTGTGGTTTTTTTATTTCCCTCGTTACTAACAATGCTGAGCACTTTTCGTGTACTTATTGGACATTAGTGAATATTTTTTGGTAAGGGATTGATAACATTTACTTTCTAGGGTTGCTTTAAGAGATTTTGAACATTGCATAAAGCATAATGTTAGTACACAATAAATGCCAAGTATTGTTGTTACTTTTACTGTTATGACTGGGTATTGCTTTCAGTTGTGGTGGATGCCATGTCCTCTTGCTGACACACTTCTCTCCATGCTTGGTAAGGCACAAATTCCTTCATTTTCCACAGGAACCACTGCCATCACTCCAATATGGACAGCAGACTTTTATTGAAATTTTAAGGTAATGGTAGGAGACGACAGGACAACATAGGCAAAAATTAAACTTTGAATAGAAGACTTTGCTATCCTAAAATTCTATTAGCCATTTCCCACCCTGAATTTCTCACTGGCCATGACCATCCATTGGCCCCCACAATGTCCTTTACTCTTGGGACCCTTCTTTCTCCTCAGCTTCTCCTTGCACCTGTCTCTTCTTGGAACCCTTCTCTCCAGAACTTTGCATGGAAACTCAAAATTCCTCTCTTCCTGTTATACTAAGCAATTCAGCTTTCTGTATATATATTTTCTTTTTTTTCCAGAAAATTCCTTGGAGTTGAAGAAGAGAGTTTCAACTTTAATAGTCAAACATGATCATAAAGGTGTTTTTCCAAAATAAGGCTCCATTTCCAACTTTTAAACTTTGCCACTCCATTGGAATACAAAAATTGCTATAGTTAATTCCTGTTTTAAATGATTGAGTTTTTCTTACTTTTACATACTTAGGTGTTATTAGTCCCATTTTACGGGTAGGACAGCTGAAGATCAATGAAGTTAAATGACTTTCTAAGCTTTAACAACCATTAAGGGATGGGAGTTGAATTCAAATCAAGATGTGTCTGACTCTAAAGATCATTCTCCCCCATCCTAAACCACACTCTCGGCATGTAACCTCTGAGCCTCTGCTCTCTCTCTCTCTTGTCTTTTTCCCCTGAATTTAAGTCCTAATTCAATTTTATCTTGGGTCTTTATCCTAAGTACAACAGTATCCTTTGCCACATAAAATCGTATGACGTGGGAAGTCACCAAACATCTGAGCCTTGGCAACTTATTCATGAGATGGCATCAACACCAGCTACCTCATCGCTGCTGGAGGAATTTGCCGAAATAACACATATTCCAGGGCTCTACAAGGAGTTAGACACCACTTTAATTCTAGCAATACAATAGATTAGGAGCTGCTCCAATTGTAACACACCTAAAATGCTACACAATCCGTGTTTAGAGAACATCTTAATGCGTAACTGAGCTGGTAGTAAAGGAAAGGAATTCCTCAGAGTATAGAAAGGGCGAGACCACGTAAATCTATGGAGCTAAGTGAGAGCTGAATCTGCTTTTACCCTGGAGTGTCTATCCATCCCTACAGGCTCAGAATCTCATTTTTAACAGGACATGTGTGCAGAGGTAGGAGATAAGCCTGGTCAGCTTGGAAATTCCCACTTAAAGTGGAGATTTCCAAAAGATGACACATTCATTAAGTAAATTGGAAAAACCAAAACCTATCTGACAAGAATGATGATGAAGATACAGATACATGGTGGCCTTGGATCCAGGTGGAAAGGACAAAAAGAAATTCCTCCTTTGAGAATTTCTAACCAAAGCCATCACCTCCATAGACTTGGAGCTGGATATCACACTATCCAACAGTTCCAAGTCAATCGTTTTGTTTACAGTAGTCCTGGGTTAGTAGTGTCCCCGCATGTCACACATATGCACGCAAAAGAATTTTTAAAGGACTATGGGCGCTTCTGTAACTTGTGGTCTGTTTCTCAGTGTGGACACAGAGCAAAACGCAATCCTAAATATCAGCGGTCCTGTCTAACACCACTCAGGTCCTAGGGAAGTGTTTCTGCATGTCTCTTGCTCTATGTCCTGGAAACAAAAGGCATTTGTGTCCCGCTTTCAGGAATATCTGTAGATTTTACCACTGCGAGTGTCTGAGATGGACACTGCTATGGAGTACAGAAGCTTTATTTTTTTCAAATCCTTCCGCTCAGACAGCATAAGTGCAATAGTTTTCTGCACAAGAAATTATCCTTTCCCCATGGTGCCCAGCATCTATTTTTATTACTTCTTTTCATGTTTCAATTCATGGTTTTGTATATGTTCACAAATTAGTGCAGTATTTATAATAGTTGCGTATGACAGGTGAAGAATGTTTTGAAATATTCAACAACTCATATTTCTCTTCTATTTGATATATGTAAGTCCAGATAGATCATGCATAAAACACAGCACCAACTCTTTCCAATGTGTTTTGTTTTGTGGGGCAAAATTATGCTCAGAGACTGAGACTGTCTCTGCCGCTGGTTTATTTAACACAGGTTCTCTGTGAGATTTATAATAGTTTCACAAGCCAGTAGCACACAGGATAATGTCTCTTAATAAGCCAATAAAGAAATAACATAACATACTCCAAACCAATGATATAGATTAATCACACTATTGTTCCAGGCAAGGGGAGGTGAAAGGAACAAAGTCCAAATCTCGTTCAAGGTGTACCTTTTTATACGAGTGGGCACTCGGGAGAGAAAGCTTGACCGACGGAGAGCTGACATCCACCTGCCAGCGCAAAACCAAAGTGAAAAGTCCTTGTTGCCAGAGTATGCCGCTAGGGAACAACAGCGTGTGTTGGCCAGCCGGCTGATCGCCTTCATGTGTCCACTGAGCAGTTTGTCACCACTACCGACCCTTACCACGGTCGAAGCAAATGCCCCAAGGTCTTTGGAGAGCTTAACTCAGCAGAGTGTTGCCTTGCTCAGACTGACACTCTTGGATATTCCTCACAAACTCTGGTTATTTGTAGTCTCAATGCCCCTTTGCCATAGTCGCTTCCCCACATGTCCTTACTGCTAAGCCCCTAGCAGTGTTCCTCATGGGCTGAGTGCTTGTCAACAACGACAGACGAGGGGGTGACATCCTTACACAGCTTATTTCACTCTTACAGCAGCACAACTTTGTTTTATTTTGTCTTTGTCATAAACAAGTGTGTTAAAACAATTGCACTTAAGTCATAAACAATCAGATTTGAAATCTTATTAAGCCAATACACAACACATTGGCAACGAGATGGACACAGAACGCTGTCATTGTGAATAGTTTCATTTTTATGAAAATGTTTCATATTTAACTTTCAGAGAACTATAATATAGATGTATTTAAATATTTTTTGTTTAAAATTTGATAATCATAATATAATTTGTATTTTGCCGTCTAATTTTAACAGATAATTTTGAAGTTTTTAAGAGAAAAATAACTATTTTTGTGAGTATATCTAAAAAGTCAATTTGATTTTCACTTTTTACATTTACTTTAGATTTTTGATGAAAATATACATAAACTCTTACACTTTAGATTGTTATTGTTAATAAAACACATTATATGCAAAATCCTGATTATAACATAATAATAGGTAATTTTGTTGAAATGTTGGCAAGAAAAATAAATAATATAGAGTAGAAAAATGAGTTTTTTGTGACTAATCTAAGCTTCACCAGCCCATCAAGAGAACAACTTGACATGCATAATAATAATGAAATTCACTCATTTGATATTTTGATGACTTTGTCTTATAAAAATTATAGATTTCTAAATATTCATTGATTCTGTCATTACAAGTTACATTTATCAAGATTGAAAGGTAGAACACAATGTATTTGACAGTATTTTGGCTTAATTTATTGTTTTAAAAAAATTAGACATATGGTATGAGGCCATCCTTTTCTACTCTCGCCCTGGTCTTTCTGTTAAGAACAAGAGCAGTCAGGCCTCTGGCAAATGCAAAGCCAATTCTTTCCTGGAAGGACCCATTAAACTCCAGCCTCAAATAATTCCACAGAGAAAGATCCAAAGATTATGATCTCACAATAAAAAATAAAAATCCCCCAAAACAAGAGGAAACAGGCTACCATGATTGAGAGAAAACCACACACACACACATGCACACACAAAATCTGGCCATCTAAAACTGGTGATACTTGAGTTATCAGATATAATACAAAATAAATTGTTTTTAATATGGTTGCTGTTTGGAAGTTAAAAGATTAAAGTTAAGAGATATAGATTATCCAACAAATGCCTGAGTTCCAGAAGGAGGTAATTGAGAGAAGAGGGAGTGATAGCATATCCGTATGGAAATCTGATCTGTGGCAATGGGGACTAGGCAGATAAGTTGAGAAAAGATAGATAATAAACTGAGCTGGAATAATTGATTGCTTATCATGTGGGAAAAAAAAATTCAGATCACATTTAGAATTCAATTATAGATGTCTGAAGTACTTAACTACGAAGTGTAAAACTTTAGAAGAAAATAGACAAAAATATTTTGTGACCTCAAGATAAGAAAGGGTTACCTAAATAAAAGACAAAGAGCATAAACCATAAAGGAAAGTACACATAAATTAAATTCAAGGACTCTGTTCATCAAAGATGTTGAAAAGAGAGTGAAGAGACACACCACAAACTGGCAGAAGATATTTCCATCACATGTAGCTGAAAAGGATTATTGTAAGGAGCACTAATGAATCAATAAGAAAAAGATACACAGCCCAACAGAAATCTGTCCAAAATATACAATTAGGCATTTTAGAGAAAGAGAAACTCAAACAGCCAATAAACATAAAAAGATATCTAACCTTATTAGTATTCCTAGACATGCAAATTAAAACCATATTGAGTTATTATTTCATATCCACCAGGTTGGCAAAAATTTTAAAGTTGGGTAATAAAACTGTGCACCATTACCCAATAAAGTTGAATGTGCACATATTGTATGTCCTGATAATTTAACTCCTACAAGTCTAGGTCCTGGGTAAACTGAGTGTGTTTGGCAGGCAGCTCTGTTCATAATATGAAAAACTTCAAAATAGTAAATGAATAAATAAATTATGAATGTAAAAATACTACGCGTAAGTGAAAACAAATAAATTACAAGTGTCCACAATAATGTGGTTGCATCATAAAAGCATAAAGTTGAACTAAGGGAAAATGTTGCAAGTAAATATATATAGTAAGATTCTGTTTACATAAAGGTGAAAAACAAATAAAACTAAACAATTATATATTTGGGAAAGCAAACCATCATGGAAAACTTTTTTTTTTTTTTTGCTGAGGAAGATTCACCCTGAGCTAACATCTGTGCCAATCTTCCTCTATTTCGTATGTGGGTTGCCACCACAGCATGGCCACTGATGAGTAGTGTAGGTCTGCCTCCTGAGAATCGAACCCAGGCTGCTGAAGTGAAGCATGCCGAACTTAACCACTACTCCACAGGGTTGGCCTCAATGGTGAAACTATTTTTAAAAGCAAGCATGATTAGCAAAAATACTACAGGATAGTGGCATGAGGGTGGACTGGGACTGAGTGTAACTGAGGAGACTGGGGGGGTTCTGTTCCTGACGCTCACCTGCATGGCACATTCATGGTTCTTCAGTTTTCATTATTCTTTAAACTGTTAATATACATGGTACATTATCTTTCTTTTTTATGTATGCTATGTTTAACTATAAAGACATATTTTTAAAATAGACGCAGTACAGATATGAGCAGGCTTTTATGGAAACTCAACCATAACATTGTTTTCATGGGAAAGAAGAGTTTTGAATTTCAAAAAAGCTGCAGTGTTGCAGTAAGTTGAGATATGTACAAACAGGCGTACACACACATACAAACCTACATACATGTTTAAATAAATACGAAAAAGTATTTTTTTGTTACGTCTTTGACATCTGAGGCCTTTTTCTTGGCACTAAGGGTAAAAAAAATCAGTAATTTTCATCGGATTTTTGTTTTGACACGTGTGCTCTTTAATCCCTGAGAACTCTGAAGATCACAGTGTGGCAAAAAAGGAAACTTGCTGATCTGAGAAAGAAGATCCCCAAATCGAAATGAATTCTAGCCTGTAATTTCTTGGGAGGAAAAATAACCAGAAAATGGGGAAAAGAAAGCATGGACTATCTGGCAAGCTGACGTGGAGCCTAGGGAAAAGAAAGACCCGTTCCCTCCAGAACATGTGCAGGTTGTACGTCCTTGCAAAGGTTCTGATTGTCCGGGCCACTGAGGTGTAGCCCAAGGCCAGAAGGTCGCCTCCTTCAGGACCCCAGGTCACAGTTCCGTGGAAACTAGTGGGCATTCAAAAGTCTATTAAAATGACTTGATTTGAAAATAACTTAGTTGTTAAATGCCCCTTGCACCTGTACCCCAAACCCAAGGATTGCCTTTTTTGCTCTCTCTTTGTTCAATGTCTGGCATTTATTTGTTAAATTGTGAAATGGTATCAGAAGAAAATGCAAACTTAGAGAAAAATATAACCAGGAAACTTGTAAACAGATTAGCATTTGATTCAAATGAGAGTCTCAGTTAAATTAACCTGGAAGATCTCAAACAGAAAATACCCAATATCTGCATAAGGAGGCATTACTGAAACTTTTTTTTACCCGCTGTCATGCATACCATCTTTTTCTCAGAGCATAAATTCGTATTAGCCTGCGAAAGCTGCTTTAACAAAGTACTACAGGCTGTGGGGCTTGTACAGCCATTGGTATCTTACGGCTCTGGGGGCTGGAAGACCCAGCTTGAGGTGCCAGCAGGGCTGGTTTCCGGTGAGCTCTGTCTTCTTGTTTGTAGGTGGCCGTCTCCTCACTGTGTCCTCGCATGGCCTTTCCTCTGTGCCCAGGGGCATCCCTAGCGTCTCTTCTTCTTTTTATCAGGTCACCAGTCCTGTTAAGTTAGGGCTCCACCCTTACCACCTCATTTAACCCTTAAATTACCTCATTAATGGCCCTGTCTCCAAATACAGTCAAGTTGGGAGTTAGGGCTTGAACACATAAATTTTGGGAAGATACAATTCAGTCCGTGAGAAAACGTAGCACAAGCTCCTTTAGAAAATGAAGATACAGAAGAATAAAAGGAGGGAGAAAATGTCCATTACCCAGGACAACATCACAAGTTTCTTCTGATCTACTTTCTTTACCTTTTTTGATACATATATATTCCTATTTTTCAAAAACTTACCATAACAAAAAAGGTTCATATCTTGTCTTTTTATTTTATGTATGCATGTTTAACATCTTTAAATGCTCTTCCAAAACACTATTTTTAATTATTACAAATCTATTCCACCATTCTTCTCGTTTTATTTGCAAGTGGCTTTATTTTATGGGGCATTAGATTATTTTCTGGAGATTATGAAATATTTTTATGAAATAAAATTATGAAATAATTTTAAAAATTATCTATTTATAAAAAATTCCTTGGTCATAGGGTAAAATCTACCTTACAGCCTTGGAAATATTTCTTTTAAGAATGATTATACTAATTTTCATGTCCACAAGGGTGTATGAGACCATGGGGCGGTCTCTACACTTTTGTGGAATTTTGTACTTAATATAGTTTTTAAATCTTTTTCCCAATTTGATAGGTGAAAATTGTACCACTTGTTTCTTTAATATTTATCATAATTATTATTATGGTTACTGAATATGTTTTTATTGTCTACTCTTGACTTTGTCTTGTTCTGACTACTCCCCTTCTGATCCACACAATCTTACTTCTTCCCAGACACTAAAATTTTTCAGCTGATTTCAAGCATTTATTCTTTTGAACGACCTTTAGATTGATCTTCATAGGAGTAAAGATTACTTTAGATTAATTTTGGAATAGTTGACATTCCTACAATGTCCGTTAACCTCGAGACCATGATTCAGTCTTTCATTTGTTCAAATTTTCTTTTATACTTCTCAATAAAATTTTACAAAAGTTAGTATGACCTACACGTTTAATGTTAAGTCTGGCAGAAGGACCAGCATTGGTAGATGTAAAATCAAGGTTTAGAACAGGCAAACAGGTAAAGTAAAACGCTTGATGGCCCATAAGTCAGCGAAGGGCCAGGACTCAACCGCCGGACCTCTGAGCTCCAAGCGTCAAGTCCAGCTCTCCATGTGTGAGCTTACTGCGCCAGCCTGGGCAAGAAAAGTCCGTGTTACTGGCTTTTCTGTTTTTTTTTTTTTTTTTGTGGGCCACGATCCCTGGCACTCCTCTCCTTTTTAGGAAAGGGAAGGTAAAATCTAGTTGTTCCATTTCGGCTAAAACCAGCCTAACCCAGCCCTGCCTTTTAGCCTCACAAATTGCCTAATCTGACCTGTGCCTTTAGCTGCACGACTATCTTACTGGTAGATACAATTTTCTGGTTTGAAGCTTTTGGAAGCAGGCTCAGAGGGTCAGGAAACTCGCCCCAGGTGGCACACCCTGCCAGCAAGAATGTATGGCCTTTAGGTGTCATTCCATGACACCAGCATTCCCTCAGATGTGCTCCGTCTATCCACTGCCTTCCTCTCTTACTCTTTGGCCATGACTGCCCGGGGGGTTGCGTCCCGCTCCCAGTGGCAGAACCCGAGAGCAGCAGTGGTACCAAGCTTCCTCGTGGAAAGGTCAGCCTCCCAGAGAAATGGCAGAAAATGGCAAACGTCACCGGCAGACTGAGAGGACTTGTGACACGTCCGCCTAGGTCATCTCCAGAGCCTACCTCAATTGCTGGAGTGGCCTTTTGGGGGATGGAGACCCCATAACTCTGATAAAGGCCAGAGTCAGAGACAGGCTGTCTGTGCTGTTCACGCACTTTTTAGCTTCCTGGGCTGGTGAAGTCTGGGGTGACATAAAAGTTACTTAACTTAATCCTCAAACAACCCCATTATCCAGATGAGGAAAGATAAAATGGCTTGCCTCTGATTATACAGCTAGTCAGTGATGAGGCCTCGATTTATGCTGGCTCTGTCTGACTCCAGTCCCCGTGTTCTCAGTGACCACCCCCGTCATTTCTCCTCACCCCCTCCCAAGGTCTCCTCTCCTGCCAGGTTGACTGCCATGCACCCCGCACAGCACACAGACCTTGGGCACACAGAGCTGAGCTGCTGTTGTTTGATTAGAATCAGTTTTTTAAGACTGAATCAGGTGCCAGCTTTAGGTAGGGAAAAGAAGGAAGAGAGATCTTGGGTTAGAAGCAAGGACATCAGAGGCAAAGATTCATCGCCACAAAGGGTTTAGCTTCAAAAGGACCTTTTATTAAAATGCGGCTTTAACCTGCTCGTTACTCTGAAGATCTTTTCCCTGCCGGTGGTGATGGTGTCCTGGGACAGAGTAAGACGAGGAGGACAGGAGGTGTCTCATGGGTGCGTCCTGGGCCCACAGCAGGGCTTCCCAGTCTCCTCAGAGGAGCAGCCATAACCCCTCTGCCAGCCTCCTACTCTCCTGTTCCTGCGATGTTAACATGACTTTGGCATAACAGAACAATGGCATTGTACACAGAACGTCAGACCTGCTTCCTTCAAAAATTAAAACATCCCCATGAGAAAAGTAGCAAAAGTAGATCATTCCAGATAAGAGTTCACATTTTAAACAGCAAATGAGGAGTTTCAATGGGAGATTGTCCCACTGTATAATAACCACAGAAATGTCATGTTTAAAAGCCAACATGAGAACCAGAAACGACAGGCACAGCAGCCACGTTCCTTTGCAGCTGAGTTGAGAGGTCAGAGATGGGCATGAGGCCTCCGGTGGGACGGGGCTGAACAGTGTGAGGCCAGCTCTGGGACCCCCTCACCCTGAAGGCAGGGCTGTGGGGAGAGCCGGACTGGAACGGAGAGACCTGGACGGCAGGTTCTGTTCTGCTGCCTCAGCTGGCGGTTAGGCCTCTGCGAGCCCCACGCGGATGTTTTAATTTTGCATTAGGGAAAAAATACCTTCCTAAATTGTTTTTATGCAAAAACGGTTGCTCAGCAGTGACACAGAAAAACACGCAACTTAGAATTGGAGACTAAAAGCTGGAAAAGGGCCCTAAAATTATAAATATTTACCAACCATGGAAGAGAAATAAAGATTGTAATGGGTGCCTTCTCTCTCTCTCTCCTGTATATGAGAGAAAGAAAGCAGTGGCAAGAAAATTCAGGCTCTTGCTGAAAGGCAGCAAAATCATTTCTAAGTAAAAGAGACAGGTTTACATGATAATTAGGAACTTCCTATTATCATCTAGAATTTTTATTCTGTTTATAGGGAGCTAGCAAGTCCCTAAGTAAATAAATTGATAAATTGAACATGGGACCAAGGCAATCAGCTGGCAGGTGGAGGGAAGAGTAGGGGGACCTGCTTTGCTCCCGGTGCACAGATGACGATGCTTTGGGATGAAGAAGCCAAGTGCCAGGACAGAGGGCCTCGACCTAGCATCACATTCCTCCCCGCCCGCACACTAAAGGGACCTCTTACCTTCTACAACTCGCTTTCAATTTCTGAAAGAGGAAGCAGTTTGGCTTAAAGCTGAAGACTTTTCCCTGCTGATAGGGAAGCAATATTTGCAAATCATATAGCAGATAAGGGGTTAACAGTCAAAATATATAGGGAAGATATATGAGAAATATATAACTCAGTAGCAAAAAAAAAAACCAATCCAATTAAAAAAGGGGAAGAGGATCTGAGCAGACATTTTTCCAAAGAAGATATACAGATGGTCAACAGGCACATAAAAGATGCTCGACACCTCATCACCAGGGAAACGCAAATCAAAACCACAATAAGATATCAGCTCACGCCTGTTAGGATGCCTGTTATCAAAAGGACAAAACATAGCAAATGTCGGCAAGGATGTGGAGAAAAGGGAACCCATGTGCACTGTCGGTGGGAGTGTAAATTGGTGCAGCTACTGTGGAAAACAGAATGAAAGTTTCTCAAAAAATTAAAAATAGAATTACCACATGATCCAGCAATTCTCCTTCTGGGTATTTACCTGAAGAAAACAAAAACACTAACTCAAAAAGCTATCTGCACCCGGGAGTTCACTGCAGCTTTATTTAGAACAGCCAAGATAGGCAAACAACATAGATGTCCATTGACAGATGAATGGACAAAGAAAATGTGGTGTGTACACATGCACACACACACACACACACACACACTGGAATATTATCCAACCCTAAAAAAGAATGAAATCTTGCTATTTGCAGCAACATGAACGGCCCTGGAGGGCATTATGCTAAGTGAAAGAAGTCAGACAGAAAAGACAAATACCATACAATCTCATTTACACGTGGAAACTTAAACACAAAACAAGACAAACAAACAAAGAACAGCAAAAAAACAGCCTCACAGATACAAAGAACAGATCGGTGGGTGCCAAGGCGGGGGAGTGTTGAGGGGATGGGGAAGTGGGCAAAATGGGTGAAAAGGGTCAAAAGGTACGAACTTCCGGCTATAAAACATTTAAGTCCTGGGGATGTGACATACAGCGTGGTACTGTAGTTAATAATACTGCGTCGCATATTTGAAAGTTGCTAAGAGAGTAGATCTTAAAGTCTTCATCATTAAAAAATATTTCTGTAACTATGTATGGTGACGGATGTTAACTTGAGTTATTGTGGGGATCATGTCCCAATGTATACAAGTATTGAATCATTATGTTGTACACCTGAAACTAATAAATGTTATAAGTCAATTATACCTCAATACAAAATTGCCCAAAAAAGCTGAAGACTTTTGTGCATGGGCCTGGCCGAGGGCTGAGGCAGGCCCTTGTGCGCCTGTGCGTCACAGGAGGCAGGAGACTGTGTCCCAAGCCCTCCTTCCTTGTTCTGGAAAAGATCTCATCTCTGATCCCTCCTTTGTCAGGACTGGCTGACACTGCCCTCCTCCTCCACCCTGAAGGTGTCAGGAGCACACGGTGAGAAGCTAAGGGTGTTGGCAACTCTGGGAACTTGCGCCTGAACCCAGGATTCGGGCCAGCCTAAAGGTGTGTGTGTTTGGTGGTGGCAGGAGGATGGCGGTGGGAAGGATGCTGGGCCTGACTAAGTGTGGGGAGGCGGACCTAGGCCGCGACCGGACAGAAAAGGAAGCAGAGTTATACCCTTTCTGCTAACACTGGTTTTAATGAAGGCTAGCATGGCAGGAGGCAGACTCAGCTAGCTGAGCATCGCCCTCTCTGAGCCCTTCCTGGAAGCTTTGCTCACCACTGTCACTCTTGGAAACTGTTCCCCAAGACTTTCAATCTAATCCGGGTTATGGTTCTGGACAAGTTAACCCCCTGGCGTTCCCACATATAATAGAGTAAGTGCTTATTCCACATGTACTCAGGGGAGAGGACCTTGGAGGGTTTGTGATCAAGCAGGTATTTGTTCAGGTGACTCTCCTCAAGCCACACTGCCTCGATGTCACCGTCTTTGTCAACCATCATCGCCTGGTGGCAGGCCTTGGTGAGCCTGTGAACCTCTGGCACGGACCCCCCAAATAAGGCCCCTGTGTAATAAAAGTCCCCCTCATCTTCAGGAATCTGGGCTTGTGACTGAGGCCGCCGTTCATAGGGGAAGTTGTTCCGACTCAGCCCATAGAAGCCAGGATGGAGGGTGCCGAACAAGGAGGCGAGGATCTCCACGCCCACGTGCTCAGTAAACTTCATGTCCACATCTGCACACACAAGGTAATCCACCTCCCGGTGGAAACGCTGCTCAGAAAAATTGCTGATCACCTCCATGCTGTGCAGGGAGATGTCCCGCCAGTGGGAATAGCTCCGGAATTTGAAGATGACCATCTGCCTTCCTTTTTGGAGGCGAATGCGAGGAACATGGTCAGGGCGGTCAGTGAAGATATAGTAGTTCACCTTGTGACTTACCATGAAGTGCCTCTCTGCGGTCTCCAGAAATCGCTTCAGGTAGGTAACATATCTCTTTACAGCAAACACGGTCAATCCAATGGTGGTGTTCTGGAGCCGGAACCACTCATTCAGGATGTCAGTATTGAAAGTTCCCTCCCAGATGATGGGAGCCAGCCAAGGAGTCACGAGAAGGACGTCTTCCCTAGGGAGTGTTAGCACATGTGGCTGGGGATACACCATCCTTGGTAAATTTACATCTTGCAGGTCATGGCGTTCTCTAACTGTCACGCTTGCCCCAGCCTGGATGTTTTCCAGCTTCTGGCCTCTTGGTTTCAGGTAACAATAGCCAAAGAAGGCCAAGGTGAGAGCTATTAGGAGAAGAAAGGTCACTCTGTGAAGTGAGCAGCACCTTTGTGTCCCAGCCAATATTGGCAGTAGCTGGGCCATATCTGCATGACAGAAGGATGCCACCTCTTGTCTCCTCCAGGATATGAGGGTACTCGTCTCTTCTAGCTCCACCTTCAGTAGTCTCCTCGAGGCAGGGTGAGGCTGAACCCCTGACCCTAAAGCGCCCACACCCCCACTCCCAGGCTCCCTGAGGCCTGACCCTGGTGGAAGGGGGCACCTGGGCACGGGGGCACTCTGGGGTGCCTTGCAGAGAAAGACAGGATCCAAGCAGACCTGGATCAATTCAGTTTCCGTTTGTGGTGCTGTCAGAGTAACGAGGTGCAGGCCTTAGTCAACAGACAGCTAGAACTGAAGGACCAGCCTGCAGGAGAGCAGTCAGGACTCTGGAAATGGGCTCAGGGGACTGGCTCGAGGGAGGCCACTGAACAGGTCAAGGACAGAGATTGTGATGAAAGCAGGGCAGGGCAGCAGCCACCAGGGAGCCTAACCAGAGGTTCAGGGCTGGTACTCGGGCCTTCCCTTGACACTTACTAGCAGTGTGCTAAGCACCGGGTTTCCTGAGAAACCCATAGGGTCAAGATCAGACTCTCTTCAAGATCACATCCATCAAGGCTAATGTGGGCCATCCTTCAGGAGCCCTGATTTGGGAGCCATGGTGGAGGGGACAAAAGATCTACAGATCAAGGATTATTTCCCTTATTCTCTTAATAATCAGTTAAAATCCACTGAACATTTACTTTGCAGGTGTCAGGTCTCACAAAGCTGGTAAACTTTATGTGCATTATATTGCTGACTCTTCACAACAAAGCTGAGGAGTGGATGTTCCATGATCCTCATGGCCTAGATGGAGACACAGGCTCAGAGAGGTGGGTGACTGACCCATGACCACACGGCTAGCTGGTAAGTGCTGAAACAGCTAAGTAGGTTGCCCCATTATGCATAGGGATGTTAGCATATTACTGACAGGCCCCTCATCAATTTGCTAATGTGGTGGTAAGTATTTGGAGTGGGCTCTTGGCCACCCTGTATCCTGACCTCTGCTTCCCTTGTGTATTCTTTGGGGTTTCCTTTGCCCAGGCCCTTTCCCAATCATCTTCCTGTGATTCTTTCCCTCTTGCTTCGCTTGTCAGAAACTCTCAGACAAAGCCATCAAGACAGGCAGGGAGGCTGAGCCAGGGCCCTTTGTCAACTTGAGGACTTGTGATCTTGCCAACACGTATACCTCTTCCCCTGGAGCCCCAGGCAGTTCCAAACTGTGGAGGGGCCTGGAGGTGCCTCCTGGAAAAGGAGGCCTGAGGCACAGACACTTCCTACCCCACTGTGGGACTGACAGCAGGTATAAAAAGGCCCCAAAGTGGGCAGGGAGTTCTCACTATCTGCTCCCTGAAGCTGGCTGGTGCTCCTGTGTTGCTCTGTGATGCCTTGTTCCTGCCCCCAGCAGAAGTGGATGGGTCTCTGGGGGCTCTGGAATGTTCCCAGGTTCTGAGAATGTTGGAGTGGGAAGGGATAAGTGCATTTTGATGAGTGTCATTTCAGGGAGTGTCACCCTGCCTTTATGGTCCAGATTGTGGCATTTGCCCAGTTAGGCATAAGGATGTTAGCTTATTACTGACAGGTACTCCTTATAGATTTACAAATGTAGTTGCAAAATATCAAGAGAAGCTTGCTGTATAGCCATAGCCAGAAAACAGAAAAACTTTGTTAATGAGAAAATGACACCAGAAGATAAGGAACAGGCACTCAATTTGCTTGTGAGTGTCTCATTTGTACTCAATTGTGTGTACTCAATTGAGTATATTCAGCTACTCAATTGTAACTGTGTGTGTCTTTGCCTCTGGTTCCTGTCAGGGGAGCATGGGGGTGCCTGTTCCTCCTAGGGCAGTGAGGGCAAGGAGACCATTGCAGTGCTCGCCAGGGCCCTTCCCTGGCAATCTGGCAGGAAAAGGAACCTCACACAATGACGTGGTAGAGAGAATGGGACAGACATCATTGAGGTGGGGAAGGATCAGGTAGGAGGACTCAGTGTAGCCCTCAAGCTCTTGGACTGGCCCTGACTGCTCAGCTCTGCTGGGACATCAGCCTGGGAATCTCCAGGCTCTCCTATCTCTATGGTACCCCCTGGTCTCTGTGTTAGGCCCTTATATGTGTCCTCCTTGACTCCAGCCTCTCAAGCACATGAGCCTGGATCTTCTCCAAGCCATTAGCATAGGGTCTTTCCATTGTCCAAATATTCATTTTTTTAATCCTAATATCCAAATCCTCCATGTCATACCTCCCCCAAACCCTGATTTCTCCTCTTTCCCTGGAACTCAAGGGGCCATTCTGTGACTCACATTCCAGGAAAGGAGGCAGCGTTCTGTGACCTCCTTAGGTCGGGGATGTCCCAAGATGATATTCAGAGTAAATCCTCTCTTGACTACCTTCATAGCTGATAGAGACAATCCCTTGCTTCATCTACAAGGGTCCAAGGGGGAAGAAGTAGGGATCAGACTGGGAACAATTCATTCCTGCTGGCTCCGCCCCCTTCCCTTGGTGCCCACGGACACATCAGGAGCACTGGCAAGGCCTCCTCAGCAGTCGAGTTCTGCTCTGTCCGACACTGCTCTTGACCCCAATCCCACCAGGATGACTCTCCTCCTCCTTTTACTCAACTGGAGGAAGCTTTTCAAGACAGCTTCTTAGGCACATCTTGGGATGTCTTGTAATGCATGATGGTGATGGTTAATTTTATGCATCAACTTGGTTAGCCCATGGTACCCATTTTTTTGTCAAACACCAGTCTAGATGTTGCTGTGAAGGTATTTTTTAGATGCACTTAATGTTTAAATCCATAGACTTTGAGTAAAGCAGATTATCCTCCATAATGTGGGTGGGCTTCATCCAATCAGTTGAAAGCCTTAAGAGAAAAGAGTAAGGTCCTCCAGAGCAGAGGAAATTCTACCTCCAGACTGCTCACAGACTTGAGACTGCAATATCAACTTTTCTCTGCGTCTCTAGTCTGCCGGCCCACCCTGCAGATTTCAGACTTGCCAGACCCAACAACTGCATGAGCCAATTCCTTAAAATCTCTCTCTCTATAATTATACACATACACACACATGCATATACATACACACACAAATGTGTACACACATCCTATTGGTTCTGTTTCTCTGGAGAACCATGACTGATACAGATTTTGGTACAGAGAGTGGTTCTAGAGGAACAGAATCTTAAGAATGAGTTTTATGAATTGGTTCTGGGGTTTCTGGAATTGGTTTTTAATCTGATTAGATTTAAAGGCACTAATGACTGTTTCTAGTAGCAAAAAAGTGCACTGATATCTCATGGTGTGATGTGGCAATAGAGATATATGAAACAGCACCATTGGATACCCCTAATAAAGTGCTTATTGGAGACAAGATTCTAGGTGACTATGTATTAGGTAATGTAGAACATTTTTGTCAAAGTAATGAGTATAATGACATTGGCTGCTTGGTCCTAAATGCACTGGACAAGGGGGGGAAGAAAGTGACGAGCTTAAAGATTCAAATTTTCAGCTCAAGAACCACATAAATGACCTAAAAGTTCCTGTGTCTGCTCTGAAAGAAATAAGTCTTCATCTTCTGTAGCTGCAGAGCTGAGATGCTGAAAATCAAACCCAGAGCCTCATCCTGCGAGTGGCCGGATCACAACACCAATTGAATTCCTGACCTCACAGGGTGTCTGGTGTTAAAATGAGGGTATTCATTGGGAAGGAATGGGATCCTAAAAGTTGGAATGAGGATGTATGAAAATATCCAGATGAAGCTGGGGACGCTGAATCCCTAAGTTTTGCTGAGAGTTTTTTGTCAACAGAAGCAGTCATTCTGCACCTGTGTGAGGAGATTAACTTTTATTTGCCTAAGGAAACTGTAATGACCTCCTCTGAAGTAGTTGCACTACAAGACACTGCTGATTCTCCTCAAGACCCATCCCTACCACCACTCTTTGCTTCTAGACCTATAACGAGACTCAAGTCCCAGCAGAACTTGAAAGGCAAGGTACAAACTGTGACACATGAAGAGATGTAATACACTCAAAAAGAACTACATGATTTTTCCAATTAATACGGACAGAAATCCAGGGCACATGTGCGGGAATGGATAATAAGGGCATGGGAAAATGATGGAAGGAAGATAAATTTGGATCAGGCCAAATTTATTGACATTGACTCACTAATCAGAGATTCTACATTTAATGGTGCAGCTCAGGGGGTTAGAAAGAGTTCTAACAGTGTGTCTGTTTGGCTGAAACATGCACCAAAAGGTGGTTTACACTACATGAAGTTGAAATGCCAGAATTGCTGTGGTATATTATAGTGGAAGGAATCCAAAGGATACGGAGATTGGAATGTTAGAGTGGATTTATTGTCTGAGAACTGCTCACCCTCTTGGGAGGGTCCAGATGACACATTTGTCACTACTACTGTGAGAAACAAACTAGTAAGGGGAGCCCCAGCATCTTTGAGAAGCTCTGTGATCACTCTTCTCTGTAGGTCAGAAATTACAGTAGGAATTGCTGTCATTGAATTGGAAAACCTAAATGCAATGGGGATAACTGGATCCTGGATTGGCAGGGGCCAAGTGGCAACACAGAATTGTCAAAAGCAAAGTGGGCATGGTTACCATAATGGACAGCAGAGTCAGAACAGCAATGAGAACAATATGACTCCTAGAGACCTATGGCATTGGCTAGTTAATCATGGTTTCTTTCGGATGAAATAGATGTGAAGTACATTAAATTCTTACTTGATCTGTATAAGCAGAAGAGATCTAGGCATGTGAACAAAAGTCTAACTTTAATCATACTCAGAGAGTTACAGTCCCTCCGTCAATTACTAGACATGAGCCAGTTCTGAGACACAGAATACCTTGAATGAAGGGAAGGCTGTGTCCTCTTGAGGAAGGACCCCCTACACTGCCAGAAATGTATACTATTGATATTTCTCCCTACCTTCCCCAAAGGCTTTTTACCAGGAGGACTGTGCACTGGGGAAAAGAAAATAATCATATTTCTCAGGGATTACTGGACATTGGCTCTGAATTTACAGGAATTCCAGGAGACCCAAATGTCACTGTGGTCCACCAGTAACAGTAGGGGCTTATGGAGGTCAAGAGATCCATAGAGTTTTACCTCAGATCCATCTCACAGTGGGTCCAGTGGGTCTCTGAAATCATCCTGTAGTTATTTCCCTAGTTCCAAAATGCATAATTGGAACAGACATACTCAGCAGCTGGCAGAATCTCCATATTGGTTCCTTGACCTGTGGAGTTAGGGATATTATGGTGGGAAAGGCCAAGTGGAAGCCACTAGAACTGCTTCTATCTAAGAAAACAGTCAACTGAAAGCAACACCACATTCCTGGAGGGATTGTAGAGATTAGTGTCAATATTAAGGACTTGAAGGATGCAGGGATGGAGATTCCCCCCACGACCCCATTCAACTTGCCTATTTGACCTGTGCAGAAGACAGATGGATCTTGGAGGATGACAGTGGATTGTAGTGAGTTTAACCAAAGGGTGATTCAAATTGCAGCTGCTGTTCCAGATGTAGTTTCATTGCTTGAGCAAGTTAACACATCTCCTGGTACCTGGTATATAGCTCTTGACCTGGCAAATGTTTTTCTCTACACCTGTCAGCAAGGACCACCGGAAATAGTTTGCTTTCAGCTGGCAAGTCCAGCAATACACCTTCACTGTCCTACCTCAGGGGTATATCAACTTTCCCTCAGGTATAATAATGTCTTAATTTAGTTTGCAGGGATCTTGATCATCTTTCCACTCCGCAAGCTATCACAGTAGTCCGTTACGTTGATGACATGCTTATTGGACCCAGTGAGCAAGAAGTATCAACTACTCTAGAATTGTTGGTAAGACATTTGATGTCAGAGAATGGGAAATAAATCTGACAAAAATGTAGGGCCTACTATCTTGGTGAAATCTCCATGGATCTAGTGATGTGGAGCATGCTGAGATCTCTCTTCTAAGGTAAAGAGTAAGTTGTTGCATTTGGCCCCTCCCACAACCTAAAGGAGGCACAATGCTCTGTGGAACTCTTTGGACTTTGGAGAAAACATATTCCTCATCAGGGTGTGCTACTCTTGTCCATTTACTGAGCAACCTGGAAAGTTGCTAGTTTTGAGTGGGGCCTAGAACAAGAGAAGACACTGCAACAGGTCCAGGCTACCATGCAAGCTGCTCTGCCGCTTGGGCCATGCCATCCAGCAGATCCAATGATCCCTCTAAAAGTGAATCATAGTGCATTCCTTAGCGTTTCGGAGAGAAGCTTTGCCATACTGATATCGACCCTGATATCAGTTTCCCCACATTAAACCCAGCATATATGGGATTAAAACCAAAACACTCATTCCCTGCTTACTCCCTGGCTTCCTGGCTCCAGAAGCCACTATCCTCCATGGAGACAGACATCGTCAAGGACAAGCACCTGGACTATGTCCTCCCCACAAAGAGATACAGGCTGGTGGGAAAGCTGCTGACCAGCAAGGTCATGAGCTCCCTCCTCTCTGCAAGTGTCTCAAGGCCAAAGACAGGCTTGTGGGAAAGCACCGACCAGCAAGGCCATATGCTCCCCCTCCCCTACCTAAAGCCCCAAATAAAAACCCTTCCTTTTAGCTTTTCAGGGAGTTTGGGATTTGAGCATTAGCTGCCCTCTCTCCTTGCTCAGCACTGTGCAAAAATAAAATTCCTACTTTCTTCCACCACACCTGGTGTCAGAGATTGGCTTGCTGCGCAATGGGTGAGCGAACTCACTTCAGGTTCAGTAACATGACAAGCAGCTGTGCATGTGTTCCTAGAGCTGCCTGCCTGCCAAGGTGGGAGCCAGGTGGTCAATAAAGACTCTGCCCTCCAAACACAGGGGAGCTGTGCTCTGTTCTTGGAGGTGCAGACACAGAGGCAGGCAGCCATTGTTGCAAGCCCCTCTCCCTCCAGCTGCTGAAACTTCCAGGAGATTTTAAAAGGCAGTGCCCTTTTGCTCCCTTTATTTTTCTGTTTTTGGAGCCAGACATTTAAAGACTAGCACATTCAAAGGCAGTCACATATGGGGGGGATTCAGAAAGTCACTGTGCATACACAGGAAAGGTGCAGGCTCAGAAAAAGCCTGAGGCCTAGTTTATACCACAGGCTGATCCCTGGTGCAGAGGCACCCCATAAAAATGAAATGAAATGGAATAAACAGCAAACCTTGGGGAAGGGGGAGACTTAGATCTCCATATTTACCATATTATGAGATTAAAATGTCCAGTTTTCAACAAAAAAGTCACAAATCATACAAAGAAATAGGAATTCACGGCCCTTACAAAAGAAAATAATTAAATCAACGGAAATTGTCCCTGAGAAAGATCAGATGGTGGAATGATCAAAGAACTTAAAACAACTCTCTTTAAGATGCTCAAAGACTGGAAGATGTGGGCAAAGTCAAGAAAATGATGTACGGATGAAATGGAAATATCAATAAAGAAACAGAAAACAAAAAAGAACCAAAAAGAAATTCTTGAGCTAAAAACTGCAATAACCAAAATGAAAAATTTACTAAAGGGATTCAAAATTGGATTCAAAAAGGCAGAATAAAGAATTAGCAAACTTAAAGTAGGACAATTGAAATTATTGAGTATGAGAAACAGAAAGAAAAGTGAGGGAAAGTGAACAGAGCCTGAGGGAGCTGTGGGAGACCCTCAGGAGGACCAACATATACACAGTGGGAATCCCAGAAGTTGAAGAAAGAGAGAAAGGGACAAAGAGATTATTTGAAGAAGTAATAACCAAAAACTTCCCAAATTTGATAAAAGACATGAATATAAACATCCGAGAAGCTACAGATTCAACGCAATCTGTATCAAAATTTCAACAGCATTTTTTTTCAAAAATAGAAACATCCATCCTAAAATTCATCTGAAAATGGCCCAAACAATCTTGAAAAAGAAAAACAAAGCTGGAGACTTCACCTTTCCTGTTTTCAAAACATTTTATAAAGTTATGGTAATCCAAACAGTGTGGTATTGGCATAAAGACAGATATGTAGATCAATGGAATAGAATAGATTGCCAAGAAATAAACTCTCACTTTTATGGTTAAATGATTTTTGACAAGGTGCCAAGACCATTCAATGGTGAAAGGCCAGCCTTTTCAGCGAAAATTCTGGTAAAATTGGGTATCCACATGCAAAATAATGAAGTTGGATACTTCCTTTATACCATATGTAAAAATTAACTCAAAATGACTCACAGAACTAAATATAAGAGCTACAACTATAAAACTCTTAGAAGAAAACACAGGGACATTCTTATGACATTGGATTTGGCAATAATTTATTGGATATGATGACAAAAGCATAGACGACAAAAGAAAAATAGGCAAATTTGACTTCATGAACATTTAAAAATTTTGTGCATTAAATGACACTATCAACAGAGTTAAAAGGCAACCCACAGAATGGGAGAAAATATTTGAAAATCACACGTTTGATAAGGGAGTAACACTCAGAATTCATAGAGAACACCTATGACTCAAAAACAACAAAATAAATAACTTGATTTTTTAAATGGTCAAAGAACTTGAATAGACATTTCCCCAAAGAAGACATACAAATGACCAAGAAGCACATGAGGAGATGTTTTACGTCGCTAATAATTAGGGAAACGCACATGAAAACTACAATGAAATACCACTTTACACCCATTGGGATGGCTATTACTCAAAAAAAAGAAAGTAACAAGTGTGGGAAAAGATGTAGAGAAATTGGAACTCTTGTACATGGTGGGAATGTAAAGTTGTGTGGTGACTATGGAAAACAGTAGGGCAGTTGCTCAAAAAAATTAAAAATAGAATTACCATTTAATCTAGCAATTCCACTCCTGTGTATACACTCAAAAGAATCGAAAGCAAAAGAATTGAAGACACGAGGAGATATTTGTACACCCATGTTCATAGCAGCGTTATTCGCAAAGCCAAAAGATGCAAGCAACACAAGCATCCATTGACAGATGAATGGATAAATAAAATGTGGTATATGCATAGAAAGAAATATTATTCAGTCTTAAAAAGGAAGGAAATTCTAACACATGTTACAACCTAGATGAACCTTGAAGACATTTTTCAAAGTGAAGTAAACCAGTCACAAAAGAACAAATACTGTATAATCCCACTCAAATGGGGTACTCAGAGTACTCAGATTTATGGAGACAGACGGTAGGATAGTGGTTGCCAGGGGCCAAGGGCAGGGGGAGTGGGAAGTTATTGTTTAATGAGTACAGAGTTTCAGTTTTTCAAGATGAAAAATGTTCTGTGGATGAGTTTCTGTAATGACTGCATAACAATGTGAATATAGTTAATTCCACCAAACTATCCACTTAAAAAGTGTTCAAATGGTAAACTTTATGTTATGTATATTTTACCACAATTTTAAAAACAAATAATTATTTTAAAAAGTGCAGGGAGCAATAAAGACTTTCTCAGAAAAACAGGAATTGAAGCAATTTGTTGCCAGTAGGTCTGCAATATGAGAAATGTTTAAAAAAGTTCTTCAGAATGAAAGACAATAATATAGGTCAGAACTTAGACCTATATAATGAAAAGAAGAGTGTTAGAGAAGGAATAAATGAAGATAAAATCAATATTTTCTTTTTGTGTGTGTGTGAGGAAGATTGGTCCTGAGCTAACATCTGTGCCAGTCTTCCTCTATTTTATGTGATTCGCCACCACAGCATGGCTTGATGAGCTGTGCTAGGTCTGCACCCGGGATCTGAACCTGCGAACTCCGGGCTGCCAAAGCAGAGTGCGTGAATTTAACCACCATATCACTGGGCCAGTCCCCTTTATTTTCTTATTTTTAATTGATAAAATTTGTTCATAATAATAATAGCAACAATATATTCAGTAATTATGGCTTATGGATAAATGAAATTAATGATGGTGATGGTAGAAGGGACAGGGAGAGGATTTGGGAATCCTCTGCTGTCAGGTACTTGCACTCCTTGTGGAGTAGTCTAGTGTCATTTGA
Organism: Equus przewalskii; assembly: GCF_037783145.1. NCBI lineage: Eukaryota > Metazoa > Chordata > Mammalia > Perissodactyla > Equidae > Equus > Equus przewalskii. Next base: position 5,990,040 of record NC_091839.1, read on the forward strand.
AAGAGGACTTGATTAGTTGTAAATGTTTATGGCAAACTCAAGGGTAGACACTAAAAAAAGTTGAATAAAAAGAATTGAAATTGATATGCTAAAAGAGGAGAGAAAATGGAATGATATAAAATGTTCAGTGAAAACCAGAGAAGGCAGAAAGAAAGTGGAAGGGGAAAAAAAGGAAGAAATAAAACAGTCTTAGGTCACAGATGACATGATTATCCATATAGAAAATCCCAAAGAATCAACAGAAAAGATCCTGGAACTAATAAGTGATTAAGAGAGGTTGCAGGATACAATCTTTTTAATATACAAAAGTCAATGGCTTTCTTATATACTAGTAAGGAACAATTGGAATTCGAAGTTAAAAATAAAATACCATATACATTGGCACGTAAGTATAAATATAACAAAATATGTACAAGATTACTATGAGGGAAACTATAAAATTCTGATGAAAGAAATAAAAGAAGAACTAAGTAAAGAGAGAAATATTTTATGTACGTGTATGGGAAGACTAAATATTGTCAAGGTGTCTGCTATGGAAGGAATTGCGTCCCTCACAGGTCACATGCTGAAGCCCTAACCCCAATGTGATGGCATTTGGAGATGGCGCTTTGGCGGGTAACTAGGTTTGTATGAGGTCATGAGGGTGAGGACCTCATGATGGGGTTAGTGTCCTTATAAGAAGAGACACCAGAGATTTCTCTCTTTCTCTCTCTCTCCCAGCACATATTAAAGAAAAGCCATATGAGGACCCAAGCAAGAAGACAGCTGTCTGCAACCAAGGAGGGAGCTCTTACCAGACACTGACCCTGCTGGCACCTGATCTTGGACTTCCCGTCTCCAAAACTGTGAGAAACAAATTCCTGTTGTTTGAGCCATGCAGTCTACGGCATTTTGTTATGGCAGCCTAAGCTGACTGAGACAGAGGCAGCAGTTCACAACTTGGTCTGTAGAAGCACCGTGCTCATAATAAAAATCCCAGTGAGCCAATTTGTGGATATTGACAGGCTAATTGTAAAGTTTACACTAAAAGTCAAATGCCCAAATTATCTTTGATAAATAAAACTAGTTTGATATTGTTGGCTTAATAAAACTGGTATGCCTTCTGAGTTATCAGCATTAAGTATTATATAAGCATACAATTTTATTTCACTGGGGTTTACTAGTCAAATAAACTAATATTATATTTACTGGATGATTAAGATTATAAAAATTATAAATTCAATTTAAGAACAACTCTACAATAAAGATGCAGTAAAAGTAAATCTCTTGATACCCATTATGTTATGTATATCAAGCACAACAGTAAAAATTAAAAACCCCTGTATTTAACATTTTAGGTTTTGGCTTTTGTGATACTTACCTAACATGTACATGCTGTAAAAATAGTTAATGGGAAGTAGCTTGAAATGATGGTTAGCTGTGTTTAATGTTATAATATGTCTGCCTAAACATAGTCTCCAAAATCTTTTTGGCAACTTGAAACCCTAGAAATATGCAAAGTTAAATTTTAAAAAGTTGATTAATTTGTAGATGATTTCTAAGTTAGATAAAGTACCAAAATATTAATTACTAAGCAAAAGTTTATATACGTTTGACTTCTTATTTTTGTACAGTATAGAGAGACAAAATATATTTGTCTGTTAATAAACATGTTCTTTTTGTCACATGAAAAAACTATAAAGAAACTACGTTTCTAGAAATTGTGAGACGGCATATTCATAAAATTTGCTAGCCTGTTATAGAATCCTGGTATGTGACAGACAAGTCATAATTGTCTACTTCCTAGTTTTCTATGTAAAATAAAGAGTGCTGATGGTCAAAAATGATAATCAATATATGAAAATAAAACTACTAAAACTATTAAAGGAAACAACTTTGTATGAAAAGTATGCAAGGAAAGTAGGATGTGTTTTTGATAAGAAAAAGTATACAAGGTATGAAAGACGTGTTTTTGTTAAGGGAAAAAGAGAGTAATTTTGTTCAGAAGTTAGATGACTTATTGTTCTAGAATGAGAAAAAGGAAAAATACAGGACAAAACCTAAGTGTATATGGAAAGTTGTAGAAGGTTTTTGGAAAAGGAATCTTATATTATGTGTCAAAGCTAGCTAAGACTGAATGGATTTATTTATAGGTTTAAAAAAATGAACTCAATAGTGTGCTGATACAAAACTAGAGTTTAGTTTTCTCTCTGTTAAAACAACAAAGTTTTCTTGGATTATTGGTCTGCTCTTAATAAGAGATCGTAAAAGATTTTTCTTTACCTTTTAAATAATCCATCTAGGAAACAAAAAATTCGTGTCTTACCAGAATAATATCCTCTACTTAATTTTAACCTTTATCATGTCCTCAACTATTTAAGAGAACCAAGTCTTCTCACTTTTTAAAAGTGCTAGGGTTTTTTACACTTTTGACAATTTTGTCTTCTCAAAATCAAATCCTAAATGAAATCTTCTTGTTGTAGAACTGATCTTGAGATTTCCCAGAGGGCCCTGGAGAATCTCAAAGAATTTGTTCTTTCACCTTGTAAAAAGAGAGATGTTACAAAATAGTTACGTTTATTTAATATGCTAAATAGCACGGGAAGCATTGTCAAATGAGAAGTGAAACTTAAACTTCTTTAGGTTATACCAGTATGGGTAAATGCTATTATTATAAATACTTCAGAGATTGTATGAAGCTCATATATTTGTCAATACCCTTGCTGCCATGATATCTCTTGGTGTAATGTTATCAGTCATAAATCCAGTTATTATTTTAAAATGTCATATGTCAGAGGAATGACCAAATTTCCTTGTCAAGTGAACTTTTATCAGATCTTTAAACATGGCCTTTTGTCACCCATAGATAGTTTTTGTTTTACTCTGATTCTCTCCTGAAGGCATTTACAATCAGCTACCAGCCAAAATGATTTGTCTTCAAAAGAAAGGACTGTCTCAGAAACCCACAGGAAGAACTTTGACAGATACTCTGGAGTATAGGCTTTTAATGGCATTGCTTAAATAATTTTGAGACCATACCATTGGACTAAGTAAGAATTTCCAGAACACTAGCAGAGAAGCCGATGAATTCGTGAAACTGCTACCCCAAGATCAAGTGGAATGAGAATTCATTACATGGGATGAAATGAACTGATGAAGGATGATTTTTGTTTGGAACATTGCTAGTTCTTAATGTTCCATTCTGGATACAAGGAACCCTTTTCTTCTACTCTTAAGTTATCTATAACTCACAGCAATTTAGTAGATTCTACTTCTGTGAATAAGAATGAAACATTTATCTTTTCTCTCTGACTGATACCTCCAAAATTCAGAAACTCTTACTGAGTGTTCTTATTTTTATGGCAATATAGTTATCTGCAGAAGTTCAATGAGAATCAGTTCTCTTCATAACAGGACATAATTGGAAACACTGGTTATATTGCCAAGGCTTCCACTGGAATGTTATATTTGAGAAAGATGTTTAAAAGCAAATATGATGAGACAGTTTTAAGGAACTAATATTGACTTTATGGAGTCAATGATTACAAAGCTCTCTTGGAAAAACCAGCCTGGCGTTTGACTTTCAGTGTTCTCAGCCTTACAGGTGAGTAAAGAAGCTCATTAGGATATTTTGGGGATCTTGAGAAGAAAGGAATTTGCCCAAATATATATGTATTGAAGGCAAAATCTGGTGATGAATTCTTGGCTTGGCTTCCTGGCCTTGAGAAGCTTCTAAAAGTCTCATCTGAGATTCCTTATTAAAAGTTACAGCAAAGCAAACTTAAAAATGTCTGTGTGGTAAATTGCCATTCTTGCTGCACTGATGTAAACAAGGCCAAATCTAACAAGACCAGACTTATTTTGTACACAAGAATCAAAAGGGGGATGACTGTAGAGAGAAATTTTAAGTGCACCCTCGTGGGCTATTGCATCATAATCCTATCCATTGTCTTCAAGCTATTTTTCACCTCTTGGTAAACTCCATTTTACATTCTACTTTGATATCCGCCTGTAAACTGGACTGGATCCTGCCTCTTGCACAGTTTGTCAGTAATTAACATTTACAATTTTTCTCTCATCCTCCTGACTTGGTATCACTGAGAACTAAAATTGCTCTTTTCTCAAAGCCCTGCAAGCTGAAGCTGGCTGACTTGATAGAAATTTCAGATAAATTACCACAATAGATTATGTATGGGCAACCTTTGTGCCTGCTATTGTGTGGGTCACTCAGAAAAGTTCACCAGAACACCCAATGCCATCACTAAAGACATTCAAACTGCAAAAGATGTTCTGAGCCCAACATCTAGAAATCTTCTTGACGGGTTGCCCTCTGGACTTAGAAACTAGCTTCATAGTCTGCTTCAGTCATTAATCTTTGTTTTTCTTTTATTTTCTTAGGAACACCCTACATTAAATACCTGACTGTTCACATCATCCAGTGAATATCTTTTACTACTAAGTCTCAGCAAATGGATCAGCTGGTCCTTAAGGAACAAAAAGTGACTGAGAAAGAAATGGACTTAGATTACAGGGGAAGGAAGATTGCATCGTCTTTCCTTGAATAACAGGAAGGAATGACAAAGACTCCCCTGAATTAAACTTTAGTCAGGCTCCCCTAAGCCCTCTAGGCCTTGACTTTGGCATCCTTCCATGGGTGGCCTGCATTGCCCAGTTGTAGCAAAAATCTTGATAAGTCAGTTTAGCCAGAATCCCCTACACTCCATATCTGATCAAATTCCTCATCACCCACAATCCCCCAGGTGCTATCTGATCATGCTGGCCTTCCTTAAGCAAGAATCCTATTAGGTCTGTTTAACCAGAATTCCCCTTACCCCTGATGTTTCCTCTCAGTAATTTCCATCCACTGACCTCCACACTGCTCCTTGGCTATAAATCCCCACTTTTACTTGTTGTATTCAGAAGAGCCCAGTTCATACTGAGGTCTAGTGTCACTCTTGCAATAGTTCCTGGATAAAATATTTTTACTACGTTAACTACGTCTGGCTCTGTTTGTTTTTGTTTTTGTTTTTTTCTAACAAATGTAAGTGTTGGGTAGGAAGAGAATTCCTCTACTCTCTAGGTTCTTCTGGCTGGGCTACGAATTAAATTCACATGAGATAGAATAACAGGAGAAAATCATACAAAGCTTTATATAACATGTGTACATGGGAGAGACCCAGGAAAACTGAGTAACTCACCAAAACGGTGGAGGCTGTTACGTTAAATATCATCTTCAGCTAAAGCCAAAGGAGGATGTTGAGGGTGACAAACAAAAATGGCAAGCAATAGGATATATTGGAGTATATGAGGAAGCCATTTGGTATAAACCTAATTCGGCCTGACCTTGTCTTTCCAAAAGGGCCTGACTGAGGCCATTGAGCATGCATTGTATATCTGCTTTAGAGATTCCCTATGGCAAGAACAAAGGCCCTTAAGATAAAGGTGCAACTTCCCTCCCCCTCCCAACGTTGGCGTCTCCTTAAGGATTAAGTATCTTTCCTTAGGCTAGAAACTGATTGCTGTGCTCACCTGTGACCACCCAGCTCGAGACAATAGACTTGCCTCCTGCTACGCCCACCGAGATAGCAGACCCACTACCTGCTGTGTCCATCAAGCGCTGTGCTGACAGGGCGATCTTGTGACTATTGTGGGAGGGACATTTCAATCATATGTGAAACACCCTCTTTGAGGGTATATAACCACCCTGTGTACCCCCACTTCTTTGAAGTGCTCTGTTCCTTTGTGGAAAGACTCTCCCGGGTTATAATCCTAAGATTTAAGCTCAGAATAAACTCACCCAAATTTTCATTTATAGATTGGTTATGGATTATTTTCGTCGACAGGGGTGATGGGGAGTCAGTTATGGGAGATTACCAGAAAAGCACAGTAAACAAAAGTAAGGTTATTGTGCAGATTTAAGTCCTTGCCTTCCCATTGATAAGAGTTTCCAGGGAGGAGACACCTCTCTAGAGGTGGTGGGGGACAGCCACCCACCCAGTGTTCCTGGTACAGAGAGGAAGAGACAATCTTTACAAATGGAGATTTCCCCTGCAAATACAAATGTCTCTTACAAAGGGTAGCTTCTACTTCTACTTGGTTTTCCGAGCTTTTCCCATGTCTGCAGTTTTTAAACATAACAAACTCGCAATAATCCTCATGCCAAAGAGACACATTTTAGGGTGGCCAATTCTGATCCCCCATATATGCATACGAATTAAGAAATATTATCATCACAAAACAGTGTTGCTCCTGGATTGGAAACAATCACTGGCTACACAGACTGGGAAGATTTCTGTTTGAACCAGTGGCATAGCACCACCACTATCCACCTGACATCCCTTCTTCCATCATCCCCCTCATGGTGTTGTCTGGAGTTTTTTTTTTCTTGTCATTGACCAAATGACTCACAAAATTGAACTCTAAAGTTTCAGTCTACACATATTTGAAAAGAAACAAGATAATATTTATTCGTTCCCAGCTAACGGAGGACACACTTTGTATCAGACTGACATTGTGATATAGCGTGTCTATTTGATTTTGCAGCTTTGGAGAATAATATCTGAAAACAGGTCTGTGAACATTTCTGTGGTCAGTTGCATGCTACACTCCATGCAAATCTGAGCGCCTCCCTTTAAGAGGATCCAGACCTCCTCCGGTTCTCAGGGCTTCGGGGAAACCACTTGCCAGAGCCCTGCCCTTTCCTTGGCCTGTGCCCTGCGGTCTGCAGCAGGCGCGCCTCAAGGCCGGCGGCCTGGGAGGAACTACATTACCCAGATGCCCCTGCACTGTGCGTCTGCGGCGCTGGACCAATGAAGGCCCTTGAGAGACGCCTGTCCGTGTGGGCGAAAGGCGTGTAGTTAGCAGTTCCGGTGTTTTCCGGATGTAGCTTTGCGGCATTTTTCGTCGCAAACGTCGCTTTCAGTCTGTCTGCTTCTTCTGGTTCTAAGTGGTTGGTGGAGTCCAAGGTCAAGTGAGCGCGAGGCCACGGTAGATGTTGTCCCCTCTGGCAGAGGCGGTTCTGAGGCTCGGCGAGGGCGCCGCTTGGGGTGACCCGGTGCAGGCGGCTGGCCGGGGTGGGCGTGTGGCTGAGCCCTGTTGGGTCCGGCACAGGCTGGTGCTGCATCCCCCAAACCCTCACCCCTGGGGACTCCCGCCTCAATGCTGAAGACCCGAGCGAGTGGTGCCTGCTCGGTTCGCTGTCAGTCAGCCCCTTCCTTCAGGACTTCGGCGCATTCCTGGGGTGCGGTCCCATTTCTGACAGATAAATCGTCTTCAAGGCAGAGGGACAATCCCGTGCGAAGGTTTGGAAGTGCGGCTGAGTGGAGTATTCGGAGACTTGGGGCCAGTCTCCTGTCTCCGGGAGACAGATGGGGAGCGGCCTGGCCGCCTGCGCAGTGCGGCCTTCCTTCTGAGGGCGCTGGTAGCCATGGAGGGTTTTGAAATAAGAGACTTGGTCTGAGATAGGATTTTAAAAGGTTTCCAAAGGCAGCTCAGGGTAGAATGGACTTGGGGGAGGGGTGATGAGAGTAAAAGTGGGAGACCTTGAGAAAGCTACTGCAACAGAGCCCGGGAGAGCACGGTGAGGGCCGGACCGGAGCGGTCGCTATAGACGGGTGTCTGAGGAAAAGTGCAGTGGGCACAGTTCAAACAGGCGAGGAAGACTTTATTGAAGACCCCTGCAAGAGGGGAGAGAGACCAAACGACTCCACTGAAACAGAGTGCTGTTTCAAGTGCTGGAGGGAGCTGGTGGGAAAGTCCTGGAGGACGTTGGATGGGGAGGTCGACCACTGGGATCTGTTGAGCACGTTGAGTTATTCCTGAGTTTGCAGATCTTTTCCTCTGTGATTAAGACTTATGTGTTTTCTAATTGGTACCTATTGAAGTTAGGCTCCTACCCTCCCACAGAGACTGAGAGATAAGGGTGCTGTCTCCTTCGATGTTTATATTTCAGAAAGATGGTTCCCAAGTCCTTGAAAAAGACTGTTCCCTGGGTCGTAAAACTGGCAAGAGGCTGGGAGGAGATTTACAGACCGTTTAAGGGGCAGAGAGAGAATTTACAATTGCAAATTTCCTAAAGTACCTGCTCTAAGAAAAGGGAGGCCAGGGACCTATAGTGAGGAAGAAACTTGTCCAGAGTTGAGTCAAGCTGAGGGGATGTTAAGCGGATGCTGGCCAGGGGTAGAAGTGATACAATGCAAGGTAGATTTTAGGGACAGAGGGCTCTTTTAAGGATAGAGGACTCACATCCACCTAGAGGCCAAGGCCTACCTTCCCTGCCCCCATTTTTAACTTGTGAACTTCAGAAACAGCATTTATCTCCAAATTGAACAATCACTATTCCTCTAAATGAGTAATATAGGTAGTCAATTAAAATCAAAAATGCATGGATTTAACAAGGTAAATTTATGAAAGCACTTAATATTTGGTTCATCTCTTAATACATAACTAAGCAGAATGCTAACATGCTAAAATCGAAAGTCTTAAATAACGTATTCTGTTAAATGTTTAAAGGTGGCTGAAACATACATTCAGAATTTCAAAATCCATCACTTCATTTGCATTTAGAACACTGACAGAAGCCTTTGTTCTGTGGCTAGTGCTAGCATATACTCAGCACTTAATATGTACTACAGTGTTTGATTCCAACACCAGCCCTATGAAGTTGGTTCCCTTACTATCCCATTTTCCAGAAGAAGACACTGAGGCACAGAGAGGTTGAGGTGTCCGAGATCACACAGCTGATAAGAGGCTACACCAGTGACTGAGGCTCATAAGTTAGACATTCAAATGGAGGTCACCTTGCTCCAGAACAGGGATGAGGGGTTGGCTGAACCCTTGAAACCCCACCAGGGATGCCCATCGCTCACAGTCTTCTTCTCACGGGGACCTGTGGCTGCAGAAGTGCTTATGGACCACGCACAGGTGAGTAGAGGGTATCTCTGGCCCTCGCCCAACCTGTCTCCCACCCATGTAGCCTCTGGCATTGTGGTATCTTGGAAGTCTGCACCTGCCACCCTCCTGGCCATTGGGATTAGGGCTCCTGGGTTCCCTGAGACTCGGTGTCCTGAACCCACCCCAGGAGTCATATGAAGGGTTTCCATTTCTGACAACCAATAGAATGCTGTGTGGGCAGTATTATAGGCACAGAGATCAGCATTTGCAGATACTTGTAGGTGACACTGAGTTGGCAGAATTCAGGGAGCTGCAGGTCTCCATTGTGTCTGGTGGGAACAGAGGGCAGGGATGCAGGAGTCATGCATAGAATGGCTGTCTGAGGAACTGTGCCTCTGTTCTGAGGGTGTTAGGAATCAATACTTGGAACATTTTAGTGGAGGAGGGAGGTACCTGAATCAGGGCCTAATAGACTTCCCCTGGCTGCAGACTGGGGAACAGAAAGTAGTGGTGAGGTGAGAGGGTACCGAATAGTCCTGATGAGTATTGGTACTGACTGGGTGTTGGGTGTTGGCTGTGGAGGTGGGAGAAACTTACAGCTTCTGGATTTGTTTTTAAAGTAGGTCTGACTATACTTTCTGATGAGGAGGGTAAGAGAGAAAAGAGAGGAGTCACGGATAACTCCAGGGTTTGGGACCTTTGCAGCTGGAAGGAAGGGGATGCCATTAACTGAAATGGGGAAGTAATTTTCAGGACGAGTAATTTTCAGAAGGAATATCAGGAGTTAGGTTTGGACATACTGAGTCCGAGATGTTCCAGAGACTTCTGAGTGGAAACGTTGAGTGGATGGTAAGATGCATGTGTCTGGATTTGAGTGTAGGAGTTCAGGTTGGAGACATCACAAGGCGGTATCCTGTGTGTGGACGAGGGTAGAGCTGTGAGTCACATTTAGGAGGGGAAATCTTCAGGTTGTGGTGGCAGTGGTACTAAGGGGCAAGGAATGGGAGGGCGAGACTAGAGGACTGGGCCTATTTCGTGAGCACCTGATTGAGATTAGTGAGCATCACAAAGACAGATGAGGGAGAGTAGTGGCTGCGGGGGAAGAGGTGGGTGTCAGGGAGAGGTGGATCCAGCAGATGGCCAAGGCTTCCAAGGGCGAGTGGACATGAGATGGATGTGGAAGCATAGCAGTAATGGACGTGCGATGACAGTGAGGCCAAGGACAGTGCTTGCTCTCCCCTCTAAAGCCTCACTGGGTTTTTGTGGTGACCATTGTGGAGACTGGAGAGTTTCACACAGGCTGGTGGATAAACTCAGGAGCAAACGGGGGAGTTATCGAAGACTGGGAACCAGTAGGGGTGGACATTGGATGAGGCTTTGATGGAAAGAGGAAGGCTGAGATTGGTGTGGGGACAGTGTGTGCAGCACAGCAGTGGAAGAGGACTTAGAGTATCTGACACCTGCACGAGGTTCTGGGTGGCTGAGATTGAAGTAAGGAAAAGGCATGGTGAAGAGGCCTTTAAAGCAGGGCCAGGGGCTTCCCCTGCCAGTGTGGGCCACCAGGGGTCAGGCAGGATGGAATCCTGCTTGCATTTGCCAGGCTCTTCGTGGATGCTCTCTGTGTGCAGAGTGGCATGTGGGGAGGCCAGGAAGATGCCAGTAGTGTGGGTCAGGGAGTTGGTGGTGGCAGCGGGAGGTCAGAAACGTGAAGGATGCAGTTGACATTTCACATTGCATAAGTTTAAGGTGTACAAATGTGTTGATTTGATACATTATATCTCAATATATTTTTGTTAAATGTGAGAGAGTTTTGTCCACAGAGTGATGTGCTCCAGGGAGACAGCATGAACAGGTGGTCCTGGGGACTTGGCTCTAAGAGCTTAATGGAGAAAGCTGAGCCTGCGTTTGGCTGTACTGGGAGGCGTGATGTGGGGGACCCCAGGGGGATTTGCTGGGAGGAGACGGGATGGGGCCCTTCATGCCTGGCCCGGAGCTTAGATGGCATTTATTTGCCCGCATGCCTCTAGTTATGAGCTGACACAGTCATCAATAAGACCATGAGCAGAGAGGGGGCACTAGTGGCATCTTGCCTTGTATCTCCTAAGAGTTGAGCTGGGGAGGAGGGTGGGCAGGGAGTGGATATTTTGGGGGGAAATGAATAGGCTGAGGGTCCTGATAAGAGAGGCTGCTCAGGGACACCACTCTCCCCATCATGGTAGGGTGATATGACCTTTGAGGATGCAGCTGTTACTATTCGCAGGCGTGGAAGCTTCTTGATGGGACTCAGAGACTCCTGTACTGAGATATGATTCTGGAGAATTTTGCACTTTTGGCCTCACTGGCTAAGTCCCTCACACTCACCCCAGTGTCCTTGACTGGACTGTGTCCTTCCCCACATTGCCAGGGCCACTCTTTCCTTCCTATGGCCAAACTGTAGCCGTTGCTCGCTTCCTGGGTTTTCTTGCATAGGTGCTGTAGGTACCAGGGCTGGGCTGGGTGCACTCTTATCCTCTTCCCAAACAGCCCCAGTATCTGCAACCCAGAAGCCTTGCAGGGACTGCGGGGGAATCAGTGGATCCCACTAGACTTGGCCTCGCCCTGGCAAAGTGACCGTGCAGATTCATTGTACCTCTCTGCCCCAGGTTCTGCCCCCTTCCCTCCAGCTGACATTCCCTTGTGCCTGACTGTGCCAAAAATTGCAGGTACCAAATGGTCACTACTTGTGGGGACCTCTTGGCTATTCCTGTAAGACACCTTTCAATGGTTCTTTTTGTAATAGTATTACTTTTCTTTCCTGTGGTCTCGGTCACTCTGCACCGGCGCTGTCCACTCACTTGTCTTTCCCTTAGGACTTGTGTCTTCCCAGATAGACATAATTGTCCCGTTGGAGCTGAGGGGAAAGATGTTAGTGCTGGCAGGGCAGACATGACTCCAGCCACAGCAAGAGGCCCTGGAGGAGGACTGGCCTTGGGAAGTGGAGGATGGCTCAACATGAGGGCTGGGTTCAGATCATACCAGGAACCTCTCTAGGGCCCATCACCATTTTCGTACCAAGGACTGACCATAACTCATTTCTGTCTTTCAGTCCCATTCTTGACATTTTTGTCCCCTTGTCATTTCTACCCTAACTTCTGGCCAGGGCTAATTGACACCTATCTGGTCTTCAAGTCTCCCCTGTTTCTCTCCACTGCTCCCTCTGAAGTGCTCTCCAACACTGAGCCACACGTGACATGTTGTGAGATGTGTACATATCCTAAGAAGTCCTTGAACACCAGCTCCTCGGTTGCAGTTGGTCTTTCAGAGTCTGAACACTCTAGCACAGCGCGCATTTGCCACCAGCAGACAAGCGCCTGCTGAAAGCCATTTGCGAAGTGAGTTGGAGACCCGGCCTCTCCTTCTTGTGCTACATCCCATCACTGTGTCCTCTCCCCACAGTAGACCTCCCCAGTGTGTCATCTTCCAGGCTCAGCCGCACAGCAGACTCTTCCTTACCCCAGCTTCAGCCCCTTGTCCTCCTCCCTGCCGTCCTCTGTACTCATTCTTGAGGTTGTAAGATACACGTTTGTGATGGGGCCGCCCCCTCCCACCAAAGTCTACATGTACTTCACCAACATTTCTCTGCTTTCAGGTTGGTTTCAAATGGAGGATGAGGGGGCACCTTCTCAAGGCGTGTCACAACTCAGGGCTCCCAAGGCAGGTCCAACTACCCAGAAAGCCTACCCTTGTGGGATGTGTGTCCCAGTCTTGAAGGACATTTTACTCCTGACTGAGCACCAGGGAATGTGCCCCGGGCAGAGACTGCACATGTGTGCGGCCTGTGGGAGATAACTCTGGTTCATTACAAGCATCCCCCAGCACTGGAAGCAGCACAGTGGAGAGAAGCACCTCAAAAGGGATGACTATGGGACTGCATTTGTTAAGAGCTGCGGAGTCCACATGTCAGTGAATCCTTTTGCATGTGGATGGTGGGAAGAGCCCCTGGCCAGCTTGAGCCGTGTCCAGCACCAGGCCACATAGAGCCATGGGATTCCGCACAGAAGCACCATGTGCAGGAAGGCCTTTCACACTGTAGTAAGATCTTGTGAATGTAGAGAGATGTGGGAAACTCTATAGTCACAAAATCACACTTGTTCAGCACCAGAGAATCCACTCTAGAGAAAGGACTGAATGTGGGAAGTTCTTTAGCCAAAGCTCTTACCTTATTGCATAGTAGAGATTTCACATTGGTGAAAGGCCGTGTGAGTGCATCTAATGTGGGAAGTTCTTTAGCCAAAGCCCCAGCCTCATTCTACACCAGAGAGTTCACTCTGGAGCGAACCTTTATGGCTGCAGCGAATGTGGGAAAGCCTTGTGCCACAAAGACACACTTGTTTAGCACCAGAGAATCCACACTGGAGAAAGGCCTTCTGAGTACAACAAACGTGGGAAATTTAGCCAAAGTTCCAGCCTCGTTGTACAACAGAGAGCTCACTCCAGAGCATGGCCTTATGAGTGCAGTAAATGTGGGAAAGCTTTCTGCCTAAAATCCATACTCGTTCAGCACTGGGGAACCCATAGTGGAGAAAGGCCTTAGGAGTTCCATGAATATGAGGACTTCTTTAGCCACAAGCCTGGCTCCATTAACACTGGAGAGAAGCAGTGTAGTGACTAAGAAAGATTCAATGGCCTTTGCTCACTCACCATAAGAAAATTCACACTGGAGAAAGGCCTTAGGAGTACAGGAAGTGTGCCATCTGCTTGTTCAATGTAATGGCTGACGTCAGAGGGAAGCTCTGAGAGTTGCCTCTGTGAGCTAGCCTTCAGCCAAAAGTTGAGCCTCACACCGAACGTCCGTACTGCAGAGATGCTATATGTGTGTCAAGTATGTGGGGAACTTTAGGAGCTGCACTGCACTTTGTCATCAGCCCAAGGCCCTTGCCCGAGTTTGAGCATTGCCAGTACCTGTGGAAGAAGCCATGTCACTTCACCAGTTGGCAAGGGTGTATCAGGCCACCCAACATGCTCAGTGAACACAGACCTCTGCGCTCTTTATCCCATTCCCTGGAGGGAAATCATGAGTGGTCTAAGCATAATTATAATTGATACATGAACACTGGATATAAATGATACAGAGTTGGGGGTGCCTGTAGCATGCTAGTGGGGATGTGCCACATCTAAAGGTTTTTTTCACAAATATTCTGGTCTGTTCACTGTAACTCTGATGACAAGGGTGTAGTTTTTCTTAAGACCTTCAGATTTATGTCTCTCCTAAGGCCAAGGTCAATGGCAGAGCAAATAACCTGGAGGTATTCTGGATTCTTAAAGCCTACCTGGGCTGTTTACCTGAAGGCCACTGCTGTGTAGGCAGGAAAATGGAGAATGGGAGGAAATATTTTAATGTAGTCCAGACATAAGTCTTGTGACTCATGTAGAAACGTCCTTCTTTGCTTGCTAGTCATTGCTTCCATTGCAACAAGGCTGCCCCTCCCAAGCCATGAGGAAAGTTATGGTGGAGTCAATACAGGTTTGCCAGATTGGGTGTTTCAAGAGGAGTGGGAGATCCAGATTTTTACGTGAAACTATTTTTTAAAAGCATTATTGAGATATAATTAATGTAAACTCTGTATACTTAAAGAATAAAATGTGTTTTCCCCCAACTTTACTGAGGTCTAATCGACAAATAAAATTGTGTATGTTTAAAATCTACAACATGATGATTTGATATACGTATACATGTGAATGATCACTGCAATCAAGTTATTTAACACGTCCATCTCCTCACATAGTTACTTTTTTAACTTTTTGGTGAAAATGCTTAAGATATACTCTCAACAAGTTTCAAATATGCAGTGTGGTATTATTAACTATAGTCACCATGCTGTACATTAGATCCTCAGAACTTACTCATCTTTTAACTGAAAGTTTGCACCCTTTGATTAACATTTCCCCACTTCCCACACCCCCCACTCCCAGCCCCTGGTAACCACCATTCTACTCTGTTTCTATGAGTTCGACTTTTTTGGATTTCACATATAAGATCATGCAGTATTTGTCTCTGTCTGATATTTCAAATAGCATAATACTCTCCAGGTTCATTTATGTTGTCACAAATTGCAGGATTTCCTTTTTTATGGCTGAATAATGTTCCATTATGTGTATATATACCACGTCTTCTTTTTCCATTCATCCATTGATAGGCATTTAGGTTGTTTCCGTAGCTTGGCTGTTGTTAATAATCTTGCAATAAACAAGGGAGTTCAGATATTTCTTTGAGATACTGATTTTGTTTCCTTTGGATATACCCAGAAGTGGATTGCTGGGTCATATGGTAGTTCTATTTTTAATTTGAGGAAGCTCTATATTGATTTCCAGAGTGGCTGTACCAATTTACACTCCCACCAACAGTGTACCAAGGTTCCCTTTTCTCCACATCCTCTCCAGCACCTGTTATTTCTTGTTGTTTTTTTTATAACAGACATCCTAACAGCCGTGCGGTAATACCTCATTGTGGATTTGATTCGCATAATGATTAATGTTGTCAAGCACTTTTTCATATACTCATTGGCCATGTGCATATCCTTCTTTGGAAAAATGTCTATTCAAGTCCTTTGCCCAATTTTAAGTCTCATTAGGTGATTTTGTTCTTTAGCTGTATGATTTGTTATATATTTTAGATATTAACTCCTTATCAATATATGGTTTGCAAATATTTTCTCCCATTCTGTAGGTTGCCTTTTCATGCTGTTGATTGTTTTATTTGCTATGCAGAATTTTTTTAGTTGGAGGCAATCCCATTTGTTTATTTTTGCTTTTGTGGCTTGTGCTTTTGTTGTCATAGCCAAAAAATCATTGCCAAGACCAATGTCAAGAAGATTTTTCCCTACGTTTTCTTGAGTTTTACAGTTTCAAGTCTTACATTTAAATCTTTACTCCATTTCAAGTTAATTTTTATTAGTGATGGAAGATAGGGTTCTGTTTTCATTCTTTTGTGTGTGGATATCCAATTTTCCCAACACCATTTACTGAAAAACTATCTTTCCCTCATTGTGTGTTCCTGGTGCCCTTATGAAAGATTAGTTGACTGTACGTGTGTGGATTTATTTCTGTGCTCTCTATCTGTTCCATTGGTCTATGTGTCTGTTTTTTATGCCAGTACACACTGTTTGGAGTACAATGAATTTGTGAATAGTTTGAAATCAGTATGTGTGATGCCTCCTGATTGTTCTTCTTTCTCAAGATTGCTTTGGTTATTCAGGGTCTTGTATGGTTCCATGTGAATATTAGGATTGTGTTTCTATCTGTAAAAAATGCCATTGGAATTTTTAAAGGGATTGCATTGAATCTGTAGATAGCTTTGGGTAGTACAGACATTTTGAAAATATGAATTCTTCCAATCCAAGAACACAGGCTATCTTCCCATATATTTGTGTCTTTTAAATTTTCTTTCATCAGTTTCTTATAGTTTTCTATGTACAAGTCTTTCACCTCCCTGATTAAGCTTATTCCTAATCACTTAATTATTTTTAATGCTATGGTAAATGGGGTACTTTCTTAATTTCTCTTTCAGATAGTTCATTGTTAGTATATAGAAACACTCTTCAATTTTGTGTGTTAATTCTGTATCCTGAAATTTTATTGAATTCATTTATTAGTTCTAACAGTTTTTTAGTGGAGTATTTTGAGTTTTCTGTATATAAGATAATGTATCTGCAAAGAGAGACAACTTTATTTCTTCCTTTCCAGTTTGGATGACTTTGTTATTCTTGCCTGATTACTTTGGCTAGGACTGCCAGTACTATTTTATTTTTTTATTTTTTATTTTTATTTTTTTTTTTAATACATATTTTATTACTTATGTAACAATTTTTTTTTTTTTTTTTAAGATTTTATTTTTTCCTTTTTCTCCCCAAAGCCCCCCGGTACATAGTTGTGTATTCTTCGTTGTGGGTCCTTCTAGTTGTGGCATGTGGGACGCTGCCTCAGCGTGGTTTGATGAGCAGTGCCATGTCCGCGCCCAGGATTTGAACTAACGAAACACTGGGCCGCCTGCTGCGGAGCACGCGAACTTAACCACTCGGCCACGGGGCCAGCCCCTGCCAGTACTATTTTAATAGGAGTGGTGAGAGTAGGCACTCTGGTCCTGTTCCTGATCTTAGAGGAAAGGCTCTTCCTTTTTCACCATTGAGTATGAAGTTAGTTGTGGGCTTGTTGTACATGACTTTTATTATGTTGAGGTACATTCCTTCTATACCTAATTTGTTAAGAGTTTTTATCATGAAAGGATGTTAAATTTTGTTAAATGTTCTCCCTTCCTCTATTGAAATGATCATATGATTTTTATCCTTCATTTTTTACTGTAGTGTGTCACGTTTCTTGATTTGTATATGTTGATCCATCTTTGCAGACCTAGAATAAATCCCACTTGATCGTCTTGTGTGATCCTTTTAACGTGCTGTTGGATTTGGGCTACTAGTATCCTGTTGAGGATTTTTGCATCTATGTTCATCAGGGATATTGACCTGTAATTTTCTTTTCTTGTAGTATACTTGTCTGGCTTTGGTATCAGAGTATTGTTGGCCTCGTAAAATAGGTTTGGAACTGTTCCTTTTTTGGAAGAGTTTGATGAGGATTGGTGTTAATTCTTCTTGTAATGTTTGGTAGAATTCACTAGTGAAACCATATGTTCATGAGTTTTATTTTTTGGGAGAATATTCAGTCTCTTTACTAGATACAGATATATTCAGATTTTCCATTTCTTTGTGATTCAGTCTTGGTTCTATGTTTCTAGGAGTTTATCTATTTATTCTAGGTTGTTCAATTTGTTTGCATATTCATAGTATTCTCTTTTGATCCTTTATAGTTCTGCAGTATCAGTTATAATGTCTCCTCTTTCATTTCTGATGTTGATTATTTGAGTTTTCTTTTATTCTTAAGTTTGGCTTGTCAGTTTTGTTTATATTTTCAAAAAACCAGCTCTTAGTTTTGTTGATCTTTTCTGTTGCCTCTTTAGTCTCTATTTCATTTGTTTCTGCTCAAATCTTTGTTGTTTCCTTCCTTCTGCTAACTTAGGGTTTGGTTTGGTTGTTTGCTTGAGATTTTTTTCTTAAGTAAGCCTTTATCACTCTAAACTTCCCTCTTAGAATTGCTTTTGCTGAATCCCATAAGTTTTGGTATGTGTGTTTCCCTCTTTGTTTGTCTCAGTAAATTTTTTGATTTCCCATTTGCTTTCTTCTTTTGACTCTTCAATTGTTCAGGAGTGTTGTTTAATTTCCAAATACTTGTGAATTTTCCAGTTTTCCTGCTGTTATTGACTTTTAGTTTAATACCATTGTGGTCAGAAAAGATGCTTGATATTATGTCAATCTTTTTAAATTTATGAAGACTTGTTTTGTGGCCTGAAATATGATCTATCCTGGAGAATGTTCTATGTGCACTTGAGAAGAATGTATATTCTGCTGCTGTTGGATGGAATGTTCTGTATATGTCTGTTAGGTCCATTTGGTCTAAAGGTAGTTCTAGTCTAATGTTTCCTTATTAAGTTTCTGCCTGGATGTTGAAAGTGGAGTATTGAAGTCTTCTACTATTATTGCACTACTGTCTATTTCTGCCTTCAGATGTGTTAATATTGCTTAATATATTTAGGTGCTGCATTGTTTGGTGCATATATGTTTACAGTTGTTATATTCTCTCGATGATTTGATGCCTTTATCATTATATAATGACCTTCTTAGTCTATTGTGACATTTTTTAACTTAAATTCTATTTTGTCTGTTGGAGATGTAGTTACCCCTAATCTCTTTTGGTGTCCATCTGTATGGAATTCTTTTCCATCCCTTCACTTTCAGGCTATATACGTCCTTAAGGCCGAAGTGAGTCTCTGAAGGCAGGGTATAGTTGGGGCTATTTTTTTTTAATCCTCTCAGCCACTCTGTGTCTTTTGATTGGGTAATTTAATCCATTTACATTTGAAGTAATTATTGATAAGTAATGACTTACTGTTGCCATCATGTTCAACATTGTTTTATGTCTGTTTTGTAGTTTCCCTATCCTTTTCTTCCTCTCTTGCTATCTACCTTTGCGGTTTGATGATTTTCTGTAGTAATATGCTTTGATTACTTTCTCTTCATCTTTTGTGGATCTACTGTAGGTTTTTGTAGTGGTTTCCATTAGGCCTACATAAAACATCTCATAGTTATAATAGTTACTTTACGTTGATAATAACTTTGATCTCATTGGAAAACTCTATCCATTTACTCCCCTTCCCCAACATTTTGTTTTTGATTGCACAATATACATCTTTTTATTGTGTAGGCATTAATCAATTATTGTAGCTACAGTTATTTTTAATACTTTTTTCTTTTAACCTCCATATCAAAGTTAAGTGATTTACATACCACCATTATAGCATTAGTGTATTCTGAATCTGACTATGTACTTACTTTTACCAGTGAGTTTTATACTTTCGTATGTTTTCTGTTACTAATTAGTGTCCTTTCATATCAGCCTGAAGAATTCCCCTTAGTATTTTTTGTAAGGAAGGTCTAGTGGTATGAACTCACTCACCTTTTGCTTGTCTGGAGAAATCTTTACCTCTCCTTCATTTCTGAAAGATAGTTTGCTGGGTAAATTATTCTTGGTTGGCAGTTTTTTCTTTCAGCACTTTGAATATGTCATCCCACTCTTTCCTGGAAAGTTTCTGTTGAGAAATCTGCAAATAGCTTTTTGTCAGTTTATGTATATGAGATGATTATTTTCTCTTGCTTCTTTCAAAATTCTCTCTTTGTCTTTGATTTTTGATGGTTTTATTATAATATGTCTTGGTGAAGTCTTGTTTGGGTTGAATCTGTGTGGCAATCTATGAGGTTGATATACCTGAATGTCTATATCTCCTCCCAGATTTGAGAAGTTTTCAGCTATTTTGTCTTAAATAAGCTTTTTTTCCCCCCACCTTCTGTGACTCCCATGATGCAAATATTGTTTCATTTGTTGGTGTCCCATCACTTAGGTAGGCTGTATTCACTCTTTTGCATTCTTTTTTTCTTTTTATACTCTAAAAGGATAATTTCAAATGACCTGTTTTTCAGCTCCCAAATTCTTCCTTCTGCTTGATCAAGTCTTATATTAATGCTCTCTATTGCCATTTTCATCGCATTCATTGTATTCTTCAGCTCTAAAATTTGTTTGGTTCTTTTTTATTATTTATATCTCTTTGTTGAACTTCTCATTTTGTACATGTATTGTTTTCCTAATTTCATTGAATTTTCTGTGTTCTCTTGTAGTGTGCTGAGCTTCCTTAAAATTATTATTTTGAATTCTTTGTTCAGCAATTCATAGATCCCCATTTCTTTGTGGTCAGTTACTGGAAATTATTGTGTTTCTTTGGTGGTGTCATGCTTCCTTGATATTTCATGTTTCTTGTAGCCTGTTTTGATACCTGCATATTTGATTGAGCAATATGCAGATTCTAGACTTTATGGACTGGTTTGCATGGGGAAAGGCCTTCACCTGCGAGTGGGTGCAAGGGCACCAGCTGGGTGGAGTGTGGTGGTTCTAGCTCTAGGGAAGGCTGAGCAGCATAGTCTCCATGCAGCTCCATCAGCTGAGGTCAGTGGCGGTGAAGATTGCAAAGGTCCTCAACAGCCAGTGTTGTTGGTGTCTACACTGCTTGCAAGGCCTGTTAGGGTCTTTGGTGGCAAAAGTGCTGGGGACCTCCTGGTCTCTTTTCCTCCTATGGAGTATGTTGTAGTTAAAGGAATCTCCCTTTGTGCCATGTGTGGCTGCAGGCACCCTCGGAGTGGTAGTGGTACTGCTGTCTGATGCATGTGTGCCCATGGAGCAGCCGTGGAGCTGAGGTCTGGAGCATGGGTGCTCACAGAGGGACAATGGTTCTGGGATCTGGAGCACTGGCTAGCCTGCAGAGGTTGTAGCTCCAGTGTCTGTGGCATGGGCATGTGCAGATCAACTATAGAGCTGGAGACTGGAGCATATGCGCTCAGGGATCAACAGTGGCTCTGGGGGGCATTGGGTAGTCTGCAGCAGCAGTAGTTCTGATGCCTGAGATGTGGGCACACGTGGAGAAGCTGTGTATCTGGGGTCTGAAGTGCAGGCACATGCAGAGGAGCTGGGATTCTGGGGTCGAGGGAATGCATGGAAATGGAGGGAGCTGCCAGTTCTGATCCCAGGGTGGCATAGCAGCAGCTCCTTCTGAGCGGGGACATACAGGAACATCTCCCTCCCTGAGGGCTACAGGGTGGCAAAGGCTGTGGTTATCCCAGAGGCAAAAGCTGCTGGTGTCCTCTGTGGAACAGGCCACTGGGGTCTGTGCTGACAAACAGTGCAGGGGCTTCTGCTGTGAAAGCTATGGGGAGTCTGTGGCTGGTTTGGGGATGTTTAGGTACTCAGTGGCAAAGGCTGCCAGGTGACTCTGTAGAGAAGGTCATGGGGGACCATGATAACACCCATGATGTGGCTGATACTGATAGCCTGTGCCTTTCCTCTTTGTTCTCCGCCATCTCTAGATCCTAAGTAAGCCAATCTCCCCAGCGATTCTTTCTGTGAGGTTATGTTTCATTTTTTTGCTCTACCCTGTCACTATAGGTTCTTAATTGGACTCTTAAGCCCTTCCAAAGCTATTTTCATTTGTGGATAGTTGTCTTTTTTGTGGGAGGATAAAGGCTGGCATCTCCTACTGTGCCATCTTGCTGACATCACTTCTCCAAAAGTCTCACAATGCAGCAGTGCATGGACCACTTGCTACTGGTGCCTGCATGAGCCTGGACCCAAAATGTGATGTTTCAACACATGTCTATACCCATGAAACCACCGTAATCATGATAATGAATACATAGATCACCCCTACAGTTACCTTATGACCTTTCATAATCCCTGTCTCCCTCCCTGGCTTCTTATTCCCCTGATCAGAGATTTACTATCTTTTACTCTAGACTTGTTTGCCTTTTCTGGAATTTTATATAAATAGAATCATAAAATATTTACTCTTTTTTTTCCTTTTTTCTCATTTTGCATAATTATTTTGAGATTCATCCATGTTGTGTGTTTGAATAGTTCATTCTTTATATTACTGAGTGGTGTTTTCTTGTATGGATATACTATAATTTCTTACTCTGTTCATCAATGGACCTTTAGATCGATTCCAGTTTGGGGTTATTATAAATAAAGCTGTTTCATGAATTAATCTTTCTTTTGGGTCAATAATTAGCAGTACAATGCCTGGGTCAAAAGGTAGGTAAATGTTTATCATTCTGCGAACTGACAGACTGTTCCAAAGTGGCTGTACCATTTTACAGTCCCATCAGCAGCTTGTGAGAATTCTAGTTGCTCTGTATCTTCATCAACACTTGGCATATCAGTCTTTAATTTTAGCCATTCTCACATGTGTTTAGTGGTATTTCAGTGTGATTTGAATTTGTATTCCCTTCATGACCAATGCTTTTAGAATTTTTATGTATGATTATTGTCATCACTTTATTTTCTTTGGTGAATTGTTCAAATCCTTTGCTCATTTTTAAACATTTCCTTTGTTATTTTAATGAATTTTGAAGTTCTTAGTAAATTCTGGATATAGGCTATTCATTAGATGTGTGATTTGCCTATATACTTTTCCAGTCTGTGGCTTGTTTTTTCATCTCTTAACAGTATCTTTCCTATGGCAGAAATTTTTAATGTTAATGAAGCCAAATTTGTCTTTTTTTTCTTTTATTGAACCTTTTTTTTCTTTTGTATAGAAGAAATATTTGTCCAACTCAAGGCCCAAAAAAGAAAACCTCTTATGTAATGTGGAGGGTTTATAGTTTTCTGCTTTGTATTTAGGCTTATAATCCATTTTCAGCTAATTCTTGTATATTATGGGGGTAAATTTTTTTTTAAAGGACATCCAATTGCTCCAGCTAAATTAGTTGAAAGAATATCTTTTCTCCTGAATTGCTTTTGTACCTTTCTTAAAAATAAGTTGCTCTTATATGTGTTTATTTCTGGACTTTCTATTCTGTTTCATTCATCTTTTCATCTATACTCTTGCCAGTGTCATAACGTCTTAATATAATTTTTAATATTTCTTAAAATCAGTTAATGTCCTCCAACTCTGTCGTTTTTCAAAGTTATTTTGGTTATCCTAACTCCTTTGCATTTCTGTATGAATTTTAGAACACCCTTGTCAATTTCTAATAAAAGCATATTGGGATTTTGATTGGGATCATATTGGATCAATTTGAAGACAATTAACACATTAATGATATTGAGTTTCAATCCATAAAAACAGTATATCTCTCCCTTTTTTTGGGTATTTTTCTCAGCAATGTTTTATAGTTTTCTGTTTATATATCTTGCACATCTTATTTATTTCCAAAAATTTCGTATGTTTGAGGCTGTTCTAACAAGTATTTTTTTTTAGTGTCAATTTCCAGTTGTTCCTTGCTGGAACAAAATAGAAGAAAAATTGCTTTTTTTATGTTGATTTTCTGTCCTGGAAACTAGTCGTTTTTATTGTTTTGTTTTGTTTGTGGAGTCCATACGATTTTCTCCACAGGCTCTCACATTGTCTGTGAATAAAGAGAATTTTAGTTTTTCCTTTCCAAACTGGCAGTTATGAAATTTATTGGCATATAGTCTGCAGTGATGTCAGCACATTTGTACTTAACATTAGTCATTTGCATCTTCTCTCCTTTGTCCTTATTAGTCTGGCTAGAGGTGGATGCTTTATTGATCTCAAAGATCAACTTGTGGGTTTCATTGATTTTTATCTATTGCTATTCTTTGTTTAAATTTCATTAATCTTTCTCTGAACTTTGTTCTTTCCATCTGCTTATTTTGAGTTTAATTTGTCCTTATTCTAGTTTCTTAAGGTTGACTCTGTCATAGATTTGAGACCTTTGTTTTCTAGTAGAGGAAGTTAGTCTATAAATTTCTCTTTGATTGATGCTTTAGTAGCTTCCTAGAGTTTTAAAAAAATATGTTGAATTGTCATTTTGTGTAGGATAGAGTTAATTTATGGTGGCTTGGAATAGTTCTAGTCTAATCTCTGGAGATGTCTAGATATCTGGAGTCAACTCTTAGCTAAGATAAGTGCAGTGAAATTTATGATGAGCTTCTTAATGTCTGAAACACTCTGAGTGATCCCCAAGGCTGATGTTTTTAGATGGCTTCAATCTGGCATAAACGGTTAGACAACCTGGTTCTGGCTGTATAGCCAGAGAGCATAAAAGGCCTTGCTGAGAACTTCTGTCTTGAGCTCTTCCAAAGCCAGGATTCTTCACACAGAAGAACCTTGGCGATTCAATCCAGAAAAGAAGCATGACTGTATATGAATAAGGATCTTGTGCCTGCATAATTTGAGCATCAAAGTAAATATTGATGGTAATTGATTATAACCCCTTTAAATAATACAACTGAATGAGCCTGATTTCTGCCTCAGGTCCTGATACAATGAAATGACAATATTTTTCTCTTGCCTTCAACAACTAGAACTCCAGACAAAATATATGACCACCACTGCAATAACCTGGTTCCAGGCACTGGACAATAGGCGGGGCAGACCTGAATTTCAGAGAGGAGAGATACAAAGCAGGCAAACCCTGTGACTGCACCTACCTGTAGCCTGAGAGACAAAATAAGAATACATTGAGGCCATCATGACTAGAATCTACGGGGCAGAGGAGAGGAGAGGAGAGGAGGGGGGGAAGATTTGCAAAAATGTCCTCTTAAATCTTTGGTTGAGTCTTGCTGTGCGCAAGTGTGAGCAGAAAAAATCTGAGATTTTGAAAAGAAACACCAGAAAGGAGTATACCAAATAATTCCTTGAGCTCACCCAAGCCTCAGAATGGTTTATTTTCTCACCTTTTAGGATAGAAAACTCTGTAAGTACCTAAGAGAACAAGTAGAGTTCTCAGGATTCTGTTACCTATAACAACCACAGACTAAAGCCTGCTCTGGTCTCACCCTGTAAGTTGTAAAAATAAGCCTCGAATGGAAAAACTGCTGCCAAGTAACTTTACTGAATGCCATGTTAA
Source organism: Equus przewalskii (assembly GCF_037783145.1). NCBI lineage: Eukaryota > Metazoa > Chordata > Mammalia > Perissodactyla > Equidae > Equus > Equus przewalskii. The sequence goes on from NC_091839.1 coordinate 6,014,915, forward strand.
AGTCGAACAGTAAAGGGTAGAAGCAAATGCAACACACAGTAATGTAAAATCCACAATGTATGCCAAACAATAGATAATTACTATGCATGCAAAGAAACAGGAATATAAAACACAGCAGCAGCAGGAAAAAAGAATAGAGACAAGTACAAAAATTGGGAAACATGATAAAATTAGCAGACAGTTATTCTAAATAGCTTTTGTAACTATCCAACATTGTTTCACAGAGGTAATGGAAGAAAAAGAATTTAATAAAGAGATAGTAAATATAAAAATAGACCTATATGGAACTTATAGAGAAGGAAAAAAATATACACTTAAAACATACAATATTGCATGCCATGAACAGTAGAGGAAGTAATTTGAAATAAGTAATCAGTGAACTTGAAGATGTAATTGTAGAAATTATGCAAAATGAACCAGAAAGTAAAAATGTACCCCCTCCCCTGGACTTGAATGATTTGCAGGAAAATATCCATGTACTTGGAATACCAGGAGTGGCGTAATAAAAAATTGAATACATAATGGTTGAAATATTTCCCAATTTGTTGAAAAATAAACACCAGATAAAACCAAAAGCCCAAAGAACTCCAAACATGATAAAAGTAGGAAGCCACATCATAGCACTTCATAATAAATTGCTGAAAATCCATGATAAAGAGAAAATTTTAAAAGCAGCCAGAGAAAAATGATTCATTCTGATAGAGGAATATCAACATATATGACAGCAAACTCCCCTACTAAACAATGAAGCCTGGAAAAAATGCAAGATTTTTTAAAGCACTGAAAGGAAAAAAAAAAAACCCTAGAATTCTTTACCCAAGAAAACTATATTCCAAAACAAAGTATATTTCAGACAACAAAATCTGAGACAACTCATTGCCAAAAGATCTAAGAAATATTAAAGGAAATTCACAGGCAGAAGGAAAATTATACTAGATAGAAATTTGAGTTACACAAAGGACTAAAGTGGGGAGGAAATAGAAATTATGTGAGTAAAATAAAAGACTTTTTCATTTCTTTATAATATAATTGATTATTTAAAGCAAAAATATTAACAATGAATCTTGGATTTGAAGAAGTAAATTGTAAGACAACAATAGCAAAAGAATGAGAGGTAGACATGGAAGTGTACTGTTTTTAGTTTTTTATGGTATATGTCAAGTTTTAATATTATTTCATGATAGACCACGATACGTTAAGGGTGTATATTTTAAACCTTAGAGCAGGGTTTCTTGACGTTGGCACCATTGACATTTTGGACCAGATTATTCTCTTTTGTAGATCACTGTCTTGTACATCCTAGAATGCTTACCAGTATCCTTGGCCTCTATCCAGTAGATGCCCATACTGCCCATCCTCACCTACTGCCCTGTCGGGGCAATAAAAATGTCTTCAGGGGCCAGCCGGTGGCGCAGCGGTCAAGTGTGCACATTCTGCTTCGGCGGCCTGGGGTTCGCCGGTTTGGATCCCAGGTGCGGACATGGCACTGCTTGGCACGCCATGCTGTAGTAGGCATCCCAAATAGAAAGTAGAGGAAGATGGGTACGGATGTGAGCTCAGGGCCAGTCTTCCTGAGCAAGAAGAGGAGGATTGGCAGTGGATGTTAGCTCAGGGCTAATCTTCCTCAAAAAAAAAAAAAAAGTCTTCAGACATTGCCAAATATCATCCCTAATTTAGAACTACTTTACTAGAGTAATCACTATTAAAAAGTCGTATATGTAAGAAGCCAATATATTTGATTAAAAACAACATTGAAAAACTCCATTGAGGGGCCAGCCCTGTGGCCGAGTGGTTAAGTTCACACGCTCTGCTTCGGAGGCCCAGGGTTTCATCCATTCGCATCCTGCACGTGGACATGGCACTGCTTGTCAAGCCATGCTGAGGCGGCATCCCATATACCACAACTAGAAGGACCCACAACTAAAGATACACAACTATGTACCTGAGGGGGCTTTGGCGAGAAAAAGGAAAAATAAACTTTAAAAAAAAAACTCAATTGATATAAAAGAATGCAGGAAAAGAGGAAAAAGAAAGAACAGATGGAACAAACCAAAAACAAGGCATGTCACTAGCTTTAAGCTCAACTATAGTGATAATTGCTTTAGATGTAAATGGTCTGAATACTTTAAGTGGCAGCTATTTCCATATTGGATAGAAATGCAAATCCAACTATATACTATCTACTAGAAAATTTAAAATGTGAAGAAACAGAGTTAAAAGTTAAAGGATGAATAAAGATATTCCCATGCCCTGGGCAATTGCCCTTTGCTGCCAGCCTCGTAGAAGTCTGCAGTGAGCACCATGGTCAAACCCAACCCCACGTCAGTGGCATGTGAAGCTCCAGAGGAAGAATATAAAAGAGGTTTCCAGAGGGTACCCAACAACCACCTCCATCGGGACCGTGATGGAGTAAAACCCCAGGCCATGGAAAGAGCACCATTGCCCTTCCAGCCGTCTGGCCTCATCCTGGTCCCTCTTGAACCACATTCTTGGACTGCCAAAGTTAGAGGACAGCTTAACTGGTGAAGGTGTGGAGAAAATGGATCATTGATAGATCGCCGGTCAGAATATAAAATGGTATATCACTCTAGAGAAGAGTATGCAGCATCTTACAAAACTAAACGTGCTTACCGTATGATCTAGAATTTGCACCCTTCACTATTTACCCCAGATCATGCATACCTATGTTCATGTGAAAACTTATACGCAAACATTCATAGTAACTTTATTAAGAATATTGAAAAACCAGAAATAACTCTAATGTCCTTTAATGGGTGAATGGTTAAACAAACTCTGGTCTATCCATACTATTTGGCAATAACAAGTACCAAACTATTGATACTTGCTACAACTTGAATGGTTCTTAACGGAATTATGTTAAATGAAAAGAGCCAATTTTAATAGGTCACATATGGTTACATTTATATAACATTTTTTAAATCACAAATTTATAGAGATACGCAGGTTAGTGGTTGCCAGGGAGGGGCTGGGGAGATAAGAAGGGAGGAAAGTGGCTGTGGCTATAAAAGGGATTCTTGTGATGGAACAGTTCTGTATCTTCACTATGGTAGTGGTCACATGAATCTACATGTGACAAAATTGCATAGACACACACACAAACACACACACACAAGTGAGTACATACAAAACTGTTGAAATGTGCGTGCGCTTGGTGAATGATCATTTCAATTTCCTGGTTGGAATGTTGTACTATAGTTATGCAAGATGATGCCGAGGGGGAAACATATGAATTATCTCTCTATTGTTTCTTACAACTGCAGGTGAATCTACAGTGATCTCAAAATCAAAAGCTAAAAGAAAGTAAGGGGATGGAAAAAGATATGCCATGCTAACACTAATGCAAACAAAGGCGGTATAGCTATAGCAAAATCATACAAAGTGGTTCATCAACAAGAAATATTACTAAAGTAAGCTAGGCATATATATTAATGATAAAGAGGCCTTTTCTCAAGAGATTATGATGACCGTAAATATGTATGCACCTAATAACTAAATTTAAATTATTTAAATCAATGAGTAAGAAGCTAAAGGAAAACACAGACTAATCTACAATTATAATTAAAGATTTCAACAGTCATCTCAATAACTGATTGAACAATTGAATGAAAATTTGGTATGGATATAGAACACTTGAAGAAAACAGTCAACTGACTAGAACTAATTCACATTTGTAGAATGCTGCATCTAACTACAGCAGAATGCACTTTCTTTTCAAGTGCCCAGAAGACATTCACAAGGTTTTCTAGGCAATAAAATATCAACAAATTTAAAATGATTAAAATTATGAATATATTTTCCCCTGATCACGTGCAAATTATACTAGAAATCACTAAAGCACACGATCTGGAAAAATCCCTAAATATTTGGAAATTATGCAACATATTAATGAAGTTCAAACATGAAATAACAAGGAAAATTAGGAAATATTTTTAACTGAATGAAAATGAAAACCCAGTACAAAATTGATATACCTGTAAGTAGAAATAGATGAATCCACTATTATAGTTGGAAAATTCAAAACCCTTCTATAAAAAATGGACAGATCTAGCTGGCAGAAAATCAGTAAGGATATAGTTGAACTTAAGAGTACCATCAGTCAGCTAGGTATAAATGACATCTATAGACTTCTTCATCCAACAGCAGTAGAATACACATTCTTCTCAAGCTCACACGGAATATTCACCAAATAGACCACATTCTGAGCCATAAAGCACACCTTAACAAACTTAAAAGAATAGAAATCATATAATAATGTCCTCAGATGACCATGGAATTAAACTAGAAATCAGTAACAGAAGGATAACTGGAAAATCTCAAAATATGTGGAGATTAAACAACCACTTCTAAATAACACAAGGGTCAAAGAGGAAATCTCAAGAGAAATGTTAAAGTATTTTGAAATAAATGAAAATGAAAATACAATCTATTAAAATTTTGGGGGGGCAGCAAAAGTAGTGCTAAGAGAGAAATTCAAAGCACTGACTGTGTACATTAGAAAAGAAGGAAAATCTAAAATCAATAATCTAAGCCTGAAACTTCAGCAATTGGAAAAAGAAAAGCAAATTAAATCCAAAGTAAGCAAAAGAAAAGAAATAATAATTAGAGCAGAAATCAGTGAAAATGAAAACAGAAATCAATGGATAAAATCAGTAATACCAAAAGCTGATTCTTTGAAAGATCAATAAAATCAATAAGCTTCTAGCCAGGCTAAGTTAAAAAGGGAGACGACACAAATTACCAATATCAGAAATGAAAGAAGTGACATCACGACAGATTCTGTGGACACTAAAAGGATAATAAGAGAATATTATGAACAGCTTTATACCCACAAATTTAATAACCTGGAAGAAATGGACCAATTCCTTAAAAGATACAGTCTGCCAAAACCCCACAAGAATAAACAAACTGAATAGGCCTGTATCTATTAAAGAGATTGAATAAATAATTTATAACCTCCCCAAACAGAAAGTACCAGCCCCAAAAGGGTTCACTGGTGAATTCTACCAAATATTTAAGGAAGAAATTATACCAGTTCTCTACAATCTCTTTCAGAGGAGAGAAGCAGAGGGATACTTCCTCACTCATTCCATGAGGCCAGCATCACCCTAATACCAGTGTCAGACAAAGACATCACAAGAAAAGAAAACTACAGATCAATATGTTTCATGAAGATGTCTGCAAAAATCATCAACAAAATATTAGCAATTGAATCTAACAATATATAAAGAGAATTTTACACCACAGCCAAGTGGGTGTGGTTTATTTATTCCAGGTGTGCAAGTCTGGTTCAACTCTGGAAAATCAGTTAATGTAATCCATCACATCAAAACACTGAAGAAAAATCACGCTATAATATCAGTAGATGCATAAAGAGCATTTGACAAAATGTAGCATCCATTCATGATTTTTAAAAAATCTCAGCAAAGTAGGAATAGACGGAACTTCCTCAACTTTGTAAAGAAGATTTTCAGAAAAACTACAAATAACATCATACTTAATGGTGAGGAGCTAGAAGCTCTCCAGCTAAGATCAGGAACAAGGTAAGAATACGCCCCCTCACCATTGCTTTTCAGCACAGTAAAAGAAGTTCTGATTCAGGCAGTAAGACAAAAAAAGGAAATAAAAGTATTCAGATGGGGAGGAAGAAATAAAAACGTCTTCGTGTGTAGACAACTAGATTGTCTATAGAGAAAATCCCAAAGAATCAAGAAAAAAAGTCCTGGAATTAATAAGTGATTATAGCAAGGTTGCAGGATAGAAGTTAATATACAAAAGTTAATTGCTTTCCTATATACCAGCAAAGAATAATTGGAATTTAAAACTAAAAACACAATACCATTTATATTAGGTCCCCCAAATGAAATACTTGGATATAAATCTAACTATATATATGTGAAGATTATGAGTAAAACTACAAAACTCTGATGAGCAAAATCAGAGAAGTAAACAAATGGAGAGATATCCCATATTTCTGGATAGGAGGACTCAGTATTGTAAAGATGTTAGTTCTTCCCAGCTTGATATATAGATTAAAGACAATCATGATCTAAATCCTACAAGTCATTGTGTGGATATTGACAAATTGAGTCTTAAGTTTATATGAAGAGGCTGAAGATATGGAATAGCCAACATAATGTGGAAGAAAAAGAATAAGGGCTGACACTACTTGACTTCAAGATGCCGTATAAAGCTGCAGTAATCAAGACTGTGGTATAGGTGAAAGAATAGACAGATCAATGCAACAGAACAGAGAGTCCAGGAATAGACTCACATAAATATAGTCAACTGATCTTTCACCAGGGAGCAAAGGCAATTCAATGGGAAAAGGATAGTCTTTTCTACAATTGGTGCTGGACAATTGGACATCCACATCTAAAAAAATGAATCTAGACACAGACCTTACATCTTTCTCAAAAATTCACTCAAAATGGGCATAGACCTAAATGTAACAAACAAACAAATTAAAGAAGACAACAAAACCAAAAACTAGGAAGGGCCAGGAAATGCCCAAGAGGCCTCTGCCTGGACAGAGGGCTGGAAGGATTGAAAGGCCACGTGTGGGACACGCTTTAAGCCTGGAATATGGCTGCAGGGGAGAGAGTGAACTAGGAAGGGAAGACCTGGACTGTGGGACCTGTCCTGCAGCCACAGGTGGCAATCAGTCATCTGTCACCCCACGAGAATACCATCATTTTGCAGTGGGAAGAAAACATTTTCCCTGAATTATTCTCGTGTAAAAATAGTTGATCAGTGTTGACACAGAAAAACATACAGCTTGGAATCAGAGCTTTTAACATTTGGAAAGGGCCCTGAAATTGGTAAGATTTACTGACAACTGAAGAGAAATAAAGGTTGCTACTCTGCAACTTCCCTCTCTCTTTTGCATATGCAGGGGAAACAAACAGGACCAAGGAGATGCCAGTTTTCAGGACATATAAGGACCTTGCTGCCAGACACCAATGTCATTTTTAAGAAAAACAACAGGTTTTCATGACAATTATGGACTTCCTATTATCATCTACAAGTAAGCTTTTTTCAGCTGATAGGAAACCGGCAAATCACTAACAAATTGAACGGACACAGAAGCAATCAACAGGAGAGGGGAGGGCAGGGAGTCCCTTCTGCTCCAGTGAACACTTGGCAATGTCTGGGGACAGACCAGAGCTCAAGCCCCAGGAAAGCATGTCTTTTTGGCCATCATGTTCTTCTTCCTGAACACTAAAGGGCCCTTTTCTCTTTAACAGGGAAACTAAAAAGAGCACTTGTGTTCGTCTGCTTAGCCAAGGGCCAAAGCAGGCCTGTGTGTACTTACAAGAGGCAAGAGGCTGTGTGTCCAGGAGCAGCTTTCCTTGCTCTGGAAAAGATCTCATCTCTGATCCCTGGTTTGTCTGGACAGGCTGAGACCATCGTGACGGGTGTGAGGAGCACACAGTGAGAAGCTAAAGATGATGGTAACTCAGAAACTGTGCTTGAACCCAGGAATGAGACCAGCCTAAACGTGTGGGCTTGGTGTATGGTGAGGGGAGAGGACAATACTCGGCTTGCCTAAGTTTCGGGAGATGGTGCGAGGCATCAACAAATTTTAACTTAATTTCCCCGGACAGGAAAAGGAAATGGAGTTATACCCTTTAAGCGGATTTTAATTGAATGCCAGGAGGAAGACTAGGGCTGCCTGATCATCAGTTCTCTCTGAGTCCTTTCTGGAAGCTTCCTTTGATAAGTCCTGATTCCCTGGTGATTATTTCGCAATCAGAAGTCTAATCCGCTTTATGTAGAAAGGCAAGTCTCCTAGCTGCTGATTCCCCGTATTCTCCCACATCTGCTTATCCCAGCTGTACTCAGGGGAGAGGACCTTGGAGGGTTTGTGGTAAAGCAGGTATTTGTTCAGGTGACTCTCTTCACGCCTCACAGCCTCGATGCGATTGTCTTTGTCGACCATCATCGCCTGGTGGCAGGCCTTGGTGAGCCTGTGAACCTCTGGCACGGACCCCCCAAATAAGGCCCCTGTGTAATAAAAGTCCCCCTCATCTTCAGGAATCTGGGCTTGTGACTGAGGCCGCCGTTCATAGGGGAAGTTGGTCCGATTAAGCCCATAGAAGCCAGGATGGAGGGTGCCGAACAAGGAGGCGAGGATCTCCACGCCCACGTGCTCAGTAAACTTCATGTCCACATCTGCACACACAAGGTAATCCACCTCCCGGTAGAAATGCTGCTCAGAAAAATTGCTGATCACCTCCATGCGGTGCAGGGAGATGTTCTGGCTGTGGGAATAGCTCTGGACCTTGAGGATGACCACCTGCCTTCCGTTTTGGAGGGGAATGCGAGGAACATGGTCGGGGCGGTCAGTGAAGATGTAGTAGTTCACCTTGTAACCCACCATGAAGTACCTCTCTGCTGTCTCCAGGAATCGCTTCAGGTAGATAACATGTTTTTTTATGGCAAACACGATTAATCCAATGGTGGTGTTCTGGAGCCGGAACTGCTCATTCAGGATGTCAATATTGTAAGTTCCCTCCCAGATGATGGGAGCCAGCCAAGGGGTTATGACATGGACATCTCTCCTAGAGGGTCTTAGCACATTTGGCTGAGGAAACACCATCCTTCGTAATTTTACACCTTGTGGGTGGTAAATTTTTCTAACAATCTTGTTTGCCCTAGCCTGGATGCTTTCCAGCTTCTGGCTTCTTGGGTTCAGGTAACAATAGCCAAAAAAGGCCAAGCTAAGAGCTATTAAAAGAATAAAGATCACTTGACGAAGCAAGTAACTTTTTGGTTTCTCTGACAATGTCCTTACCAGCTGGGCCATGGCTCCACTTCCGACTGGTGCAGCCTGGATCTCCTAGGTACTGTAAGAACCTGCCCCTCCTCGGCCTTCCACTCACAGCAGCCTCTCCTGGGCAGAGTGAGGCAGAATGCTTGGACCACAAGTTGGTCACACCCGCTGCTCCTTCTGAGACCCTACCTCCATGCAAGGGGCATCTGGGAGCTGGGTATTCTGGGCCACCGAGCTAAGTAAGATGCCTGGAGCAGCAGAACCTTGATAAATTCAATTTTGATTTTGAGGTCATGTCAAAACAACCAGGTGGCAGGACTCAGTCATCTGGCCTCTAGAACTTCTGGGCTAGCATGTAGGAGAGAGGTCAGGGCTCCTGAAACAGGCTCAGGGGACTGGCTCAAGGGAGGCCACTGAGCAGGTCAAGGATTGTGATGAAAGCAAGGCAGGGCAGCAGCCAACAGAGAATCTGACCAGGAGGTCAGAGGGCTTGTGCTCTGGCCTTCCCTTGACATTTACTAGCTGTGAGACTTTTAGCTAAGCACTGAGTTTCCTGAAAATCCATTAAGTTGAAAGTACACTGTGTTCAGGGTCACATCCAGACAAGCTGATGCGGGCCATCCTTAGGCAGCCTAATTTGGGAGCCAAGTTGGAAGAGACAGAAGATCTACTGATCAATGTTTGTTTCCCTTATTCTCCTAATCACTTAAAATCCACTGAACATTTACTATGCAGGTACCAGGCCTTACAAGACTGGTAAACTTTATGTGCATTATATCGCTGACTCCTCACAGCCAGACTGGGGAGTGGATGCTACGTGATCCTCATGGCCTCCATGGGGAATCAGGTTCAGAGAGGGTGGGTGACTGGCCCATGGCCACATGGCTATTTGGTAAATGCTGTAGCCAGCTAAGCAGCCAGACTCCAGGACTGGGCTCTTGGTCACCCTGTATCCTGACCCTCTGCCTCACTTGTGGTTTGTGATTTCCTTTCTCTGGGCTCTTCTCCTAGTCAAGTTCCTTTGGTTCTCTCCCTTAAGCTTCCCATGTCAGTTGACCCTAGGTAGATCCCTCAGGATGGGGATGGGAGCCTGATCCAGTGCCATTTTTGAGCCAGGGATTATCGTATTGCCAACACGTATATCTCCTTCTGCAGTCTAAGCAGTTCCAAGGATATGTCTCCTGGGAAATAAAGCCTCTGGCACAGACTCCTCCTGTCCCACTGTGGGACCAACAGTGGATATAAAAGAGTCCCATGGTGGGTAGGGAGCACCTGGCATCTGTAGCCTGAAGCTGGCTGGTGCTCTTATGCTACTCTGTGACATCTTGTTTCTGTTCTCCAGGAGAAGTAGGTGCCTGGAGACATGGTTTTTCCAGACTTTCTGTAACCTTCTCAGGGTAGTTCTGAGGATGTTAGGAGGAAGTGATAAGTGAGTTCTGATGAGTGTCTTTTAAGGGACTGGCACCTTGCTTTTCTGGTCTAGATTGTGACATTTGTCCAGTTGTACATAGGAATGTTAGCATATTGGGCACCACTGTCAATAATGCTAATATAGTGGCAAAATATCAAGACAACTCTGTGATGCTGCAAATGCCAGAAAACTGAAGCGCTACTTTGATGAGAAAATGACACCAGAGTATAAGGAGCATGTGCTTGATGTGCTTGTGGGTCTAGGTTTGTGTGTGTGTGTGTGTGCGCGTGCGCGCACACGTTGTGTTTTAGTGCCTGTCTGGGGAATCTGTTCCTCCCAGGGCAGTAGAGGAGGGAACCCATTGCCATGCTTACCATGGCACTTCCCTAGGAATCTTGGAGGTTAAAAAACCTTACAGAAGGGGCTGGCCCCGTGGCCGAGTGGTTAAGTTTGCGCGCTCCGCTGCAGGCGGCCCAGTGCTTCGTTGGTTTGAATCCTGGGCGCGGACATGGCACTGCTCATCAAACCACGCTGAGGCAGCGTCCCACATACCACAACTAGAAGGACCCACAACGAAGAATATACGACTATGTACCGGGGGGCTTTGGGGAGAAAAAGGAAAAATTAAAATCTTTGAAAAAAAAAAAAAAACCTTACAGAATGAAGAGGTAGAAAGGATGAGGCAGACACCAGTGTTGCATAGAAGGAGAGACTCAGGATAGCCTTTAATCAGTGAGGGATGAGGCACAGCCCTCGTCCTGAGTAAGGTGGCCTTCCCTTGCCTCCTACACTGGCTTTTACTCACTGTAGCCAATGGTGCAGGGAAAGAGACTCAGTGTAGCCTTTAATCACTTGGGTTGGCCCTGATGTTCTAGATCTGCCAGGCCACTAGCCTGAGAACCTCCAGGCTTTCCTATCTCCATGGCATCACCTGGCCTGTGTGTCGGGCTCTGGGCTCTGGCCTCCCTAACTCCAGCATCTCCAACACAAGTTCTTGGATCCTTTTCAAACCATTACCACTGGCCGCTTCCACTTTCCAAAACACCTGTTCCTTTATCCCAGTACCCTAAATCCTTCACTCTGTGCCTCCCTAAAACTCTCATTTTTCCTCTTTCTGTAGAACCCAGGGGGTTGTTACATGGCAGGAGAGGAGGCATTCCCCCAATTCCCCCAAGAATGAATCCTCTCTCAACTGCCCCCATAGTCGATGAGGACAAGGCCCTGCTTCAGCTACTAGTCCCTGTGAGAGCAGCAGTAGGAAGCTGGCTCGGAACGATTAATTCCTGCAGGTTTGTTGCAGCCCCCAACCTCTCGCAGATTCCCACAGACTCATCTGGAATGCTGGCAAGACCTCCTCAGCAGCTTCATTCTGTTCTGCCCCCGACGTCCTCCCACCCCATAGCACCACATGGGATGAGCTATCCCTCCTCCTCTCTTTGCTGTGTTGGAGGGAGCTGTGCGAGAGCTTCTCTGGCACCCCTTGGGGTAGTCCGTGGTGTACAAGATTGGGTGGAATCCACCATTACCTGCTCAGATCCAAAAGCCACACTCCAAACAAGGTTGCAGGCCCCTTTCCAGAAGTGTCCAATGCTTTTGCAGCGGAACTTGATGTCTCTTACCCCTTGAGGCCTCGCCAGGTTTCGGGACCTTCTCTTTAGGATACAGAGTACTCAAGTCCTTTGTGTTAATGGAGCCATCCTTGCTGGGAGCCCTAAAGAAGCCATTTGCCTCATCACTAAGTGGTCTCAGCAGTCTGCTATGTCCAGGTGGCCGACTGGAGGAGTCCAGCAGTTAAAGCCTTGCAATTTATGAGAGAATGTTTACTCCTTGGGCTAGAGACTGGCACCTCTTGGAAGTGGGGGGACATTGCAGGGACCGCACCTGTGACTTCTGACTGGGGCTAGATGTGAATGCCCTCAGGAGGTTGTTCCTCTACTGAATCTGTTAGCGGGTAGGGAGGGTGGGGAAGATGACAATCACAGCAGCTACAGTGTCTGAGCACTTCTGTGGACCAGGACCCGCAGGTCACATGCATTATCTACCAGATTTCAGCCTCCTAGCAACCTTGAGAAATGGGAGTAACCCTCCCAGTCTTCCAGGTGAGGGAACGAGGCTCAGAGGTGAAAATGTCTGAAGAATGTCACATAGCTCCCGGGCAGCGGAATATGCTCCCACCACCCACTGCTAAAAAGACAGGCTTGGCTAACTCAGTCATGTCTGTGCATGTATTACAGTCCTTCTCTGGGCCTCTGATTTCCATCTAAAAAATGGGAACAATACCGCCCACTTAGTGCATGTGGTGAGTCCAAAGTAAAAGAATGGGGAAGGGCCCCTGTCCCAAGCACATTACATGGAGGAAAAGAACAAAGGCGTGATTCTTGATTACACTGTAAGTGCTGAGCCTGGCCAGGACCAAGAAATCGCCTCTTATGCCTCAGTTTATCCTATTCCCAGCCACAGTTGTGGGCTCAGCTGTCTCCACGTACTCTCACTGCAAGCAAGGTCTTAAATACAGAGTGGGGTCCTGTGTCCTGGAGCTTCAAAACTCCTCCTGTGGCTCCGCTCCATGGCTGTGATAGTGGAACCTTCTCAGGCCGTGCTGCCCTGTGCATCTCCTCTGAACCTAACCCCCCCACCTCTCTCATAGCTCGGTGACAACCCACAAGAGCTCCCTAAGAAAAGAGCCTAGTAGACATACACCATGGGGATCCTTTCAGGATGGGTGTTTCTATGGTCCTTGTGGCAAGGAGGCTGTGGGAGGCTCCCTGAGCTGGATACATTGGCAGTCACCTATCTCCCTGTGGTGTGTGCTCTGTAGGTGGCAAGGGAAGGCCACTTTGCTCAGGGTAAGAAGTGGCCCTGGGGCTGTGGCCGCATCCCTCAAGCACTCCACATGGTGGCTAGAGGCTGTTTCTGAAATGGGATGCGAACCCCTTCCTCTGTGGGAGCTCAGGGTAAGGTAGGTGGCATGAGGAGGTTGTGGGCAGAGAACCTTCACTCCCACCAAGTACATGTGATCTAGGAGGCGTATCCCACTACTCCCCCATTCTAGGCTTACAGTCTCCAGGGATACTGGAAAGGTAGTAGCGACCCAGATGAGCTGAATGAGTACAAGGTCTTGGATAAATGCTCTCACTTGTAGATGAGTGTATGGGTGTGGTGCCCCATCCAAAGATGAGGAGTAGATGAGTGAAGGGCAGTTTGTCCTTACCACAACACAGGCGGCATCTTGGCTGTTGCTCAACTCTCTCACAACTCCCTGAGGACTCCTAGGCACCAAAGAAAACTCTCAGTATTTCCCATGTGCTCCTTCTCATCTCTCTTCCTTCATCCAAACTCTAGAATCTTTATCTGTCTGGTGTTGGGGAAAATATCATGACGAGATATCCTTTCAAATATTTTCTCTCTGATATCCAAATCTAGCTATCCAAAGGTAAAAGCCAGAATGTGTCTTTTGATCTCTGCTTCCGACATATCATTCCGTCCACGATCGTAGCAGCCCCATCCCATCTCCCCATAGGCCCACCTGAGGTCACGCGCAGCTGTGGTAGGCAGCCTCCCCACCCTAGAAGACGTTTTGGCTCCTCAAACTCTCTTCACTGCTTGGTAGCTTTCTCCACCGTGTGGGAGCTTGCTTGGCCATTTTCAGGCTCACTGTGAACGTGTTGGGGTAGTTAATACCCACACAGCAACCTTGAAAAGACACAGACCTCCTTGATCTCCGGTGGGTCAATCCTGAGGTACATTCCACACCGCCTCTGAGAGGGCTCCTGATAGGGTTGAGACCTTGTTGCTCATAGCAGTGGCTTTTCTCCCTTCCCTGTTTGCTCTTCCCAATTCATCACTTGTTTATCCTGAGATCACATCCCAAGTAAACATCCTGTCCCTGAGACTTTGTCTCAGAGTCTGCTTTGGCAGGAGCCTAACTAAGAGAGTGAGCCACGTCCAGCTGTCCAAGCAGGAAGGAAAGGCCATCAAATAAGAGAAGGTCAATGAAGTGAGTAGGGTGAGGGGTGGGGCAGGGCATGGCACTTGATCATTCAGAGGGAACCTTGGTTGGGTAGAGAGGTTTTCTTTTACCTTTTATTTATCTAGGGACCATGCACTGCAGATGCTCAAACTGTCCTGCCAACACGTTCTTGGGCACCCTCCTAACCTCGGCCCATGGGAATCCTTGGGATTCCAGGCAGAAGGACACACTAGCCAATTGCTCATGGCCTGGAAGTCAAGCAAAGAGAGAACATGTAAACAAACTCTGGCTGCTTCCCATTATAGAGGCAACAGGATTGAGATATGTATCCCCTGAAAGAAAAATCCTAGATCTGGTACACAGCTATATACAGTACTCATGCCCGTTCTTGTGATGAAGATTTACATTGGCAAATACGGTACTCAGATGTGCTATTATCTTAGCTGGAAGATTCTCTTCAATACCTTTTTTTTTCTAGGTAGAAAAGAAGGATAAACTTATATTCAACAGAATTCCTCTTGAGGTCATTTGAGGGATGCCCAGAAATTCTCCATCCTTACTCAAAATACTTCCCCAATTACTCCCTGATGCATAACAAGCAATGTTTATGTCCTCACTTTTGGTCAATGGATCAATTTTCTGTTATTATGCAAACGTTTGGGTATAGGAGACACTTAAAGCCTCAGTCATCATTTTCTTTATTGTAGTAAAATATTTGTAACAAATTTACATCTTAATCATTTTTAAGAGACCATTCGTTGATGTTAAGTACACTAACATTGTTGTGCAAGCATCACCACCATCCATCTCCAGAACTTTTTTCATCTTTGTCTGTCCCCAGCCTCTGACAACCCATTCTATTTTCTGTCTTTATGAAATAACTTCTCTAGGTACCTCATATAAGTGGAATCATACAGTATTTGTCCTTTTGTGACTAACATTTCATGTAGCATAATGTCTTCAAGTTGCATTTATGTTGAATTTTGAATGGAATTTTCTTCCATTTTAAGGCTCAATAATATTCCATTGTATGAATATACTGCATTTTGTTTGTCCATCCTTTGGTGGACACTTAGGTTGCTTGCACCTTTTGGCTATTGTGAATAATGCTACTGTGAACATGGATGTACAAACAACTGTCCAAGTCCTTGTTTTCACTTCTCTTGGGTAAATACCAGAAGTTGAATTGCTGGATCATAAAATAATTGTATTTTTGAGTTTTTGAGGGGCTGCCATGCTTTTTTCCGTAGTGGCTGGAAGAAAACTTTCATGTTTTCTTCTAAGAGTTAAATAGTTTTAGCTTTGATGTTTAGTTCTTTGAGTCATTTTGAGTTAATTTTAGTATATGGTGTTAGGTAAGGGTCCAACTTCATTCTTCTGCATGTGGATATCCAGTTTCCCAGAACCATCTGCTAAAAAGACTATCCTATCCCCATTGAATGGTCTTTTCACCGTGGTCAAAAATCATTTATTCATGCATGCAAGGAATTATTTCTAGGTTCTCTGTTCTACTCCATTAGTCTACATGTTTGTCTTTATGCCAGTACCACAGTGTTTAGATTACCATAATTTTGCAGTAAGTTTTGGAATTGGGAAGTGGGAAATCTCTAACTTTCTTCTGTGTTTCAAGATTGTTTTGACTATTTGGGGTCTGTTGAGATTCCATATGAATTTTAGGATAATTTTTTCTATTTCTGCAAAAAAAATCTTGTTAGGATTTTGATATGTATTGCATTGAATCTGTAGTTCACTTTGGGTACTCTTCATAACAACAGTGTTGAGTCTTCAATCCATTAACAGGGATTCTTTCCATTTTTTTTGTGTTTTCTTTAATTTCTTTCAGCAATGCTTTGTACTTTTCAGTTTACAAGTCTTTTGTATCCTTCGTTGTTTATTCCCAAGTATTTTATTCTTTTGATGATATTGTAAATATGATTTTTTCTTAATTACCTTTTTCAGGTTGTACATTTTTAGTGTATAGAAACACAACTTACATTTTCATGTCAATTTTGTATCTTACAACATTGCTGAATTTGTTTACTAGTTCTAACAGAATTTTAAAACTTGAATTAACATTAAATAATAGTTCTTTCCCACCCCTCCTGTTATTTTTTAAGACTTTTTAAAAGATCAGTTTTAAGTTCACAGCAAAATTGAGAGGAAGGTACAGAGATTTACTGTATATCTCCTATCTGACACATGCATAGCCTCCCCCATTATCAACACCCTGCACCAGAGTGGTATTTTGTAACAATTGATGAACCTACATTCACATATTATAATCAATAATCAATCAAAGTCCATAATCTAACTCAGGGTTCACTCTTGGTGTTGGACATTCTATGAGTTTGGACAAATGTATAAGACATGTATACATCATTATATTATCATACAGAGTATTTAGCTGTTCTAAAGATCCTCCGTGCTCTGCCTGTTCCTCCCTCCCCACAGCCCCTGGAAACCTCCTATCTTTTTACTGTCTCCATAGTTTTACCTTTTCCTAAATGTCATATAGTTGGAACCACACAGTATGCAGTCTTTTCTTTTTTTCGTGTGTGGAAACTTATTGAATTTCTTTGTCTCCTCTTTTTCCCCCAGCTTTATTGAGATATAATTGACATATACCACTGTGTGAGTTCGAGGTGTGCAACCTGTTGATTTGGTTCACTTATATAATGCAAAATGATCACCACCATAGTGCTGGCTGAAACCTCCAACTCATCACATAAATTACTATTTCTTTTTTTGAGGTGAGAACATTTAAGATCAGTCTTAGCAACTTTCAAGTATATAATACAGTATATAATTAACTATAATCACCATGCCGTACATTAGATCCCCCGAACTTAGTCATCTTATAACTGAAAGTTTATACTCTTTGACCAACATCTCCCCATTTCCCCCACCCCCAAACCCCTGGAAAACCACCATTCCAGTCTGTTTCCATGAGTTTGGCTCTTTTAGATTCTACATATAAGTGATATCATATAGTATTTGTCTTTCTCTGTCTAACTTATTTCACTTAGCATAATGCCCTCAAGGTCCATCCATGTTGCCGCAAATGGCAGGATTTCCTTCTTTCTCATGGCTGAATGATATTTCATTATATATATATATTGTATTGCACTATATATGTATATGTATATATGTATGTATATATATGTATGTATATGTATATCTCACATCTTCTTTAACTATTCATCGATTGATGGGGAACTTAAGTTGTTTCCATATCTTGGCTTGTGAATAATACTGCAATGAACATGAGAGTAGAGATATCTCTTCGATATCTATTTTTTTTTCTCTCTCTCTCTTTTTTTTTTTTTTTTAAAGATTTTATTTTTTCCTTTTTCTCCCCAAAGCCCCCCGGTACATAGTTGTGTTCTTCGTTGTGGGTTCCTCTAGTTGTGGCATGTGGGGCGCTGCCTCAGCGTGGTCTGACGAGCAGTGCCATGTCCGCGCCCAGGATTCGAACCGACGAAACACTGGACCGCCTGCAGCGGAGTGCGAGAACTTAACCACTCGGCCACGGGGCCAGCCCCATCTTCGATATCTATTTTTATTTCCTTTGGATGTATACTAAGAATTGGTATTACTGGATCATATGTAGTTCTATTTATAGTTTTTTTTGAGGCATCTCCATACTGTTTTCGATAGTGGCTATACCAATTTAAATACCCACCAACAGTGCACAAGGTTTCCCTTTTTCCTCATCCTCACCAATGCTTGTTATCTCTTGTCTTTTTGATAATAGCAATTATAACAGTTGAGAGGTGATATCTTGTTGTGGTTTTGATTTGCATTTTCCTGATGATTAGCGATGTTGAGCACCTTTTCATGTACCTGTTGGCCATTTTTATGTCTTCTTCGGAAAAATGTCTATTCTGATCCTCTTCCCATTTTTAAATCAGATTGCTTATGTTTTTTTTTTTTTTTGCTATTGAGTTGTAAGAGTTCGTTATATATTTTGGGTATTAACCCCTTATCAGATATATGGTTTGAAATTATTTACCCCCATTTGTTAAATTGTTAAGTTCATTTTGTTGATGGTTTCTTTTGCTGGACAGAAACTTTGTAGTTTGAGGTAGTCCCACTTGTTTATTTTTCTTTTTGTTGCCTTTGCTTTTGGTGTCAAATACAAAAATCATTGCCAAGAATGATGTCAAAGAATGTACCACCTATGTTTTCTTCTAGAAGTTTTATGGTTTCAGGTCTTACATTTAAGTCTTTAATGCATTTTGAGTTGATTTTTGTGTATGGTGTAACATAGGGGTTCAGTTTCATTCTTTTGTATGTGGTTGTTTGCTTTTCCCAACACCATTTATTAAGGAGACTATCCTTTCTCCATTGTACATTCTTGGCTCCTTTGTTGTAAATTCATTGACCACATATATGTGGGTTTATTTGTGGGCTCTCTATTATGTTCCATTGGTCTATATGTCTGCTTTTATGCCAATTAACCATACTGTTTTACTTAGTATAGCTTTGTAATATAGTTTGAAATCAGGAAGTGTGATGCCATCAGCTTTGTTCTTCTTTCTCAAGGTTGTTTTGGCTTTTCTTTTGTGATTTCATACAAATTTTAGGATTGTTTATTCTATTTTTTTGGAAACTGTCATTGGAATTTTGATAGGAGTTGCACTGAACTTATAGATTGCTTTAGGTAATATGGACATTTTTACAATTTTAATTCTTTGAGTCCAAGGGCATGGAATATCTTTCCTTTATTTGTGTCTTCTTCAATTCTTTCATCAATGTCTTTCAGTTTTCAGTATATAGACCTTGCATCTCTTCAGTTTAAATTTATTTCTAAGTATTTTATTCTGTTCAATGCTATTATAAATGGGATTTTTCTTTCTTTCTTTCTTTTTTTTGCTGAGGAAGACCAGCCCTGAGCTAACATCTGTCGTCAATCTTCCTCTCTTTCTGCTTGAGGAAGATTAGCCCTGAGCTAACATCTCTGCCAGTCTTCCTCCATTTTATATGTGGGTTGCTACCACAGAATGGCTGATAAGTGATGTAGGTCTGTGCCTGGGATCCGAACCCATGAACCTGGGCCACTGAAGTGGAGCTGACTGAACCTAACCACTATACTTCAGGGTTGGCCCCTGGGATTGTTTTCTTAATTTCTCTTTTTGATAGTTTGTTGTTAGTATATAGAAGTGTAACTGATTTTTATATATTTATTTTGTATCTTGCAACTTTACTGAATTCATTTGGCTTCTGATAGTTTTTTGGGGAGAGTTTTTAGGGTTTTCAATATATAACATCATGTCATCTGCAAATAAAGACAATTTTGCTTCTTTCTTTCTGATTTGGATGTCTTTTATTTCTATTTCTTGTCTAATTGCTCTAGCTAGGACTTCCAGTACTATGTTGAGTAAAGTGGAGAGAGTTGGCATCTTTGTCTTATTCCTGATCTTACAGGAAAAGCTTTCAGCTTTTCACTGTTCAGTGTAATGTTAGTTGTGGGCTTGATATGTATAGCCTTTATTATGTCAGGGTACATTACCTCTATACTCAATTTCTTGAGAATTTTTTTCATGAGTGGATTTTTAATAATGTCAAACACTTTTTCCCTATCTGTTAAAATGATCATATGATTTTTATCCTCTATTTTGTTAGTGTAATGTATCACATTAATTAATTTGTGGATATGGAACCATTCTTGCATCCCTGGAATAAATCCCACTTGATCACGAGGTCTGATCCTTTTAATGTACTATTGAATTTGGTTTTGTTGAAGGTTTTTGAATCCATGTTCATCAGGGATATTGGCCTGTAATTTTCTTTTCTTATAGTATCCTTGTCTGGTTTTGGTATCAAGGTAATGCTGACCTCATATGATGAATTTGGAAGTATTCTGTCCTCTCCTATTTTATGGAAGAGTTTGAGAAGGATTGGTATTAATTCTCCTTTAAATGTTTGGTAGCATTCACCAGTGAATCCATCTGTTCCTGGACTGGTGTTTGTTGGGAGGCTTTTTATTACTGATTCAATCTCCTTACTCATGATTGGTCTGTTCAGATTTTCTGTTTCTTCCTGATTCATTCTTGGTAGGTTTTATGTTTCTAGGAATTTATCCATTTCTTCTAGGTTGTCCAGTTGGTTGGTTTATCCTCTTTCATTTCTGACTTTATTTATTTGACTCCTCTTTTTTTTGTTGGTGAGTCTAGCTGAAGTGGTGTCTATTTTGTTTATCTTTTCAAAAATCAGCTCATAGTTTCACTGATCTTTCCTATTGTCTTTTTAGTCTCTATCTCATTTATTTCTGCTCTGATCTTTGTTATTTACTTCCTTCTGTTAACTTTGGACATAGTTCTTCTTTTTTTTAGGTTCCTGAGGTGTAAAATTAGGTTGTTTGAGTTTTTTTTTTTTCAATGAGATCTTAATGATGTCTCCTCTTTCATTTCTGATATTAGTAACTTGTGTCCCCTCTCTTTGTATCTTAGCTTGGCTAGAGGTTTGTCAATGTTGTGATCTTTCCAAAGAACCAGCTTTTGGTTTTGTTGATTTCCTGTATTGATTTCCTGTTTCCAATTTCATAGATACCTGCTCTAATTTTTATTATTTTTCTTTTGCTTACTTTTAATTTAATTTGCTCTTATCTTACTAGTTCCTAAGGTAGAAACTTAGATTTTTTATTTTAGATCTTTCTTCTTTTATTATAAATGCATTCATGCTATAAATTTCCCACTGCACATTGCTTTCACTGCATCCCAGAAATTTTGATAAATTGTGTTTTTACTTTCATTTGGCTTAAAATACTGTTTTATTTTTATTGAGATTTCCTATTTGACTCATATGTTATTTCAAAGTGTTTGTTTAATCTCCATGTATTTTGGAGTTTCCCAGTTATGTTTCTGTTATTGATCCCTAGTTTAATTCCCCTGTGATCTGAAAGCAGATGTATGATTTCTATTCTTTTACATTTGTAAGTTGTGTTTTATGACCCAGATGGTCTATTGTGGTGAGTGTTCTATGTGAGCTTGAGAAGAGTGTGCTTTCTGCTGTTGGTGGGTGAAGTAGTCTATAGATGTTGATTATATCCAGTTGATTGATGATGTTGTTAAGTTCAACTATATCCTTATGGATTTTCTGCTTGCTGGATCTGTCCATTCCTGACAGAGGGCTGTTGAAGCCTCTAACTATGATGGTGGACTCATCTATTTCTCCTTGTAGTTTTATTAGTTTTTGCCTCACGTAGTTTGACATACCGTTGTTAGGTGTATACATGTCAAGGATTGTTATGTCTTCTTGGACAATTGACTCCTTTATCATTAAATAATACATTCCTTTATTCATGATAACTTTCCTTGTTTTGAAGTCTTCTTTGTCTCAAATTAATACAGCTAATCCTGCTTTCTTTTGATTAGCATTAGCATGGTGAATTTCTCCACTCATTTACTTTTTTTCCTCCCCAAAGCCCCAGTGCATAGTTGCATATTCTAGTTGTAAGTCCTTCTAGTTCTTCTATGTGAGCCTCCACAACAGCATGGCAACTGGCAGATGGGTGGTGTGGTTCTGTGACCAGGAAACGAACCTGGGCTGCCAAAGCAGTGAGAGTGCTGAACTTTAACCAATAGGCCATCAGGGCTGGCTCCATTTACTTTTAATCTAAATGTGTCTTTATATTTTAAGTGTGTTTCTTGTAGAGGACGTGTACTTTAGTCTTGATTTTAGTTCCACTTTGATAATCTCTCTTTTTTTTAAAATTGGTGTATGATTGACATGTGACATTATATTAGTTTCAGGTGTACAACATAATGACTTGATATTTGTATATGTTGCAAAATTATCACCACAATAAGTTCAGTTAATATCCATCACCATACATAGTTATCAAAAACGTTTTTTTCTTGTGATGAGTACTTTTAAGATCTACTCTCTTAGCAACTTTCAAATATGCAATACAGTATTATTAAGTATAGTCACCATGCTGTGCATTACATTCTCATGACTTATTTATTTTAAAACTTGGAGTTTGTACCTTTTGACCCCCTTTACCCATTTTGCCCATGCCCCTACTCTTGCTTCTGGCAACCACCAATCTGTTCTCTGTATATATGAGCTATTTTTTAAAAAAAATTCCACACATAAGTGAGATTATATGGTATTTTTTTTTCTCTGTCTGGCTTATTTCACTTAGCATAATGTCCTCAAGGTCCATGCATGTTGTTGCAAATGGCAAGATTTCATTCTTTTTTATGGGTGAATAGTATTCCATTGTGTATATACACCACATCTTCTTTATCCATTCATCTACCAATAGATACTTAGATTGTTTCCGTATCTTGGCTATTGTAAATAATACTGCAATGAACATGGGATGCATATATCTTTTCAAATTAGTGTTTTCACTTTCTTCAGATAAATACCCAGAAGTGGAATTGCTAGATCATAAAGTTTTAATTTTTAATTTTCTGAGTAACCTCCATACTGTTTCCCATAGTGGGTGCACCAATTTACATTCCCACCAGCAGTGCACAAGAGTTCTCCTAATTCTCCACATTCTCTCCATACTTGTGACAGTCTCTTTTTTTAATTGGTGCATTTAGATCATTTACATTCAAAGTGATTATTGAGTCTGGTGATGTCAGCATCATGGTAGCATGAGTCCTTTCCTTTATCTTTCCCCTTCAATTTACAATCAGTAGGACATCCATAACCCAACAAAGGTTTCTTTGCGCAGTGCACTAAAACGCTTGGTAGATCCATGCATTAGTACATCTGAAGGTGGGTGGATTGGACCTTGTGGAGGTGGTGGAACTAGGAGAGGAGCAGCAGAGCTGAGGGAGCAGTGATAGCAATGCCCATGACATCAGTATTTCCAGAAATGGCAGCAGTGCCCATGGCCCTGGTGCCCCCAGCAGCAGGAGGGCACCCATGGCTCCAGCCCCTGGGCAATGACAGCTGTGATGCCTGCGACCACAGCCCCCCTAACAGTACCAGCGTTGCCTGTGGCACCTGTGACCCCTGCAACGCTGGTGACCCCAGAAGTGGCAGCAGTGCCCACAACCCTGGCAGTTCCAGGAGTGGCAGCAGTGGTGCTTGTGACCTCAGCCCTGTGACAGTATCGGCACCCATTACCCCAGGCACCCAGGGACAGTGGCAGCACTTGTGATCTGTGTAACCCTGGTAGTTGTGGTGGTGCCTAAAACCTTGGCAGCAGTGGCAGTGGTATCTGTGATTCCAGCAACCCTGGCAGTGGTGCCAACACTGGCAAACCCAGCAGCAGCAGTGGAACCAGTGACCTCTGTGGCACATGTGATGATGAGGGTGCTGGCAACCCCCCTAGCAGAGGAGGTGGAGGATGGAATGTGCACAATCCCAAATATAGCCACAAGGTATCTCAGGTAAGATAAACCAAAAACTGGTGCTACAGAGCTACTTGTTGGAAAACAAAGAAAAGCCCTGTACTTCCCAACCTGTTGAATTGTAAAAATCAAAGTAAACAAAACTTTACCAAAATAAGAAAGGTGTTCACTACTTCAAATGCACTGGCAGAAACTCGTCTCATCAAACACCATGAAAAATCACAGTAATATGATATCACAAAAAGAAAATGACGATTTTCCAGCAACCAAGCTCAAATTCATGACAGATTGTGATCTAACTGATGGAGAATTCAAAATAGCTGTTATGAAGAAATTCAGTGAGGTTCAAGAAAACATAGAAAGGCAATTCAGTGAACTCTGGAATAAAATTAATGAACACTTTATCAAAGAGATTGAAATTCTGAAAAAGAACCCAACAGAAATTCTGGAGCTGAAGAACTCAATAAATGAGATGAAGAATGCATTAGAAAGCACTGGAACTAGAGCAGTTCAGTTGGAAAAGAGAATAAGTGATCTGGAAGATAGGAACCTAGAAATGATTTCAGGTGGAAGAGGAGAGAGAACCAAGTGTTTTTAAAAAGTGAAGAAACCCTATGACAGCTATCAGACTCCATTAGGAGAGCCAATATAAGAATAATGGGCATACCAGAAAGGGAAGAGAAGCAGGATGCAGAGAGTTATTTAAAGAAATAATAGATGGAGAGGTCATCACTATGGAGGATCATTTTGTCTATCCCCTTCAATCTACAGCAAGTAAAACATCCATAATGCAACAAAAGCTACATTGCCCAACACACCAGGATACCAGAGAGAGCCACATGTCAGTACATAAGAAAGTGGGTGGATTAGAGCACATAGAGGAGGTGAAATGGAGGAACAGCAGAGGCAGTGCCCAGGACCCTGGACCCCCCAGCCACAGTGGCTGAGCCAACTACCCCCAGCCCCAGAGAACCTGGTGGGGAGCAGTGTATGTGCATGTGGGACTCCAGCTAGTCAGCCATGGCAGAACCTGTAGCCACAAGAGTGGAGCAGCAGTGAAAGTGGAGCTCTGTGATCCCAGATTCTCAGCCCCAACTCAGAGCCTGGTATCAGCAGTGGGAGGCATGCACACAACTCCAGCATCCCAATTGTAGTGATGCCTGTGGCCACAAGGTAACAAGCAACAGCAGACATGGTGCCTCATGAACCCAGCCCCCTTCCCACCATCTCCCCCACCCCACCACAGCGGTAGAGCTTCCAACCCAGGTGATCCCAAACATGGCAGAGGTATCAACCATCCCTCTAGCCCCCTGTGGCAAAGCCAGTAAGTGTGGTGACATCAGAAAAAATAAGAGATCAGTGAACCCCAGAGGTGCAGGCAGCAACAATGAGAGTACCAGTGACACCCAAAATAAACATAGTGGAAAGTGAAACATCCAGATCCTCAAATATAGCCAGAGGCAGCTTAGGTAAGAGAAACCAAAAACTAGACTTTAGCACCATCTACTGAAAAGCAAAAGAAAGGCCACTATCTCCAACCAGTTGAAAAGTTTGAATCAAAGTGAAGCTATATCTAAATAAGGAAAGTGTTTGCCACAACAAATGTTCCAGTAGAGGAATAAGTCAGCAACCACCACAAAAAGCCATGGTAACACAGCAATACAAAAAGAAAATAACAGTTCTCAACATAAAATCCCAAACATAAAATCATGGAAGATTGTGATCTGATAAAGAATTCAAAATAGCTGTCATGAAGAAACTCAACAAGCTACAAGAAGACTCAGAAAGGCAGTTCACTGAACTCAGGAATAAAATCAATGAACAGAAGAGACTACCAAAGAGATTGAAAATCTCAAAAAGAACCAACAGAAGTTCTGGAGGTGAAAAGTTCAATAAATGAGATTAAAAATGCATCAGAAATAATTGGAAATAGAGCTGAGAATATGGAAGAGATAATTAGTGATCTAGAAGATAGAAACCTAGAAATGAGTCAGGTAAAAGAAGAGAAAGAACTAATATTTTTTTAAAAGGTAGAAATTCCACAAGACTTACTCAACTCCATTAGAAAGGGCAACATAAGGATAGTAGGTATCACAGAAGAAGAAGAGAGAGAGAAGGGAGTAGAGAACTTATGAAAAGAAATGATAACTGAGAACTTCCCAAACCTGGGGAAAGAACTGGCTACACAAATCCATGCGGCAAGTAGAACATCCAATTATCTCAAGACAAAAAGGCCTTCTCCAAGACACATGATAATAAAACTTTCAAAAGTCAGTGACAGAGAATATTAAAAGCAGCAAGAGGGGGAAAAATAGAAATCTACAAGGGGACCCCTATTAGGCTATCAGCAGATTTCTCACAAGAAACTCAACAGGCTGAGAGAGAGTGGAATGATAAATTCAAAATATTGAAAGATAAAAACTGGCAGCTAAGAACACTCTATCCAACAAAGTTATCTTTAAGATATAAAGAAGAAATAAAGACTTTCTTAGACAAACAAAAGCTGAGAGAGTTCATCAGCACTAGACCTGTCTTACAAAAAGTGTTAAAAGGAGCCCTCCTAACTGAATTGAAAAGGTAAAGGCATACAAAGCTTAGAGCAAGGTGATAGATTCAGAAAATGTCAACTCCATATCAGACTAGAACAGTAAACAATTGTAACATAGAGGTTAAAGGGAAAGAACACATTAAACATAACTA
This sequence comes from Equus przewalskii, assembly GCF_037783145.1. Classification (NCBI taxonomy): domain Eukaryota; kingdom Metazoa; phylum Chordata; class Mammalia; order Perissodactyla; family Equidae; genus Equus; species Equus przewalskii. The sequence goes on from NC_091839.1 coordinate 6,041,107, forward strand.
TAACCATTCAATTTGGGGACAAACAAAAGGGATAATCTGTGGCAACAAAAGCAAACATAGAAGGAAAAGAAGATAAAGATGGAACCAGCATAGACGAATGAAGGTAAGATCCTATTAGCAGAAAAAGGACCATCTTATCTATGAGAACTTTTATACAAACCTCATGGTAACCACAAAACAAAGAGCAGAGACACAAAGTATACAAAAAGGAAAACTGAGAAAAATATAATAGAAATCTACCAAACCGAAATGGCAAATAAACACAAGAAAAAAGAAACATTGGAAATATAAAGGCAACCAGGAAACAAAAGATAAAATGGCAGTATTGAGTTTTCAAATATCAATCACTATAAATGTAAATGGATTGAATTCACGAATAAAAATACACAGATTTGCTGTATGGATTAAAAAACAAAACCTGATGATATGCTGCCTTTGGGGGACCCATCTCAGCTTTAAAGACAAACGTAGGCTCAGAGTGAAGGGATGGAAGATGATACTCAAAGCAAATGACAATCCAAAGAAAGCAGGTGTAGCCATACTTATGTGAGGGAAAAGAGACTTCAAGCCTAAAAAGATAGCAAAAGACAAAGATGGACATTATATAATGATCAAAGGGACATACCATCAAGAAGACATAACAATTATTACTATATATGTACCTAACATAAGAGCATCAGAGTATATAAAGCAACTATTAAGAGACCTAAAGGGAGAAATCAACAGGAAAACAATAAGAGTAGGGGACCTCAACTCCCCACTTACATCAATGTACACATTATCCAGACATAAAGTCAGCAAAGAAATATTGGCCTTAAGTGAAACACTGGACCATATGGACTTAAAAGATACATATAGAACAGTCCATACAAAAGCAGCAGAATACATATTCTTCTCAAGTGAACAAGTAACATTGTCAAAGATAGACCATATATTGGGAAACAAGGCAAACCTCAATAAATTTAAGAAGATTGAAATCATATCAAGCATCTTTTCCAACCGGAATGGTATGAAACTAGAAATCAACTACAAGAAAAACGTTGGACGTGAAGACTAAACAACATGCTACTGAACGATTATTGGGTCAATGAAGAAATCAAAGGAAAAACAAGAAAAATACATGGAGGCAATTGAAAATGAAAACACAACATACCAAAATCCATGTAAAGCAGCAAAAGCAGTATGAAGAGGAGAGTTTATAGCAATACAAACCTACTTCAACAAACAAGAAAAGTCTCAAATAAGCAACTAATATTACACCTAAGGGAATTAGAAAAAGGAAAACAAATGAAGCAAAAATCAGTAGAAAGAAGGAAATAATAAAAATCAGAGCAGGAATAAATGAAATAGAGACTAAAAAGACAATGGAAAAGATCAATGAAACTAAGAGCTGTTTCTTTGAAAAGATATAATTAACAAACATTAAGCTAGACTCACTAAGAAAAAAAAGAAAGAAAGCTCACAGATAAAATCAGAAACAAAAGAGGAGAAATTCCAATGGATGGCACAGAAATACAGAGGATTATAAGAAAACCTTATGAAAAGCCATATACCAATAAATTGGATAACCTAGAAGTAATGGATAAATTCCTAGAGTCATACAACCTTCCAAAACTGAATCAGGAAGAAATAGAGAATCTGAATAGATTGATCACTAGTAAGGAAGTTGAAACAGTAATCAAAAAACTCCCCAAAAACAAAAGCCCAGGGCCAGACAATTTCTCTGGTGAATTCTACCAAACACCCAGAAAAGACTTAATAACTACCTTCTCAAACTCTTCTCAAAAATTGAAGAGGAGGGGAAGCTTTCTAACTCATATTATGAGGCCAACATTACACTGACATCAAAATCAGACAAGGACAACACAAAAAGAGAAAATTATAGCCCAATATTGCTGATGAACATAGGTGCAAAAATCCTCAAGAAAATATTAGCAAGTCAAACACAATACATTATAAAGGATCACACACCAGAATCAAGTGGGATTTATTCCAAGAATGCAAGGATGGTTCAACATCTACAAATCAATCAACCTAATACCTCCACTAACAAAATGAAGAATAAAAATCACACGAACATCTCAATAGATGCAGAAAAAGTATCTGACAATATTCAACATCCATTTATGATTAAAAAATCTTGATAAAATGGGTATAGCAGGAAAGTACCTCAACATAATAAAGGCCATATATGACAAATCCACAGCTAACATCATACTCAATGGTAAAAAGCTGAAAGCCATCCCTCTGAAAATAGGAACAAGACCAGGATGCCCATTCTCACCACTTTTACTCAACACAGTATTAGAACTCCTAGCCAGAGCAATTAGACAAGAAAAAGAAATAAAAGTATCAAATTGGAAAAGAAAAAGTACATCTATCACTGTTTGCAGATGACATGATTTTATGTGTAGAAAACCCTAAGAAATCCACCAAAAAAACCTATTAGACATAAATGAATACAGTAAAGTTGCAGAGTACAAAAATCAATATACAAAACTCAGTTGTGTTTCTATACACTAACAACAAACTAGTAGAAAGAGAAATCAAGACTACAACCTCATTTATAATCACAACAAAAAGAATAAAATACCTAGGAAGAAATTTAACACAGGAAGTGAAAGACCTGTACACTGAAAACTACAAGATATTGTTGAAAGAAATCAAAAGGACACAAAGAAATGGAAAGACTTTTCATGCTCAGGGATTGGAGGAATTAACATAGCTAAAATATCCATATTAAGTAAAGCAATCTGCAAATTCAAGGAAATCCCAATCAGAGTCCCAATGACATCTATAACAGAAATAGAACAATGAATCCTAAAATTTATATCAAACAACAAAAAAACCCCAAATAGTCAAAGCATTCCTGATAAGAAAGAACAAAGCTGGAGGTATCACTCTCTGATTTCAAAGTATACTACAAAGATATGGGAACCCAAACAGATTGGTACTGGCAGATAAACTGACACATAGATCAGTGGAACAGAGTTGAGAGCCTAGAAGTAAAACCACACATCTATGGACAGCTAATTTTTGACAAAGGACTCAAGAACATAAAATGGAAAAAGGAAAGTCTCTTCAATAAATGGTTTTGGGAAAACTGGACAGTCACATGCAAAATATGAAGGTAGACCATTATCTTGCACCATACACAAAAATTATCTCAAAATGGATTAAGGACTTGAATGTAATACCTGGAACCACAAAGCTCCTTGAAGAAAATGTAGGCAGTATGCTCTTTGACATTGGTCTTAAAAACGTCCTTTTGAATTTGTCGCCTTATGCAAGAGAAACAAAAGAAAAAAGCAAAAAAAGGGACTACATCAAACTAAAAAATTTCTGCATGGCAAAAAGACAACCTATCAAATGGGAGAAGACATTTGCAAATCATATATCCAATAAGGGGTTAATATCCAAAATATATAAAGAAATCATACAACTCAACAGCAAAAACACAACCCAATTAAAAAACGAGCAGAGGATCTGAACATTTTCCCAAAAAGGATATATAGATAGCCAACGGGCATATGAAAAGATGTTGCACATAAGTAATTATTAGGGAAATGCAAGTCAAAAACACAATGAGATATCACCTCACACTTGTGAGAATGGTGATTATTAAAAAGACAAGAAATAGCAAGTGTTGGAGAAGATGTGGACAAAAAGGGAACCCTCCTACACTGCTGGTAGGAATTTAAATTGGTACAGCCACTCTGTAAAACAGTGTGGAGATTCCTCAAAAAATTAAAAATAGAAATACCATATGATCCAGCTATTCCACTTCAGAGTATTTATCCAAAGAAGACAAAAACACTAATTTGAAAAGACATATGCACCACTATATTCATTGCAGCATTTACAGTAGCCAAGACTTGGAATCAACTTAAGTGCCCATTGATGGATGAATAGATAAAAGAGATGTGGTATATATATATACACACAATGAAATGCTACTTGGCTATAAACAAGGATGAAATCTTTCCATTTGTGACAACATAGATGGACCTTGAAAGTAAGTATTATGCTAACCAAAATAAATCAGATGGATAAAAACAAATACCATATGATTTCACTCATGTAGAAGATAAAAAAAATAATAACATCAACAACACATAGATACAGAAAACAGATTGTGCTTACCAGAGGGAAGAGGGGTAGCAGGAGGGTGAAAGGGATAAATGGGGACATTTGTATGGTGATGGATGGAAACTGGACTTTTGGCATGAACACAATGTAGTGTATACATAGGTGAAAATATAATGATGTACACCTAAAATTTATATAGTGTTATAAACCAATGTTATCTCAATAAAAAAAGAAAGAAAGAATAGCTGAGAACTTCCCAAACCTGGGGGAAAGACTAGACATACAAGTCCACGAAGCTAATAGATCTTACTATCTCAATGCAAAGGACCCTCTCCACACACTGTAATGAAGCTGTCAAAAGTCTAGGATAATGAAAGAATCTTAAAGGCAGCCAGGGAAAAAAGAAAGTAACCTACAAAGGAACTCCCATTAGACCATCAACAGATTTCTCAACATATGTCTAGAGACCAGGAGAGAGTAGAATGACATATTCAGAATATTGAAAAATATCAATTGCCAGCCAAGAATACTTTATCCAGTAAAGTTATCCTGCTGATGCAAAAGAGAAATAAAGGCTTTCCCAGACAAACAAATGCTGAGGGAGTTCACCACCACTAGACCTGTCCTATAAGAAATGTTAAAAGGAGCTTTTCTACCTGAAATGAAAAGATGAAAGTACAAAGAACTTTGAATATGGTCATAAATAGAATCAGAAAATTTTAACTCTATTTTAGAATAGGGAGTTAATTATAGCATAAAGGTTAAAATAAAAAAGCATTAAAAATAACTATAGCTACTATAATTTGGTAACAAATTTACAGCATAAAAAGGGTAATTTGTGGGGGCTGGCCCCGTGGCCGAGTGGTTAAGTTCGCGCGCTCCGCTGCCGGCGGCCCAGTGTTTCGTCGGTTCGAATCCTGGGCGCGGACATGGCACTGCTCGTCAGACCACGCTGAGGCAGCGTCCCACATGCCACAACTAGAGGAACCCACAACGAAGAATACACAACTATGTACCGGGGGGGCTTTGGGGAGAAAAAGGAAAAAATAAAATCTAAAAAAAAAAAAAAAAAAAAAAAAAGGGTAATTTGTGACAATAAAAATATAAAAAGGGAGGAGTAAAATGATAGAACCTGGTTAGGCAAAGGGAGATAAGTTTCTATCAGCAGAAATGGGACTATTTATCTATGATGCATTTTATACAAACCTCATGGTAACAACGAAACAAAAATCTAAAGCAAAGACACAAAACATAAAAAAGGGGAAACTGAGAAAGTCACCATAGAAAACCAGTAACCTAAAAAGGTAAACAGAAATGCAGAGAAAAAGAAACAGTGGAGATACAAACAACCAGAAAACAAAAGATACAGTGGCAGTAGTAAGAGTGACGCCAGCACGATGGCAGAGTGAGCTCTTCCCTTAGACTCTCCTCCCTAAGATATAATGAAAAGGACATTCCTAAACAACTGAGGACATTCACACAACAAGATAGATGTCTGAAAGACCCACGCAGCCACACGTCTGAAGGTGGAGGTGCTGGAACCCCCAGGAGGAAGCAGAAGGAGGTAAGGGGATCTCCTCTCATTCCCCAGCAGTGACCTAGTGCGTGGGACTGCACACAGCTCTGAGAGGAGGCAGGGAGGGGTGGCTTTCTATGGGAATGCCTTCATTCTCCATTTGCCTCCCAGCCATGGAAAAGCTTCACACAGAGGAGGCTAAGCTATTGTGGGGGTGTTTTTATCAAGCCAACACCCCAGGAAGGCAGACAGTGAGGGCAGAGTGAGAAGGCCCCCAGGATCAGGCACACAAAAGAAAGCACACGTCCCTCTGCCCAACACACCAGCTTGACCAGTCAGGCAGAGCAAGGGACCCCCACCAGAGCACCTGCACATACATTAGTAAAGCAGCTGCTTTAAGTGGGCAATTGCAGATGGGCCCTGTCAGCATAGATTCCAAAGGAAGGCCCACATGCCAGGGATTGCAGCAGGCTCAGAATACACATGTCCTGACTGGGTGGAATCTGCAACCAGATACTACCCATATGTGAAGGCACAAATCTACCACATCAAATAATATGTGAGAGTATATTAATACTCCAGACCAGAAGGAAAACAACAAGCACCAAGAAATCAATCCTGAGGGCACAGAAATGTACAATCTAAATGACAGAGAATTCAAAATAGCTATCATAAAAAAAAACCTGAATGAGTTACAAGAAAATTCAGAAAAACAGTTCTTTGAAATCAGGAATAAAATTAATGAACAGAGGGAATTCTTCACAAAAGAGATTGACACTATAATGAAAAAGCAATTAGAAAAGTTGGAGATGAAAACCACAATGAATGAGATAAAAAAATGGGGTACTTGAATAACAAAGCTGATAGTATGGAGGACAGAATCATCAATTTGCAGGGCAGAAATATGTAAATGCTCCAGATGGAGGAGGAGAGAGAACTAAGACTAAAAAGAAATAAAGAAATTCTCTGAGAAATATCCAACTGAATTAGAAAATGCAGCACAAGGATTACAGGTATTCAAGAGGAAGAAGAGAGGGAGAAAGGAGCAGAAAGCTTGTTCAAAGAAATAATAGCTGAGAACTTCCCAAAACTGGGGAAGCAGCTGAAATTACAAGTAAAAGAAGCTAATAGAACTCCTGATTACATCAATGTAAAAAAGACCTTCTCTAAGGCATATAGTAGCAACACTGGAAAAGTCAACGACAAACAAAAAATATTAAGGGCAGCAAAGCAGAAGAAAATAACTTACAAAGTGACCCTTATCAGGCTTTCAGTGGATTTCTCAGTAGAAACCTTACAAGCAAGGAGAGAGTGGAATGATATTTTCAAAATTCTGAAAGACAGAAACTTTCAGCCAAGAATACTCTATGCAGAGAAAATATCCTTCAGATATTATGGAGAAATAAAAACTGTCCCAGATGAACAAAAGCTGAGGGAGTTCATTGCCACATGACTGCCCCCCTACAAGAAATGATCAAAAAGCCCCTCATACCTGAAAAAAAAAAAAAAAGAAAGGTTTACAAAGTTTTGAGCAAGGAGATAAATAGGCAGGCAAAATCAGAAAATTGCAGGTTAGCGAACACTTGATTATAACATTAAAGATAAAGGGAAGGCGGGGCTGGCCCCATGGCCGAGTGTTTAACTTTGCATGCTCTGCTTCAGCAGCCCGGGGTTTCACTGGTTTGGATCCTGGGCACAGACATGGCAACGTTCATCAAGCCATACTGAGGTGGCATCCCACATAGCACAACCAGAGGCACTCACAGCTAGAATACACAACTATGTACTGGGGCCTCTGGGGAGAAGAATAAAAAAATAAAAAAAAGAAAAAGATTGGCAACAGCTGTTAGCTCAGGTGCCAATCTTTAAAGAAAAAAAAGATAATGGGAAGGAAAACATCAAAAATAACTATAATCTCATCATTTTAACCACAAAGTCACAACACAAAATGGAATAAGTTGTGACAACAATAACTTAGAAGGGGGCAGAGGAAAGGGATAGAACCTGCTTAGACTAAGGAAATAAGAGGCTATCAGAAAATGGACTATCCCACCTACAAGATCTTTTATACAAAACTCACAGTTACCACTAAACAATTAGAACAAAGACACAAATGGTAAATAAAGAGAAAACTGAGACAACCACCATAGAGAACTACCAAACTGAATTAGAAGTCCAAAGTACATGGGACGAGAAACAAGGAAAATACAGAACAACTGGAAAACAAGTGATAAAATGGCTGCCGTTAGCCCTCATATATCAATAATTGCTCTAAATGTTAAGTGGATTGAATTCTCAAATCAAAAGACACGGAGTGGGTGGATGGATTAAAAAACAAGACCCGACAATATGCTGCCTCCAGGAAACATATCTCAACTCTAAAGACAAACACAGGCTCAGAGTGAAGGGATGGAAGATGATACTCCAAGCTAAGCAGGTGTTGCCATACTTAGACAAAGGAGACTTCATGGTAAAAAAGGCAATGAGAGACAAAGAGGGACAGTATATAATGATAAAAGGGACATTCCACCAAGAAGACATAACACTTATATATGCTCCCAATACATAAAGCAACTATTAACAAACCTAAAAAGAGATATTAACAACAACATTATAATATTAGGGACCTTAACACCCCACTTACGTCAATGGATAGATCATCCAGACAGAAAGTCAACAAGGCAATAGTGGATTTAAACAAAAAACTAGACCAGATGGACTTAATAGACACACATAGAACAGTCCACCCAAAAATAGCAGAATACACATTCTTCTCAAGTGCACATGGGACATTCTCAAAGACAGACTATATGTTGGGAAACAAGGCAAAACTCAATAAATTTAAGAAGACTGAAATCATATCAAGGATCTTTTCCAACCACAATGGTATGAAACTAGAAATCAACTACAAGAAAAAAGCTGGGAAAATGACAAATATATGGAGACTAAACAACATGGTACTGAACAACCAAGGTATCATTGAAGAAATTAAAGGAGAAATCAAAAATATCTGGAGACAAATGAAAATACACCATACGGGATGGGATGCAGCAAAAGTGGTCCTAAGAAGGCAATTCATACAGGCCCACCTTAACAAACAAACAACAATCTCAAACAAGCAATCTTAAACTACATCTAAAAGAATTATAAAAAGAACAAACAAAGGCCAAAGTCGGCAGAAGGAGGGAAATAAAAATCAAAATAGAAATAAATGAAGTTGAAACCAAAGTAACAGTAGAAAAGATCAATGAAACTAAGATGGTTCTTTGAGAAGATAAAAAAATTGAAAAACCCTTAGCCAGACTCACTAAGAAAAAAGAGAGAAGCCTCAAATAAATAAAATTAGAAATGAAAGAGGAGAAATTACAACAGCTACCACAGAAACACAAAGGATTATAAGAGAATACTGTGAAAAACTATATGCCATCAAGTTGGATAACCTAGAAGAAATGGATAAATTCTTAGACTCATACAACCTCCCAAAGCTGAAGCAAGAAAAAATAGAGAATCTCAATAGACCAATAACAAGTAAAGAGATTGAAACAGTAATCAAAAACCTCCCCAAAAATAAAAGTGCAGGACCAGATGGCTTCTCTGGAGAATTCTACCAAACATTCAAAGAAGATTTAATATCTATCTTTCTCAAACTATTCCAAAAAAATTGAAGAAGATGGAACACTTCCTGACACATTTTATGAGGCCAATATCACCCTGATCTCAAAGCCAGACAAGGACAGCACAAAGAAGGAAAATTACAGACGAATATTGCTGATGTACACAGATGCAAAAATCCTCAACAAAACATTGGCAAAACAAACAGAGCAATACATTAAAAGGATCATACACCACGGTCAAGTGGGATTTATACCAGGGACACAGGGATGGTTCAACATCTGCAAATCAATACATGTGATACACCACATTCACAAAATGAGGAATAAAAGCCACATGATCGTCCCAATAGATGCAGAGAAAGCATTTGACAAGATCCAACATCCATTATAATTTTAAAAACCTCTCAATAAAATGGGTATAGAACAAAAGTACCTTCACATAATAAAGGCCATATATGACAAACCCACAGCCAACATCATACTCAGTGGGGAAACTGAAAGCCATCCCTCTGAGAACAGGAACAAGACAAGGGTGCCCACTCTCACCACTCTTATTCAACATAGTATTGGAGGTTTTGGCCAGAGCAATTAGGCAAGAAAAAGAAATCAATGGTATCCAAATTGGCAATAAAGACGTGAAACTCTTGCTATTTACAGACAACATGTTTTTCTATATAGAAAACCCTAAAGAATCCATCATAATGTTACCAGCTCTTAGTTAATATCAGTCCTGACATTGGTTCCCCTACTGTGAACCCAGCATATATGGGTTAAAACTAAAAGCACACATTCCCAGTTCCCTGGGTCTCTGGTTACACTCACATGTAAATGTTTGTTTCTTTAACCTCTGACTCCATGAGCTTTGCAATCAAATAGAAGTTACAAATTGTTAAGGTCCAGATGGCCTCATGCTGGGCTCCCACTAAAGTTGTGGCTAATCCCAGGACCTTGAAGTTCTTTTACAGAGAAACTAATGTCCACAGAACATCAAGAAACCGAAGCTTCCCAGGCCCAACTCCTTGGCTTCCTGATGTCAGAGTCTACCTTCACCATGGAGGTAAACAGCCAAGGACACTCATCTGAGAAATCCTTTGTCTCCTCTGCTGGAAGCAGCCCCAGACACAGGCAAATGGGAAAATGCCGACCAAGAAGGCCATGGTCCCCCTCCCCTACCTAAAATCCCAAATAAAAACCCTACCCATTTCTTAACAAGGAGTTAGCAATTTTTGAGGCACTAGCCCTTGCTTTTCTCCCTCTACCTGGCAAAGTAAAGCCTTTCCTTTTTCACCCAAGATTCTGTTCTTGTTATTTGGATTGGCATTGGGATCAGAGACTGAACTTTTGGTGATAAGAATACTATTAGAAATAATCAACAACTACTGCAAATTTGCAGGGTACAAAACCAATTTACAAAAATCAGTTGCATTTCTATACTCTAATAATTGCTTAGGACATCAGAGGGAGGAGGTGTACCAAACGACAACACATAAGCCCTGAGTCAGCAAAGGGCAGGGGCCCAACCTATCTTCACTATCTCGAGGCCTCTGTCCTAGGGACAGCTGACATGTGAAGCCTAAGGGAGAAAATCAAAAGAATCTGACTAAAAAGAACTCAACAAAGGAAACTTCAAAGAAGGCACAGGTGAGACAGAGAGTGAGAGCGCAAGACAATCTGGAGCCTGGCCGCTGGGTTGGTTGGAGCACTTACAGCTAGCCATGGGGCATGGACCAGTCACGCGTCTCTCTGAGCCTGTTTCTCCATTTGTACAATGAGGATAAAGTAGCATTTATCCTCCAGACTTGTAAGGATTAAATGAGATAATGCGCATTAACCTTAGCAGCCGATTCCTAACAACAGTGTAAGACTTGGTACCTGAAAAGTTAATAGTCATGGGATTTGGGGGGAATTAAGGGAATGAAGGAAAACAATCCTTGATCTGTAGATCTTCTGTCCCCTCCACCATGGCTCCCAAATCAGGGATCCTGAAGGATGGCCCACATTAGCCTTGATGGATGTGATCTTGAAGAGAGTCTGATCTTGACCCTATGGGTTTCTCAGGAAACCCAGTGCTTAGCACACTGCTAGTAAGTGTCAAGGGAAGGCCCGAGTACCAGCCCCGAACCTCTGGTTAGACTCCCTGGTGGCTGCTGCCCTGCCCTGCTTTCATCACAATCTCTGTCCTTGACCTGTTCAGTGGCCTCCCTCAAGCCAGTCCCCTGAGCCCATTTCCAGAGTCCTGACTGCTCTCCTGCAGGCTGGTCCTTCAGTTCTAGCTGTCTGTTGACTAAGGCCTGCACTGCGTTACTCTGACAGCACCAGGTCTGTTTAGATCCTGTCTTTCCCTGCAGGGCATGCCAGAATGCCCCCGTGCCCAGGTGCCCCCTTCTGCCAGGGTCAGGCCTCCAGGGAGCCTGGGCTGCTAGAGTAGTGAGCAGGGAGTGGGGGTGTGGGCGCTTTAGGGTCAGGGGTTTAGCCTCACCCTGCCTCAAGGACACCACTGAGGGTGGAGCTAGGCGAGACGAGTACCCTCATATCGTAAAGGAGACAAGAGGTGGCATCCTTTGATCGTGCAGGTATGGCCCAGCTACTGCCAATATTGGCTGAGACACAAAGGTGCTGCTCACTTCGTAGAGTGACCTTTCTTCTCCTAATAGCTCTTGCCTTGGCCTTCTTTGGCTATTGTTACCTGAAACCGAGAGCCCGGAAGCTAGAAAACATCCAGGCTGGGGCAAGCGTGGCTGTTAGAGAACGCCATGACCTACAAGATGTAAATTTACCAAGGATGGTGTATCCCCAGCCACAAGTGCTAGCACTCCCTAGGGAAGACGTCCTTCTCGTGACTCCTTGGCTGGCTCCCATCATCTGGGAGGGAACTTTCAATATTGACATCCTGAATGAGTGGTTCCGGCTCCAGAACACCACCATTGGATTGACCGTGTTTGCTGTAAAGAAAAACATTATCTACCTGAAGCAGCTCCTGGAGACCGCAGAGAGGCACTTCATGGTGGGTTACAAGGTAAACTACTACATTTTCACTGACCGCCCTGACCATGTTCCTCGCATTCCCCTCCAAAACGGAAGGCAGATGGTCATCCTCAAGGTCCAGAGCTATTCCAGCTGGCGGGACATCTTCCTGCACCGCATGGAGGTGATCAGCAATTTTTCTGAGCAGCGTTTCCACCGGGAGGTGGATTACCTTGTGTGTGCAGATGGGAAAATGAAGTTTACTGAGCACGTGGGCGTGGAGATCCTCGCCTCCTTGTTCGGCACCCTCCATCCTGGCTTCTATGGGCTGAGTCGGAACAACTTCCCCTATGAACGGCGGCCTCAGTCACAAGCCCAGATTCCTGAAGATGAGGGGGACTTTTATTACACGGGGGCCTTATTTGGGGGGTCCGTGCCAGAGGTTCACAGGCTCACCAAGGCCTGCTACCAGGCGATGATGGTCGACAAAAACAGTGACATCGATGCCGTGTGGCTTGAGGAGAGTCACCTGAACAAATACCTGCTTTACCACAAACCCTCCAAGGTCCTCTCCCCTGAGTACATGTGGAATAAGCAGCTACTGGGTTATTGGGGGGCAGAACAAGTGAACCGCTTGCTCAGAATTGTAACCCGGATTAGATTGAACGTCTTGGGGAACAGTTTCCAAGAGTGACAGTGGTGAGCAAAGCTTCCAGGAAGGGCTCAGAGAGGGCGATGCTCAGCTAGCTGAGTCTGCCTCCTGCCATGCTAGCCTTCATTAAAACCAGTTTTAGCAGAAAGGGTATAACTCTGCTTCCTTTTCTGTCCGGTCACGGCCTAGGTCCGCCTCCCCACACTTAGTCAGGCCCAGCATCCTTCCCACCGCCATCCTCCTGCCACCACCAAACACACACACCTTTAGGCTGGCCTGAATCCTGGGTTCAGGCGCAAGTTCCCAGAGTTGCCACCACCTTTAGCTTCTCACCTTGTGCTCCTGACACCCTCAGGGTGGAGGAGGAGGGCGGTGTCAGCCTGTCCTGACAAAGGAGGGATCAGAGAGGAGATCTTTTCCAGAACAAGGAAGGAGGGCTTGGGACACAGTCTCCTGCCTCCTGTGACGCACAGGCGCACAAGGGCCTGCCTCAGCCCTCGGCCAGGCCCATGCACAAAAGTCTTCAGCTTTTTTGGGCAATTTTGTATTGAGGTATAATTGACTTATAACATTTATTAGTTTCAGGTGTACAACATAATGATTCAATACTTGTATACATTGGGACATGATCCCCACAATAACTCGAGTTAACATCCGTCACCATACATAGTTACAGAAATATTTTTTAATGGTGAGGACTTTAAGATCTACTCTCTTAGCAACTTTCAAATATGCGACGCAGTATTATTAACTACAGTACCACACTGTATGTCACATCCCCAGGACTTAAATGTTTTATAGCCGGAAGTTCGTACCTTTTGACCCTTTTCACCCATTTTGCCCACTTCCCCATCCCCTCAACACTCCCCCGCCTTGGCACCCACCAATCTGTTCTTTGTATCTGTGAGGCTGTTTTTTTGCTGTTCTTTGTTTGTTTGTCTTGTTTTGTGTTTAAGGTTCCACATGTAGATGAGATTGTATGGTATTTGTCTTTTCTGTCTGACTTCTTTCACTTAGCATAATGCCCTCCAGGGTCGTTCATGTTGCTGCAAATAGCAAGATTTCATTCTTTTTTAGGGTTGAATAATATTCCTCTGTGTGTGTGTGTGTGTGTGTGTGTGTGTGTGTGTGCGTGCGCACGCGTGTGGGCATATACACCACATTTTCTTTGTCCATTCATCTGTCAATGGACATTTATGTTGTTTCCATATCTTGGCTGTTGTAAATAAAGCTGCAGTGAACTCCCGGGTGCAAATAGCTTTTTGAATTAGTGTTTTTGTTTTCTTCAGGTAAATACCCAGAAGGAGAACTGCTGGATCATGTGGTAATTCTGTTTTTAATTTTTTGAGAAACTTTCATTCTGTTTTCCATAGTAGCTGCACCAATTTACATTCCCACTGACAGTGCACATGGGTTCCCTTTTCTCCACATCCTCGCGACATTTGCTATCTTTTGTCCTTTTGATAACAGGCATCCTGACTGGCGTGAGATGACATCTTATTGTGGTTTTGATTTGCATTCCCTGATGATGAGGTGTTGAGCATCTTTTATGTGCCTGTTGACCATTGTATATCTACTTTGGAAAAATGTCTGCTCAGATCCTCTGCCCATTTTTTAATTGGATTGTTTGGTTTTTTGCTACTGAGTTATATATTTCTTATATATTTTCCTTATATATTTTGGCTATTAACCCCCTATCGGCTATATGATTTGCAAATATTGCTTCCCTATCAGTAGGTAAAAGCCTTCAGCTTTAAGCCAAACTGCTTCCTCTTTCAGAAATTGAAAGCGAGTTGTAGAAGGTAAGAGGTCCCTTTAGTGTGCGGGCGGGGAGGAATGTGATGCTAGGTCGAGGCCCTCTGTCCTGGCACTTGGCTTCTTCATCCCAAAGCATCGTCATCTGTGCACCGGGAGCAAAGCAGGTCCCCCTACTCTTCCCTCCACCTGCCAGCTGATTGCCTCGGTCCCACGTTCAATTTATCAATTTACTTACTTAGGGACTTGCCAGCTCCCTAGAACAGAATAAAAATTCTAGATGATAATAGGAAGTTCCTAATTGTCATGTAAACCTGTCTCTTTTACTTAGAAATGATTTTGCTGCTTTTCAGCAAGAGCCTGAAATCCTCCATTTTCTTGCCGCTGCTTTTTTTCTCTCATATACAGGAGAGAGAGAAGTCACCCATTACAATCTTTATTTCTCTTCCATGGTTGGTAAATATTTATAATTTTAGGGCCCTTTTCCAGCTTTTAGTCTCCAATTCTAAGTTGCGTGTTTTTCTGTGTCACTGCTGAGCAACCATTTTTGCATAAGAGCAATTTAAGAAGGTATTTTCTCCCTAATGCAAAATTAAAATATCCACGTGGGGCTCGCAGAGGCCTAACCGCCAGCTGAGGGAGCAGAAGAGAACCTGCCATCCAGGTCTCCCCGTCCCAGTCCGGTTCTGCCCACAGCCCTGCCTTAAGGGTTAGGGCCTCCCAGAGCTGGCCTCACACTGTTCAGCCCCGTCCCACCAGAGGCCTCATGCCCATCTCTGACCCCTCAACTCAGCTGCAAAGGAACATGGCTGCTGTGTCTGTCATTTCTGGTTTCTCATGTTGGGCTTCACACGTCATATTTCTTGGGTTGCTTTTGTAAAGCTTGGTTTACTTAGCTGTCTGCACGAGCCTCCATTGAGAATCTACATGCACTGACTCATGTGTTTAGCATGTAGACTCTGTCTGGGAGGATTTGCATTTACTATGTTTCTTATGGGGCTGTTTTGATATTTTAAGAAAGTGGGTGCAACTTTCTGCATACATTTGTCATTGCTCTGTGATGTCAAAGTCACGTTAAGATCTCAGGAAGCATTGAGTAGGGAGTGGGTGAAGAAGTTTCGGTTGTTTTGCATTGATACAATTCTTTTGGGGGATGAGTGGGTGCCTATCCTCTGCTCTTGCTTTATCAGGGACAGTTCTGACAGGAACATTAGATGATGATCCCATGGGCTTCACTCATGACATCGTAGCAAGTGTTCGTTGAATGCCTACTGTGTGCTCAGACACCTGGCTAAAGGCAGAGCAATAACAAGGTGAGGAAAATATACATGATTCCTGTTCCTGGGACATGGTGATGCCCTCTTCCTACTTGATTCGCTTTTTGCACCAAGGGACTCATACTGTCTCCTATCTAACTGATTTCATCTTCTATGTCTCCTTTACTATCTCCTCCTTATCTGCTCCCCTGTTAACCCTGAAGGGCCCTTGGCACAGTAGGTGGGCTCTAGTCTGTCTATACCACTCTCTAGTTCATCCCATCCCGTCTCCCAGCTTTAAAGACCAAATATATAGCTCCAATCCCATCTTCCCATTCCAGACACACATTTCTAGATGCCACAGGCATCACAAGCTTCACAAGTCCATGGGAAGCTGCTGCTCCCCTTCTCGCCCAGCTCTCTGCTTTCCAGCCCCAGTGCCCTCCTAGCACCACATGACTCTCCGAGACATCTGCAAATGGGTTTGGTGAGGTCAGAGGAAACTGCTGGACAAAGTCAGTGGAGGAGTATACACAGTATACACAGCCCTTTCCTACTGCAGGTTTTTAAAAAACAAACTTTTATTTGGGGATAATTTTATATTTGCAGAAAAGTTATAGAGATGATACATTTGTGAAAACTAATAAGCCAACATTGATATATTACTATTAAATAAGCTCCAGACTTTGTTTGGATTTCACTAATTCATCTGTTAATTTCCTCTTTGTGTTCCAGAATACAATCTTCACCGTAAACACACTGTATTAACTGTCATGTCTCCCAGTCTCCTCTGGTCTGTGACAGTTTCTCAGTCTTTCCTTGTTTTTTGTGGTCTTGGCAGTCTTGAGCGGGAATGGCCAGGTATCCTGTTGAATATCCCTCAGTCTGTGTTTGTCTGGTGTTTTTCTCATGGTTAGACTGGCTTTTGGGGTTTTTGGAAAGATACCACAGAAGTGAAGTACTCTTCTTGTCACCTCACACCAGGGCGTGCATGATATCAATGTCTTATCTCTGGTGACGTTAGACTTGATCACTTGAATAATGTAGTGTTTGCCAGTTTTCTCTACTGTAAATTCCTTTTTTCCCTTTTCTTACTGTATTCTTAGGAAGTGGGTCACTAAGTCAGCCCAGGCTTAAGGAGGAGGAATATTAGGCTCCACTTTCTAGAGTGAGGGGAGTATCTATATATATTACTTGGAATTTATCTGTAAGGAAGAGTTGTCTCTTCTCCATTTATTTAAACACTTATTTATATTGTTATGGGCTCATGTGTCTTATTTTGAACTTTGGATTATAATCCAATTCCATGTTCCTCATTTTGGTGCAAATATTGTTCCAGCTTTGGCCATTGGGAGCTCTCTCAGGTTTCTTTCTGTCAAAGTTTTGGTGGACATCTTGTTTGTGCCATCAAACTGTTTTCCTAGAGTAGAAGGTTAACTTTGACTCTTGGGAGAGTTTAAATAGACAGAGTGCCCCCTCTGGTTAACCCAAGTTTCTGTTCTATAGGACTATAGGTCCTGCAGAGACCTATAGGCATAAAAGACGGGGGAAGACAGCCAACAGCAGCAGACTTAAGAGTCCCTGATGCAAGAGGTGAGTCACACACCCCCTCAGCTGCTCACTGACATTTCTGGATTGGCTAAGAAGCTCTAGCCAATCTCGGTGTCATGTTCACTGTTAGAGAAAGGTGAGACTACCAGAAGGAAGGATGAGACTGGACCTACTGGGAGTCAAGAAAGACCACAAGAATTTGTTTGCTTAAGAGTGAAAGGGAAGTTGCTGGCATAATCCAGTTGGTGGGTAGAATGGGAGTATTATCAGCCTCGGAGTAAATCCATACAGCCTCAAGTCCTGCAACTTCCCTGGCAGTAATAGATTCAGAGCCCAAAGTATGGTGTCCACCCAGCCTTGGGGCCTGATTCAGAGAATGTAGGCAGTTAAAATGGTTAAGGGACCCTAATCAGGTCCAGAACTCCCTACTTTCCTCCAGGACTTGCACTAAGGTAAAAGTCTGCTTTCTGGATGACTTTCCAGCCTATCTGCAGAGGCACACGCCCTTGTCCTTGCCTCCTCCCATGATTTTCAGCTCCACATTTTAAGCGAGTGCTGTATTTGGAGCCAGTATAAGTTGGGAGAGGATGTGACCAGGCTGCAAAAGTGACAGTTGGGGCTCGGATAACAACAATTTTAATATTTCTCGGGGCTGGCCCAGTGGCGTAATGGTTAAGTTCATATGCTCTGCTTCGGTGGCCCAGGGTTTGCAGATTTGGTCCCCAGGCACGGATCTATACACTGCTCATCAAGCCATGCTGTGGCAGTTTCCCACATGCAAAATAGAGGAAGATTGGTACAGATGTTAGCTCAGCGACAATCTTCCTCAAGCAAAAAGAGGAAGGTTGGCAATGGATGTTAGCTCAGGGCCAATGTTCCTCACACACACAAAATGTATATATATATTGGGGGCCAGCCCCATGGCCGAGTGGTTAAGTTTGCATGCTCCGCTTAGGTGGCCAAGGGTTTGCCAATTTGCATCCTGGGTGTGGACTTACACACCACTCATAAGCCATACTGTGGCAGCATCCCACATAGAAGAACTAGAATGACCTACAACGAGGATATAACTATGTACTTGGGCTTTGGGGAGAAAAAAGAAAGAAGAAGATTGGCAAGAGATGTTAGCTCAGGGCCAATCTTCCTCACCAAAAAAGCATACTTAAAAAAAATTATACATGTATATATCTTAATGTTTCTAAAATAGAGCTGATGGAAAATTCACAAGAAGAGGAGGTTTCACATAAACCCAAACTCAGATGCCCCAGGGCCAGTCCCCACCGTGCCTTCAAGTACCTTCTCATTCCCTTCCTGTCACAGCTTAGGCGGGTGTTCAGACTCCTGTCATTGGGCGATTAAGGAGACATCCTCAACCTTGTCTGTCTGATATTAGCCCTTCTTCACACTATGGGCCAGGGGTTCTCACTGAAGATTGAATTGAAGGATCAAGGAGACTATTTCATCCTTACAGATAAGAAGTTAGGTGATCCCGGGATATGGGATCTTCTTAGGCCCAGGACTCGTGCATGAGCTTCCTCTGGTGCTCCTAATCATGCTGTCTGATGCAGTCTTTATCAGGCCAATTCTAATAAAATAGCTGCAGTTCAGCTCTGTGTGCCCAGGGTCTGTGTGGAGTGAGTGAGGCCTGGCAGGATGTCATGAGAGCAGGTGAAAAGAACAGGTGTGGTCATTGAGAGCATAGGGACCGGAGTCAGAACTGAAATAAGTCTACGCTCTGCCACTGACTAGTTGTATGGTCATGGGTAAACCATTCTATCTTTCTAAGGCTGTTGCCTTATCTGTAAAATGAGAGTTGTTTGGGGATTAAATTAATAACATACATGTCACCCCAGGCTGCACCAGCCTGAGAGGTTAAAAATGATGTCAACAGCCACAGACAGCCTTTCTTTTGCTCTGCTTTTATCAGAGTGGCCTCTAGCCCCTGGAAGGCCACTCCATTGATTGAAAGGTGACTCTGGAGATGACCTGGGTGAGCTCATCACAAGCTCTCCATCTGCTGGTGGCATATGCCATTTTCTGCCATTTTCCTGAGGAGGCTGAGATTTCTGCAAGGATTCTTGGCATGAATGTTGACTATGGAGGCTTAGCTGCTCTTGGGTTTTGCCACTGGGACCAGGATTCCCATCCTGTCTTGGTCCAGGATGCAGGAGAAAAGGAGAGGATGGAAGAAACTAATTCTGAGAGAATGCTGTCATGAAAAGAAGTCAGACCTTGAAATCTTTCTTGCAGGATGTGCCACATGAGACAAGCTATATGACACCACTGAGCTTACTTTCAAATGCGTCAAATGAGGTGATTTATCTACCAGTAGGCTAGTTGTGAGGCTAAAACACAGAGATTAGGTTAGATTAGCTTTGTGACTGAAGGACAGGGGCTAGGTTTTACCAACACTTTCCTAGAGACTAGAGCAGTGTTGGGCTCCAGTGAGTATGGCTCACCAAAAAAAAAAGGAAAAAATAAGTAACGTCGCTCTATTTTTCTGGGTCTGGCTGGCACAAAAAAGTCACATACAGAGGAATGAACTTGGGACTTGGGGCTAAGAGGCCCAGGTGTGAGTCCTGACCCTTCTCTGACCCGCTGGGTGAACTTAGGCATTTTACTTTATTGTTTGCTGCTTTTAAACCTTGATTTTACAAGTACTGGGCATTCTGCTAGACTTAACATTAAATGTGTCCATCATACTAAAAGGTACAACATTTTATTGAGAACTACAAAAGGAAATTTGAACAGATTAAGAATTAAATCATGCTCTTGTATAGGGTGAATCAACATTGTAGGAATATTAACTCTTCCCAAATTAATCTTCATTCCAATGAAAATCAATCTAAAGGTTATCCAAAAGAATGCATGCTTGAAATCACTCAGGAAAATTTAGTGTTCGGGATTTACATCAAGAAGAAGTGGAAGGCTGTGTGGGTTAGACAGGGAGGTAGTCAGAATCAGGAGGAAGTCAGGAGGGTATGAAAAAATACATTTGTATTTTTTTGTGACAAAAGTAAAAAAATATATTCTGAGTACATAATTTCTTAAACAAGGATACATAGAATCTCACACTCTCATATGCTCTTGTGGGGATGAAAATTGGTATCATCATACTTTAAAGAAATATCCCCAAGGCTTTAGGAAAGTTTTTACCCTCTGGTCAAGTAATTCGTTCATAAATACATAGTTTCAAAAGCTATTTCATAAATAAATCCTAAGAAAACAATCAAACATAGCAAAATTAAAAGGAACCTCCTTACAAGTAAAGTAATGAGAATGGTGGAGTGTAAAATAATGTTTTTAATGACATTTAAAGATATTATATATGCTTATGTAAAATATAAAAAACAAAATATGAAACAAAATATTATCATTAAATTGGAATCTTTATGTGTCAACTTAGAGTTTACTCATTTTCATTACTTTGTAGTATTTTTCATATTCACAATTTATTTATTCATTGTACTGTTTTTGACTTTTTGATATAAAAAAGGTACTGGCTAGACACACTCAGTTTATCAAGGAGTGGATATGTGCGTATTCAACTTTATTAGGCAAGTTACGTGGTTTTATTACCCAACTTTAAAATTTTTGCCAACTGGTAGATATGAATTAATAACTCATTATGGTTTTAACTTGCTTGTCTTGGATTAATAATAAGGCTAAACATCTTTTTATGTTTATTGGCTGAGTTTCCCCTTCTGTGATTTTCCCATATTTCTATTGAGCGATTATATCCTTTCCTTATTCATTCACTAATGTTCTCTACATCAATCCTTTTCAGTTATATATGATGCACATATCTTCTTCCCATTGGAGTCTATCTTTTCACTCTCTTTATGTCATTGTAGATTAACAGAGTCCTTGAATTTAATTTATCTGTGTTTTCCTTTATGGTTCATACTTCCTGTGTTGTATTTAAGAAATCCTTCCTTAGTTTGAGGTCATAAAATATTTTTCTATATTTTCTAATTGAATTTTGAGTATAACCTGAAATAGGGATTTCTTTTTATTTTTTCTGTATCATAACCAATTATTCAAGAATACTTAATTGATTTGGTGATTTTTTTCTTAGCTGCTCTGCATTGCCTCCTTTGTTGTGTGTGAGATTCCCATTCATGCATATATTATCATTCCCTCGTCTCTTAACGAGCTCCTTCTGGGACTCGGATAGATGTACATTGGACTTAATCTATCCTTTGTGACTCTTAAAGGTAATATCTTATTTCCAAGCTCCAACCATGTTAAAGCAATTTATTTTGTATGATACCCAATAGTTCATGCATTTCCAGTCTTAGTTGGTGAATTTGAGTGTATGGGGTGTGTGTGTGTGTGTGTGTGTGTGTGTGTGTGCCTGTTTGCATGTCTGTTTTCTGCTATATCTTAATCATGATTGCTTATTTCGTGTATTTAGTAATTTTTTTATTGTGAGATCGTGATCCTCGGAATTTTGTCTGTGGGACTTATTTGAAGCTTTAAAGTGGGTTCTTCCAGAAAACAACTGACTTTGCATTTGCTAGGGACATGGCCATGCCTATTTCTAACATTTGTCATGACCAGAGTGAGTACAACTGGAGGGCCACATACTACATGTCTAAAGTTTAAAAGTAGTAAGTTACGCTAAAACACTGTTAAATGAAATGTATTCTATCCTCCTTCCTTGATAAATATACATTTATAATAACAAAATGGAAACACATTTTAAAACCTATAGATTTTATAGGACTAGGAATTGTCAAAAAGTAAAAAACGATGGAATTTTATTATTGTTATTATGTATGCATATGTGTCCTCTTGATGGCCTCATACAGTTTGGGTTAGTCATAAAATATTCATTTTATTAGTCTATATATACTCTATAAAATTTCTTTTATTTGCCTTCATTTCAATAAAATCAGCAAATATGTTATAATAAGTAGTTTTCCTGTAACCTATTCTATTAACGGTAAGCAGCTAAAACATTAAAATAAAACGTAATTGGGAATGACATCAGCAAAATGGTGGAGTGGGCAGCTCCAAGCTCCCCTTCCTCCACAAAACATCAAAAAACAATCAAACTGTCAGAACCAACTTGGATAGAACTCTGGAAAACAGTCAAAGGTTTATAGCAACCAAGCAACTTAAAAGTGGTAGGAAAGCTTTGTAGCATTTTTACTTGCCCTTGCCCTGTCCCCTCCCTATCTCAGTGGCAGTCCTGAAGATTTGAGTCTGCATTCCCAATATAGGACCCTTGTCGCTGGTTCCAGAGGGAAGGATCAGACCTTATTCACAAATTATTTTTTATATCTATGCTAGCTTCTCTAGGGGATGCTGAAGGACTGACACAGGGTGTTCATCTCCAGTTCATCTAATTTCAAATTCACTCAGGCTAGAAAAGTGGCAGACATTGCTTTAAAACATTTTTAGGCAGATGAACAACCTGCAGCCACTTGGGGCAAAAGATTATGGTTGATACATGCAATAGACCACCCGAAGCCGTGGAGGGAAATTGAGAGAGTTACTTTGGGAAATTAGCATATTCAAAAGTGCCTCTGTTTATGGGAGAAATTTAGAAAGCCACGTGCATGCCCCATACAAGACACATGTTCAGAAAAGACTTTAGAAGACCTTAAGCTTTCACCTTGGACTGCTCTCAGGCTCAGTAACAGCCAAGCTAAGTGTTGAGGAGGGCCATAACACAAAGCCAATCTTCAAATACTAGAAGAGATGTTTCTTCTTCTTTTCTCTCCCTTTCTTTTTGCCCTTTTCTTCTTTCTCTCTTTTTTTCCTTTTTAGCCCTTGGCATTCAAGAAATACTCTGTCACTAGCTGAACACAAGCTAAGAAACAGACATCAGTTTAATATACAACAAAGAAAGCCGTCTCTGCAAAAATAGTTGGGAAAAGCCACTAAACAATTAGACTACAACAGCCTTCAACAATTTAAAAAAAAAAAGCAAACCCTAGTTAAGATGAGAATCTGATTTCCAGAGTCGTCATGATATAATTTTCAAATGGTCCATTCAACAAAACAAAATAGCGCTGGCCCCATGGCTGAGTGCTTAAGTTTGCATGCTCCACTTTGGCAGCCTGGAGTTTTGCCAGTTTGGATCCTGGGTGCAGACATGGCACTGCTCATCAAGCCATGCTGAGATGACGTCCCACATAGTACAACTAGACCACTCACAATTAGAATATACAACTACGTACTAGGGGGCTTTGGGGAGAAGAAGGAAAAGAAAAGGAAGATTGGCAACAGATGTTAGCTCAGGTGCCAGTCAAAAAAAAAAAAAAGAACAAAATAAATGTACAAAAACCATCCCTCAGGAAGCTCAGACGTTGGACTTGCTAGACAAAGACTTTAAAACAACTGTCCTAAATATGATCAAAGAGCTAAAGAAATGTGAACAAAGAATTAAAGAAATCAAAAGAACAATATTTGAATAAGTAGGGAATATCAATAGAGATAGAAATTATAAAAAGGAACCAAACAAATTAGGGACCTGATAATTACAATAACTGAAGTGAAAAATTTACTAAAGGGGCTCAATGGTAGATTTAGGCAGACAGAAGACAGACTCAGTGAACTTGAACACAGGACAATTGAAATTATCCAGTCTAAGGAGTAGAAAGAAAAAAATAAGAATAGTGAAAAGAGCATAGTGAGAATAGTGAAGAAAGCATAGAAGAGAATAGTGAAAGGATCTGAGGGACACCACCAAGCACACCAACATACACATTAAGGGAGTCCTAGAAGGAGAAGAGCAGGAAAGGGGAAGAAATAATATTTGAATAAAGAATGGCCAAAAACTTCCCAAATTTGATGAAATACATGAATCTATGAATGCAGGATGATCAATGATCACATTGAAACACATTATAATCAGATTGTTCAAAGACAAGGAGAAACTCTTAAAAGCAACAACTGAGAAGCAACCTGTCATATACAAGGGATCCTCAATAATATTAACAGCCAGTTTCTCATTAGAAACCACGGAGGCTAGAAGGCATTGAGTGGGCATATTTAAAGTGCTCAACGAAAATAAAGCCCTGTGAATCAAGAATTCTACACCTGGCAAAATTTTCCTTCAACAATGAGGTATAAATTAAGACATTCCCAGGTAAACAAAAGCTGAGTAAGTTTGTCACCAGTGGACCTGCCTTATATGAGATTCCAAAGTGAGTCTTTCAACTTGAAATGAAAGAACATTAAACAGTAACTCAAAGACATAGGAATAACCAAAATCTCTGGTAATGGTAACTACCGAGGCAAATATAAAGGCTAGTATTGTTGTATTTTTGGTTTGTTAAGTCCCCTTTTTATTTCCTACATAATTTAAAAGACAAATGCATGAAAAATAACTATAAATCAAAAATTCTGGGCACAATGTACAAAGGTGTAATTCGTAACAACAAAATAAAAGAGGGAGGAACAGTATAGGAGTAGATATTTTATATGCCACTAAAACTGACTTACAATAAATTCAAACTACATTGTTATAAATTTAATATGTCAAATGTAATTCCCACGGAAATCACAAGAAAAGATCTAAAAAACACACACGCAAGGTAGCGAGAAGGAAAACAAAATTATTCATTACAAAAATATCAATTCAACACAAAAAAGGCAGTAATGGAGAAAAAAGGTATAAGTTATCTAGAACACAAATAGCAAAATGGCAGAAGCCCTTCCTTATCAGTAATTATTTGAAATGCGAATGGACTAAACTCTCCAATCAAAAGGCAGAGATTTGTGGAATCGATAAAAAAAAAACAAGCTCCAAATATATTCTGTCTAAAAGAGACTCATTTTAGATCCAAAGAGAAATAGGTTGAAAGTGAAAAGATGGAATAAATTTTTGATGAAAATAGTAACCAAATGAGAGCTGTGCTGCCTGTACTGATAGCACACAAATAGACTGTAAGTCAAAAACCATTACAAGTGAAAAAGGACATTATATACTCATAAAAAGGTTAGTTTATCAAGAAGATATAACAATTCTAAACATATATGCACTAAACAACAGAGAACCAAAATATATGAAGCAAACAGGGACAAATAGTTCTACAAGAACAATTGAAGACTTCAGTGCATCATTTTCAATGATGGTTGAACATCTTGACAGAAGATCATTAAGGAAATAGAGAACTTGAACAACATGATAAATGAACTACACGTAACACACATATATAGAACACTCCACCCAACAACAGCAGAATGTACATTCTTCTCAAGGTCTAATGGAACATTCTCTAGGATAGACTATATGTTAGGCCACAAAGAAAAGTCTTAATAAATTTTAAGAGCTTGAAATCATACAAAATACCTTCTCTGACCACAATTAAATGAAGCTAGAAATCAACAACAGAAGGAAAACTAGAAAATTCAAACGTATATGGAAATTGAACAAAACAGTCTAAAAAACTCAATGGGTCAAAGAGGAATCACAAGGGAGAAAAAGAAAATCCTTACAGATGAATGAAATAAAAATTCACATGCCCAAACTAATGGAGTGCACAAAAGGCAATGCTCAGAGAGCAATTTATAGCAGTAAATACCTACATTACAAAAACAAAGATCTCAAATAAATAACACCTGAAGTAACATGAAAAAGAATAACAAATTAAATCCAAAGTTGGCAGAAGGAAGAAAATAATAAATATCAGAATGAGGATAAACAAAATAGAGAACAGAACAATAGAGAATCAATTAAACAAAAAGTTTGTTATTTGAAAAGATCAAAATTGACAAATCTTCAAGCTAGAATGAAAAGACTCAACTGAAATCATAAATGAAAATAAGGACCTTACTACAGACCTTAAATAAAAGAATTATAAGAGAATATTATGAACAATTGTGCATATAAATAAGCTAACCAATAAATTCCAATAATTTGATAACCTAGATGAAATGGATAAATTTCTAGAAACACACAAATTAGGTAAACTGATGCAAGAAGAAATAGAAAATCTCAACAAATCTGTAACAAGTAAAGAGTTTGAATCAGTAGTTTAAAACCTCTCAACCAAAAAAACTCTACAAAAAACCAAAAAGAAGCCCAGGAGCAAATGGCTTCAAATAGTAACCACGAATACTACAAAATCATTTAAAGAAGAATTAACACCAATCTTTATCAACTCTTTCAAAAAATAAAAGAGGAAGGGGGCCAGCCCTGTGATGCAGCGGTTAAGTTCACATGTTCTGCTTCAGCAGCCTGGGATTCGCCATTCAGGATCCCGGGTGCGGACACGGCACCGCTTAGCAAGCCATGCTGTGGTAGATATCCCACATATAAAGAAGAAGAAGATAGGCACGGATGTTAGCCCAGGGCCCATCTTCCTCAGCAAAAGCAGGAGGATTAGCAGCAGATGTTAGCTCAGGGCTAATCTTCCTAAAAAAATAAAATATCAAATAAAATAAAATAGGAGGAAACACTTCCTAACTAATGCAGTGTATGAGGCCAGAATTACACTGATACCAAAGCCAGAAGAAGACATCACAAGAAAACATTACAGACAAATATCTGTTCCGAAAATTGATACTAAAATCTTCATCAAAATATTAGCAAACCAAATCCAACAGGATATTAAAAAGATTATTCACCATGATCAAGTGGAATTTATCCCAGTAATGCAAGTAAGGTTCAACATAAGAAAATTAATCAGTGGGTTACACCACATTAATAGAATGGGGGAGAAACCCACATGATCATCTCAATTGATGCAGAAAAAGCAACCTACACCTATTCGTGATTTTAAAACACTAAGAAAAACTAGAAATATAAGGAAACTTCCTCAACATGATAAGGGATATTTACAAAAAAACCCACAGCTGACATCATACTCAAAGGTGAAAGACAAAGCGTTTCCTGTAAGATGAGCAACAAGATAAAGATGATTACTTTTACCACTGCTGTTCAGCATTGACTGCAAATTCTAAAGCAATTAGACAAGGAAAATAAAGAAAAGCATCCAAATTGTTAAGGAAGAAGGAAAATTGTCTGTTTTCAGGTAACATATTCCTACGTATAGAAAATCCCAAAGAATTTAGAAGAAACCTATTAGAGCTGATAAATGATAAATTCAGCAAAGTTGTGAGGTATAAGATCAACAAACAAAAATTATTTGTGTTTCTATACATCAGCAATGAACAATCCCAAAAGGAAAGGAGGCAATTCTATTTACAATAGCATCTAAAAGAATAAAATACCTATGAATTAATTTAACCAAGGAGATAACAGACGTACACTGAAAAACAACAATATTGTTGAAAAAATTAAAGAACACCTAAATAAATGGAAAGACACATTGTATTAAGTAGATTTGAAGATTTACTGTTGTTAAGATTTAATAGAATCCAAACTATGGATTCAGTGTGATCCTTACCAAAATTCCAGTAGTCTTTTTATTCAG
The DNA here is from genome assembly GCF_037783145.1 of Equus przewalskii. Taxonomy (NCBI): domain Eukaryota; kingdom Metazoa; phylum Chordata; class Mammalia; order Perissodactyla; family Equidae; genus Equus; species Equus przewalskii. The sequence continues at coordinate 6,068,898 of NC_091839.1, forward strand.
AAATGGAAAAGCCCATCCTCAAATATATATGAAATTGAAATGGGCCTGGAGTAGCCAAAATAGTCTTGAAAAATAAGAATAAAATTAAAAGACAGTAAGTTTTGATTTCAAAACTTACTACAAAGTTACCGTAATCAAAACAATGTGGTACTGGTGTAAGAGTAGACATATAGAACAACGGCATAGACTTGAGAGTCCAGAAATAAACCCGTGCATCTATGGCCAGTGGATTTTTGACGAGGGTGCCAATTCAATCAAGAAAGAATAGTCTCTTGAACAATGTGCTGGGACAACTGGAATTCCACATGCCAAAGAATGTAGGTTGACCCCTACCTCACACCATGTACAAAAATTAACTCAAAATGGATGAACAATCGATATAAATAAACTAAAATCATAAAACTCTTTTTCTTTTTTTGAGGAAGATTAGCCCTGAGCTAATATCTGCTGCCAATCCTCCTCTTTTTTGCTGAGGAAGAGTGGCCCTGAACTAACATCTGTGCCCATCTTCCTCCACTTTATATGTGGGATGCCTGCTATAGCAAGGCTTAATAAGTGGTGCATAGGTCCACACCCAGGACCTGAACCAGAGAACCCAGGGCCACTGAAATGAAGTGCACGAACTTAACTACTACACCACTGGGTGGGCCCAAACCATAACACTCGTAAAAGAAAACATAGGAGTAAATATTCATGACCTTGGTTTGGCAATGGGTTCTTAGATATGACATCAAAAGTACTAACAACAAAATAAAAATAATATGTAAAAATAAAATAATATATAAAAATAATATGTAAAAAAATAAGAATTAGAGATAAATAAGGCTTCATCAAAATTAAGAGTTTTGTGCATCAAAAGACACTATCAAGAAAGTGAATAAACACCTACAGAATGAGAGAAAATATTTGCAAATCATACATCTGACAAGGGTTTACTATTCAGAATATGTAAAGAACTCCAACAACTGAACAAAAAAAAGAGAATTCAAGTTAAAAATGGGCAAAGGACCTGAGTAGACATATCTTCAGGGAAGATATACAAATGGCCAAGAAGCACATGAAAAGATGCTCAACATCATTAGTCATTAGGAGAATGCAAACAGAAATCACGAGATACCACTTCACAGCTATTAGGATGGCTGTAACAAAAACAGTGGGAAATAACCAGTGTTGGAAAAGATGTAGAGAAATTGGATCCCTTGAACATTGCTGGTAGGAATGTTAAATGGTGCAGCTTCTGTGGAAAACAGCTTGGTGATTCTGCAAGAGTAAAATACAGAATTACCACATGACTCAGCAATTCCACTCCTAGGTTTATACCCAAAAGAATTGAAAACAGAGATTCAAACAGATACTCGTGTGCCAAAGTTAACTGCAGCATTGTTCACAATGGCCAAAATATGGAAGCAATTCTTCTGACCATCAACAGATGAATGGATAACCAAAATTTGGTATATGCATACAATGGAATATTATTCAGCCACAACATGGATGAACCTTGAAAATGTGTTAAGTGAAATAAAGTGGACACAAAGGGCAAAGGTTGTATAATTCCATCTCTATGAAATATCTAATAAGCATAACTTAATAGAATGAACAGGAGTTATTGTTTAATTATTACAGGCTTTTGGTTTGGGGGTGGTGAGACAGTTTTGGAGATAAATAGTGATGATGGTTGCACAACATTGTGATGTAATTAACACAACTGCATTGTATATATAAAAAGAGTTAAAATGGTGTCTTTCATTTTATATATACTTTAACACAACAAAAAGGATTAAATAATAAAACAACCTTCAAAACAAAAAATAAATGTAATTATATTAAAAGCATAAAAGTTTGTATACTTTTCCTCAAAAATGAACAGGTTAGTGGTTACCAGAGGGGAAGGTGGTGGGAGGGTGGGTGAAAGGGGTGAAAGGGCACATATGTATGGTGACAGATAAAAACTAGACTACTGGTGGTGAGCACAATGCGGTCTATACAGAACTGATATAAAATGATGTACACCTGAAATCACACAATGTTATGAGCCAATATGACCTCAATAAAATAATTTTTAAAAATATAAATTAAATGTAAAAGTTGAAATTTAAAATTGTCTTTAGAATGTTTAAATAGGGGCCAGCCAGGTGGTGTAGTGGTTAAGTTCATGCGCTCCACTTTGATAGCCCTGGCTTCACAGGTTTGGATCCCAGGCGCAGACCTGGCGCTGCTCGTCAAGCCATGCTGTGGTGGCATCCCACATAAAACAGAGGAAGATTGGCACAGATGTTAGCTCAGTGACAATCTTCCTCACACACACACAAAAAGTTTAAATGTCTTTCTTTTAAAATATTAAAAATTATGTTAAAATTAGAAGACAACTTGTATTGTGAATATCAGATTTTAAATTAAAATATTTAAATAAAACTAATTTAGTTAATTCTAGGAAAAATTACTTAAATATTATTAAATATATGAAAACTATTCAAAACGCCAGCATTCTATATCCATCTAGTTGTGAGAGTAAGCAATTTTTTACACATTATATCTGGACGTACATATCACATATATAAAAGAAATATGAATTGCTGAATATTGAAAATCTTCCTCATCTGCCATATGGCACTGTTGCAAATACTGCACTAATCTGTGAATCTGTATCAAAGAGAAGCAAGAAAATAGATGCTGGGCGCTATGTAGGAGGGATAATTCCTTGTGCAGAAAGCTATTGTATTTATGGTATCTGAAAGGAAGAGTTTGACAAAGTCATCAGTACTGTCTTTTCCCTAAACCTTCTGTTGCTTAAATCCTCCCTGTGCTCTGAAGCAACCTCCGTCTCTTACACCGCAGCAGCAAAACTGACAAATCTTCCTGGAAATGGGACACAAATGCCTTTTGTTTCCAGGATGTGGCACGATCAATATGGAGAAAGGCTTCCCTGGGAGGTGAGTGTTGTTTGACGGGACCGCAGGTGTTTAGGGTTACAGGTTCCTCCTGCCAACACTGAGCACCAGGTCTGAGCGCTGGAGGCACCCATGTATGCTTTAACATTCTCTCGTTTGTGTGTATGTGACAAATGGGGACACTACCGACTCAAGACTACTTTAAACAAAGTGGTCAACTAGCAGTTTTTTGGCTAGGTTGACGTACAGCTCCAAGTCTATGAAGGTGATGGCTTCAGGGAGGAATTCTCAAGGGGGAGACCTCTTTTGTCCTTCCCACCCAGAGCCAAGGCCTCCACAGGCAGGTATCTTCATCATCATTCTTGCCAAGTGGGTTTTTGTTTTTATCTTGATTTACTGATTGAATTTACTCACTGTTATCTTTTGGAAATTTCAGTTTTGTGTGGGAATTTCCAAGCTGACCAAGTCTTGTTCCTGCCTCAGCACACATGGCCTGTTAACACTGAGGCTCTGAGCCCAGAGGGATGGGCAGACACTGCAGGACAAGTGCAGATTCAGCTCTCATTTAGCCCCTTAGATTGATGTGTTCTTGCCATTTCTATCCTCTGAGGAATTCCCTTACCTTACTACCGCCTCAGACGTGCATTAAAATGGTTTTTTAGAAACATATTATCCATTATCCAGTATTTGTACGTGTGTTACTATTGGAGGAGTTTCTAATCTACCATTTTGCTAGAAATAAAATCCAGCATCTTACTGTTTATAGAATACTTTATTGTATGTTGGTTGAGTGAATTCTTCCAGCGGTGGTAAGGTAGCTGGTGCTGATCTCCGTTCACAGAGAAGTTGCTGAGACTCAGGTGTTTGGTGACTTTCTACGGTGCTATGACTTTCTGTGGCAAACAGGACTGTTGAACGGAGGGTAGATATCCAAGAGAAAATTGAATTAGGAATTAAATTTGTTTTAAAAAGTGAGAAGGAGATAGAGCGAGCAGCGGCTCAGAGGTTACATGGGAAGGAGTGTGGTTAGTGGATGGAGAAATCTCTTTAGAGTCAAACACACGTTAGTTTGAATTGAACTCCATTCCTTAACCATGCAACCTCGAAAAATATTTTCATCTCGCTGAGCCTCAACATGGGACTAATAATACCTAATGATGTAACAGAACCAAAACCTCCTCATTAAAATAGGTACTACCTGCAGAAATTTTTGCATTCCAAGTAAGTGGCAAAACTTAAAAGTCATTTTGAAAAATTTCCTTGATGGGAATCTTTGACTGTTAAAGGCAAAGCTCTCATTTAACCCCTAAAGAATTTTCTGAAAATTAAGGAAAAAACAAGAGAGAGCTGTAATTCTCAGCATAAGAGGCAGAGAGGGATTTTGAGCTTCCATGCATAACTCTGGAGAGAAGGGTTGAGGGACCAAAGACCTGGTGCAAAGAGAAATGTGTGGGGAGAAGCAGAGGAGAATGAGCAGTCCCGGGAATAAGATCGATTGTGGGGACCGACAGAGGGTCATGGCCATGAAACATTCAGGGCAGGAAATAGCTCTAGTGCTTGAGGGTAGGGAGTCAACTTTTAATTGTTGCCTGTATTGTACTGTCATTTCCTACCGTTACCCTGAACTTTCACTAAAAGTCTGCTATCCATAATAGACTGGTGGTAATGGTTCCTGCGGGAAATGAAGGAATTGGGACACAACCTAGAATGAGGTAAAGTAATGAGGTATCAGCAAGAGAATATGACATCCAATAATAATGATAAGAGTAATAACAGTTGACATTATTGTATGCTGATACTATGCTCTATGCAGATTTCCAAAAAATTTTTAAAGTAAGCCTAGCAAGTAAGCGGCATTAATCCCTTTACAAAAGAAGGTTCACAGATGTCCAATAAGCGCATAGAAGGGTCAGTATCGCTAGTTATCATGGAAGTGAAAAAGACCATAGTGAGATCCCACTCCACAGCCACCAGGTGAATAGAGTTGAAAAAGTCTGCCACTGCAAAGTTGGCAGGGATGTGGAGCATCTGGAATTCTTCTGCACTACATAGGTGGTACATGTTAACCCAATCAAATAAAAAATTATGTTAATTATAATTGAACTAAATATGCCAATTAAAAGGCATAGGTTAACTGGATAAAAAAAATGCAAGACCCAACTATATGCAATTTAAATATAGCACTTTCTAAATATAGAGACAAAGATAGGTTGAAAGTAAACTGATGGAAACAGATACAACTTGCAAACGCTAGCATAATGTGGGGTCCAAGGTGCCATTTGCCCAGAACTGGAGAGTTTTCCAGGATGTGGAACTTCAGCGCTAAAAGCAGGACAGTCCCTGGCAAAGTGGGATGCCTGTCACTCTAAGAATAACAAAGATGGTGTGGCTACATTAATATGTCAAATTAGGCTATAGACAAAGATTATTGCTGGTGTAAAGAGAGACTTGACTTGATAAAAGGTAAGTTCATTAGGAAGATATAAATATCTTAAATGTTGATGCACTTAATGGTAAAACTTCAAAACTGTATAGCAAAAACTGACCAAACTAAAGGAATAAATAGACACATTACAATCATATTTGGGTATTTTAACACACCTTTCTCAGTAATTATCAGAACAAGCCAAAAAATCAGTTAAGAGAATAGAAGATTTATCTTGACTTAAGCGGCATTCATAAAACACTATACCCAACCATGGTTGAACGCATGTTCCTTTTCAAGTACGCATGAGGTATTCATAAAGATAGGCATATGCTGGGCTAAAAAATGTCTCAATAAATGTCATAAGATTGAAAATATACATAGTATTTTGTCTGACTACAATGGAATTAAAGTAGAAGTCAATAACAATGACACGTAGAAAATCCTCAAATATTCAGAAATACAAGCAAAACACACTTTTCCATAACCAGTGGCTCAAGGACAGCAAACCAGAATTTCTAGGATACAGCTAAAGTAGTGCTTAAGGGAATGTTGTGGCTTTAAGTGCTTATTTTTTAAAAATAAAGATTTTTTTATGCTCCCTGATTTCAAACTATATTACAAAGCTATAGTAATCAAAACAGTATGGTAGGGGGCCAGCCCGGTGGTGCAGTGGTTAACTGCACACGTTCTGCTTTGGTGGCCTGGGGTTTGCCAGTTCGGATCCCGGGTGCGGACATGGCACCACTTGGCAAGCCGTACTGTGGTAGGCATCCCACATATAAAGCAGAGGAAGATGGGCATGGATGTTAGCTCAGAGCCGGTCTTCCTCAGCAAAAAGAGGAGGATTGACAGATGTTAGCTCAGGGCTAATCTTCCTCAAAAACAAAACAAAACAAAACAAAATAAAAACCCACTATGGTATATATACACAATGGAATATTATTCAGCCATGAAAATGAATGAAATCCATTTGCAACAACATAGACAGAACTTGAGGGCATTATGCTAAGTAAAAAAGTCAGAGAAGGACAAATATACCATATGATCTCACTTATGTGTGGAATCTCAGAAAAAGCCAAGGAAACCAAGCTCATAGATACAGAGAATGGATTGGTAGTTGCCAGAGGCAGGGGGTGAGAGGTGGGAGAAATGGGTGAAGGGGGTGAAAGGTACAAACTTCTAGTTATAAAATAAGTAAGTCATGGGGATGGAATGTACAGCATGGTGACTACAGTTAATAATACCGTATTGCATATTTGAAAGTTGCTAAGAGAGTAGATCTTAAAAGTGCTCACCACAAGAAAAAAATTTTTTCATTAACTATGTATGGTGACGGATATTAACCAGACTTACTGTGGTGATCATTTCACAATGTATACAAATATCGAATCATTATGTTGAACACCTGAAACTAATAAAACGTTATATGTCAGTTATACCTCAATAAAAAAAGAAGTTATTGGATAAGTTAGATTATAAATAAATAACTATAATCTAAGGCATAATTAGATGAATACTATAGAAGACACATAAGCAAAGTTCTTGGGAATTCAAAGGGAGAAAGCTCTGAAAGCTGGCTTAGAGGACTAGAGAAAAACTAAACAAAGGAGTGATATTTGAGCTGACTCTTGGAGAATAAGCAAGAGTTTGATGGACAGAGAAGGGAACTCCAGAGTAGGCAAAGAGCATAGGCAAAGGCAGCAGAGTGTAATGTGTTTAGAAAATAACTTAGTCCAATGTGACCAAATTTAAGGGTGTGCTGAGAGATTTAATAGAAAATTAGAGCAGAAAAAAAATGGACAGAGGATTAACTCACATTACAAAGCACGTTCTTCTTATGTTACAGAGCTGAATAACCATGCCAATGCAGATCATATTATGGTTATAAATTAAAAGTCAAAATTAACTCCAGTCTGATTTAACAAAATCTTACATTGGAAAATTTATAAATAATTTAACAGTTTAGTTAAGTGAAATTAAAGAACTTCAGTGTCATGATTCATGCCAATTTAGCACAGCATTTTGAACATAAAACATTTGTGTTTAAAAATCTTAGGTTTTAATCTGGATCACTAGAGTGAATTTAGTGGATTAACTAGGCACCCTAGGGAATTGTGCATTTCTAGTGAAACGGCATCAGTGCTGTAATTCTCTATTTATTTGTCTGTGTCAAGATCACACGGTTATGAAATGTAGAGCTAAGTTTTGAACATTAAATTTTACTACACTTATTAGAAAAAAGACACTGATATTTCAGAAATATTTACTATATCAGCTTAAAAAATAACCAGAAAAATCTCACTCCCTAGAAAACCAGGCTCGTCAAACAGTGAAATAGTGCACTCTTTTTCATCTGCCCTGTAGGTGAACGCCCCCCCCCCCCGCCTTTTTTTCTGTTCCACACATAGACAATACGTTTTTTTATTGAGATTATGATAGTTTACAACCTTGTGAAATTTCACTTGTACATTATTGTCTGTCAGTCATGTTGTAGGTGCACCACTTCACACTTTGTGCCCACCCCCACCCCCCCTTTCCCCTGGTAGCCACTAATCAGTTCTCTTTGTCAACATATTTAACTTCCACATGTGAGTGGAGTCATACAGAGATTGTCTTTCTCCATCTGGCTTATTTCTCTTAACATAATTCCCTCAAGGTCCATCCATGTTGTTGTGAATGGGACGATTTTATCATTTTTTATGGCTGAGTAGTATTCCATTGTATATATATATATATATATATATATATATATATATATACCGTATCTTCTTTATCCAATCATCAGTTGATGGGCACTTAGGTTGCTTCCACGTCTTGGCTATTGTAAATAATGCTGCAATGAACATTGGGGTGCATGGGACTTTTGGAATTGCTGATTTCAAGTTCTTTGGATAAATACCCAGTAGTGGGATGGCTGGATTGTATGGTAGTTCTATTTTTAACTTTTTGAGAAATCTCCATGCTGTTTTCCATAGTGGCTGCACCAGTTTGCATTCCCACCAGCAGTGTATGAAGGCTCCTTTTTCTCCACAACCTCTCCAACATTTGTTACTTTTTGTTTTGGTTATTTTTGCCATTCTAACAGGTGTAAGGTGATATCTTAGTGTAGTTTTGATTTGCATTTCCCTGATGGTCAGTGATGATGAGCATCTTTCCGTGTGCCTATTGGCCATCCGTATATCTTCTTTGGAGAAATGTCTGTTCATGTCTCCTGCCTATTTTTTGATCAGGTTGTTTGATTTTTTGTTGTTGAGTTGTGTGAGTTCTTTATATATTGTGGAGATTAACCCTTTGTCAGATATATGACTTGCAAATATTTCTTCCCAATTTGTTGGTTGTTTTTTTGTTTCAATCCTGTTTTCATTTGCCTTGAAGAAGCTCTTTAGTCTGATGAAGTCCCATATGTTTATTCTTTCTATTGTTTCCCTTGTGTGAGAAGACATGCTGTCCGAAAAGATCCTTTTAATACTGATGTCAAAGAGTGTACTGCCTATATTTTCTTCTAGAAGCCTTATGGTTTCAGGTCGTATCTTTAGGTCTTTGATCCATTTTGAGTTTATTTTGGTGAATGGTGAAAAAGAATCATCAATTTTCATTCTTTTACATGTGGCTTTCCAGTTTTCCCAGCACCATTTGTTGGAAAGACTTTCTTTTCTCCATTGTATGCCCTCAGCTCCTTTGCCGAAGATTAGCTGTCCATAGATGTGTGGTTTTATTTCTGGGCTTTCAATTCTGTTTCATTGATCTGTGCACCTGTTTTTGTACCAGTACCATGCTGTTTTGGTCACTGTAGCTTTGTAGTATGTTTTGAAGTCAGGGATTGTGATGCCTCCAGCTTTGTTCTTTTTTCTCAGGATTGCTTTAGCAATTTGGGGTCTTTGGTTGCCCCATATGAATTTTAGGATTCTTTGTTCTACTTCTGTAAAGAATGTCATTGGGATTCTGATTGGGATGGTGTTGAATCTGTAGATTGCTTTAGGTAGTGTGGACATTTTAACTATGTTTATTCTTCCAATCCATGTACGTGGAATGTCTTTCCATCTCTTTATGTCGTCATCCATTCCTTTCAGAAAAGCCTTGTAGTTTTCATTGTATAGGTCTTTCACTCCCTTAGTTAAATCCACCCTGAGGTATTTTATTATTTTGTTGCAATTGTGAATGGTATTGTGTTCTTGAGTTCTTTTTCTGTTAGTTCGTTATTAGAGTATAGAAATGCTACTGATTTATGTTAGTTGATTTTATACCCTGCAACTTTGCTGTAGTTGTTGATTATCTCTAAAAGTTTTCCAATGGATTCTTTGGGGTTTTCTATATATAAGATCATGTCATCTGCAAACAGTGAGAGTTTCACTTCTTCCCTATTTGGATTCCTTTTATTCCTTTCTCTTGCCTAACTGCTCTAGCCAAAACCTCCAGTACTACGTTGAGTAAGAGTGGTGATAGAGGGCATCCTTGTCTTGTTCCTGTTCTCATGGGGATGGCACTCAGTTTTTGCCCATTGAGTACGACGTTGGCTGTGGGTTTGTCGTATATGGCCTTTATTATGTTGAGATAATTTCCTTCCATCCCCATTTTGTTCAGAGTTTTTATCATAAATGGCTGTTGGATCTTGTCAAATGCCTTCTCTGCATCTATTGAGATGATCGTGTGGTTTTTATTCCTCAGTTTGTTGATGTGGTGTATCACGTTGATTGATTTGCGGATGTTGAACCATCCCTGTGTCCCTGGTATGAATCCCACCTGATCATGATGTATGATCCTTTTGATGTATTGCTCAATTCAGGTTGCCAAAATTTTGTTGAGAATTTTTGCATCTGTGTTCATCAGCAGTATTGGCCTGTAGTTCTCCTTTTTTGTCTTGTCCTTGTCAGGCTTTGGTATCAGAGTGATGTTGGCCTCATAGGATGTGTTAGAAAGTGTTCCATCCTCCCTAATTTTTTGGAATAGCTTGAAAAAGATAGGTATTAAATCCTCTCTGAAAGTTTGGTAGAATTCCCCAGGAAAGCCGTCTGGTTCTGGGGTTTTATTCTTTGGGATGCTTTTGATTGCTGTTTCAATCTCTTTCGTTGTGATTGGTCTATTCAGATTGTCTGTTCCTTCTTGACGAAGCTTTGGGAGATTGTAAGAGTCCAAGAATTTATCCATTTCCTCTAGGTTATCCATTTTGTTGGCCTATAGTTTTTCGTAGTATGCTCTTATAGTCTGTTGTATTTCTGTGGAGTCTGTTGTTATTTCTCCTCTTTCATTTCTGATTTTGTTTATTTGAGCTTTCTCTTTTTTTCTTTGTAAGTCTGGGTAGGGGCTTGTCAATTTTATTTATCTTCTCAAATAACCAACTCTTTGTTTCATTGATCCTTTCTACTGCCTTTTTTGTTTCAATAGCATTTATTTCTGCTCTGATTTTTATTATTTCTCTCCTTCTGCTGACTTTGGGCTTTGTTTGTTCTTCTTTCTCTAATTCAGTTAGGTATAATTTGAGATTGCTTATTTGGGATTTTTCTTGTTTGTTAAGGTGTGCCTGTATTGTGATGAATTTCCCTCTTAATACAGCTTTTGCTGTATCCCAAATGAGTTGGTATGGCATGTTATCATTTTCATTTGTCTCCAGATATTTTTTGATTTCTTCTTTAATTTCTTCAATGATCCATTGCTTGTTCAATAGAATCTTGTTTAGTCTCTACATCTTTGTTCCTTTCTCAGTTTTTCTCTTGTAATTAATTTCTAGCTTTATAGCATTATGATCAGAGAAAATGCTTGTTATTATTTCAATTTTTTTAGATTTATAGAGGCTTGCCTTGTTTCCCAACATATTGTCTATCCTTGAGAATGTTCTGTGTGCACTTGAGAAGAATGTGTATTCTGCTGTTTTTGGATGGAGTGTTCTATATATGTCTATTAAGTCCAACTGTTTTAGCTTTTCATTTAATTCCACTGTTTCCTTGTTGATTTTCTGTCTGGATGATCTGTCCAATGATGTGAGTGGAGTGTTGAGGTCCCCTACTATTATTGTGTTATTTTTTATATCTTCTTTTAGGTTTGTTAATAGTTGCTTTATGAACTTTGGTGCTCCTGTGTTGGGTGCATAGATATTTATAAGTGTTATTTCTTCTTGATGTAGTGTTTGTCTCTCTTTACCTGCCTTCTCTTGAAATCTACTTTGTCTAATATAAGTATTGTGACACCTGCTTTCTTTTGTTTGCAGTTAGCTTGGAGTATCGTCTTCTATCCCTTCACTTTGAGCCTGTATGTGTCTTTGGAGCTGAGGTGTGTTTCCTGGAGGCAACAAATTGTTGGATCTTGTTCTTTAATCCATCTTGCCACTCTGTGTCTTTTTATTGGAGAGTTCAATCCGTTTACACTGAGGGTGATTATTGATGTATGAGGGCTTAATGCCATCATTTTGTCACTAATTTTCCGGTTTTCCTGCATTTCCTTTGTTTCTCGTCCTGTGTGTTTAGGTCTACCCATTGACTTCTGCAGTTTCTTATGCTGCGTTTCTTAGTTTTTTATTTATTTATTTTTCTGTCTCTGTTCTGCTTTTTAGTTTAGCGGCTACCCTGAAGTTTGTCTTCAGAATCTTGTGCATAACATAGTCCATTTTCTGAAGGCCTCTTGTTTCCTTAGTCTAAACTGATTCAGTCCCTTTCCTCCTCCCCTCCTAAGTTATTATTTTCATATCTTATTCCAATTTGTGTTGTGAGTTTGTGGTTAAAGTGACAAGATTGTCTTTGTTTTTGGTGTTTTCCTTCCCTTTATCCTACTGTTATAGTTGAATATTTGCTCTCCTATTCTGATTCTATCTATTTGTCTCCTTACTCTGTGTTTTCTGACCTCTTTCTCCCTTTTTTTCTTTTTTCAGGTATGAGGGCCTTCTTGAGGATTTCTTGGGCGGGGGGCGGTTCTCATGGCTATGGAGTCCCTTAGCTTTTGTTTGTCTGGGAAAGATTTAATTTCTCCCTCATATCTGAAGGATGTTTTTGCTGGATAGAGTTCTTGGCTGAAGATTTTTATCTTTTAAAGTTTTGAATATGTTATTCCATTCTCTCCTAGCTTGTAAGGTTTCTGCAGAGAAATCCACTGAAAGTCTGATAGGGGTTCTTTTGTAGGTTATTTTCTTCTGCCTTGCTGCCCTGAGTATTCTTTCTTTGTCATTCATTTTTGCCAGTTTTACTACTGTATGCCTTGCAGTAGGTCTTTTTACATGGACAAATCTAGGAGATCTGAAAGCTTCCTCCACACACATTTCTCTCTCATTCCCTAGATTTGGAAAGTTCTCTGCTATTATTTCTTTGAGCATGCTTTCTGCTCATTCTCCTTCTCTTCACCTTCTTGGATACCTATAATTCTTATGTTGTATTTCCTCATTGAGTCAGCTATTTCTCAGAGATTTTCTTCATTTCTTTTTAGTCTTAGCTCTCTCTCCTCCTCTGTCTGGAGCATTTCAACATGTCTGTCTCCGATTATGCTGATTCACTCCTCTACAGTGTCCACAGGAGCATTCAGGGAATCCATATTTTGTTTTATGTCTTCCATTGTGTTTTTCATCTCTAACATTTCTGATTGATTCTTCTTTATAGTTTCAATCTCTTTTGTGAAGTAGCTCCTGAACTTGTTGAATTGTTCCTCTATATTTTCTTTTACCTCATTGAGGTTTTTGACGATAGCTATTCTGAATTCATTGTCATGTAGTTTACTTATTTCTGAGTCTTCAGGACATAATTCTGGGTATTTATTGTTTTCCCTCTGGTCCAGAGATTTGATGAATTGCCTGATGCTGGAAGTACGATTTTTCCACATTGTGATATTATTTGGTTGCAGTCACAGCCTATCACCACTAGATGGAGTTTGAGAGCCACGTATTCTGAGCCCTCTGCCTTCAGCAGAGAGCAGGCACAGCGCGGGTTGCCGGGGCTGGTGCTTTCTCTTGCGCACAGGCGCGGGTTTCCCCATCAGCTCTCGCTATATGGTCTTCTTGGGTCTTGGCTTGATGAGGTCACCCCACACGAAAGCTTTTGCCCCGTTAGAGGGCTTCCCTCTAGGCAGCAAGGTCGCTAGGGAGTGCTGGGTGATCCTGTGGATGCACGACCCCTCCCCTACTCTTCCCCTCCCACAGCCTACCCCCCGCAGCAGTCCCAGTCTTTAGGGGACAGAGAGAAGTTCTCTCTTACCCCATTCCAGCTCCTCCGAAGGAGGGCTACAGCCTCTCCGCCCTCTGTCACTTTGCTGCTGTGATTCTCGGAGGATTCCTGTGCTATTAGCATATTTTCTGTTGGAATATGATTGCTCCTTTTTGTTGTATGTTGGAGGGGAGAGAGTCCTGGGCAAGCTCACTCCGCCATGACACTGACATCACTCTCGTGAAACCCCTTTTTGTTCAAGGAATTTTATACCATAGGAGTTTTGATGGCCGTCAGAACTGTTTCCCATCTATGGAGGCTGAAAACACCAAATGCTTGATTTCTTAGCCTCTGCTTTGGCAGGGATGTAGGCACTTGACCTGTATTTGGTGACCAGATGCTGCTGCCCTAGACTCTGGATCTGGGTGCTGGTGCCAGAGAATGGGGGGCAGTGGAGACCCCACAGCAGTTCTTTGGCAGCTTTGGCTGCCTGCGCTCCCTCATTCCTGCCTATTTGCTGAGTCCAGCTCTCCAGCTTTCCAGGGATTCCAACATGTTTTCAAGAAATTATTTTTCTACTTAAATCAGCTGGAGTATGTTTATTTGCTTGCAATTATGAACCCAAAATGACAGGCTCAATGATGTGCCTCATTCACAGCTAGGTGCTAGAGGCCCAGTTTTATCTGTCAGGAAGTGTTGAGTTTTTTCACACCAAATTTGGCTACAAAGAATTTTTTAAATAAAGATTTTTTAAACAATGATTTAATTTTCCATTATAAGAATATAGCAATAGTGGCTGGCCTCGTGGCTCAGTGGTTAGTTCCCTGTGCTCCACTTTGGCAGCCCCAGTTCACAGGTTCATATCCTGGGCATGGACCTACGCCACTCATCAGCCATGCTGTGGAGGTGTCCTACTTTCAAAATAGAAGAAGATTGGCAAGATCTTAGCTCAGGGACAATCTTCCTCAAGCAAAAAAAAAAAAAAAAAAAACAGAGGAAGATTGGCAATGGATGTTAGTTCCTCACCAAAAAAAAGAAGAGAATATAGCAACAGAAGAGTAACCTAAACCCAAAGTAGGTAGAAATAAAGAAATAACAAAGATAATAGCAGAAATAGAAAATATACAGTAGAGCAAATTAATAACACTAAAAATGGATTTTTAAAAGATTAATGAAATCAATAAACCTCTAGGAAGATGAATCAGGAAATTAAAAAAACTGAAATTACCAATATCAGGGATAAAGGAGGGCATCACTACAGATCTGACAGACATTAAAAGGCTAGCAAGTGACTGTAAACACCTTTCCATGAAGAAAATTGCACTTTCATGTGGGTTTCCCATGAATTCTATCAAAAATATAAGGAAGACATTTTACCAATGTTAAACAAACTCTTCCTGAAAATAGAAGAGGAGACTTTTCCTAACTCATTCTTTGAGGCCAGCATTACCCAAATACAAAAACATAACAATAAAGACATTTAAGGATTACTATACCTCAAAAACACAGACATAAGAATCTTTAATGACGTCTAAGGAAATCAAATCCAGCCAAACATAAAAGGATGATCTAGTGTGACCACCTGTTGGGTGGGGTTTGTCCCAGGAATCAAGCTTGGTTTAACATTCAAAAATCAATCAATGTAACTCACTATATTAAGAGAATAAAGGAGAAAAGCCATATGATTATCTCAAATGTGTGTGCAAAGTAGTTGAAAAATTCAACACCCCTTTCAAAAAAAATCTCTCAGCAAAATAGAAATTGGGGAGAATTTCCTTTATATGAGAAGCACATGTTCAAAACACTCCAGCTAACGGCCTACTGGACACTTTTCTCAAGATCTGGAGCCTGGAGAAAGCATGCCCACTGTCTCCACTGCTGTTCAGTGTTTGGCTGGATGTCACAGCAGATATAAAGGTAAGAAAAAGAAACAAAAGGCATACAGATTAAAAAGGAAGATGTAAAACTCTCTTTATTCACAGAAAATATGAATGAGTTTGTAGAAAATCATAAGAAACCTACAAACAAACTAACGGAAGGATGGAGTGAATTTAGCAACGTTCCAGCATACAAGATCAATATGTATAAGCCAATTGCATATTCTATATGCTACCAGTACACAATTGAAAACTAAAATTTAAAAGATAGCATCTACAATATCATTTTAAAAACCTCATATAGTACCAGTAATAAATTATCAAATACTGTACAAGACCTTTGCACCAAAAAGTACAGAACAGGGATTGGCAAACTTTTGCTGTGAAGGACCAGATAGGAAATGTTATACGCTTTGCAGTTTATGTATGGTCTCTGTTGCATATTCTTCTGTTTTTCTGTTTTGTTTGGTTTTTACAACCTTTTTAAAATGTTAACACCATTTTAAGCTCATTGGCATTACAAGAATAGGCTGTGGGCCAAATTTGACCCATGAGCTGTAATGTTTGGAACCCTGCTACAAAACATTATCTGAGAGAAAGATTTTTTAAAATACCCCAGAATAGGGAAAGTTGTACCACACTCTTGTGGACTAGGAAACTTAATATCGGTAAGTTGTTCATTTCAGCTGGGACCCTGAAAGCTGGTTTATGGAATTATTACAAGAGATATTCGTGCCCTTGGGGCATAAGGTTTGCTGTGAAAGATCCAGCACCCATCTGATGTGCATCTGGTGTCCGTGTACCTGGAGAAGATCTCGCACAGATGCACAGTTTGCTGCAAGGCTCATACTGAGGAGAGATGCCTCATAGGGATGTGTCACCAATTGCAGGCCCTGTCCTACCTTCTCTGAGAGACTGGAGCCCAGTCTGGCCAAAGGTTGACTGATGAGTTGAGCCAAAGAAGACCTTCTCATAGGCCGAGGCTGTGTTCATTACGGATGTGTAACTGTAGTAGGTGTCAAAAATGGTAACGCATGATGGGCCCTGTTGAGGAGGTACCGCCGTCTGGTGGTTGAACGCGTGAGCTCTGGAATCAACCTGGGTTCAGATTCTGACTGGGCCACTACCACCTGTGACTTAAACACTGTTTTACCAAATTTGTAAAAATAAGTGAACAGAAACTGCCTGCCGGGAGAGGATGTGTTGTGGTACAGTAACCACGTCTCTGCCTCAGAAACCTTCTGAGTCCAGCTGGTGATGCTCGTGACACTCGCCTTCCCAGAGTGGCCACAGAAAAGGTGTGTGTGACTCCAGGAACTGGAGAGGAGCTCGAGTGGCCTCTGGAGGAGGTGGTGTTCCAAGCCTTCACCTACCAGCATGGATGGGGTGGGGGTAGGTCGTAGGAGTTACCTGGGGGCATCCGTGATGGTTGCCTGAAAGGAAGAAGCTGGGGTAAATTCACCTCTCCCCCTGCCCCCACCTTAGCACATGCCCTGCTGCAGCCATCCCACACTGGGCACACAGTAACCATGTGAGACAGAGCTGACCCCTCGCCTCGCCAACACATCTCTCGACCCCAACCTTCCACAAGCCAGGCCCCCACCCTGGCAGGGCTAGGCTGTTCTCCTGCTCTGGCTGGCTCGGGAAAAGGACTAGCAGACCCCAGAACACAGCTTGCCTATGGCCCTGCCCTCAAGTCAGGCACTGTGGTGCCTGCAGACACAGTGACTTGGCAGTGACCGTTATGCAGGCTCTTGGAATTCAGTCATGAACAGTCTCATCAAACCACCAGATCCGTTTAGTGCCAAACACCTGCGACCAGCAGGAGGCTGTCAGGAAGCGCCAGAAAGTCCTGCTGAGGTTTGGCCTCTGGGCCTCGCCCCATGCCTTGGCATTTCTTCCTTACGCCCTTCTCTGGTGCGTGCTTAGCTAGTGCACTTTTCTATCGCATGTTCCAATGCTGTGTTACCACCTTCTGGGGGAATGGCACATGGTTCACCATGAAGGAGCAGTTACCTAGGAGAGCCCCCCAAATTGAGTCTATACCCCCAGGATCAGACAGCGAACAAACTGCCCTTCCTGGGCAACATCCTCAGCAAGCTGCGCTCCTGCCCTGCCCTGCCCTGCCCCAGCCACACTTGTGTTCCCCTTCTGGCTGAGATCACCCCGCTACCTCCGTGCCTCTCCTTGGCCCTTTTCCTAGGCAGTTCCACCTGGATCTAGTGCCTTTGCCCCTGGGTGTTACATGCCTCCTAAGAGGCCATATCAGCTTAGGCAGCCTCAGTGCTTCTCTCTGAGGGTCCCGAGAGCACTCTCTGAAGAAGCTGCTGCTGCTTTCTTGTACCTCCAAGTGTCCAGCCACTCGGGAATGGTAAAAATCCCTCCTCCATGGACAAACTGACTCTCCTTCTCCTTTGCCTCTTTATCAAGCAGTCATCCTCTGCAAGGCCTGGGCCATGCAATCACCCTCCAGATCCTTGCTTAAAGGAGACTGAGCTGAAGACACGAGGTGTGTGAGGGGAGGCGATGTTGAAGGAGGAAGAGAATCAAAAGGTGTCCAAAGGCAGGACTATCAGAAAGGGGGCCCCCATAGCCATGGAAATGCACCATCAGCATCCAGGCTCCCGGTGACGAGTGGAGTTGTCATGTATTTGGGAGCACTCCTGCGCCTCTATTCCAAGAAGATAGCTTAGGTAAGATATCACAGACGTCTTGCATGAGCTCTTTCACCAAGGGCTGTACCATCACCGGCTCACACAGCCCTGCCAGAGGCTTAATGCCACTTTATACCACTGATCCAGGTGCGGCAGGACTGTCTGGCCCAGCCTAGCTTCCCGTTGCCGGAGAGGCTGACAAGGGAAGAGCTTGATGAAGGCCACTGACTCAGCTCTCCAGCCTTATTGAAGTCAAAGAAGAAGACTCAGAGAGGAAAGCTTTCAGACAGTCTGTCAAAGAAAGTCACCACCCACGTCTGTCAGTTGCAGGCTCTGTAAATGGAAATTTTCAATGCCACTATTGCTGCCACTACTGCTGCCACTGCCACTGTTGTGGAGTCAAGGTGAGCTGCCCCCACCTCCCATCTTTCTTATATGGTCATTGCTGGAGACCTCGGCTTGGAGAATAACACTGAGCCAATGGAACCACAAGGTTGGAGGAGAAAACTGAGGCACTTCCAACATCAGTTCCGCCCAGCCTGCCTCTTTTTTCTCCCTGTTTGTTTTGGGGACTGCAGTTACATTGCCATTGGCCACTTCCCCCTTGCAGATTCTGGATGCTATCAAATTAGCGGTCACTGATTTGACTGACCCGTCTGTTGGGCCACCAATCCTGTCTGCCCCTGTACCCATCCATCCCCCACACCAGATGCTGATCATAAGATGAGAAGTGCAATCTCTAACTCTCCTTCTTTTGCTATTCCTGCTGTTTGTCACTTTAGATTCCAACCCATATTGGGAGCTCCCCTTAATAATGAGAAGAGAGGCCCTTTGCATTCCAGTCCCTTGGTCACCGCTGCAGGATCTTCTACTTCTCTTAACCTCCCAGCACCCATCCCTCCCCTTACAGCCTACCTACTGTAGAATTGAGTCACCTACACCTGTGTATGTGGATTTTCCTCCCTTTTTCTCACAGACTCCTCAAGTCCCTTTCACCAGTATCCCTATCTTCACCAGCCAGCCCATCACTGCCTCTGCAATCACTTCCACCATCCCAGTCTGCCCATCTTCAGATTGGACCTCCTGGGGTGCTGTGGACTTTGCTACAACTGATATCAACATCGCCCTGCCTTCCCGGGCTTTCATCTTCAGGTCTTCACCAGGATCCCACGTGAGCTCCCTCCCATTTGACCAAGCACCCGCAACGTGCAGCAGATATCCCCCGCAAAGGTCGCAGTTGCCACCAGCCCACCTGCTTTTATGGTCAGCAGCTGTACCTGAACTTTCAACCTTCCCTTTGGGGCAGGAACCACCCTTCAGCTGAAATTCAGGAGCCTATGTTGGCAGCGACAGGGAGACACTCTCCCCCATGCTGCTGTCATTTCTGGCCCAGCGACCACTGATTCTGCAGTCACTTCACTCCAATAACCAGCCCCTCTTCAGACTCGGCATCCAAGCCTGCCTTTGACTCCAGTGAAATCTAGGTGGGTACCATGTTCAATTCCTAGTCTGTTATCTTCCTGCCTCCTCTTGACAGCTTTGACAACTCTTTCCCTTTGGGAAACCTGGCAGCCCAAGCAAAATCTCCACACTTAACCTATCCTGCAGCCATGGAACCCAATAGGAGCACAACTCAGTCACCTTTTGGGAGTTTGACATTCCCATCTTCCAACTTTGGCATCACTGTCAGCACCCAGGCAGCCTTTGGTGGCACTTCAGCTGTTTCCCTATTGGCTCATCCACCAGCAGGCATAGCACTGAGGACTCCTGCTCATCTTTTGCCAACACCACACCAGACCCATTTGGATTTATGAGATTTTCAGCCCTTACGGGTAGTGGCAGCTTTGAGGTCATTGTGTATGTCTGAGGCGCCAGCACCATGTCTTGAACACTCAGCTTTGGAGCAAGGACAAGTGGGACACCCAGAACCATGGCTCATGTTGGGGGAGACTCAGACCTGAGCACCAGGGTCCTGTCAACCTTTTGTATCCCTGTTAAAATCGGACAGCCAGCATTACTGAGAGCAAATCTGTCCTGGGAAACACTTTCCTTCCCACATATAATGAGAGAACCTAGAGCCAGTCCAGCCAAAACATACCTACTACCACTGGAGGAAACAGCATCACTGAGAAGGAACGTGTGCTGTATACTCTGTTCCTCCTTGTGATCACCTGGGACCTGTCCAGCCAGAGAACATCTGTTTCAATTAAGAGGACAGCACCATCCCCATGCTGGAGATACTTCTTTTTGTGCCTACAGTTTGTGGCAGTTGAAGGAGCCAGCATCTCACCTGTGCTTGGAGGCCTTTGTGTTCCTACCTACAGTCAGAGCTCCTGGGTCCTAGCTAAAGAGAGCACGTGTTTTGTGACGGGAAGGGCCAACACCACAACTGCATTTGGAGTCTTCCTGTCTCTGGTCTGAGCACTTGGGGCCCACCTACTCAGAGGAAACCTGTTACTATGATAAAACCTGCGCCACTGAGAAGAAAAGGTATGCCAGGAGATACTTCCGTTCCTGCCTCCCATCAGACACCTACTGTTCACCTGGCCAAAGCACATCTGCCACGGTCTGAGAGGCTAGCACCATGTCTGCGATTGGAAATGCTGCTGTCAGAGCACCTGGGCACAGTCCAGAACCTGGGTGGTACAATGGGAGAAGGCAGCTCCATACCTGTGCTCTGGATATTTCTGTTCCTACCATTATTCAGAGCAGCTGGGGTGATCTCAGTCAGAGCACATCTGTTGCAGTCTCATGGGACACCACCATACACTTTTAGACACTTCTGCTCTCATCTTCACTCAGAATGCCTGGGGCCTGCCCAGACAGAGTTCCCCCTTTGATGTGGAGTAGTGAACACCAACGAGGAAATATCGAAACGTCAGCACTTTTGCTGCTGGCTTTCAGAGAAGACGTAGCTCCGGCATGGGCACAGCAAGCAGGAGTCTCACCCTGGGGCACCTTTTTCACCTGTCCTGGTTTCTTTGGAGTCCGAAGTGTTGGATCACCAGCCCATTGATTTCCCTCTACTGAAAGAAACAGTGTCTCAGCTGCTATAAGCAAAAGCCAGCTAGAAGTGGTGGGCCTTGCTAATCGCCATGAATGGGCCTTGCTCTTCTGGGAGGAGGCACAGCCCCTTCTAGTTATATCAAACAAACTTAACCCGTCGTCCTCTGTCCTCCTAGAGCAAGCTGGAGGCCCAGTACCTCAGGGTGTCTGTGTCTGTGTAAAGGGTGTGCTTTCAGATGAGGCTGGTCAGAAGTCAGCACACTGGCCTGGAGAAGTTCCACTGTGGAAAGCAGAAGGACATCAGTAAGTATCAACCATGCCGTACCTGGCTTCAACTGTTAGCCTGGTAGACGCAAGCTACAGGCCAGTTTTCCTCTAGTGCTGGATGGGCAGGACCCCCTGCTGCCTAATGCTGCCCCCTTGTGCCTCACCCATTTGTCTCAATGAGCCCTTTTCTTTCTCACTCAGATGGTTTCATATGAATAAATATATATATAAAGTGTGGCTATAACACATCCTATTTGCTGAACCAGAGAACTGTGAAAAATTAAGTCTTGCTCAACACATGACCACTCAGATGAGTCAATTTTTCCTCCACAGTTGAGTAAAAGAGCAAAGAACATGAGCAGAGGATCAATTAACAAGAACAAGAAAAACACATATATTTATATAAATTATATATAAATATGTGTAATAGGATGTGGTATAGCCACAAGTTACAGCTGCACATGCTGATGAAACCACTAAAAAAAGTTAAAAAAGAGAGAAATACACCTGATATGCTAAGAAAGGAGAGAAAATGGGATAATATAAAATGTTCAATTAAAACCACAAAAGGAAGAAAAACAGTGGAAGACAAAAATAGGAATATAGTACAAAGGCAACAGATAGAAAACAGTAACAAAAAAGGTCAACATTAATCCAACCATGTCACTAATCACTTTGAACATCAATGGTCTAAATTCACCAATTAAAAGACAGAAATTGTCAGAGTGGACAAAAAACCAAGACCCATGTATATCTTCTCTAGAAAAAACCCACTTTAAAATAAAGACACATATATATTAAAAGTAAATGGATAGAGGCCGGCCCTGTGGCCTAGTGGTTAAGTTTGTGCGCTCCGCTTCGGTGGCCCAGGGTTTTGCCGGTTGAGATCCTGGGTGCAGACGTGGCCCCGCCCATCAGGCCATGCTGAGGTGGCATCCCACATGCCACAACTAGAATATACAACTATGTACTGGGGGGCTTTGGGAAGAAGAAGAAGAAGAAGAAGAAAAGAAGAAGATTGGCAACAAATGTTAGCTCAGGTGCCAATCTTTTTTTTAAAAAAAGTAAATGGATAGAGAAAAATATACCATGCTAACACTAATCAAAAGAAAGCAGGAATAGCTATGTTAATTTCATACGGAGCAGACATCAAAGCCAGGAAAGTTATCAGGGATGAAGTGGCAGCACACAGTGATAAAGGGGCCAATTCTCCAAGTACACTTAAGAATCCTTAATGTGTATTCACACAACAACAGCACATCAAACCTCATGAGGCAAAAACTGATAAAGCTGCAAAGAGAAACAGATGGATCCACTATCATACTTTGAGGCTTCAACACCCTTCTGTCAAAAATGGACAGATCTAGCAGGCAGAAAATCAATAAGGACATAGTTGAACTCAACAACGTGATCAATAAACTAGATATAACTGACATCTACTGCATCCAGAAAGAGCAGAATATACATTCTTCTCAAGCTTACATGAAACATTCAACAAGATAGACCATATCTTGGGCCATAAAATGAGCTTAACAAATTTATTTTTTTTAATTTTTTAAAAAAATTTTAATTAATTATTTTATTTTATTTTGAGGAAGATTAGCCCTGAGCTAACATCTACTGCCAATCCTGCTCTTTTTGCTGAGGAAGACTGGCCCTGAGCTAACATCGTGTCCGTATTCCTCTACTTTATAGGTGGGACACCTGCCACAGCATGGTTTTACAAGCAGTGCATAGGTCTGCACCTGGGATCTGAACCAGAGAACCCCGGGCCACAAAAGTGGAACATGTAAATTTAACTGCTGTGCCACCAGGCCAGCCCTGAGCTTAACAAATTTAAAAGATTATAATTCATACAATGTCTACTCTCAAACCACTATGGAATTAAATTAGAAATTAATAACTTAAAGATAACTGGAAAATCTGAAAATACATGAAGATTAAACACACTTGTAAGTAACATATGGATCAAAGAAGAAATATCAAGATAAATTAAATAATATTTTGAACTAAATAAAAATGAAAAAACAGCTTATCAAAATTTATGGGATGCAGTGAAAGCAGTGCTAAATGAAAATTTAAAGCATTGAATGCATATATTACAAAAGATGAGAAGTAACGTCAGCATCATGGTAGGTTGAGTTATTCCCTTTGTCTCTCCTCTCTAAGTTAAAACCAGTAGGACACCTGTAGACCAACAGGGGACTCTCTGCATGGCACACCAGAACACCTGAGAAGTCCAAACATCTGTACATCTGAAGGTGGGTGGACTGGACCTTGTGGAGGTGGTGGAACCAGGGGAGCATCAGTGGCAGCTCCCAACACCAGAGGCTCCAGGAATTGTGGCTGCATCTGCAACCAGAGGCCTCAGTGACTCTGGTAATGCCCATGAACAGAGGCCCCAGGTAAACCACACTCCCAGAGGTACCAGGAACCACTGTGCCACCCATGGCTGGAGGCTCTGGCAACCCTGACAGTACCGGTGACCCAGCCCTCTCCCCTCCCCCAGTGGTGGTACCTTCAATCCCAGCCCTCTCAGCAGTGGGACTGCATCGAAGACCTCAGGACCCCCAGCAGTGGCTGCAGAGCTCATGACCTGAGGTTCCAGGAATCACACTGGCACTTGAGACCAGGGCCTCCAAGGGACTGCAGTGGCACTTGTGACTCAGCCCCTCCTCCTTGCCCAGCAGTGGTGGGTGGTGCCTGTGACCAAAAGCTTCAGGAACTGCTGTGGTACCTGAGATCAGAGGCTCCAGGAACCACAATGGTGCCTGAAACCCAGCCCCCTTCCCCTCCCCTGGTGGCAGCACCTCCAACACCAGCCCTTCCAGCAGTGGTGGCTGCATCCAAGACCCTGGGCCGCTGGCAGCAGCCACAGTGCCCATGACCTAAGCTTCCAGGAACCATGCTGGTGCCCAAAACCAGAGGCTCCAGGAACCCCAGAGGTGCCTGTGAGCCAGGTACACCTCCTGCCATGGCACTGGTGGTGTCACTTGCAACCCTGACCCACGTGGTAGCTGTGGTGACACCCACAAACCCAGCACCTCCAGAAGCAGCAGCACAGGTGGTGCATACAGCAGACCACCCAAGGCTGTGGAGAGCCCAGTAACAGCAATAGCAAAGCCCATGACCCTGGTCCCCCCCAGCTATGGTGGCACTCACGATTTTGCCCCCACCAACCATGGCAGCAGTGCCTGCAGCCCCAAAAAACCCAGATGCTGTGGAGGTGCCTGTGATCCTGGCTTCTGCCCCACTCCCCCGTTCCCTCCTCACATTTGGGAAATGAGTGACCCAGGTGACCCCATAAGGAGCAAAGGTGTTTGCCAGCCCAATGACCCCAATGGCAACCCTGTGACTGCAGTGACACCATGAGCAGCAAGGCATCAGCAACCTCAGTGGTGCAACACTACAACGAGGGCACTGATGACATCTCTGGCAGAGGCAGTGCTGAGTGGAAAGAGAAGGCTCTCAAATACGACCAGAAGCAGACAGAACTAAAGTAAACAAAACCTTACCCAGACAAGAGAGGTGTTTGCTACCACAAATGTGTAGGCAGAGGAACAACTCATCAAGCAACATGAAAAACTACAGTAACAGTATTACAAAAAGAAAATGACAATACCCCAGAAACCAAGCTTGAAGTCACAGAAGATTGTGATCTAACAGACAGAAAATTCCAAATAGCTGTCAGGAAGCAACTTAATGAGCTACAAGAAGACTCAGAGAGAGAGGCTGGCCTGGTGGCATAGTGGTTAAGTTTGCATGCTCTGCTTTGCCTGGGGTTCATGGGATCAGATCCCTGGTGTAGACCTACACACTGCTCATCAAGCCATGCTGTGGTGGCATCCCACATACAAAATAGAAGAAGATTGGCACAGATGTTAGCTCAAGGACAATCTTCCTCAAGCAACAAGAGGAAGGTTGGCTACAGATGATAGCTCAGGGCCAATCTTCCTCACCAAAAGAGAAGAAAAGAAAACTCAGAAAGACAGTTCAACGAGCTCAGGAATAAGATTAATGAACAGGAGTACTTCACCACAGAGATTGAAACTCTAAATAAGGACCAAACTGGAATCCTGGAGCTGAAGAACACAATAAATGAGATGAAGAATAAAGTAAAAGCATTGGAAATAGAGCAGACCATATGGAAGAGAGAATTAATGAGCTCAAAGATAGAACTCTAGAAATGATTCAGGTGGAAGAGAAGAGAGAACTATGATTTTTTTAAAATGGAGAATTTTTCTGAGAAATATCCAACTCAATTAGGCAAAGCAACATAAGGATAATGGGTATCCCAGAAGGAGAAGGGAATGGAGAGCTTATTTAAAGAAATAATAGCTGAGAAATTCCCAAACCTGGGGAAAGAACTGGATTTAAAAGTGCATGAAGCTAATAGAACATATGATTATCTCAGTGCAAAAAGTCGTTCTCCAAGGCACATGATAATAAAACTGTTGAAAGTCAATGACAAAGAAAGAATATTAAGGGTGCCAAAGAGAAAAAAAAAAATAACCTAAGGAGAAAACTATAGGTCAGGAGAGAATGGAATGATATACTCAAAATATGGAAAGATAAAAACTGTCAGCCAAGAATACTCTGTCCAGCAAAGTTATCCTTCAGATATCAAAGAGAAAGTCTTTCCCAAACAAAAGCTGAGGGAGTTCATTACCACTACAACTGCCTTTCAAGAAATCTTGAAAAAAGCTCTTCTACCTAAAAATAGAGGCAAAGGTATACAAAGCTTTAAGAAAATTGATAAATACAGGATAAAAATCAGAAAATTGCAACTCTATATCAGAATAGCTTAGTAAACAATTATACTGTAAAGGCTAAAGGGAAAGAAAGCATTAAAAATAACTGTAATCACTTCAATTTGGTAACTGACAATACAAAAAGGGATAATTTGTGACAACAAAAACATAGAAGGAGAAGAGTAAAAGGATGAAACCTGCATAGACAAATAGAGATAAGATGCTATCCGCAGAAAAAGGACTATCTCATTTTTGAGATTTTTTATATAAACCTCATGGTAACCACAATAAAAAAATTCAGAGCAGAGTGACAAAACAGAAAAAAAGAGGAAACTGAAAAACACATCACAGAAAACCAATAAACTGAAATGGCAGACAGAAACACAAAGAAAAACGATGGAAATATAGAGCAACAAGAAAACAAGATAAATGGCATTAGTAAGCCCTGATATATCAATAATCATCCTAACTATAAATGAATTGAATTCACCAATCAAAAGACACAGAGTGGCTGGATGGATTAAAAAACAATTCCTAACAATATGCGGCCCCCAAGAGATCCACCTCAGCTCTAAAGACAAACATAGGCTCAAAGTGAAGGGACGGAACATGGTACTCCAATAAAACAGCAAGCAAAAGAAAGTGGCTGTAGCCATACTTAGAGAAAATACACTTCAAGCCAAAAAGACAAACCTGTACATTATATAATGACAAGGGACAATCCATCAAGAAGGTATAACATTTATTAATATATATGCACTTAACATAGGACCACCAAAGTATATAAAGCAACTACTAACAGACCTAAAGGGAGAAATTTACAGCAACACAATAATAGTAGGGGACTTTAACACCCCACTTACATCAATGGATAGATCATCCAGTTAGAAAGGCAACAAGGAAACACTGGTCTTAAATAAGACACTAGACCAGATGGACTTTATAGATATATATATAAAACATTCCATATAAAAACAGAGGAATACACATTCTTCTCAAACGCACATGGAATATTCTCAAAGATAGACCATAAGTTGGGGAGCAAAATAAGTCTCAATAAATTTAAGAAGATGTAAATCATATCAAACATCTTTTTCAACCACAATGGTATGAAACTAGAAATCAACTGTAAGAGAAAAGCTGGAAAAGTCACAAAAATGTGGAGACAAAACAACATACTACTGACCAACTATTGGATCAATGAGGAAATCAAAGGAGAAATCTAAAAATACCTGGAGAAAAATGAAAATCAAAACACAACATAGCAAAATCTATGGGATGCAGCAAGTGGTACTAAGAGGGAAGTATATAGCAATACAGTCCTACCTCAACAAACAAGAATAATCTCAAACAAGCAATCTAACACTATACTTAAAAGAACTAGAAAAAGAAGAAATAATGAAGGCCAAAGTCAGTAGGAGGAAGGAAAATAAAAATCAGAGCAGAAATTAATGAAATAGAGACTAAAAAGACAATAGAAACGATCAATGAAACTAAAAGGTGATTCTTTGAAAAGATAAGCAAAATTGACAAACCCTCAGCTAGACTCACTAAGAAAAAAGACAGAAGGCTCAAATAAATAAAATCAGGGAGTGACGTCAGCATCATGGTGGAGTGAGGTCTCTCAGAAATCTTTCCCCTCCAATATACAACAACAAAAAAAATCCACAATCCAACAGATGACTTCCAAACACAACACAAAATTGTTGGAGAGACCCACACAGCCACGTGACGGAGGGCAGAGAGACTGCAGCTTCCCTCAGAGGAGGTGGAACAGGGTAAGAGAAATATTCACTCCCTCCCCTGAAGATTGCAATCCAGGACTGCGGGCAGCCTCCGAGAGGGAAGGAACAGGGGAGGAGACGTTCATTCACAAGAACACAAAGGACTCCCAAGGGCCCTTGCAGCCTAGAGGGAAGCCTTCTACTAGGGCAAAAGCTTTCACAGGGGCTGACGTTATGAAGCCAACACCCCAGGATAGCAGAAGGAGAAAACCCTGAGAGGATGCAGGAGAAAGTACCCCTCTCCCCACCCACTCCACACAGCTCCAGCCCCTGGGATTTCAGCTTAAAGCAAAGGGCTCAGAATAAGTGGCTCTTGACCCCCACCCAGTGGCACTGGGTGGTAACTGTGACCAAATGACCCCAGGATTCAAAAGAACAGAGAAACTCCCTCTAGCAATATCAAACACTATATTAGATCTCCAGACCAGAGAGAAAATGACAAGTACCCAGAAATCAGTCCTGAAGACACAGAAATATGTAATCTAAATGACAAAGAATTCAAAACAGCTATCATCAAAAAACTCAATGAGGTAAAAGAATGTAGAGAAACAATTCAACGAGTTCAGGAACTACTTCACAAAAGAGATTGAAACTATAAAGAAGAACCAATCAGAAATATCAGAGATGAAAGACACCATGGAAGAGATAAAACAAAATACATTCCCTGAACACTTGAGTGGACATCACAGAGGAGCGTACCAGCATAATCAAAGATAGACATGTTGAAATACTCCAGATATAAGAGGAGAGAGAACTGAGACCAAAAAGAAATGAAGAAAGTCTCTGAGAAATATCCGACTCCACCAGGAAATGCAACATAAGAATTATAGGTATTCAAGAGGAGAAAAGAAGGAGAATGAAGTAGAAAGCTTGTTCAAAAAAATAATAGAAGAGAACTTCCCAAACCTAGGAAAGGGAATCCATGTGGAAGAGACTTCCAGATCTCCTAAATATGTCAATGTAAAAAGACCTACTGCAAGGCATATAGCAGTGGAACTGGCAACACTCAATGACAAAGAGGGAATACTAAGGGCAGCAAAGCAGAAGAAAATAACCTATAAAGGAACCCCCATCAGGCATTCATTGGATTTCCCTGCAGAAACCTTACAGGCTAGGAGAGACTGGAATGACATATTCAAATCATTGAAGGATGAAAACTTTCAGCCAAGAATACTCTATCCAGTGAAAATATCCTTCAGATATGATGGAGAAATAAAAACTTTCCCAGACAAACATAAGCTAAGGGAGTTCATAGCCACGAGACCCCCCAACTACAAGAAATCCTCAAGAAGGCCCTCATACCTGAAAAAAACAAAGGGACAAAGGAGTTACAAAGCACAGAGTAAGGAGTTAAATAGGTAGACAGAATCAGAGCAGGATAGCAAATAATCAAGTATAGCATTAAAAACAAAGGGAAAGAAAACACCAAAAACAAAGACAATCTTGTCATTTTAACCACAAACTCATAACACAAGATGGAATAAGATGTGAGAAAAACAACTTAGGAGAGGAGGAGAAAAGGGACTGAACTGGTTTAGTCTAAGGAAATTAGAGGCCATCTGAAAAGGGACTATCTTATCCACAAGATCTTGAATACAAATCTCAGGGTAAGCATTAAACAAAAAAGCAGAACAGAGACACAAATAATAAATAAGGAGAAAATAAATAAACACAACATAAAAAACTACATCGATTGGTAGACCAAAATACACAGGACAATAAACAAAGGAAATGCAGAAGAACCAGAAACGAGTGATAAAATGGCAGCATTAAGCCTTCATATATCAATAATCACCCTAAACACAAATGCATTGAATTCTCCAATAAAAAGACACAGAGTGGCGAGATGGATTAAAGAACAAGACCCAACAATATGCTGCCTCCAGGAAACACATCTCAGCTCCAATGACAAATACAGGCTCAGAATGAAGGGATGGAAGATGATAACTCCAAGCTAATGGCAAACCAAAGAAAGCAGGTGTCACAATACTTATATCACATAAAGTAGACTTCAAGATAAGACAGACAAAGAGGGGCAGTATATAATGATCAAAGGGACACTCCACCAAGAAGACATAACACTTATAAATGTCTGTGCACCCAACACAGGAGCACCAAAGTACATAAAGCAACTATTAACAAACTTAAAAGAAGATATCAAAAATAACACAATAATAGTAGGGGACCTCAACACTCCACTCACATCATTGGACAGATCATCCAGACAGAAAATCAACAAGGAAACAGTGGAATTAAATGAAAATCTAAAACAGTTGGACTTAATAGACATATATAGAACACTCCATCCAAAAACAGCAGAATACACATTCTTCTCAAGTGCACACAGAACATTCTCAAGGATAGACAATATGTTGGGAGACAAGACAAGCCTCAATAAAATTAAGAAGATTTAAACAATAACAAGCATCTTTTCTGGTGACAATGCTATGAAGCTAGAAATTAATTACAAGAAAAAAGCTGAGAAAAGGACAAATGTGGAGACTAAACAACATGCTATTCAACAACCAATGGATCATTGAAGAAATTAAAGGAGAAATCAAAAAATATCTGGAGACAAATGAAAATGATAACATGCCATTCCAACTCATTTGGGATACAGCAAAAGCGGTACTAAGAGGGAAATTCATTGCAATACAGGCACACCTTAACAAACAAGAAAAATCCCAAATAAGCAATCCCAAACTACACCTAACTGAATTAGACAAAGAAGAACAAACAAAGCCCAAAGTCAGAAGAAGGAGAGAAATAATAAAAATCAGAGCAGAAATAAATGCTATTGAAACAATAAAGGCAGTAGAAAGGATCAATGAAACAAAGAGTTGGTTCTTTGAGAAGATAAATAAAATTGACAAACCCCTAGCCAGACTTACTAAGAAAAGAGAGAGAAAGCTCAGATAAATAAAATTAGAAATGAAAGAGGAGAAATAACAATGTGTACCACAGAAATACAAAGGATTATAAGAGAATACTATGAAAAACTCTATGTCAATGAAATGGACAATCTAGAGGAAATGGATAAATTCTTAGACTCTTACAACCTCTCAAAGCAGAATCAAGAAGAAATAGAGAATCTGAATAGACCGATCACAAGTAAAGAGATGGAGACAGTAATCAAAAGCATCCCAAAGAATAAAAGCCCAGGACCAGATGGCTTTCCTGGGGAATTCTACCAAACTTTTAGAGAGGACTTAATACCTATCCTTCTCAAGCTATTCCAAAAAATTAGGGAATATGGAATGCTTCCTAACACTTTTTACGAAGCCAACATCACTCTGATACCAAAGCCTGACAAGAACACGACAAAAAAGGAAAACTATAGGCCAATATCATCGATGAATATAGATACAAAAATCCTCAACAAAATATTGGCAACCCGAATACAGCGATACATCAAAAAGATCATACATCATGATAAAGTGTGATTTATCACAGGGACACAGGGATGGTTCAACATCCACAAATCAATCAACGTGATACACCACATTAACAAAACAAGGAATAAAAACCACATGACCAACTCAATAGATGCAGAGAAAGCATTTGACAAGATCTAACAGCCATTTATGATAAAAACTCTTAAAAAATCAGGATGGAGGGAAATTACCTCAACACAATAAAGGCCATATGACAAACCCACAGTCAACATCATACTCAATAGGGAAAAACTGAGTGCCATCCCTCTGAGAACAGCAACAAGACAAGGAGGCCCACTCTCACCACTCTTATTCAACATAGTACTGGAGGTTTTGGCCAGAGCAATTAGGCAAGGGAAAGGAATAAAAGTAATCCAAATAGGGAGTGAAGAAGTGAAACTCTCACTCTTTGCAGACAACATGATCTCATATATATATAAAACCCTAAAGAAGCCATCAGAAAACTATTAGAAATAATTAACAACTATAGTAAAGTTGTGGGATACAAAATCAACTTACAAAAATCAGTTGCATTTCTATACTCTAATAACGAACTTACAGAAAGAAAACTCAAGAATACCATTCCATTTACAATTGAAAGAAAAAGAATAAAGTAACTAGGAATAAATTTAACTAAGGAGGCAAAGGACTTATACAATGAAAACTATAAGACATTATTGAAAGAAATAGATAATGACATAAAGAGATGGAAAGAGATTCCATGTACATGGATTGGAAGAATAAACACAGTTAAAATGTCCATACTACCCAAAGCAATCTACAGATTCAATGCAATCCCAATCAGAATCCCAAAGACATTCTTCACAGAAGTAGAGCAAAGAATCCTAAAATTCATATGGGGCAACCAAAGACCCAAAATTGCTACAGCAATCCTGAGAAAAAAGAACAAAGCTGGAGGCATCACAATCCCTGACTTCAAAATGTACCACAAAGCCATAGTGATCAAAACGACATGGTACTGGTACAAAAACAGGCACACATATCAATGGAGCAGAACTTAAATCCCAGAAATAAAACCACACATCTACAGACAGCTAATCTTCAGCAAAGGTGCCAAGAACATACAATGGAGAAAAGACAGTCTCTTCCATAAATGGTGTTGGGAAAACTGGACAGCCACATGCAAAAGAATGAAAGTAGACCATTATCTCATGACATACACAAAAATAAACTCAAAATGGATCAAAGTCTTGAAGATAAGTCCTGAAACCATAAAACACCTGGAAGATAATATAGGTAGTACACTCTTTGACATTGAACTTAAAAGGATCTTTTCAAATACCATGTCTTATCAGACAAGGGAAACAAAAGAAAAAATAAACAAGTGGGACTTCATCAGACTAAAGAGCTTCTGCAAGGCAAAAGAAACTAGCATCAAACCAAAAGACAACCCACCAATTGGGAGAAAATTTTTGCAAATCATGTATCCAATAAGGGGCTAATCTCCATAATATATAAGGAACTCACACAACTGAACAATAAAAAACAAACAACCCATCAAAAAATGGGCAGAGGAGATGAACAGACTTTTTTCCAAAGAAGAAATACAGATGGCAAATAAACACATGAAAAGATGTTCAACATCATTAATCATCAGGGAAATGCAAATCAAAACTACACTAAGATACCACCTTGCACTGTTAAAATGGCTATAATCACTAAGACTAAAAATAACAAATGTTGGAGAGGGTGTGGAAATGTTGGAGAGGTATGTGGAGCACCTCATACACTGCTGGTGGGAATGCAAACTGGTGCAGTCACTATGGAAAACAGCATGGAGATTTCTCGAAAAACTAAAAATAGAACTACCTTATGACCCAGCCATCCCACTGCTGGGTATCTACCCAAACAACTCGAAATCAACAATCCAAAGTAACATACGTACCCCTACATTCATTGTAGCACTATTCACAATAGCCAAGACATGGAAACTATCCAAGTGCCCACTGACCGATGATTGGATAAGAAGATGTGGTGTATATATGATGATGGAATACTACTAAGCCAGAGAAAAAGACAAATTCATCCCATTTACAACAACATGGAAAGATCTGGAAGGAATTATGCTTAGCAAAATAAGCCAGACTGAGAAAGACAAACATCAGATGATCTCACTCATATGTGGAATACAAACAAGCACATGGACAAAGAAAACAGTTCAGTGGTTACCAGGGGAAGCGGGGTGGGCACAGGGGGTGAAGGGGAGCACTTATATTGTGACAGACAAGAAATAATGTACAACTGAAATTTCACAATATGTAAACTATTATGAACTCAAATTAAAAAAATAAAATCAGAAATGAAAGAGGAGAAATAACAATGGATACCACAGAAATACAAAGAATTATAAGAGAACACTATGAGAAACTATATGCCCACAAATTGGATAATCTAGAAGAAATGGATAAATTCTTAGACTCATACAACCTCCCAAAACTGAATCAAGAAGAAATACAGAATCTGAATAGACAGATCACTAGTAAAGAGATTGAAAGAGCAATCGGAAACCTCCCACAAAAACAAACGTCCAGGACAAGATGGCTTTCCTGGTGAATTCTACCAAACATTCAAAGAAGATTTAATACCTATCCTTCTCAAACTCTTCAAAAAAATTGAAGAGTAGAGTATGCTTCCTAACTCATTTCATGAGGCCAACATTACCCTGATGAGGACAACACAAAAAACGAAAATTACAGGCCAATATCGCTGACGAACATAGATGCAAAAATGCTCAACAAAATATTAGCAAATCAAATACAACAATATATTAAAAGGATCATACACCAGGATCAAGTGGGATTTATTCCAGGGATGTGGGGATGGTTTGACACCTGCAAATCAATCAATGTGATACACCACATTAACAAAATAAAAATCACATGATTATCTCAATAGATACAGAGAAAGCATTTAACAAGATTCAACATCCATTTGTGATTTTTTAAAAAAAACCTCTGTATAAATTGGGTATAGAAGGAAAGTACCTCAACATAATAAAGGCCATATATCACAAACCCACAGTTAACATCATATTTAATGGTGAAAAACTGAAAGCTATGCCTTTAAGAACAAGAACATGACAACGCTGCCCACTTTCACTACTTTTATTCAACATAGTATTGAAAGTCCTAGCCCAAGCAATTAGGCAAGAAAGAGAAATAAAAGGGATCCAAATTGGAAAGGAAGAAGTAAAACTATCACTATTTGCAGAGACATGATTTTATATAGAGAAAATTCTGAAGAATTCATCCAAAAACTATTAGAAATAATAAACAAATACGGTAAAGTTGCAGGGTACAAAATCAATACACAAAAATCAGTTGCCTTTCTATACACTGACAGTGAACTAGCAGAAAGAGAAATCAAGAATATAACCCCATTTACACTTGCAACAAAAAGAAGAAAATACCTAGACATAAATTTAACCAAGGAGATGCAAGACCAGTACAATGAAAACTATAAAACATTGTTGAAAGAAATAAAAGAAGACACAAAGAAATGGAAAGATATTCCCTGCTCATGGATTGGAAGAAATAACATAGTCATAATGTTCATATTACCTCAAGCAATCTACAGATTCAACGCAATCCTAATCAGAATCCCAATGACATTTTTTTATGGAAAGACAGCTACGAATCCTAAAATTGATATGGAACAAGAAAAGACCCCAAATAGCCAAAGCAATCCTGAGAAAAAAGAACAAAGCTGGAGGTTTCACACTCCCTGATTTCAAAATATACCGCAAAACTATAATAATTAAAACGGCATGGTACTAGCAGAAAAACAGACACACAGATCAATAGAACAGAATTGAGAGCCCAGAAACAAAACCACACATCTACAGGTAGCTAATCTTTGACAAAGGAGCCAAGAACATACAACGGAGAAAGGAAAGTCTCTTCAATAAATGGTACTGGGGAAATGGGACAGCCACATGCAAAACAATGAAAGTAGACCATTATCTTACACCATACACAATAATAAACTCAAAATGGATTAAATACCTGAATGTAAGACCTGAAACCCTAAAAATCGTAGAAGAAAACATAGGCAATACACTCTTTGACATCAGTCTTAGCAGTATCTTTTTGAATATCATGTCTCCTCAAGCAAGGGAAACAAAAGAAAAAATAAACAAATGGGATTACAGCAAACTAAAAAGCTCTGCACAGCAAAGGAAACCATCAACAAAACAAAAAGACAACCAACCAACTGGGAGAAGATATTCACAAATCATGTATGTGATAAGGGGTTATATCAAAAATATATAAGGAACTCATACAATTCAACAGCAAAAAAACCCCAAAAGACCCAATTTTAAAACGGGCAGAGGATCTGAACAGATATTTTTCCAAAGAAGATATACAGATGGCCAACAGGTATATGAAAAGATGTTCAACGCCACTAACTATTAGGGAAATGCAAATCAAAACCACAATGAGATATCACCTCACGGCCATCAGAATGGCTGTTATTAAAGACAAGAAATAACAAGTGTTGGAGAGAACGTGGAGAAAAGGGATCTCTCGTACACTGCTGGCAGGAATGTAAATTGGTGCAGCCACCATGGAAACAGTATGGAGATTCCTCAAAAAATTAAAAACAGTATTGCCATATGATCCAGCTATTCCACTTCTGAGTATTCATCCAAAAAACACAAAAACACTAATTTGAAAGATACATGCACCCCAGGATCACTGCAGTATTATTCACAAAAGCCAAGACTTGGTAACAATCTAATTGCTTATAAGTGGATGTATAGCTAAAGGAAATATGGCATATATATATATATAATGGAATATTTCTCAGTCATAAAAAGATGAAATCTTGCCATTTGCCACAACATGGATAGACCTTGAGGGTATTATGCTAAGAGAAATATGTCATACAGACAAAGCCAAATACTGTGTGATTTCACTCATGCGTAGAAGATAAAAGAAAACAGTAATAAACAAACACATAGAAGCAGAGAATAAATTGGTGGTTACCAGAGGGCAAGAGGGGAGGGAGTACAAAAGGGATAAAACGGCACATTTGTAAAGTGACAGATGGCAACGACTTTTGGTGATGAACATGATGTAGTCTACACAGAAGTTCAAATATAATGCGGTGCACTGAAAGTTATATAATGTTATAAACCAATATTACCTCAATAAGAAAATTAATGAAGATACTAAAAAAAAAAACACGGTAATAGACAATTTCACACCAACCAGGATGGCTAGAATCAAAAAGTAAGACGAACAGTGTTGGTGAGAATATGGAGAAATTATAACCCTCAAACACCATTAGTGGGAATGTGAAATGGTGCAGCCACTTTGTAAAACAGTCTGTCAGTTCCTCAAAGTATTAAACATAGTTATCCTATGACCCAGCAATTCCACTCTAAGGCATGTACACAAGAGAAATAAAAACATATGTCCACACAGAAACTTGTACCTGAATGTTTATAGCGTTATTCACAATAGTCAAAAGGTAGAAACAATCCAAGTGTCCATCAACTGACAAATGGATAAACAAATGTGGTGCATCCACACAATGGAACGTTACTTGGTCATTAAAAGGAATGAAGTACTGATACATGCTACAACACGAATGGACTTTGAATACATTATGCTGAGTGAAAAACGTCAGTCACAAAAGACTACATATTATATGATTTCATTCATAGGAAATGTCCAGAACATGGAATCTATAGAGACAGAAAGTAGACTGTGGTTGCCTAGGGCTTGAAGGGGTTGAGGGATAGAGAGTTGGAGCTGAACAGTAGGGGGTTTCTTTTGGAGGTGATAAAGAATTCTAAAATTGACTTTGGTGATGGTTGCTGTGATATTGCGATTTATAATAAGAAATACAGCCATGTGTCTCTTAATGATGGGGATACATTCTGAGAAACGCATCATTAGGCAATTTTGTCATTGTGAAAACATCACAGAGCGCACTTACACAAACCCACATGGTATAGCCTACTACACATCTAGGCTATATGGTACTAATCTTATGAGACCACTGTCATAGATGTGGGCCAGTGCTATGCAGCACATCACTGTAGACGTGTGTGCCACATAAGGATGTTTCAGTGAATGATGAACCTAAGGATGGAGGGTGGTTGCCAGGGTGACCAACTATGTGATTAGAGGACTGGAACTTTCAGTCCCTCCACCCACCTCCAGGGAGGCAAGAGGTTGCTGGAGAAAATTGAGTTCTGTCACTAATGGCCAGTGATTTAATCAGCCATGCCTATGTAATGAAACCTCCACAAAAAAACAAAAGGACGGAATTCAGAGAGCTTTCAAGTTGGTAAACCAGAACGCATCCATGTGCCAGGAGGGTGGTGTACCCCAAAGTCCATAAGAACAGAAGCTCCTGTATTCAGGACCATTCTAGAGCTCACCCTTTGTATCTCTTCATCTGGCTTTTCATTAATATTCTTAAATATTCTTTGTAGTAAACCAGTAATCCAGTAAGTAAACTGGTTTCCTGAGTTCTGTGAGCTGCTCTAGTAAATTAATCAAACCCAGGGAGGAAGTCGTGGGAACCTCCAATTCATAGCCAGTCAGTCGGAAGCACAGGTGACAACCTGAGCTTGAGGTTGGCATCTGAAGTGGGGACAGTCCTGTGAGACTAAGCCCTTAACCTGAAGGATCTGACACCATCTCCAGGTAGATGGTGTCAGAATGGAGCTAAATTTGTAGGACACGTGGTCAGTGTCCACTGAGAACTGGAGAATTACTTGATGTGTGGAAAGCCCACACATCTGGTATCAGAAGTGAAGTAGTATGGTGGAGTAACGTGAGAATAAAGGAGACACACAGGAGTGTGTTTTTCCATTAGAGTTGCACATATCTGTAAATATACTACAAACTATTGAACTGTACACTTTAAATCAGTAAGTTGTATGAGTATGTGAACTACATCTCAATAAAGCTATAAAAAATGAAAAATAATTACAAATATCATGAATAAAACTGGGGCATGAATACAGATCTGAAAGATACTGAAAGGATAAGAAGGGACTAAAAAATCTTTCCAGGAAAAGGATTGCAGGTCAAATGATTTTACTGGTGAATTCTATCAAACAAACATGGAAGCTATTTTACCAGTGTTGCATGCACTCCTTCAGAAAATAGCGAGGAAGGCAATTTTTTCTAACTTGTTCTATGTGGCCAGCATTACTCTAATAACAAAACTTAAGAAAATAATACAACGGATTAATAACTCTCATGAATATAGACATACTAAATTCTTTCATATTTTAGGAAATTAAATTCAACCAAACATGAAAGGATGATCTAGTATGAACAAGTGGGGTTTGTCCCAGAAATGCAAGGTTGGTTTAACACTCAAAAATAAATCAGTGTGATTCATTATGTTAAGAGAATAAACAAAAAAGTCATATGATTATGTCTACAGCTTTGGGCAAAGTAAATGACAAAATTTAACACCCCTTTCAAAAAAACACCTCAGCAAAGAAGGAATTGGAGGAAACAGCCTTTATGTGACGAAGCACGTCTATAAAATATCTTCAATTAGCGTCATACTGAACACTTTCCTCCTCCAATCAGGAACTAGAAAAGGTTATCCGCTGTCTCCACTTGTATTCAATATTTTACTAGAAGTTGTAATAAGTGTAAAAGGTAAGAAAAAGAAATAAAAGTCATACAGAATAAAAAGGAAGAAATAAAGTGCCTTTATGCATAGAAAACATGATTGCGTGTGTAGGAAATATTTCCCAATAAACAAAGAAACTATAAGG
Organism: Equus przewalskii; assembly: GCF_037783145.1. NCBI lineage: Eukaryota > Metazoa > Chordata > Mammalia > Perissodactyla > Equidae > Equus > Equus przewalskii. The sequence continues at coordinate 6,107,881 of NC_091839.1, forward strand.
AGTAAAAAGTGAACTTACCAAGTTGCCAGTACACAAGGTCAATGTAAAGAAAAAAAGGAAAAAACTATTTTTTTTTCTGTATCCTACTACATGTATCATCAGAGTGGACTGGAAAGTTAATATTGATACATTGTCATTTTCAGCCAGGACACTGAAAGCTAGTATACGGAATTATTACAAGAGATGCTGGTGTCCTTGGCTTTCCAGCCAGGGCGGACGCTGCACCCACCTGAAATGCATCTCTTGTCCTTGTCCCTGGGAGATCACTCACAGACAGCTGCAGGGCTCAACTAGAAGAGAAAGGCCCGGTGTTGCTATGCTGACAATTGTTGGTCTCTGCAAATGTAGAAGATAAGGAAGAGAAATAACAGATATACAGATTAAAACAGAAGTAAAACTGACTTTATTCAGAGATGTATGATTCACAGAAAGTATTATGTGCACGTAGAAAACCCAAAGGAATCTGCAAAGAAACTACCAGAAGTGAAAGTGAATTGAGCAAGGCCCCAGTACACAAGGTCTATATATATCGATATAGTGTGTATATTATGTGTGTGTGTGTTGTGTAGGTGAATAGATTATAGATAGATAAATGTATTTTCTGTGTACTATCAAAGTAAACTATTTAAAAGACATAAATATTTAAATATTTAAGACATAATATTTAAATATTATTTTAAATGGTTTTAAAATAATATTTACAAATTCCATAAAATACTTAGGAATAAATTCACAAAAGCTGAGCCAGCTCTGTACACAGAAAACTACAAACAGTAGTGGCAAACTTTCTCTTAAAGGGCCAGATAGCAAACAATATAAGTTTCCTGGCTCACATGTAGTCTCTGTCGCATATTCTTTTTTGTTTTCTTTTAAATTTCATTACGGCCCTTTAAAAAATTTAACATGATTCTTAGCTCACTTGCTTTACAAACACAGGCTATGAGCTGAATTTGGCTAGTTGACTATAATTTGCTGACTCTGCTACAAATTTTCTGAGAGAAAAATTTAAAAAGACCTAATAAAAAGATACATCCCACGCAGTAGACTGAAGAAGTCAACATTGGCAAATTGTCAGTTCCAGCCAGGATCCTGAAACTGGTCTATGGAATTATTACAAGAGATACTGGTGCCCTTAGGGCACAAGCCTTTAAAGCCAGGTGGGTCCCGTACCCCCTGGTATGTATCTCCTGTCCTTGCACAGACAGCTGCGTGGTTGGCTGCAAGGATCAATGAGAAGAGAAATGACCTAGGGGGATATGCTGACAGTTGGTGGTCCCTTTATGTCTTTTCATAGTTTGATAGCTCAGTTCTACTTAGCGCTGAATAATACTCCATTGTCTGGATGTACTACAGTTTATTTACCCATTCACCTACTGAAAGATAGCTTGGTTGCTCCCAGGTTTTGGCAATTATGAATAAAACTGCTCTAAACATCCATGTGCATGTTTTTGTATGGACACAAGTGCTCAACTCATTTTGGTAAACACCAAAGAGCATGTTTGCTGGACCACATGGCAAGAGTGTGTTTAGTTTTGTAAGAAACTGCCACACTGCCTTCCAAAGCGGTTTGCATTCCCCCAACGATAGACGAATGAGAGTTCCTGATGCCCCATATCCTCTCCAGCACCTGGTGTTGTCAGTGTTTTGGATTTCCTCCATTCTAATAGGTGTGTAGTGGTATCTCATTGTTGGGACATTTCTTTTTGACATGTCCTTCGTGAGTGACTGTCCTCCTCTCAGTTCGTTCTAACTGCTGTATCCACGTGGGAGCATCTCCACACGGTGGGTTGGACTGTCCTTTTTCTGCTGGTCATTTCCACTGGTCTGGCTTGCTGTCCGTGGACTCCATGAGGTGGCAGAAACCCCACAGACCTTCCAGGTACTGGATTTCATCTTTACACAGTGTTTTTGCTTTTGTTTCTCCTGGGCCCCCAGAGCTTCATAGTCCAGATTGACCTTTATGTTGATTTCTCGGCTAACATCTTGCCTACATCTTCTGAGGAGCCTGGAGCCCAGTGTGGCCAATGGTCCACCTATAAGCTGAACCAATTCAGACCTCCTAGTGGAGAGCACGTGTGCTCATTAGAGGTGTGCCACGATGTGAAGTACCTAAGGACCATAAACATGGTAACACATTTATTGTGGTGAGGCACCGCAGTCCAAGGAGGTTAAATTCAGGAGCTTTGGAATCAGACGGACTGGGTTCAAATCCTGGCTTGGCCACTCCCACCTGTATGACCTGAAAAAAGTTCTAAGGCTTAAATGCCGTTTTACCGATTTCACAAAAGAGAAGTGAAGAGAACCTGCCTGGCAGGAAGACATGCTGTGGAAGGCAGCGTCCAGGTGGGTCCCCATCACAGAAAGCTTCGCTGCCCGCGTGGTGATGCTGTCGGCTCCTACCCTTTCCTGGCTCCAGGATGTGGAGAAGCGCTAGAGAAGTTCCGGGAGAAGGCAGGGCCCGGAGCTCTGAGCTACCTGTATGGGCGGTGGAGGGAGGGAAAATTGGTGTCCTCTATGGCGGCTGCCTTAAAGGGAGAAGCTGGGGGTTCGTGCGTCCCTGCTGGCCTGTCTCTCTTGCACCTCCGCACATGGCCCCCTGCAGGCTCCCAGGCTGCCTGGGCAGAGCTGGTCCCCGGGGGAAACAGCACGGCCCCGGCCCGCCCACCTACCTGGCGCTCCCTGCAAGCTGCCTGCCCGCCACGGTGGGTCAGGGTTGCTCCAGCCCCTGGCTTTGAGCAGGTTCTGCCCCCGGGGACCCAACGGGGCAGGGATGGCGGCTGGCAGGCCTGGTCGCCGAAGCTCCCCGCGGGCCGAGGCCGAGCGAGCCCCGCAGTCCCGGGCGGTGTGCACCCCCAGCGGGGCCTGTTTGGTGCCGACCGCCTAGAACCAGGCGAGGGAAGGCCCGAAGCCAGAGTAGGCCAGCTGGGCTTGGGCCGTTGGACCTCGCCCTTTGCCCTTTGTCGTCATCTCTTCGCGCCCTTTCTCTGTCGCCGGTCCCAATCGTGTCTCACCGCATCGCTGGACAGCGCGTGCTTGACGCGGAGCCCTGGCAGCGAGGGGACCGCCCCGAGTCTCCCGGTCCGCTCCAAGGATGCTACAGCACGCAAACTGCCCTTCCCGGGCCCCTTCCTCGCAGGCTGCGTGCCCCTTCTCCTGCCTGCCCGCCGCCCCGCCCGCCGCCCACCAGTGTTTCCCGGTCCCGCTGGGATCACCCGCGGACCCTGCGCCCCTCCAGGCCCCTGTTCGCAGGCTGTTCTGCTGCAATCGCCTGTCTTTACCATCTCGGTTTTACATCGCTGAGAGGCGGTGTCTGATCCCGCAGGCTCAGTCTCCTCTCCGGAGTCCCCCTCCGGGTCCAGCCAGGACTCTCAAATGAAGCCAGTGCTGTCTCCCGGCAAGTCCAACGTGTCCAGCCACTCAGGAAAGTTATGACGTTGTCTAGGGTGCAAACTGACTCTCTGATTGCCTCCTGGGCAGGCAGTCTCCTCTATGAGGCCGATGCCATCCAGGCTCTCCCTAGATCCTGGCCCAAAGGAGACTGAGATTATAACCCCAGGAGAGACCAGGAAGGGATGGCGAAGGTGGAGGAAGATCAAATAGTGACTGAAGGGCACGATGATCAGAGAAGGGGCCCCCAATAGCAGTGGGAGTGTACAATCAACATCTACCCCCGGGGACAATGAAATCCAAACTTCCTTTCCCTGCAGTCCTGGGCCTCGAAGGGAACCCCCATTCCAACCACTCAGAAGACACCTTGAGTTAGAAAGTGGAAACATCTTATAGAGCTCATTCATTAAAGGCCTTGCCATCACCACCTCATGCAGCCCTGCTGAGGACACCTGCCCCTTTAGAGGAGTGGTCCAGGTACTTTCTAGCTTGTCCTCAATCGGCCCCCTGTTGCCAGAAAGTTCCACAAAGCGGTTGATGAAGGTCACTGGCCCAGTTCTCCAGCCTCACTGAAGACAGAGGAGAGGCAGGGAGGAAAGTTCTCAGACGTGCTGTCCAACAGGAATTCTCCACCCACGGTGGCAAGTTTTGGCTCTGTAAACAAAATTCCAATGCCCCTGCTACTGCCACTGCCACTGCCACTGCCTTTGTTTTGGGTTGCAGGTGAGCTGTCCCAACCTCCTAATCTTCTTTGAAAGCGTCTTCGAAGAATTGAAATGGAGTATAATATCTGGACAATACAAGTCTATAAAAGAGAGGCAATATTATACAGAGAGTAGACAAAATATTTAGACAAGGAGATATAACATCTAGACATACGTTAATAAAAAGAAAGTATGTGAGCGCATATGCGTGTGTGCACGTGAGATCTTTTTCCAGAACACAGGAAGTTGCTCAGCCACCCACAGGCACTGACCAGACTGTGGGGAATAATTTCTGCAGGGACATCTCTCAACCAGCGGGAATGGGAACCAGTGGATGGATAGCCCAGCCTCCCCACCCTGTGGTGGGTGCGTCTGAGGAGGCTCCACTTGATTTCTCAAAGGATCCTTAGCATGTGGGAGCCAAAGTTGCCCACAGTATTACTCATCTTTTCTTATTTATATAATTCCATTTTATACAAAAAAAATCACTTGTTTTTTAGGACTGTTTGTACCTGATTCACATTACTACAAGTGTCATCTTCTTGAATAAAATCACTTTATTAATCATAATTTTGGATTATTACAATACGTCTTATATTCAAGTACTGTATGTAGCTCACATGGTGTTCTCTCTTTTGAAATTCTGTCTTCATGTGATTGGTATTTGACCTGTAAGCTCATATATTAAATCATAAATGAAAATTTCCAGTTGGTATCTTTTCTGTTGAATATAAAGAGATATGATGAGCCCTGAACACCACAACTTGATGTCAGCCTCACGCACTGCCTCCCAACGTAGTTGGGTATTAGTGGACTAATGATAGTGATAGACAGAACTCAGAGGAACAAACCCTCCCAGGTCCTAATTCTCTGGACTTGGGGGTTTGGAAGAGGAGAGGATGGAGAAGTTCATGTCCAAATGCAGGTGGCAGATTAATTATCCATACCAACAAGAGTCAAAGAGGAAATATAGTCTAATATCTAACAAAGAACACCAGTATCTCTGTGTGAAGACATCAAACCGACAAAACCCAAAAATTAAAGAAATAGAAACTCAGCATATTCTTTTGGATAGATGACAATATTATACAGTGTCAAATTTCCCAGAACATCCAAATTCAATGCAATCATAGTTTTCCTGAAGGAATTATGAGGAACTTGGAAAATATATTGTAAAATTTACATAGAAGGAAAAATCCACGAAGAGATAAGTCAACCTTGATTAAGAAATTCAAGGAGTAGTGATTGGCTCTCCAATATGTTTAAAAACAAACAAACCAACAAAAAAGAAAGTAATAAGAATATTAAAGCTAGAGACAGGACTCCAGAATCCTGACACGGGAATAGAACAATAGGTTTATGAAACAAAATAAAAACTTAGAGACAGTCTCTTGCAGTTGTTGAAACTTACATTTGATAAATGTTGCTCTATTAATCAACATAAGAATTTAATATTTGGTTCTCTCTAATACAGCTAGGACTCATTAAGTCATTAAAATTGCCCTCTGCCCCTCACTCCGCTCTGGGGACATTGACATTCTTGGTGTTTCTCTCACATGCTAACAGTACTATTTGGGGCTGGGCCCTGCTGCCTCCTCTGCCTGGAAACACAACCTCAGGTATTCATGTGGCTGCTTCCCCACCCCCTCAGTTATTTAGTCAAGTGCCAAACTGTCTGGGATTTTTCTGGGACCGTATCTAAAATTGCAACTCCATGACTATTTCTATTCTATTCTCATTTTTATGGCACTTATCACAATATAATATGTTATATATTTTGCTTACTTAACAAATGAAGACAGCCTAAAGGATCAGACAAAATCAGGGACATGGACAGTAAGAGTTAGCCTGGGGCCATGAGAAAGCGCAAGTACAGCTATGATACATTTTGATAGCAGCATAGTGTTCTCTCCTTAAATATTTTTTAGTTTGTAAAAATGGCTTAGGAAGAAGAGGCCAAGAGCACAGTCCCACAGCAGCCTGAGAAGTTCTGTGTACCATTAATTAACTCTAAAGAGTGAAGCAAGTCTCACATAGATTGTTGGGTGTGTCAGCAGCCTGGGAGCTTAATGGAATCAAGTGAATTGTCAAAACAAAACAAAACAACAAAGTTTATGAGAGAGCTATATTGCCAAATGTAATGTAAGCCTGGATTTTTAAAAGACTGTGTATATTTGATGCATAAAATGGCTCTTGGATCCTCAAAGTCCTTGAGTGGAGGAGGTGCCAGGTGCAGAGCTGGTGGCTTCTCACTAGGAAGAGCTTCAGCTCTGTAGCCTTCCTCTACAGCGTTGCTTCCCATTTTCCTTGTCACCTCCCTAATCACATTTATGATTCCCCCATGCTGCCTTCAGAATTACCTGCTTAAGCGTCCGTCCTCTCTGCTTTCAATCTCATCTTTCCGCTGCCTTAGACACTGTCAGTTACCTTTCTGAATTTACTGCCTGCCTCAGCTTGGATGACTCTTTGAAAGCTCATTTTCCATTTTGGTTTCATTACCTATTCTTTTTCCAACTCCTCTCCACCCTAAGATGCCCCTTGTTATATTTCATCTTCTCTCCATATGCTAACACCATCAAAGCACTCAGCAATTCTGAAACCATTCGCTTTTTCCATCATGCTGGTGGTTCCCAGCTGGGCCTCTTCATCGCCAGTGAATCATACACACTCCAGTCCTGGTTGTGTCAACTTACAGAATAGCTCATTGGGAGCCTCCACTCATTTCATTCTCAATATTCAGAAAATAAGAATCATTTTCTTGCCTCCTAAGTGAAAATCTCTCTCACACCTCACCCCCTTTTTTTTTAAATTAGGAACTTCTGGGTATTTATAAGGTTCTTGTCTCATAACAAAGGACATATCATTAATCCTTGCTGTTGACATAATCTTTAACTGATTTCTTTATAATTTTGTTGTTGTTTTAATTTTCTTTTCTGAATTTTCTTTTGGATATCCTGTTACCTCATTTCCTACTAATACCATCCCATATTATTCCTTCCCACTGACGTATTCCAAAACCATGTGCAGATCTCCCAGAGCAGATTAATAAGGGCAAAGGTATATGGTATCTGGCCATTGATTTGGCAAATTTGCCCTTTTCTATTCTTGTAAGAAAAGAGGCAAAAACTGTTTGCATTCACATGGAATTGAAAAAAAAATTAATTTGTAGTTTTGCCCCAAGGCTGTGTTAATTTTCATTCTCCTGTCACAATATAGTTGGAAGTGACCTGAATGACCCGGAGAGCATACAGAACATCTCACTACATTGACCTCGTGCTGACTGAGAAGGAAGAGCGAGAGGAGACCAGCATGACACATGTGCTCCGGAGAGTAGGAGATAAATTCTACAAAGAGTCAACGACTTGTTACTTCAGTAAAATTTTAGGGTACGGTACTGAGGGGCATGCCAGGAGATCTACTCTAAAACAAAGACAAATTGCTGCATCTTAAACTCCTTTCCATGGAAAAAAGAGGAAGCACAGAGCCTAAGACACCTCTTCAGTTTCTGGAGGAAACACACCCTATACCAAGGAATACTACATTGGCCTATATGCTGGGTAGCACAGAAAGCTGTCAGATTTGAATGGGACCTATAGCAAGAAAGGGCTCAACAGCAGACACAGCAGATCCTATTGTGTTGGAGGTGTCAGTGCTGGGAAATAAGGCAGTCTGGTTTTTATGCCAAGACCCAGCAGAAGATTCACAATGCAAGTCCCTGGCTTTGGAGCAAGGCCATGCCATCTACAGCAAAGAATTAGAAGCTTTTCAGAGACAGCTCCTGGTATATTACCAACCCCAGTAAAGATGTATTTCTTGACCACGGGGCACTAAGTGACCATGCATCTGGAACTGCCTTTTATGAGCGGGGGCTCTGTTAGACCAATCAAGTCACGAAGCTAAAGAGGCCCAGCAGGTGTCCATCATGAAAAGGAAACAGCACATCCAGGTTTGAGCCTGAGAAAGATCAGAGTTCAAAAATAAGTTACATACACAGGTAGCCCACATGTCCACATAGACCACCATTTTTGCTGCATCCCTAATTCAGTTCACACCTGTAACCTTAGAGGGGGCCTCTATGACCAGCTGAAGAAGGTGGATGGGTCATTTCTGTGTGTGGGTACATCAGAATCATACTCCAGAGCAGCCCTGAAAGGCAGTGGAGAGAAAAAACATTCCCATTGAAAGGAGCTGTGAGCAGAGCACCTGGTCATCCACTTTATGTAGAAGAAGTGGCCCAAGGTGAGGGTATATATAGATTCCTGGGCAGTGGCTAATGGCCTGGATGGCTCATCGGAGACTTTGAAGGAAAAGGACTGGATGATTGGCGACAAGGAGGTCTGGGATAGAGGCAAGCAGCTGAAATATGGAAGTGGATATGAAGTGTGAAGATTTTTGTATACAGGTTAACACCCATCAAAAAGCATCCCCTATGAAACAGACGCTGAACAAACAAATAGATAAAATTACGCAGTTGGTGACAGTAATCTCCATCATCCACAACCCAATAACTAGCACAATGGGCACATGAATGAAGTACTCAACACAGGAGAGATGGAGGCTAGCCCATCAGCCCAACAGCATCAACTTTTACTTGTCAAGTTAGCTACTGCCGCCTTTGAATGCCCAACTCAATACAACACAAATCCTTGAGGAGGCAAAATGGTCACCTTGTGGAAAGTTGTCTATATGTGGCCCCTCCCATCCTGGAAAAGTGAACAGTTCATTCTCAAAGGAATACATACTTATCCTGGGTATGAGTTTGTTCTCCTGCCACAGATCATCTGCCAGCACCACTATCTGGGGCATGTGGAATGCCTGATCCACAGGCATGGAATACCACACAGCATAACATCTGACCAGGAGCCGCTCACAGTGAAAAAGTTGTGGGAGTGGACCCAGAACCATAGGATTTATTGGCCGAATCACATACCATACCATTACGAAACAGTTGTCCCTCAATTACTGGAGTAGCCTACTGAAATCAGATCTGAAGCAGCAGCTCAGAGGGTACACTCTTCAAGGGTGCGGTGTCATCCTTTGGGATAAAATATATGTACTAAATCAGTGATATCTTTGTGTGGTGCCGTGCCCCTATTAGGAATAATACATAGATCTGGGAACCAAAGAGTAGAAACAGAAGTGACCCCACATACCATCAATCCCAGTGCCCCACTTGGGGGCATTTTGCTTGCAGTACCCATACCTTGAGCATCTGCATAGTTAGTGGTCCTAATTCCAAAAGAGTTCACTATTGACTGGGATACAGCGTGGGTCACCCAGGGAATTTGGACTCCTTGTGTCCAAGGACTAGCAGGTGAGAAGAGGAATCATCGCCTCAGTGGGGGTAATTGATCCTAATGAGCGGAAGAAGGTAGGAGTTCTTTCATACTATAGGGGCAGGGAGAACATGTGTAACTCTAGTGATTACCTAGGTAGCTCTTGGTACGCCTTTCCTAATTGACACTGAGTGGACACATGAAGCAATCTCAGCCTGTGAAGAGCATGATTACTAAGGTTCATATCCCTCTAGAATGGAGATTTGAGTCAGCTCTAGGTCAGACACCCAGACCTGCTAAGGCGATAGCTGAAGGTGAAGGAAATTTGGAATGGATATTATGGGGGTGAGTACCACTTGTGGCCCCAAGACAAAACAACAATGGTGGCTGTGATTCCTCCCACTAACTCAGGAAGGGAGGTCCTCAGGGATGATGGAGGAACTGATCCATGAATGCGCATGGACGAGTGGATCTGTACAGCACAAGGGGTGGCCTGTGGTAGCCGTGGAAGCGCCCTGCTCAGATCGCCCTTCATGAGATCCCACTGGGGCTGGAGCATAGCTGATGGATGGCCTCCAGGTGCTGTGCTCTTAGATTCACCAAAATGTGTGTTCCAGGCCTCACTTCCTCTAGGCATCTCCCACCTAATGACTATGTGCAGCAGCGGGACAAGAGCCCTGCCCTTCCTGCTCAATGGGATAATCCTCTAAAGGGTAAATATGGCCCTAGGACTCCCCATTGGCCTGGTCAAGGATCTCTTACCTGTGCTGAAGGGGGAGGCATTTCCTACCCAATCCTTCCTCCTCTCTCTCTCCCTTCTCAGGCGGCCCAATGCATTGAGTTCTGAAAGCCCCCTGCACCTCTTCTTCCCCTTTAGCCTTTAAAGGTCTTTTGCCCCAACAAATCCCTTACGAGTCTAATCCTGTTGTGGCGTCTTCTCCTTGGGGACATTTGCACTGATGCAGCATGTTACGTGCTGGTTTGGGACAAAATATTACTTCCAGTTACAGTGCTTACACATAATTTACTGCCGTCTTAGCAGTTAGAGAAAAAGCCTTTCTCCACACTTTTAAAGTGCCTGTCCACCCCCACTTGGAAACTGTGAACAGCATCAACGACAAGCTCATAGTTTTAGAAAGTGGATTTCCAGGTCTAAAATGTTTTCATAGATAAGCCATCTACACCCTTGTATTCTATCATTAGCTCCTTAAAATTCTCTGATTTCCAGCAAAAAAACCTTGCACATGGAAATGTACAGTTAGATTTTCTACCTTCCACCAATTGCAGCCCTCATTCCACTATCTGAAAGAGTCCAGGAGATCGCAGACATCTCCCTGGTCTAAACGGACCCGTTTCTCAAATGATGAATCCAAGAACTCTACTCTCAGATGAAAAGGCACTCTATTATAGTTCTATTTTGTCAGTGCTCCAAAACACAACTTATTGGTCTTCTTCTGAAGCTCCAGTACATAAAATTTTCTGTCCCCATTTCTGATAGCTTGTTTCTACATTCTGTTACTTTCTTCTCTTACATAGATTGCTTGGCTTAACAATTCAACGAAATATTTGACAATATCAAATTACTCGACTCTCTGTCCTAAGGTGGATTCTCAGGGAAGCAGACATTGAGATGGCGATGACCACACATGATGTTTATTTGGAATGGCTCTTGGCATTAGTATCTGTGGAAGGTAGAGGAGGTAAGCAGGATTGGGCAGAGGGAGAAGTTGAGCTGTGCCACCAATCCAATCTCTGTTGTTATGTGTTTGTTTGTCGTTATTTTTATCTTCTACTTATGAGTGAGATCATACGGTATTTGACTTCCTCCTTCTGACTTATTTCACTTAGCATAATTCCCTCAAGCTCCATCCATGTTGTCACAAATGGCCGGATTTCATCATTTCTTATGGCTGAGCAGTATTCCATTGTGTATATATACCATCTTCTTTATCCATTCGTCCCTTGACGGGCACCTAGGTTGCTTCCAAGTCTTGGCTATTGTGAATAACTCTACAATGAACATAGGGATGCATGTATCTTTATGCATTTGTGTTTTCAAGTTCTTTAAATAGAAACCCAGTGGTGGGATAGCTGGGTCATATGGTATTTCTACTTTTAATTTTTTTAGAAATCTCCATACTGTTTTCCATAGTGGCTGCACCAGTTTGCAGTCCCACCAACAGTGTATGAGGGTTCCTTTTTCTCCGCAACCTCTCCAACATTTGTTATTTTTTGTCTTGGTGATTATAGCCATTCTAACAGGTGTAAGGTGGTATCTTAGTGTGGTTTTGATTTGTATTTCTCTGATGATCAGTGATGATGAGTATCTTTTCATATGCCTATTGGCTATCTGTATATCTTCTTTGGAGAAATGTCTGTTCATATCCTCTGCTCATTTTTTTATCGGGTTGTTTGATTTTTGTTGTTGAGTTATGTGAGTTCTTTATAGATTATGGAGATTAACCCTTTGTTGGATATATGGTTTGCAAATATTTTTTCCCAGTTGATGGGTTGTCTTTTCGTTTCAATCCTGTTTCCCCTTGCCTTGTAGAAACTCTTTAGTCTGATGAAGTCCCACTTGCTTGTTCTTTCTATTGTTTCCCTTATCTGAGAAGACATGGTGTCTGAAAAGATCCTTTTAAGACCGATCAAAGAGTGTACTGCCTATATTTTCTTCTAGAAGTCTTATGGTTTCACGTCTTACCTTTAAGTCTTTGATCCAATTTGAGTTTATTTTTGTGAATGGCCTAAGAGAATGGTCTACTTTCATTCTTTTACATGTGGCTGTCCAGTTTTCCCAACACCATTTGTTGAAGAGACTTTCCTTTCTCCATCATATGTTCTCAGCTCCTTTGTCGAAGATTAGCTGCCCATAGATGTGTGGTGTTATTTCTGGGCTTTCAATTCTGTTCCATTGATCTGTGTGCCTGTTTTTGTACCAGTAGCATGCTATTTTGATTACAATAGCTTTGTAGTATATTTTGAAGTCAAGGATTGTGATGTCTCCAGCTTTGTTCTTTTTTCTCAGGATTGCTTGAGCAGTTCAGGGTCTTTTGTTGCCCCATATGAATTTTAGGACTCTTTGTTCTATTTCTGTGAAGAATGTCATTGGGATTCTGATTGGGATTGCATTGAATCTGTAGATTGCTTTAGGTATTATGGACATTTTAACTGTGTTTATTCTTCCAATCCATGTGCATGGAATCTCTTTCTATCTCTTTATGTCATCATCAATTTCTTTCAGGAAAGTCTTGTAGTTTTCATTGTATAGGTCTGTCGCTTCCTTGGTTAAATTTATTCTGAGATATTTTATTCTTTTTGTTGCAGTTGTGAATGGGACTGTGTTCTTGAGTTCTCTTTCTGCTAGTTCGTTATTAGAGTATAGATTGCAACTGATTTTTGTAAGTTGATTTTGTACCCTGCAACTTGGCTGTACATGTTGATTATTTCTAGTAGCTTTCCGATGGATTTTTTAGGGGTTTCTATATATAAAATCATGTCTTCTGCAAACAGAGAGAGTTTCACCTCTCCATTGCCTATTTGGATTCCTTTTATTTCTTTTTCTTTCCTAATTGCTCTGGCCAAAACCTCCAGTACTATGTTGAATAAGAGTGGTGAGGGTGGGCATCCTTGTCTTGTTCATGTTCTCGGAGGGATGGCCTTCAGTTTTTCCCCATTGAGTATGATGTTGGCTGTGGGTTTGTCATATATGACCTTAGTATGTTGAGGTACTTTCATTCTATACCCATTTTATTGAGATTTTTTCATCATAAACGGCTGTTGGATCTTGTCAAATGCTTTCTCTGCATCCATTTAGATGATCATGTGGTTTTTGTTCCTCATTTTGTGAATGTGGTGTATCACATTGATTGACTTGCAGATATTGAACCATCCCTGTGTCCCTGGTATAAATCTCACTTGATCTTGGTGTATGATCCTTTAATGTATTGCTGTATTTGATTTGCCAATATTGCGTTGAGGGTTTTTGCACCTATGTTCATCAGTGATATTGGCCTGTAATTTTCCTTCTTTGTGTTGTCCTTGTCTGGCTTTGGGATCAGGGTGATGTTGGCCTTGTAGAATGTGTTAAGATGTGTTCCATTTTCCCTAAATTTTTGGAATAGTTTGAGAAGGATACGTATAAATCCTTTCTGAAAGTTTGGTAGAATTCTCCAAAGAAGACATCTGGTCCCGGACTTTTATTTTGGGGAGGTTTTTGATTACTGTTTCAATCTCTTTACTTGTGATTGGTCTATTCAGATTCTCTATTTTTTCTTGATTCAGTTTTGGGAGGTTGTAAGAGTCTAAGAATTTATCCATTTCTTCTAGGTTATCCAATTTGTTGGCATATAGTTTTTCATAGTATTCTCTTATAATGTTTTGTATTTCTGTGGTATCCATTGTAATTTCTCCTCTTTCATTTCTGATTTTATTTATTTGAGTCTTCTCTCTTTTTTATTAGTGAGCCTGGCTAAGGATTTTTCAATTTTTAAAATTTTCTCAAAGAAGCAGCTCTTTGCTTCATTGAGCCTTTCTAGTGTCTTTTTTGTTTCAAATTCATTTATTTCTGCTTTAATTTTTTTTATTTCCCTCCTTCTAATGACTTTGGGCTTTGTTTGTTCTTCTTTTTCTAATTCTTTTAGGTGTAATTTGAGATTGCTTTCTTGAGATTTTTCTTGTTTGTTAAGGTGAGCCTGTATTGCAATGAATTTCCCTCTTAGGACTGCTTTTGCTGCATTACAAATGAGTTGGTATGGTGTATTTTCATTTTCACTTGTCTCCAGATATTTGATTTCTCCTTTGATTTCTTCAATGATCCATTGGTCATTCAGTAGCATGTTGTTTAATCTCCACATCTTAGCCCCTTTTCCAACTTTTTTCTTGTAATTTACTCTAGTTTCATAGCATTACGGTTGGAAAAGATGCTTGATATTATTTCAATCCTCTTAAGTTTACTGAGGCTTGTTTTGTTCCCCAACATATGGTCTATCCTTGAGAAAATTCCATGTGCAGTTGAGAAGAATGAGTAACCTGCTTTTTTCGGATGGAACGTTCTATCTATCTATCTATCTATTAAGTCCATCTGGTCTAGTTTTTTGTTTAATTCTACCATTTCCTTGTTGACTTTCTGTCTGGATGATATATCCATTGGTGTAAGTGGGTTGTTGAGGTCCTCTAATATTATTGTATTGTTCTTGATATCTCCATTTAGTTTTGCTAATAGTTGCTTTATGTACTTTGGTGCTCCTGTGTTGGGTGCATATATATTTATAAGTGTTATGTCTTCTTGGTGGAGTGTGACTTTTATCATTATATACTGCCCCTCTTTGTCTCTCTTTACGTGTTTTGTCTTGCACTCTACTTTGTCTAATATAAGTATGGTGACACTTGCTTTCTTTTATTTGCTATTTTAGCTTGAAGTACCATCTTTCATCCCTTCACTCTGAGTCTGTGTTTGTCTCTGGGGCTGAGATGTGTTTCCTGGAGGCAGCATATTGTTGGGTCTTGTTTTTTAATCCATCCTGCCATTCTGTGTCTTTTGATTGGAGAATTCAATCCATTTGCATTTAGAGTGATTATTGAAATGTGGGGGCCTAATGTTGTGGTTTTATCCCTTGTTTTCCGGTTCTCCTGCATTTCCTTTGTTTCTCATCCCATGTATTTCAGACTACCAATTCAGTTAGGTAGTTTTCTATGATGGTTTTCTTAGTTTTCTCCTTATTTGTTATTTGTGTCTCTGTTCTAATTATTCATTTAGTGGTTACCATGTGGTTTGTATAAAACATCTCGTAGATGAGATAGTCCATTTTCTTATAGCCTCTTATTTCCTTAGACTAATCTTATTCCATCCCTTCCTTCTTCCCTTTCTAAGTTGTTATTGTCATATCTTTTTCCTCTTGTAGTCTGAGTCTGTGGTTAAAAGGACAAGATTATATTTGTTCTTGGTGTTTTCCTTCCCTTTATCTTTAATGTTATAGTTAAGCATTTACTAACCTGTTCTGAGGGAGGGCTGCAATTTTCTGATTTTTGTCTTTCTACTTATCTCCTTGCTCAGGGTTTTGTAACTCCTTTCCTTTTTTTTTTTAGGTATGAGGGCCTTCCTGAGGATTGCTTGTGGGGGGAGTCTTGTGGTGATGAACTCCCTTAACTTTTGTTTATCTGGAAAAGTTTTTATTTCTCCATCATATTTGAAGATATTTTGTTGGATAGAATATTCTTGGCTGACAGTTTTTGTCTTTCAGACTTTTGAATATATCATTCCACTCTCTCCTAGCCTGTAAGGTTTCTGCTGACAGCCTGATAAGGGTTCCTTTGTAGGTTATTTTTTCTGCCTTGCTGCCCTTAATATTTTTTCTTTGTCATTTTCTTTTGCTAGATTTACTACTATATGCCTTGGGGTTGGTCTTTTTACGTTGATAAAGTTTGGAGATCTTTTGGCTTCTGTCACATGGATTTCCAGCTCCCCAGGTTTGCAAAGTTGTCAGCTATTATTTCTTTGAACAAACTTTCTGCTCTTTTCTCCTCCTCTTCTCCTGCTGCGGTACCTATAATCCTTATGTTGCATTTCCTAATTGAGTTGGATATTTCTCAGAGAGTTTCTTCATTTCTTTTTAGTCTTAGTTCTTTCTCCTCCTCCATCTGAAGCATTTCTATACTCGCTCTTCCATATAAGTAATATCTTAATTTATTTTTATTTATCTTTTTACTGTTTTCTTTTTATGTAAGCACATACAAATACACATATACATGCACACAAACACATAGGTTCCCCCCCCTTAGAAAAGAAAGCACAAAATATAGAGATTATGCTGGAGTGTGTAAATACCTTCTTCTTTTCCTTTGTTATGTTTTAAGATTTGATAATCATCATTTATTTTTTAATTGTACATATTTAAGGTGTACAACATGATTTGATATACATACACAGTGAAATGATTACTACAGTCAAGCTAATTAACATATCTGCTCCTGACATAATTAGCATTATTTTTGTGTGTGTGATGAGAGCACTGAAAATCTATTCCCTTAGCAAATTTCCAGGATTCAATACAGTATTACTAACTATAGTCACCATACTGTACATTAGATCTCTAGACCTTGTCACCCTACATAACTGCAACTTTGTACCCTTTAACCAACATCCCCTCACTTCCCACCTCCCTGCCCCTGCTATAGCCACCATTCTACTATCTACTTCTGTGTATTTGACTTTTTATGTTCCACATATAGGTGAGATCATGCAGTTGTTTTCTTTCTGTGTCAGTTTATTTCACTTAGTATAATGTCTTGAAGAGTCATCCATGTTGTTGCAAATAGCAGAATCTCCTCATTCTTTAAGGCTGAATAATACTCCATTGTGTATATATCTATATCTATATCTATATCTATATCTATATCTATATCTGTATCTATATCCTGAATTTTCTTTATCCATCTATCTGTCAGTGGACACTTAGGTTGCTTCCATATCTTGGCTATTGTGAACAATGTTGTAATGAACATGAGAGTGCAGATATCTCTTTGAGATATTGATATCATTTCCTTTGGATATATACCCAGAATAGGGGTTGCTGGTTCATATGGTAGTTCCATTTTCACTTTTTTTCTTTTTTTTTTTTTTTTTTTTGCTGAGGAGGATTAGTCCTGAGCTAATATCTATGCCAGTCTTCCTCCACTTTATATGTGGGTTGCCTCCACAGCATGGCTGATGAGTAGTGTAGGTCCACACCTGGGATCCAAACCCATGAACCCAGGCCACCCAAGCAGAACACACCAAACTTAACCACTGTGCCATGGGGTTGGCCCATATTTTCAGTTTTTTGAGGAACCTCCATGTTGTTTTCCATAACGGATGTACCAATTTACTTCTTCTCCTTTTATAACTAGTGGGTAGTACCTTGTGTGGATGAGCCTTTGTTTATTCAACAAATTTCTTATTAATAAACATTTGTATGGTTTCCAGATTTTTTACCTTTAGAAATGCTGACAATGTTTCTTTAGAAAAAGGTAACATACAAAATTTTGCATGCTTAATGACATGTTCTTATGTCCAGTTTAAATGGTAAATGTGGGCTCTGTTAAGCACTAAGCGAAGCATGAAGATGATAATACGTATAATTTTATGTTCCTCCAGATTCCAGGGAATGCAATTAAAATCCAAACCCCTGGATATTGATGTGATGGGTTTGCCCAACTTGGAAATGGGGATAATCTTCCTCACTCAGATGTAAATTGGAATCCTGGGAAACTCCATTCTCCTTTTTCTTTATAACATCAGTTTGCTCTCAGGACACAATTGCAGACCCATTGACCAGATTCTCAACCAACTGGTCTTGGTCAGCTCCTTGGTGCTTTCCTCCAAAGGGATACCTCAAACAATGGCAGCGTCGGGATGGAGGTATTTCCTGGATGATGTTGGATGTAAACTTGTCTTCTACGGACACAGAGTTGGAAGAGGAGTTTCCCTCAGCACTACCTGCCCTCCTGAGTGGCTTCCAGGAAATTAAGCTTCACCCCAATTTCTCCAGGTGGATGGAGCTCAGAATTAGATCCTCAGAATGCATTGGCTTCTGCTGTTTCCTTTCCTGGAAACTAAATCTCTTGGTAAATATCTTTATCCCCATGAGAGTGACTGGCCCATCGAACAACAAAAATACCAGTTTGAAAAAAATAAAAGATTACGGCTATTGTTCTGGTATTATGGTTGAGAAATCTACAGCCTCATTACATCCTTTTTTCATTGACTTTATATTTAGGTCTCATGGTGTGGGCTAGTGGCTCCATGGCCTTTGTCCTGCACAGGCACAAGCAGAGAGTCCAGCACATTCACAGCAATGGACTTTCCCACAGACCCTCCCATGAGGCCAGAGCCATGCACAC
Source organism: Equus przewalskii (assembly GCF_037783145.1). Lineage (NCBI taxonomy): Eukaryota > Metazoa > Chordata > Mammalia > Perissodactyla > Equidae > Equus > Equus przewalskii. Next base: position 6,126,128 of record NC_091839.1, read on the forward strand.
CATCCTAATCCTGGTCAGCAGCTATGTCTTCTTTTACTCACTGTCTTCCATTTTGGCTCTCTGTGTTTCACCAATTATGATTCCAAACCAGTGGCTGGTGGACAGCTCTGTGCTCATGGTTTCATGTTTCCCAACATTCAGCCCCTTTGTGCTCATCAGCAACGACAAGCGTGTCTCTAAATTCTGTGTTTCCTGTTTGGTCAAAAAAACAAAATTTCTTAATCTGGTATAACAGCTATCGATCTCTGATCTGTGCAGGTAAATCTATTATTAATGTTATCTTATTTATATGTAGATGCTTATTACATGCTACTTATACTTGTCAGAATTTATGATGCCCAGTGACTAAGAGAAAATCTCTACCCTCGTAAAGCAAATAATGAACCCAAAATATTAGATTATTTATGCAATTATACAAATATTACTTAATAAAATTATGTTATATTCTTCAATGGAGAAGTTCAAGGTCCTTTTTGAGCATAAGGTGGAGAAACTTCCATATTTGTGGATGTAAGTGGTATCACCTATACCTCACCATATATTATACTATAATTTATACTATACCCCACTATATTTACTAAAATGGAGTGGAGTAATCAGGGTTCTTCAGGGAAACAGAACCAATAGGATATGTGTATATAGCCAGAGAGATTTATTTTGAGGAATTGGCTCATGAGATTATGGAGACTGACAAATCCAAAATCTGCAGAGTGGGCTGGCTGGCTGGAGACCCTCAGAAGGGCTGATGTTGCAGTCCAAGTTTGAAAGCCATCTGCTGGCTGAATTCCTTCTTGTTTGGAGGAGCTCAGTCCTTGTTCTATTAAGGTCTTCAACTGACTGGGTGAGGCCCACCCACAGTATGGAGGGTAATCAGCTTTATTCAAAGTTCACCAATTTAAATGTTATTCTCATCCAAAAACCAAGCTCACATGCTTATCCAGAAACACAGAAACATCCAGAATAATATTCAACTGAATAACCATGGCCCAGCAAAGTTGGCACATAAAATTAGCCATCACATGGATACATATTAATAGGTTTAATATATTACCTAAGTGCATACTTGTCAAACTGTATCATTCAATGGGAAAATCATATGGAAAGATCCGTTTTAGGAACGCACATGTAACCTCAGTGACCCTCACCCCCAAATCCAGTGTTTCTGGAATAATGCAATACATTAGACAGTAACTCAAACTTTGTCCAACATGCAGGGAGGCCAAGGAAGGGGTTCAGTCACATGTGTGAATCATCAGCTCTACTAATTACAAAGCATTTAATATGTAGTTAATTAAATATTTCATGTTAATATTCTTCCATTTAAAATGTAATTACAGTTAAAATATTTCAGTTTAAGATGCTCAGACAGAATATATTTTCAATTTCAATGATCCACTTTCATTAAATTTTAAATAAAAGCAGAATTTCAAAAGAGTTTAACTATTTCTCACTCAATTTTCCATTTATACCCTCATAGATTATTTCTAACTCATTTGTTTCCAACGATCTATTTTTGCTATTCAATTGAGGCTGCTCATATTGTCTTCAAGGGTTTAAATTTAATCTTTTAATTTCCATGAAAGAGCCAAGCATTTTATACAACTGCTTTGTATTGTAACTCAATAGTCCCTGAGATTGATTCCATTTCTTGAGAATGTACACCTTCAGATTCATTTGCACAACAAGATGATGAGAACTATATCATTAGTATAGGAAATTGCTTTACCTTTAGATAGAGGTTAACAAATCTTTCTAAAGTCAATGCCTGTGTAGTAACTACCACATTGAGGTCAATGCAAGTAAGTCTGGCAGTGTCCACAGAGTGCTGAATGCTCCGTGCCTGTCACAGTATGTCCCTCCCAAGACGAACCCAACATCCGAATTTTTAGTCAGCATGTCCTAGTTTTTTTGGATAGATTCTCCTACTGTGTAAAAATCTAAAAAATATTTTGGTTCTTTTATTATTGGTGATGTGCTCTGTTTGTAAGACATTGCTCTAACTTCTGTCAACTTAAAAAGCAAACGTGCCTGTTATTTTACCTGGCAATGAGTTTATTTGGGAATAGCCAAAAGAATTGCAACTTGGGATGTGCATGCTATGGCAAACCATAGGCAAATTCAGCAAACAAAGAAGGGGAGCTGCTTTTATGGAGAAAAAGGAGGAGTAGAGAGGGGCTGTTCTGAATGAAAATCCATGGGGGGAGGGTAGCAGTTGGGGGTGGCAATGGCTTCTCATTGGCTGAGCTGCAGTGTGCCTCATTGGCTGGGCTGTTGCCGGGTGGGGAGAGAAATCTTCCTTCAGTAGTAAAGTAGTTATACTTTCTATCAAGTCGCAAGCATCCACGTACTCCTGTTTGGTGTAATTGATGATGTGTGATGGGGCACGAGAGCTCCCCCTACAGGCCTTCCTGAGTCCAATTTAGCTGAGGTTTCTTTCTTTAATTTCCACACTCCTTTCAGAATATAAATGTTTATAAAATTCACCCATGTTGTTTCTTGTTGATTTGTACCATCCATTTTCGTTGCTGCTGAGTGCACCATGGTGCATTGTATCTGTCCATTGTGATGCTAATGACTATTAGCTTCCCCGTATTTACAACAGCGATGCTGCTATGAAAGCTTTTGTCACGTATTCTGATGCACATAAGAACATATTTCTTCACAGCAGAAGTTGCTTCACTGTCATAAATAGGTGTCCCAATGTGTGTGGTTCTCCTCTGAGCTCTACATTCTTGCTACTGATCTGTTAGTCTAACACTGCAAATACCCAAGATCAAATGATCCTTAATTCTACAGCTTTATATTATCTCCTAATTTCCGGTAGAAAAAGCCACCCAATCATTTTTGTCCTTGTTAACGATGTCTTTGTGATTATTTGTCCTGTGAATTTCCTTATGAGTTTTAGGAAACTTAAAACAAGCATTTTAACATGCTCACCATGTGTCACAGTCTCCCAGTGCTACCAACACGGCAGAAGCCAATGCACTCTGGGGACCTTATTCTGAGCTGCACCCGCCTGGAGAAATTGGGGCGAAGCTTAATTGCCTGGAAGCCACTGAGGAGGCAGGCAGTGCTGAGGGAACTCCTCTTCCCACTCTGTGAAGTAGAAGGAAAGTTCACATAAACATCATCCAGGAAATATTTCCATCCCCAAACAGAATTTACTGTTGAATAGTGTGTGTGTGTGTGTGTGTGTGTGTGTGTAAGTTTATTTTATCTTTGTTATTTTAGACAATAATAAAACTTATCAGAATATTGATTATCCTCTCAGCATCCTGCAGGTTTATTTTTCTTATTATTTAAATAGTTTCTATAAGAGGGCCATCATGGTAGATCTCAGTTTTAAAAAATAAATTCTAGGGTCTAATGTGATCACAAATATTTCTTTTTCTCTCTTCCTTTCAATATTCTTCATGTAAAAAATTTTTTCCTTCAATACTTTAAACTTTCTACTTCTTTCTAGACTTGCATCCACTGCAATGATTGAGTGGACTGCAACTCCGCTCCCACCGATTCTCGCTCTGCTTCTCTCAGGGCATCTGTGTAGAAGTCTCCTTGCTCTGCATGCTCTTTATTTTATCACAATGTATCTAGATGTGTGCTTCTCTTTTTTAAACTTTTCCTTTCTATATTTCCTCACCTTCTTTAAGTTCTATTATCTGGATATGATACGTCTGTTTCTATCATCGATACTTATTGGCATTTTAGCTTTTCTTTAATATTTTCAATGGCTTTGTCCCTTTCCAACTGCATTTAGAGTTCCTCTATCTGATATTTCAGCTTACCATTTCTTATTTCAGCTCTATTAACCTTATTATTCCATCCATTGTATTTTTATAAGATTGTCTCTTAGTCCAAATATTTCTACATTTATACTTCTTTTTCTTGTATTGTATTACTAATATCTACCTCGCTTTGAACATCATCATTTTATCTTATTTAATAGATAGATTTAGTCTTACAAAAGATATCTTTCCAGTGTTACACACAGCTACATTTTATAGTAGTTGTACTCACAGACTTAGAAAGAGAAGTGCAAGAAGAGGTCATCTTCTTTACTAGATAGTAAAGCACACTAGAAGGCTACAGTAATGGGGTTGGGTGGTGGTGAGAGCCAATTCCAGTTTGCAGCTGAGTGTCTTAATAGTCTGAAGCTGTGCCCTAAATGCGGGGGGTGGGGGGAGCAAGGTCAAAAGTCCCATGCCTCACTAGAATCAGGGAGAGAGGGGAGAACCTTCCTCATGGCAGCCTCCTGTGAAAAAAAAAGGCAAGTGAGAAATGTCCTATGAAAGTTCTTCATGAGATTGTCTAGCTTGCCATGTTCCTGGGACGATCACAGGACGTTCCACAAAGACCAAGGTCAGACTGCAGGACAGCCTCGCCTACACGGCCTGTATGGGGACGTGCAAGGTCACTGGGATGCCATAGGGGAGCTCTCCCCATATGTATGATACAGACACAAAAACAGATGAACAGATCCGTTGGACAGACTAGGAAGCTCAGATACGGCCTCAGGCCCATATGGGAACTTTTATATGATATATGTACCGTCACAGATCAACGGCAGGGGGGTGTGACGTCTTGTGATATTCAGAATGCTTAGTGTGTCTACATCTTTATAATGGCCTTGTGGGAGCTGCCCCAAGCTGACCTCTCTGACCTCCTCCCTTATTGTTACCATTGACTTCTCAAATACACAAAACTCCATCTTAGAGACCCTGCACTGATAGCCCCACCCCCTGGAATGATTTTATCCCCAATGTCCACATAGCCTGTTTTCTCACCTCATTCATGTCAATACTCAAATGTCAAACTCCCAGGGATGTTTTCACTGAACAACTCAACAAACATCAAAAATATTTCTTATTTTAAAATAATTTCCAAAAGAAAATCCTAAATCTTGATAGATTTATGGGAGGAGAGTTCTGTGAAGTATTCCATGAAATGATAAACCCAAATATACTCAAAATCTTCCAGAGATCAGCAACTACCAACTCATTTTCCAGAGTTAGAATAATATTGTCCTTAAAAAATGCTAATTAGGGGCCAGCCCTGTGGCATAGTGGTCAAGTTCCATGCACTCTGTTTCGGCATCCCAGGTTTGCAGACTTGGATCCTGGGTGCAAACCTACACCACTCATCAGCCATGCTGTGGTGGCAGCCTATGTACAAAATAGAGGAAAATTGGCACAGATGTTAGCTCAGGGACAATCTCCCTCAGCAAAAAAAAAAAAAGCTAATTAAATTCAGCAATGCAGGGGGTTGACCCTGTGGCCAAGTGGTTAAATGTGCGCACTTTGCTTCAGTGACCATGGGTTTCACCAGTTGGGATCCTGGGCACAGACCTAGAGCCGCTCATCAAGCCATCCTGAGGCAGCATCCCACGTAGCAGAGCCAGAAAGACCTACAACTAGAATATACAACTATGTACTGGGGGGCTTTGGGGAGGAGAAGAAAAAAAAGGAAGATTGGCAACAGATGTTAGCTCAGCTGCCAATCCTTAAAAAAAATTTTTTTAATTCAGCTATGCATATAATTGTAATACCTTGAATTCATTTCATAAATGGTTTATTATTATGAAACATATAAATGTCATTCACCATATTAATGGATGATAAGACATAATCATATGATCATCTTAACAAATGCGGAAAAACATGTAAATAAAATTCAAATCCATTTACATTTTAAAAAAATTATCAAAATAGGCAGAGGATATGAACAGACATTTTTCCAAAGAAGATATCCGGATGGCCAATAGGCACATGAAAAGATGTTCAACATCACTAATCATCAGGGAAATGCAAATCAAAACTACACTAAGATATCACCTCACACCTGTTAGAATGTCTATAATCACCAAGACAAAAAAATAACAAATGTTGGAGAGGATGTGGAGAAAAGGGAACCCTCATCCACTGCTGCTGGCGATGCAAACTGGTGCAGCCACTATGGAAAACAGTATGGAAATTTCTCAAAAGATTAAAAATAGAAATGCCATATGATCCAGCTATCCCACTACTGGGTATTTATCCAAAGAACTTGAAATCAAGAGGTCAAAGAGACTTATGCACCCCTGTGTTCACTGCAGCATTATTCACAATTGCCAAGATGTGGAAGCAACCCTAAGTGCCCATCAACTGGTGACAGGATAAAGAATACTACTCAGCCATACAAAAAGACAAAATCGCCCCATTTGCAAAAACATGGATGGGCCTTGAGGGTGTTATGTTAAGCGAAATAAGCCAGACAGAGAAAGACAAACACCACATGATTTCACTCATATGTGGAAGAGAAACTAACACATGGACAGAGAGAAGAGTTTAGTGGTTACCAGAGGGGAAGGGGGCTGGGGGGTGAAGGGACACATTTAAGGTAACTGACAAATAATAATGTACATCTGAAATTTCAAAATGTTATAAACTATTATGACCTATAAAAAACCCACAAAAAACCTATCACACTATACATAGAAATATGTGCCCAGTATAATATTATCAACAAAAGCAGTAAAATAAACCTGATTTAGGTGACAAAACATCAGAAATTTTTGTTTTCAAATTATCAACCAGACAAGGCTATCATTATCACTTCTTCAATTCAATATTGCAGCAGATAATCTAGCTGGTGTTACGAGATAGAGAAAAACAAACTGAAAGGGTTGGAGTAGGATTTCCATAACCATAATTTCTCTGAGATTTATGATCATCTATATAGAAAAAAACAATATGTAATGAGTGCCAGAATACTTATGACAATTTATCAAGTTTGCCATAACTATGATCAAGATCCAAAAACAAATTACACTTCTACAGATGAAAATTAGATGGGGAAAAAGTAGTTTTAAAAAGATTTTTTGCTTTATAGGAAGAAGTAAAGATACTCAGGATAAAACTAACGAAACGTGTGTGGTGGAGACGGCGAGTTTTCAACTAGCATGGCTTTGCCTCTCTTTCCTGGGTCTCAGTCTGCCCACTGACATTCCCATCTTCCCTTGTAACTGGGCCATGAAATTAGGTTGTGAATGAAATGAGAACAATACCAAGTGTACCCATGCCAGTCCCTGGGACTTGAGACATTGGGCTTGCCTCCACCAGGCTCTCAGTTGGGAGCTATGATAGGAACTGTGTACCACATGGCAGCCAGCACCAAAACACCAGTCAAACAATGCGCCATCTTGAAAGCGGATTGTCTACAACAGTCACACTGCCCCAAACTGTGCCCCACTTGAACTGGCCAGTCAACTCAAGGCAACATCTCCAAATATGTAAAATCACAATGATCAGAAAATAGAGAGATGGGGAAGCTTATCTAATATCAGTAGTTATTGGCAAAGCATCTTTGTTTATTTATTTGTTTACTTATTTTTTGCTGAGGAAGATCTGCCCTGAGCTAACATCCATTTCCAATCTTCCTCTTTTTTTCCTTTTTTATGTGAGCCACCACTATAGCATGGCTGCTAACAGATGTGTGGTGTAGGTCTGTGCGTGGGAACTGAACCCAGGCTGCCATAGTGGAGCGTGCCAAACATAACCACTGGGCTACCAGGACTGGCCTGAAGCATCTGTACTTAGACAGAGCTCACTGATATAATCCAGGGCCCCGATATATGTGACCAGGAACAGGCCAACACAATAATCATTCATTCATTCGTTGAATAAATTTTACCACTGCCTAGCAGCTTTATTCATACTAGTCAAATCTGGAAACACAAAAAATGTTCAGTAGTAACTGCATAAACCAAGTGTGGAATATCTATACAATGAGATACTACTTAGCAATAAGAAGGATACTACTCGGCACACAACAGGATGGAAGTGTCAAGAATATTACGCTAAGTAAAAGAAGACAGATATATGGTATATGATTCCACTTATATAAAATTTTTGAAAGGTCAACACAAATCTCTAACGATAGAAATCAAATCGGTAGTCACCTGAGGCTGGGGCTGTGGGGAGTGACTGACTGCAGTGGGACATAACAAAGGCTGGGGACTGTGGGAATGTTTCGTGTCTTGATTGGGCTGGGAGTTACCCAAGTGTAGACATTTGTCAAAACTCAGTGAATTGTGCATTTACATTGGGTGCCCTTCATTGTCTGTAAATTATGCTTCAATACAGCGATTTTTAAAAAACTCCTGGGTGATGTTAATGGGTAGCCAGGATTTAGAATCACTGCGATCAACATCCTAACCCTCTCACTGTACAAAATGGGGCACAGTCACAGAGAGGGGAAGGGAATTACCCAAAGTCACTCAAGTTGTGAGTGTCAGACCTAAGGCCTGAATCTCAGTTCCTGACACCTAAGAAACTTCTTCACACTCCTGCCTCCACGATCAAGGCTGTGTCTGACTTCCCTGAGTGAACATGGGCACATCCCTTAAAAGATAGGCCCTGGGTCAAGGGCCCCAGGGTATGGTTCAGCGTCAGCTCCAGGCTTCCACCTGCCTACACCTTTGAATGGTAGGAACCACCGGGGTCAAGCTGCTGCTGTCCAGTAATTTTGCACCTTCAGGACCAGGTCTGCCTTCCAGGGCAGGGATGGGAGGAGTGCCGCCCCCCAGGATCCCTCTCTCTGGCCTCAGGGCTGGTCTCTCTACAACAGCCCACAGAGACTGACTCTAGAACATACTTGAGGATGCTGAGTGTTAAGGGGCACATAGAAGAGCCAGCAGAAGGCAGATATCACCATTTCCCCAGGGTAGAATTTTTCTTTCCCTTGAAATCTCAAAGAAGAAAACTTCACCTGTCAGATGAGGTCTTCATTTTCTGTGAGTTCAGTGGACCATGCCAGGTCCCACAGAGAAAAGAGATTATGTGAGAGACTCTGCAAAGAAAAGGTAGGAAAGACAGTTGTCATTGGAGGAGATTAAGAATTAGGTAGGTGAAAAAGATTTCAGACTTTTCCAGTTGTCTATTGCTGCATTAATAAACAAGCCAAGGTTAAGTGACTTAAAACAAGAAACATTTCGTTAACTCTCACGATTTTCTGGGTCAGGAATGTGAACAGGGCTCAGCTGAGTAAATCTTCTTTTTCATGTGGCATCAGTGGGAGTCATGTGGTGGTACTCAGCTGATGGATAGAGTGGCTTAGGGGATCCAACATGGCTTCTCGCAAATGCCTGTGCCTTGCTGTGGGTGACTGGAAAGCTGGGCTCAGATGCTGAGCACCAGGTGCTCAACCAGAGCACCTCCACGTGGCCAGTCTTCTTACATGGCAACACAGCACTGCCATGATTGTTCCAAGAGACCCACAGACCACACAGAAGTTGTAACTCCCTTTGCTTTGACCTATTCTGAGAATGCTACATCGATCAAGTTTTTGTTTTTGTTTGGGGTTTTTTTTTTTTTGGTGATGAAGATTGGCCTTGAACTAAGATCTGTTGCCAATCTTCCCCTTTTTCCTTGAGGAAGATTGTTCCTGAGCTAATATCTGTGCCAATCTTCCTCTTACTTTTTGTATGTGGGATGCCACCACAGCATGGCTTGATGGGTGGTATGTAGGTCCATGCCCAGGATCCAAACACAGGAACCCTAGGCTGCTGAAGTGGAGTGTGAAACTTAACCACTACACCACCAGGCTGGCCCCTTCATCAAGCTTTTTTGATCAGGTTAGTTATTAAAGTCCATCCAGATTTAGGGGAGTATGAATTAAACTCACTTTTCAATGGGAGAAGTAGTGAAGACTTTTTTTGCCATCTTCAATATACCACAAGCAGTGCTGGACAATGGGACACTACAATTGCAAAGCCAAAAAGATAAGTTGCAGAGGAAGACCAAAAGAATCACAAACTCTAGACTAAGTGACAAAGGGTGGAATGTTATGAGACCATTGAGAACAGAACAAGAGGTACGAAGAAATGGAGAAAGATTCTTAGAGGTAACTTTGAAGGAGGACTGAGACGTCCTCAGTGAAGAATTAAGTAATTTATCAAGTATCAGTTGCATAATCATCACTTTCCTCTAGCATGGAAAGACTTTGAGAGCAAGGGCTCCATGCCTGTCCTGGCCACAGCATCCACAGAACTTCACACAGGTGTTAAAGGACTGAGCGTTTGTGTCCCTCCACAGGTCACATGTTGACATCAGTGTGATGATATGGGGAGGTGGGGACTTCAGGAGGTAATCAGGTCGTGAGGCTGGAGCCCTCCTGAACGGGACCCCAGAGAGCCCTCTCTTTCCACCTTGTGAGGATACAAGAAGTTGGCCGTCTGCAGCCTGGAAGAGGAGCCTCTCAGAACCAGATCATTCTGGCACCCTGATCTTGGACTGCCAGCCTCCAGAACTGGGGGAAATAAATTTCAGTTGTTTATAAGCCACTCAGTCTATAGTATTTTGTTCTAGCAGCCCGAACTACTAAGACAGGTGGCATTTGTTCATCAAGTGTTAAAGGGCAAGGGTAATCAGACATGAAAAGGCACAAAGATACAAATGTACAGAATGTGCAAGGAAAGGTGAGCAGATGTGCGGTCCCAAAGGTGAGTGTGCACGGAGGAGGTCAGCAGGAGGTGACTCTGCAGAAAGAGGCTGAACACAACACATCAAGAGGCTTGGGGACCTCACTAAGAAGGCTGCCCTTAATTTTAAGGCATAGGTGAGCAAGGAGGGTTTTAGACAGAATAAATTTAGTGTTTTAGCAGAAGGACTGACCACCATGAAGTGAATGGACTGGAGGGAAAAGAATGGATACAAAAAGCTCGGTCAGGAGAAGAATCCAACATTGTCAGAATTAAGGAGTGTCCTTGGCTGTATTTACATGTTTGAAATCATATTTAAATGAAAACAGGTGATGTGTTTGCAGGAAAAGCCTTGGAGACAGGTGGTTTACATGAATTATGAAAAACAGATATAAGTAAATTAACTATGTGTAAACTGAAACTTGTTGATGCCTCTCCAGCCTGTTTAAATGAGATGAACCCTGGGAAGGGCACTTATGACTAACCATTGAGAAGCATGTGCGTCACTGACGCCCCAGTAGTGGAAGAAGCTTTCCCATGATCATAAAAGGACTTCGGAACTGAAAGGGACCTGAGGAATGACACAGTACATCATCTGCATTATTCGACACCAGGTTATCTTTCTACCTTAATATGGGCTCACTTTTATAGTCAAAACACACATAGAAAAAACTTACAGGTCTTGCCATTAAAAAAAAAATAGAATAATACACATTCATAAAATTTTCATTTATATAGGAATTTATTCATAATGTAACACTGCATATAAATAGGAAATTATATGAATACCAAGTATGGGTTTTTGTATTGATTGTCTTTATTTTTAGAACAGTTTTGGATTTACAGAAAAATCGACCACATAGTACAAGATTGCCCATACACCCCAACCCTACACACAGTTTACCTCATTATTGGCATCTTACATTAGTGTGTCCCATTTGTTACAACTAATGAACCAAATTAACCAAATTAATTCATTAATGAACCAATTAACTAAAGTCTATAGTTTATTCATATTTCCTTAGTTTTTGCCTAAAGTCCCTTTTCTGTTTCAGAATCCCATCCAAATACCAAATTACATTTAGTTGTCATGTGACAGTTTCTAAGACTTCCTTTGGGATTTCCTTTTTGGTTGTTTTTTATCCTCATTTTTCTGGAGATATAATTGATATATAACACTGTATTAATTTAGAGTATACAGCATAATTATTTGATATATATATTGCAAAATGATTACCACAATAAGTTCAGTTAACATTCACCACCTCACATAGTTATAAATTTTTTTCTTGTCATGAGAACTTTTAAGATCTACTCTTTCAGCAACTTTCAAATATACAATGCAGTATTGTTCGCTTTAGTCACCACACTGTACATTACATCCCCACAAGTTATTCATCTTAAAACCGGAAGTTTGTACCTTTTGGCCACCTTCACTCATTTTCCCCACCCCCCAGCTCCCACCTCTGGCAACTACCAATTTGTTCTCTGTTTCTATGAGTTTGGTTTTTTTAGATTCCACATATAAGCGACATCATACGGTATTTGTTTTTCTCTAACACATCACTTAGCATAATGCCCTCAAGGTCCATCCATGTTGCTACAAATGGCAGGATTTCCTTCTTTGTTATGGCTGAATAAGATTCCATTGTGTGCATGTACACCACATTTTCTCTATCCATTCATCCATCTATGGGCACTTAGGTTGTTTCCGTATCTTGGCTATTGTAAATAATGCTGCAGCGAACATGGGGGTGTTCATATATCTTTGAGATAGTAATTTTATTTCCTTTGAATATATACTCAGAAGTGGAATTCTGGATGATGTGGTAGTTCTATGTTTAATTTTTTGAGCAATCTCCATGCTGTTTTCCAATTTACATTCGCACCAACAGTGCACGAGGCTTCCCTTTTCTCCACATTCTCGTCAACACTTGTTCTCTCTTCTCTTTTTGATAATAGCCATTCTGACAGATGTAAGATGGTTTCCCACTGTGGTTTTGATTTGCAGTTCCCTGAGGATTAGTGATGTTGACCATCTTTTCATGTACCTGTTGGCCATCTGCGTGTCTTCTTTGGAAAAATATCTATTCAGTTCCTTTGCCCATTTTTTAATAGGATTTTTTTCCTATTGAGTTGCAGGAGTTCTTTATTTATTTTGAATATTAATCCCTTATCAGATACGTGGTTTGTGAGTATTTTCTCCCATTACATAGGTTGCCTTTTCATTTTGTTGATGGTTTCCTTGCTGTGCAGAAGCTTTTTAGTTTGATGTAGTCCCACTTGTTTATTTTTGCTTTCTTTGCTTTTGCTTTGAGTGTTAAATGCAAAAAATCATTGCCAAGATCAATGTCAAGGAGCCTACTGCTTATGTTTTCTTGTAGGAGTTTTATTTGTTTCAGGTCTTAAGTTCAAGTTTTTAATTTATTTGGAGTTGATTTTTGTGTACTGTATGGTGTAAGATAGGGGTCCAGTTTCATTCTTTTGCACTGGCTGTCCAGTTCTCATATGCTTATTTGATATCTGTATATCTTCTTTGGTGAGGGTTATTTTCAGATCATTTGCCCATTTTTTCTTCTTTTTGGTGAGGAAGATTGGCCCTGAGCTAACATCTGTTGCCAACCTTCCTCTTTTTTTTATCTTCTCCACAAAGCCCCAGAACATAGTTGTATATCCTTGTTGTAGGCCATACTAGTTCTTGTACGTGGGACGCCACCACAGCATGGCTTGATGAGTCGTGTGTAGGTCTGCATCCAGGATCTGAACCGGCAAACACTGGGCCACTGAAGCAGAGTGCATGAACTTAACCACTCAGCCACAGGGCTGGCCCCCCATTTGCCCATTTTTAAATTGGGTTATTTGCTTTCTTGCTGTTAAGTTTTAAAAGTCCTTCGTGTATTTTAGATACAGTCCTTTTCCAGATATGTGTTTAGCAAGTGTTTTCTCCCAGTGTGGCTTGTCTTTTCATTGTATTTGCAATGTCTTTTACAGAGCAGAGGTTTTAATTTTGATTAAGTCCAACTTAGCAATTTTTTTCTTTCATGCATTGTGCTTTTGGCACTGTATCTAAAAAAGTCATTGCCAAAGTCATCTAGATTTTCTCCTGTATTATCTCCTAGATGTTCTGGAGTTTTGATTTTACATTTAGGCCTATGATCCATTTTGAGTTAATTTTTGTGAAATGCATAAGGTCTGTGTCTAGATTTATATTTTTAGATAAGCACATCCAATTGTTTCAGCACCATTGTTGAGAAGACTACCTGTCTCTATTAAATTACCTTTGCTCCTCTGTCAAGGATCAGTTGACAATATGTGTGTGGATCTATTTCTGGGCTTTCTATTCTGTCCCCTTGACCTAAGCATCTATTCTTTCACCTAACATAAGAATAAATAACAATTTGAATACTCCTATATTTATGCAAGAAATTAAAGTCATTTTCAGAAATGTTCACACAAAGAAATCATATGGCCTAGAGGACTTCACTGCTGAATTCTAACAAACATAAATAACAAATAGTATCATATTAATAAATTCTTTCATAGCTATTATATATTACATAAGTTATCATAACTTTCATAACTATTCACAAAACAAGTCTTAATAAATTTTAAAATATTCAAATCATACAAAGCATCTTTTCTGATCATGATGGAATGAAACTAGAAATCCACAGTAGAAGGAAAGCTGGAAAATCCACAAATACATGAAAATTAAACAACACACACCTAAATAATCAATAGGTCAAAGAAGAAATCACAAGAGAAATTAGAAAATACTTTGAGGCAAATTAAAATGAAAACACAATACCAAAACTTACAGGATGCAGCAAGCACAGTGCAAAGAGGGAAATTTATAGCTGTCAATGCTTATCTTGAAAAAAGAAGAAACATCTCAAATTCAGAAGTTAACTTTACACCCTAAGTACCTGGAAAAAGAAGAACAAACAAAACCCAAAGATAGAAGAAGGAAGGAAATAATAAAGATTAGAGCAGAGGTAAACAAGATAGAGAATAGAAAAATAGAGAAAAATCAACAAAACCAAAAGTTGGTTCTTCAAAATGATCAACAAAATTGATAAACTTTTATCTACACTGATGGAGGAAAAAAGAGATAGCACTCAAATAGCCAAATTCAGAAATGAAAGAGGGGACATTACTACTGATTTTTCAGAAATAAAAAGAATTATAAGATAGAACTGTAAAATTGGACAACCTAGGTAAAATGGACAAATTTCTAGAAATACACAATCTGCCAAGACTGAATTAAATTACTGAGATTGAATCAGTAATCAAAAACCTCCCAGCAAGGAAAAGCCCAGGACCAGATGGCTTCACTGGAATTCTACCAAAATAAAGTAGAGAGCCCAGAAATAAACCCTCACATATATGGTTAAATGACTTTCAACAGGGAAGCCAAGACCATTCAACAGAGAAAAAGTAATCTTTTCAATAAATAGTGTTGGAAAAACTGGATCTCCATATGCAAAAGAAAAATTAAATTGGACGTTTAATTTACAGAATATACAAAAATTAACTAAAAATAGATCAAAGACCCAAATGTAAGAGCTAAAACTATAAAACTCTTTAAAAAAAAAAAACCAGTGGAGAAAAGCTTCATGACATTATATTTGGCAATGATTTCTTGGATATGAGACCAAAAGCAAGGCAACAAAAGAAAAAAATAGATAAAGTGGACTTCATCAAAATTAGAAACTTTTGTGCACCAGAGGTCACTATTAAGAGAATGAAAAAGCAACCCACAGAATGGGAAAAAATATTTGCAAATCATATATCTGATAAGGGATTAATACCTAGAATATATAAAGAACTCTTACGACCAGCCCCAGTGGCCTAATGGTTAAGTTCAGTGTGCTCCACTTTGCTGGCCTGGGTTTGGTTTCTGGGTGCGGACCTACGCCACTCATCTGTCAGTGTCTATGCTGTGGGTGCAGTTCACATACAAAAAGAGGAAGACTGGCAGTGGATGTTAGCTCAGGGAGAATCTTCCTCAGCAAAAAAAAAAAAAATGAACTCTTAGAATTAAAGAAATGATTTAAAAATCATTTTTAAATGATTTAAAGATCATTTTTAAATGATTTAAAGAAATGACTTAAATAGATATTTCTCCAAAGAAGGTATACAAATGACACATGAAATGATACTCGACATCATTAATTATTATGGAAATGTCAGTCAAAACCAAAGTGAGATATCACTGCGCACCCTTTAGGATGACTATTATTTTAAAAATGGAAAATGAGTGTTGACAAGGCTGTGGAGAAATTGGAACCCTTGTCCATTGCTGGTGGAAAAATTAGCAGTTGTGGGGAAAACTATAGTGGTTCCTCAAAAAATTAAAAATAGGAATACCATATGATCCAGCAATTCCACTTCTAGGTATATACACAAAAGAATGAAAGCAGGGACACGAAGAGATGTACACCAATGTTCATAGTAGCATTAGTCACGGTAGCCAAAAAGTGGAGACAGACCAATGTCCATCAACAGATGAATGGATAAACAAAACGTGGTGTATACATACAGTGGACTATTTATTAAATCTTAAAAAAGAATGAAAATCTGATACACGCTACAACATAGACGAACCTTGAAATCATTATGTTAAATGAAATAATCCAGTCACAAAAGGACAAATATTGTATGATTTCACTTGTACGAGATTCATTGAGACGGAAAGTGGAACAGTGGTTATCAGGGGTTAGAGGAAGGAGAGAAGGGGAAGTTGTTGTTTAATGGGAACAGAGTTTCAGTTTGATGATGAAAAAGTTCTGGAGATGGATAGTACTGATGGTTACACAACAATGTGAACGTGCTTAATGCCATTGAATTGTACACTTAAAAACGATTAAAATGTAACTTTTATGTTATGCATATTTTAACACAATTTTGAAAAAGAGATTCCACACATAAAAAAGAACTCTACATTATCATATTCTCTTTTGCATTGTTTAATGAAGTGGACAGAAAATTTTAAGAATTTGTGCTAGCCTTGTGTTCTCGTCACCACCCATTGACACGGCCGGTGAAGGAGCAATTCCCCAGCCCAAATGGCACACGATGGTCAAACACACAACGCCTGACACTGGACAAAGGACACTGGCAGCAGTTGACAAATCACATATGCACACAGCCTGGGCAAGGACACCACATGCCACGCAAGATCGCACAGGGTGAACCAGACGGGGCTGTAGGAGGCAGGTTTCATCGTAACAACAGCATGAGGTGTCCCCTGGTTCCCTGGGCCCTGTGAGGCTCGAAGATGTCAAGGCAGCCCTTGAAATTTCAGGCCTTACCCAAGAGGTACATGGAAAGATGCTCGACATCACCAATCACCGGGAAATGCAAATCAAAACCACAAGGACATATCACTTCACACCTGTCAGAATGGCTATCACCAAACAAACAAGAAATCACAAGTGTCGGTGAGGTGTAGAGATAAGGAAACACTCATACACTGTTGATGGGAATGTAAATTAGTGCAGCCACTGCGGAAAACAGTGTGGAATTGATTCAAAAAATTAGAAATAGAACTACCATATGATCCAGCAGTCAGTCCCACTTCTGGGTATACATACAGATATATAATGGAATACTATTCAGCCATCAGAAATATGAAATCTTGCCATTTGCAACCACACGGATGGACCTTAAAGGCATTATGCCAAGTGAGATAAGTCAGAGAAAGACAAAAACTGTATGACAACACTGATATGGAATTTTAAAAAGCTGAACTTGTAGAAACAGAGAGTAGAATGGTGGTTACCAGGGGCAGGGGTGTGGGGTAATCGGAGAGATGTTGTGAAAGGGTTGAAACTTGCACTAGAAGATAAGCTCCGGATGTCTAATGCACAGTGTTGTGATTATAGATAACAATACTGTATTATGTACTTCAAAGTTGCTAAGAGACTAGATCTTACATATTCTCACCACAAAAAGGAAATGATAACTATGTGACATGATGGAGCTGTTAGCTAACACTGTGGTGGTAATCATATGGCAATATACAAGTGTATCAAATCAACACGTCGTACACTTTAAACTTACACAATATTATATGTCAACTATATCTCAATTAAAAAAATAAGACAAGTAAAAAAAAAAAAAGAAAAGAAAATTCAGGCCTTAATACAATTGACCTTGATAATTGAACATCAAATTAGACCTTGGTGAAGCTCCACAGACTTTAGAGTTGTGCCCTCTTACAGGAAGCAAAGACAACAGGAGCACCTGTGTGGCACTGGTGTAGGAAGTGCGGGTCCCTGAGGGATGTGAACACAGATTAATCAGTGCCAGTGGCAACAGTGACGCCCAGTGGGGGATTCATTGCCCACTTTGTAACTGAAATAGTAGTCCTTTGAGGAGCCCATAGGCCTTTCAGTTAAGCCAGCTTCCTGGGGCCTTCAAAAGGGCAGACAGACTACAACTGAGAGGCTCTTCAAATGTGCACTGAACAGAACACATAAGCCAACTCTATAATAGCAGTATATTTGCCAGCTGCTGACTGGATGGAGTCAGTAATTTCAGTAATATCGAGTGTTGGGTATTGTGGGTGGGACCACAGCATTAAAGTTGCAGTAATGCACTGCAAGGCTCGATTCACTGTTTCCAGGTTTAGGAAAAGGGAAAACTGGACTGTCACATGGTAAAGTAGTGAGGATAATCACCCCTTAGTAAGTAGGTCTTGTAAAATGAGTTTCAATCCTTGAAAGCCCTAATTTAACTTACATTGGGCCATATTAACTTCCTTTTTTTTTTTTTTGCTGAGGAAGATTTGCTCTTAGTTAACATCTGTGCCAATCTTCCTCTATTTCCTATGTGGGTCGACGCCACAGCATGGCCACCAACAAGTGGTGTAGGTCCGTGCCTGGGAACCAAACCTGGGCCACTGAAGTGGAACATGCCAAACTTAACCACTAAGCCATGGGGCCAGTCCGCCATGTTAACTATTTTAACTGGGGTGGGGGGTGGTCCATGGGTATCATTTTGTAAATCTAATTTGTAGGTCAAAGAATTAATTTTAATTTATTAGTCATTCGGTCAGAGCATCCAGGCCCACAATGGAACACGTTAGGGCAATAGGTGCCATCACTATAGGAATTTAGGCAAGGCAATAGTTCTAATGGTCAAGGCAAGGAACGCCTATTTGTCCTCCGTTTTATATTTAGTAATTCCCCTAAGATTATAGGAGATAGCATGTTTAAATTTAGTAGCCCCTCCATAGCTATAGTTTGAACCACAGTATTGAGTAAGCCTGTGAAGCTTTGCCACGTAGTCCATTTCAGCAGGCATTACAGTTAATTCAGAGCCCGTGTTCGAGAGGCGAGGAAGACGATTGGCACCCTTTTATCTTTGTGCCGCATAAATTATTTCAGTAGCTTTTAGATTTCCAATTGAGTCAAATTCTGGATTTTTGTTTCAACTTAATTATATATATATATTTAATTGGATACTCAATATGGCTGAGACCATAGGATATTCCATGGTCCCTGAAGGAGCTGCCTGCAGGGGATGGTGTCTGTTAGTCCCACCTGGCGGGACAGTGCCAGGCCCTGTGGTGGCATTCCTGTTTTGGAACAGAACCATGCCCCCTGATGTATCGGGCGTCTCTCTCTTTCCTGATCCTGAAGCAGCAAGTCCACGCCCCCTTTCCCTCTGAGGATTGCCGCCAAGAATCAGGTCAGCCCTGGCCCTCTAGCCAGGGGCTCTAATGCCACCTGAGTCCGAGTATACACTGAGACCTCGGCACAGTGCACCCTTCTTTACCCTCTAGGAAAATAACATTTTGGACTCTGAACTCCCTGCCCCAGAAATGACTGAGGGAGAACACGCGAGGAGAACGCGGCTCTGCAGTGCAGTGGGGTGCCCTGCGATGTATCGCTGGCCGGAAGTCCACTCCTCGGGAACCGGTCACACAGTGAGACCTCCAGGCGAAGCCACAGGGATTCATGCAGGAGGCATCATGGGACAGGTACCAACCCCGCAGGTTCCGGGTCAGACAGAGAATGGACTCACGGCGCAGGGAGAACACTGACTACAACATCAATCAGACTTGTTCTCTTTCTTCCCCTGGCCACATCAGAAGGTTTCCCACATCGATGCTTCTGGAACTCAGGAACTGATCTCCAGGTCATTTAGATAGGACTAGAGTCTTCCCTGGAATGACTGCCTCTGCCCCAGGCTGAAAGCCCTGCCCTGGCCAGGCTAATTCCCAGAGCGGGCTGCCCCTGGGCGCAGCTGGTTTCCTGAAGCTCCAGCTGCCTCTGATCCTGTCTGCAGGCCTGGTGCTGTGGCCTCATCTGTCAGTTGTGTTCTTTCTTTCAGGATAATCATTAATAAAGGCTGCAGTGTTTTGAATGAGAGCGTGCATGTGTGTGTGTGTGTGTGTGTGTCCAGGTAGGACAAATGCTTCTCAAGGGACGTTCCTTCCCAATGGAGGAGGTCAAGACGGTTGCCCAGGGCGGCCCCTCCTGCTCCCCTTGGGAACGCAGTGTATTTGGACTCAGCAGGTAAATGCTGGTCTTCATTTCTCAGGTCTTTTTCATTTGTTCATAGCCTAGCTGTTCCTAAAGAGAAATATTTTATTCCCCACATCAAATCCCCTAATTCCCTCACCATCAACGCGTAGCCAGGGAAACTGCACTTCCAGCCAGGCAGCAAACTCAGCTGAGGAAAATCAGGCCTCATCAGGCAACAGACCCCACTTAGAAACAGAACTGACACGTCGAATGACTTGAGCCTGCCGCCTGTTGGGGGATTTACCATCCACCTGATCCAGCTCGTGAAATAATTTCCCTGAGTCAGGTAAGTTTCTTTTCAGGAGGAGATTTTACTGCTGCAGCAAACAAGGTTTTCTTCCTACTTTTATCCAAGTGGGAGGTTTCCCTCTGCATCCTGTGGATTGTTATGAGCTTGTAAAGAGCTCGTCAGGCAACATGGCTGTAGATTAAAATACTCCTCACCTGTATCCACTAACATAGCGGGATAATACACAAAAGAAAAATAACCGTAATAGCCAATAAACATTTAGCACTTAATATGTCCAGGCACTAACCTAAAAGCTTTGTATAGATTAACTCACTTAATACACACACACATTATACACCGTGATCTACAGTTACTTTCTGATGAGCTTGGAGGGAAACCTAAGGTAAAATTTATATTTTATGGAAGATGTTGTAATGAGGAGTCTGACTCTGTATTTGATGTTTGACTGCTGACAGCTTTCAAGTCCCAGCCTGCCCTCGTCCCATCTTGTCCCACATCCAGACGAGCCATGAGAATGCCCTGGCTCTCCCTCCCCTGGTGCCAGGGAGAAGTTCTAAGCCTGCAGCTCTGTGTGTGGGAATCTTCAGCCCAGCTCCACCCCTAAGTGCAATAAAACCCAAAGCCAGTTGCCCCGGCTTGCTCTCTCAAGCCATCTTTGGACCTGCCTGAGAGTCTGCCCCGCTCCCTCCAGAAAGCCTCATCCTGTGACTAACGAATCTCTGCACCCTTTCTTGGCGCCTGTGTGGGGGAGGGGAGAGGGTGGATGTAACCCTGCTGTGCCATCGTAAGACACAGAAATTCTTGAGATCAGGCAGACCTACTCAAAAGTCAACAGGCATAACTGAGGGAAGTTCAGACACTCAGTCAAGACCTGTGATTCGGCTCCTGGTTAGAAGATAAATGGAATGAACTAGAAGCTCACTAATTTCACAACTTCTACACCCATCACTACATCACTACGTTAAATTCCCACCCATTTACTCTTGACAGTCCTGCTAACATATATCAAAAAAAGGAATTCAAACAAGAAAAATGCTGTCTGTGCGCAGATGACTTATTCTATTAGCACTACTTGAGCATGAAATAAATGGAAGCGCCTGAGATATCTAACTCTAAAGAGGAAAATGAGTAAAATATTATTTCATTAAAAAAATAGAATAATTTACCACTATCCAAATATCATAATTACGGTGACAATTAAATGGAAGAGTGCTTACTTCGTTAGACTGGACATTACATTGCAAATATTCAACCTGTTTTGACTTAGAGGGCTGTCAGTTTCATGGGGTTCAAACTTAAAGTTTGTGGAAAAAGCGGGACGCTGCAGTCTTCACTGTCATTGCAGTGGGAAACTGTGATGTGATTTTACATATGTTTGTGAACAAAGGCGGGAGAGGAAATAGCAAAATGGAGATGTCAACTGTTTGGTTCAATGGTAGTTGGAATTTTTCCTCAGAAAAAGTGTCTGTTCCTTTATTGTATATTATTCTCCATTTAAAAAAGATGTATTCATTATATAACTGCCATTTGGAAAAGGATTAACATGCCACTTTGTATCCCATTTATGTGGGCTGCATGGGTTATTGAGTGCTTTCCCTACTCAAATCCTTTTGGCATTAGGAGGTAGAGAGAAAACTCTTAAAATTTGTAATTCACCATCGACATGAGGTCAGCGAGCAGAGAACGCAGCTGAGAGAGTTGAATGTCCATGAGGAATAATAAAATGTGTATCTGGTGACCTCATTGACGGATTGTGCTAGAAACTGGCTTAGATGCTCAGCGACACTTTTCTCTTTCTGGCCTCCCGGGAGGACAGCATAGCCCAGACTCCCATGTGTTTAACTTGGATCATGCAAATAACTTGTTGCCGTTGGAAAGTGAGAAGTAACTGTGAAATCGTGTCTTCGTCAGGCTTCCTCACGTGGGCTCCTTCCTGGGGAGGGGGCTTCTTGTTCCTCAGGGGTTCCAGTTTTCCCACCTCCCCTGGATTTAGTCCTCTGTTGGGGTTGCAGGCTCACATGATGGCCAGACAGTGTCTTCATTAGGGTGGGACTCAGTGACCCTGAACCACTGGCCGTCAGGCTGGTCGTCTCCTGTTCACACATTTGGGCCTGGGTCTGGCTGCCATCATGGCCAGAAGGGAGGCAGGGGCAGGTGCTGCCCTGGTTCCTGAGACTAAGACATGGATAACAGCCTGTCAGCTTACGTCACAATCTTGAAAACATGTTGACTACACTCTCCACTTTTGCCTGAGGGTGATACCGACCCTGATATCAGTTTCCTCACATTAAACCCAGCATACATGGAGTTAAAACCAAAACCCTCATTCCCTGCTTACTCCCTGGCTTCCTGGCTCCAGAATCCACTATTCCGCCATGGAGACAGACACCTTCAAGGACAAGCACCTGGATTCATTATCTCCTCCCCACAAAGAGATACAGGCTGGTGGGAAAGCTGCTGACCAGCAAGGTCATGGGCTCCCTCCTCTCTGCAAGTGTCTCAAGGCCAAAGACAGGCTGGTAGGAAAGTTCTGACCAGCAAGACCATACACTCCCTCTCCCCTACCTAAAACCCCAAATAAAAACCCTTCCCGGACATGGCACCGCTCGTCAGGCCACGTTGAGGTGGCGTCCCATATCCCACAACTAGAAGGACCTGCAACTAAGATATACAACTGTGTGTGTTGGGGGGCGGGTTGGGGAAATAAAGCAGAAAAAAAAAAGATTGGCAACAGTTGTTACCCCAGGTGCCAATCTTCAAAAAAAAAAAAACCTTCCTTTTAGCTTTTGAGGAAGTTTGGGATTTCAGCGTTAGCTGCTCTCTCTCCTTGCTCAGCGCTTGCTTGCTGCACAACAGGTGAGCGAACTCACTTCAGGTTCCTTATCAAGGGCACTAAGTCCAAACGTTCCCAAGGGTTGAGTCACGTGGCCTAAAAGAGTACATTCCTTGGGTAATCAGTCTATCTTTAGATTGTGAACCCTCCTGTATGTGCTGTTCAAAAAAATTACTTGATGTGTCAAATGGTACAGAAGTCTGCATCTATGTGAAAGTGTTAAACATCACCTGTGAAGCTGCTTGCTTAGGCAGGAGTCGTACTCTATGTCTCAACAAACATTGCTGGTGACACTGCGAAACATCCTGTCTGCTGTTTTGTATGTGGTGGATTTTCAGTCTGTGACGTCTAAAGTTTACAGTTGGTCATTTTAGCTTCTCAGTGCACCTGCCGGTGTTTAATGGGGGTGGCCGGGGAGAGGGGTGGAGGGTGCTGTCAGCAAGCGGCTCTCTTAGCAGCAGCCTTCCTGCTGTTTTGCAAAACAAGCCCAGAAACTTTGGTTACTTTGTATCCCACGTCAACCTGGGGGACACAGGGTTCCACAGCTCCCACTTTCTTGGTCCCAGTACACACTATAGGGGTTACTGGTGTCCAAGACATTTTCCTTCTCCCTGTTCTTGTCAAACAAAAGCAAATCTGGACTTAAATAAGGAGAGACTATTTAAGAAGACTATTGCAGTAAAGAGAACTCTGATCTCAGAAAACCGCATCTCAGTATCATAGAGAAAAAGGCTTTTCTTTCGTAGAGAGGGGTAAGCGAAGTTTAGCAGAAACTTTCAAAGGGAAGGTGGGCAAGAAACGGGGAACACGATCAGTGGCAGTTTGACAGGAACGGTGTCTTGCTCTCCTTAGCGAGGTCTCGGGGTCAGTTGCTGGGAAGAGGGCGGACATGTTCTGTATTTAAGTATTGCTCGAGGCTTGAGGTCAAACGGAAGTTCAGGAGTAAGTGGGAGAAGAGAAGCCCGACTCAAGTTTGGCACAGACAGAGCAGCGGGTGAGAAATGGGTGCCCACGAACACTTGCTGAGTCGAGAGGCCCTGGAAGGGCGTCACTCCCGCCCAGGGTCCGGAATTCAGGGGGCAGATGGAGGGGTCCCCATTTCTGCTTCCAATATTAAGTCAGTCCCCTTGCTGCCCTTAGATTCCATTTCCTTTGGTCTAACAAGGAAATATTGACAATTCCTTCTCCTGGGTTGAGGGGACCTGATGAAAGCACGTGTGTGATGTGTGTCCCCAGTGCCCAGTGAATCCCAGGGACCATCGCTCTGCATGCTTTTTCAAGGGAACAGCTTCTCCGAGGCCTTTGATAAGCTTTGGAGCTCATCCGTGGGAGAATCCTGCTCTGGGGCCTTCTTGGACTGTGAGAATTGGAAAACCTTTAAGGGTAAAGGCACAGTGGGAAGAGCAGCATCTTTAGAATTGTTGCTCCTGTGGCAGGAGGGCCCCTGGGCAGTCTGGGAGTCAAGAAGTTCACTGGGTTTATCCTTGTAGTTGCCATCTGTTTATGACAAGTGGAGATGGCTTTGCACTGACAGAGAGTCCACATTTATTTTATTGTAAGACATTTATTTATATCTGAAAGGTGAGCCTTTTAAAATCCTCAGTTATGGTAGTGCGCAGGAGTACAGAGTCCTTGAGGGTGTAAACATCCAACAGGACCTGGGCTACTCTCTAGCACACAGCCCTGTTGACACTCATCATGGCCATGAACATCGTCAGGCCCTTTCTGTTTCATTCATTTGTCTTCCATTTGGCTCCCTCACTTCATCCCTGCCTCGTTCTAGCATCCCATGCTCAAAGAGGCCTTACCTGGTTGCCCCACATAAAATCACCCCCAATCTCTTAAATCTCTTCACTCTATTTGGTTGTCCTCTTTATGTCCCCCAGAATCTTTATAGTCATCTGACACTACCTTGCTCATTTATTTAGTTCCTTTTTGTAGATCTGTCTTCAACCCTGGAACATGAGCTACTCTTCTCCATTCTATCCCCAAGACTAGAACAAGCTGGGCCTACAGGAGATGTTCAATACGTGGTTGAAGAATGCATGATGCTACTTGTGGGGAAGCCAACTTTGATTTCACAGGTTCATATTGCCTCTGTAATTTAACGCCATTTTCCCCGAGAAAAAGAAGTTTAACTTATGATGACATCCAACATGCTTCAGAGCGCAAATACGATGAGCACTTCAGACATGAGCAGCCTATATGCTGAACTTACAGATGCAAAGGATCTGGTCAACAAACAGCTGCTCCACCAAAAAACTCTGCAGATACAAAGTGAGGGACAATTCTGGAGAACTGGAAACCAATTCCTACAAGGCTAAAAGCCTGCTGTTGCTGGTAAGTAAAATCATAAGTATTCCGTATGCAAACACTTTGTTGAGAGGATATTTAGCTTAATATCTTAAAATTTAACACTGGGCTAACACAGGAATCAGGGTAATGTGGGCTTGATAAGACCAGATCCACAAGTCAAAATTAATTTTATGCTAGATTGTGTGGGGATCAGAATTGGCTACCTCAAATGTGTCTCTTTGGCTCGATTATTTTTAAGAATAAAAGACCCTGGAAGAAGCTTTAACTTTCCCCTTCACTGCCTAAAAGAATTTAAGATAAAAAGCACGTCCCCAGGACAGGCCATCACCACAAATAACTCTGGGTATTGGTAGACTGTGAGGGTCCTTGCTAAGCCCGTTCTTATCAAAGTTCTATCTACCAAACATTTGCTTTTCCATCTCCACGTGAATTTTCTTCCTCCCCTTTGAAGTCCCAAACCACTACCCCCAACATTCTCCTCTGTCTTTAGCTGAAGATGGTATTTAAGTTGGCATCCTTGGCCATTCTGGCTGAGTTGCTCAGTCTTCCTGGGTCTCTCCTATGTATTCAGGTTAGAAAGCTGTTTGATTTTCTCCTATTACTCTGTCTCATGTCAACTTAATTTGTAGGCCAGCTAGAAGGATCTAGAGAGGGTAGAGGAAATGCTCTTCCTCCCCTACAATTGTATTCAGTTTTATCACTACATAAAAGGAAAAGTACAGGCAGCTCAGAGAAGTATTATTGGGAAAGGAAAAGGAAAGAGGAAAAATATCCTAATGATGGGAAAAAATCCTAATGAAAGAAACATTTCTTTTAAATATAGACAATATATGTTTAATTAGTCCTACTGTATTTACATTCTCCTTTTAAAGGTTCTTACATTTATGTATCTTAAGAATACACAATAACACAGCATATAAAATTTAAATACCTAATGAAAAGTTAAATTGCTGAATCAGAGGACAGAAACATTATTCTTACGTGTTTGTCTTACTATTATTACTAACTGCCATTATTCTCTTGATGTTCTACTTAATAATAGCATTTCTGTAACAGAAAAGTAAACAATGCAGAAAGATAATTTCCAATACCTATTTTTCATATTTTTATGTTAAAGTAATAACACATTTTACCCTATATTTTTATGTTTTTGGCTCTCTACTTCAGGCCTCAGGTGCCGGGCGACCGCGAAAGCCCCAGTCCTCATGTCGGCCTTCCCTGGTGCAGACAGGCGCTACTGCCTACCTTCGGCCGCGAAGACCAACCCATCAAACTCGCGCAGCTCTAAAGCACGCAGAGCCTGGTCAGGCGGTCAGCAATGAAAGAGCCTGCGCCTGCGCACTCCCAGTACGGAAGACACTCCCAGAAGTCTCCGGGGCGCGGGGTGGGCGGGCCTTGTGGGCTGCAGGGCGCGTATGTTCTACTCTTTACGGCGCCGGACTACATTTCCCACAGGCCACTGCAATCAGGCCAGTTTAGCCTGGGACTATTTTTTCCCAAAGGCTACCAGGGCAACCTTGGCGTCTGCCTTTTGACCCCACTGTTGTGATTGTTGGGGCGGCCGCGGGTTTGTACTTCCGTGACGGGAAGGGGCTGGCCCCAGGGAGCGAGCTCTGCAGACTCGGGCCAGCCCCGCGGGGTCCCAGGGACTCGCGTGAAGGGAACAGTGAGTGCATGGAGTGGGGAGGGGGTTCTCCAGACGCGGGCGGGGAGCGTGGGGTGGACGAGGTGTACAGGGTGCGGCCGGGGCCGCCGGGTCGCGGGCCGGAGTGTCGCGTGGGCGGGACGAAGAGCGCTGGTGTGCGCCCGCGGAGACCGCGGCCTGAGCTCTAGTGACCCTGGATCCGCAGCTGGGAGGGATGGCAGCTGCGTGTTAGGCTCCTGCGGCCCCGCCACGCGGGTCCGCGCGGGGCTCTGCGAGGGTCGGTCGGGGCGGCAGAACCACAGCGACCCCAGGGTGCGGGCCGAGCCGCCTCGCCCTCACCTCCTTCTGGTTAGAAAGGGCGTGAGTCGGGGGAGCTGGCCTGGAGGGTGTTTTCTGAGTCCTTTAAACTCCGAAAAAGCACAGTTGTCTCATGGCTCTCTTCTCTAATTCTATTCTTCTCCAAAAGAAAGACCCAAATGAGGACGAAATAACTGTTGCACATCTGAAAATTAAGATTTAGGGGGGTTTTGTGTTTCCTTTTTGTTCATAAGGTTATTGGTGTTTTAAGAACACGAGTACATTTGTTTTCCTTTGCCCGAAATAGTCGGCCTCGTAGTGACCTGCTCTAGGTTTCTTCCCAGTGAGAGATGGAGTCCTTACAGATGGATCCACCTCCCTGTGGCCCCCCATTCTTTCTCTTTTTAGTTAATATTCTCCTTACCTTTTTAGTTAATATTTCTCACTACTGATTACAGATCATTCAAATCCTCTTCGGTGCTCTCTTCTGAGCATGTTGAGGGTATGTTGTAGAAATGCTGCTCTTGGGGCCGTATTTTGGACTGATGTGGTGGGGAGATTAGTTGTAATATTGCGTTGGCATCCCACACTAGACAGCTTGCCTTCTCCCAGGGCTTCACTGTCAAAGCTTAGCAAGATGGGCGTCCATTTAACCACTTCAGTAAACAAATAACAAAGTCATCTTTCTCGTGAAGCTTTTAGAAGTGGGCATGTGATTGTAGGTTTAGCATATGGGGGGGTCTGTGTCCTCAGTCCTTTGTTTGATTTTTTTAGTTTCGTCTGTTCGTCAGGTCTTGTTTGAGTCTGTTTCACAGTATCCTTGGCCGGTGAGAGGCAGTGTGGTGTGCTGTTGAGGAGTATGAGTTCTGAAGCTTAGAATCTGGCGTTGAATCTTGGCTTTGCTGCTTAACCAGGTGTGTGACCATCTGCACCCTCACTTTTCTAAATCTCTGAAATGGCGATAATAATAGATCCTACTTCATCGGGGTCTAACAAGGGTAAGATGTGTTAATATGTGTAAAGTGCCTGGAACATACTGAGTGCTCAGAAAGTATCAGCTGTTTATTTTTTGGTGATTCTGGGTCATTCCTTTTCAGAATTCAGTATCAATAGAAAAGTAAACTCGTTAAATACAGGAATTCCTAAACGGAAGGCTTTGACTCTATTTAGGGGCTTCCAGGTGATCACAAACCACTTATAATTGCATACAAAACTGTAGTTTATATTTATATATGTGTATTATATATGTGTATTTTTCTGGGGAGAAACATTGTGATTTTATTCAAATAACAAAGGTGATATACATAATAAAAGTATTTAAAACCAGTGGTGTTCAAGCAAAGACTTTAGTAGCTGGGAATGATCGTATAAAATCTGAGTTCAAGATTATGTGAATGGTTAAGTAATCAGCCTACATTCATCTGATGGACTGTTATGCAGCTAATAAAAGTATATTTGTAAAGGATCAGTCATAAGGAAAATGCATGAAGTAGTTTTAAACTATGTGCATAGTTATGGATAGTGGCATTCAAGAAAATCTTAAATTATATATGAATCCCATTTACTATCATAGGGTTTTGTAAGATGTCTTGTAAGGACTGTAGAGGAAGTATTTTAGTTAGTTGTTGAGTGAAGGAGAAGAGAGATGTGGCCACATTTACTGAGCGTTCCTGTGTACCCAAGATTATTCTCTCTAATTTGCGTTCATGCTCTCATTCAGTCTGCAGTGGCCACTCACCCTTCTTCTTTCAGAGAAAAAAGTCTTGGTAGTGAATAAGCCTAATTAATATTGATGAGAGAGGTACAACTAAAGTATGTCCAAGACCTGGTTTTCCCTGATCGTCCTGTTTGATCTTGGTTTTATTAATGACTGGAATATATCCACCATGAATAAGTGTTTTAATATTATGAAAGTCTTCATACTAAATTTCTGAAGGTAGAATTCATGCAGACTTGTTGCCAAAAAAAAATTGGTAATCCAAAGAATTTATGAAAAAAGATAAAATTACCCATAGCTCTCCCTTCCAGACCGTGAAATAATAAGAAATATATATATTGGTCTCTGTCCCCAATTCTTGCTAATATTTGGTCTTTGACCTCAGTTTCTGACACAGAGCCCCTAAATCCCTTGGAATTTCCTGGGTGAGAGGAGCATCTTCTGTTTGAAAGAGGTGACTCTGGGTGGGCTCCTGGGTGGGGTCTGGTCACTAGAGAGATCAAGCCGTGATGAGGATTTTGAGCTTATAGCCCTGATCCCCATCCTCTGGAGAGGGGAGAGGATCTAGAAAACAAGTTGATAATTGATCATGCCCACGTGATGAAGCCTCCATAAAAATCCCCAAAGTGCAGGGTTCAGAGAGCCTCCAGATTGGTGAACACATTCGTGTGCCAGGATGGGGCTCAGCCCAGCTCCTTAGAGACGGAAACTCCTGCGTTTGGAACCCTTCCAGGCCTCGCCCCATGTTTCTCTTCACTGGTCGTTCATCTGTATCCTTTATCATATTCTGTATTATATTGTAAACCAGTAAACTTAAGTGTTTCCCTGAATTCTGTGAGCTGTTCTAGCAAATTGTCGAGCCTGAGGAGGGGTTTTGGGAACCTCAGTTTATAGTTGGTTGGTCACAAGTACAGGTGACAACCTGGGACTTGGGCTTGCGTCTGAAGTGGGGGCAGCCTTGTGAGACTGAGCCCTTAACTTGTGGGATCTGTTGCCAACTCCAGGTAGATAGTGTCAGAGGTGAATTGAATTAGAGGACACCGAGCTGGTGTCAGAGAATGGTCACTGTAGGGAAAAAGCCCACACATTTGGTGTTAGCAGTATTGTGAGTGTGAGAGTAGAGGAAAACAGGTTGTTTTTCCCAGACACAGACATATTATTATTATTAATATAGTTATTAATATTTTGGTGTGCACTGCCCCCCTTTCTGTTAGCCTGTATTTATAGGATTTGCTTTGTATCTGCAGATAGAATCACAGTAATTGATTACGTAAAGTAGCAAAAACTCTTCAACCTTTAGATTAAAAAAGGAAACCGTAGGATTCATTTCCTTTTCATGCAGCAGGAAGAAAAGGGAAGTGCCAGTGATGCTTTTGTTTGAAAAACCCTAAAAGTATGCACACCTTTTTGGGATTATAGCAATGTCGTATAAAAATTATTAGTGCAGGAAAATGACTTCCAAGGATCTGTTGTACAAATTACTTTTCCAGTGACAGATTTATATAAGAAAAGAGAATACGATAATATTAGTTATGAACATTTATACCAATCTCCGTATTGCACAGAAAGAGCAGGATTCAACCTTTGTTAATTGTTTAAGGTTTGCATCTTATTGCAGAATGGTGCCTCTCTCTGTAATTTCTGCAGAAAAATTAAAGGGGAGATTTAAATGTTGGAGAAGTTTTTCCGCTATTCTTTTTAAAAAAAGAGTTGCATTCTTAAGGCCAGGCTCTCCATGTTTTAGTTAGAATTATAAGAAAGCATGTCAGAGATAAGTGAAAAATGGAAACAAATTGTTCCTTTTCTAAAAATGAGATACGGGGCAGGTAATGTTCTTCAGTCGTAATAGCTAACTCATGTTAAGTAATTATTCTATTCTATTAAGTGTTTTAAGTGGATTTTCTTACTTATTCTTCAAGATAGCCGTAGTTAGTGGCTGATATTCCTCTCCCTGTTTTAATGATGAGAGAGCTGAGCCACTGAGCTGTTAGTAAATGCCTGACCAGTATCTTCTATATTTTCCTTCTCCCATGTCTTGACCGCAGCCTGAGGCCACAAAGGAAGTTCTGGTTTGGGTGGTATGGCTTCCTTTTCAGTTAGAATGTAGGAATGGAAGGAGGGGAATCTGTTCAAAGCAGAACTCGGCCCTGTCTGAGATGCAGATGAGCCTCCCCAAAAAGCAGGCCTGGCGGGAAAACCTCCTGCTGAGGCGTCTGCTTCCGGCTTCGAGAAGAAGTGCTGCTGCTCGGGTCCAGCTGCCTGCAGCTTGGGTCACTGCGCTTGGCATTCGTCTGGAATCTCTCTGCTCCTCCCCAGGATTGTATGTGCGGGTGGTGGTAGGAAAGTCTGGAAGCCGACATGGGGGACGAGGGGTTTATCGGGTGATGTTATTGGGACACTAAGGCCGCCTTTTCTTCTCTCAGCTCTGGATTTTCTAGAGTTTGCACTTCTCCAGTGGAGAGACCCCAGGGAAGACTGACCGGTTCTCACGTTTCTAAAAGCATGGCCCACGTAAGTTGTTGTGTCTCCTTGGAATGTTGGGCTTTTTAGATTACGTAGATATTTTCATTGATTAACCTGAAGTGTTCTTCCTGAGAGAGCTCCGTCTAATCACCTGCTTCTTGGTCCCTCCTGTCTGAAGCAGCGCCAGGCGACTGGTTCCTGCTCATGAGGTTCCCCGTTCTGATCGGTGTCCGTGAATTCACTGAGCAAACTACGGACCCGGTCCTCCGTGATCAGTCTGCCGGAGCGCTGTGAGGGAGCAGTGAGGATGTGAAGGCCCTGAGAGAATTCTTTGAGCTTCTAACGTCAGCCTGTGGTTTGGCGAGTTTGAGAGATTGGCCTCATTTGACCGCACATCAGAAGACAAAATTTTCCACAGACCCGTTAAGATGGGATTTTTGTATTCATTGGTCTCAGTCTTAATATAGTGAGATCACATGCTCTGTGAAGCTTTTAGGGACATGATGATGACATGGAGACATGGGTATCGTGGTTCTTGCCAGGCGATGCCTGAGAGAGTGGGAGCAGGTCAGTGTTGTTGTGGAATGGGACCTACCGGATTTGGGACCTACCAGATTTGAGTGACATGCAGTTGATTCTGAATCATCTTCATCATAAATCACTAACTGAAGAGCAGCAGAAGTGTTGACTGAGGAATTATATTGCTGCCTGACAATATAAATATATTATCATAAGTAGTAGATTCACATAGAGTCCCAGAATTTGGGAAAACCTGAGACATTTGGTCCAATCTCATATAAATATAAAATAATTACTAACTCTCCCATATAACCATGAGGTGTACTTTCATGCCATCATGAGAAATGTATTTATCAATACAAGGAGAAATGCTTATGATAGGATCTGACATCATGATCTTGAAGCTGGAGAAATTAACACATTTGTTTAATATCTATTTTCTAAACTAGAAATTTTATGCTTGAAAGAAAAACCATTGTTTTTTCTCTTAAAAGGAAAATGCTGTGGAAACTAATAGTTCTTGAGAATTTATTAGTTGGGTATCTAGCAGGCAGCGTCTTTGTGTATGCAGTTTATTTAACAGAGAAACTTAGATGATTGTATCCATTTCCCAACAGATCTGGAGTCTTGTGATACCCACAACATACAGAAAATTTTGTCCATAGCAACAGGATTCTTCCAGAACGTGCAGATATTCTGCTTCATTTACTTCCTGTATCATACGCCTGCAGCCTACTTGATTGCTATATTATTGCTCCCTTGCTGCACTGAAGCTTTTTATTTCCCCTCCTTTTATCTTAAAAACGTCTTCTGTAATTTCACCAGAAATATGTGGGTTTGCAGTTCCAGGGGTCGGTGACGTTCGGGGATGTGGCCGTCGCCTTCTCTCAGCAGGAGTGGGCGAGTCTGGATCCGGCTCAGAGGGCCTTGTACAGAGACGTCATGCTGGAGACCTACAGCCACTTGGCCTCACTGGGTAAGTTTGCCTCTGGCGAATGATTTAGAATTTGCTCCCTGAAATACTGTCTTCATTGTACATTTTAGATCTGTCTTAAGAAGTGAACGTAATTTCTTCTCCCTGTTCCCAAAGAAATGGTTTGAACTTTGTTAAGGTGGAAATAATGAAATGGCAGGATTAGAATTCTGGGGTGTTGATGGCGTAAACATTGGGCAAGCCCAGACTTCCTGTTGTGTTCATGCCCACGACTGCTGTAAATGCTCTGTCCCTGTCTGACCCACCTGTAGGCAGAAAGCTGCACAGAGTCCTGATTTCTTCCAGCCGAAGAGCTGGGGCAGTTTATATAGCGGTGGGTGGGCTAACAAATCATTTAAAACTAATTTACCTCATTTTGTTTCTTACAAAACAACCTGACTTTGTAGTTAAAATTTATGAGCCATGAACTTTGCATTTAAGATTAAATGAATATCCTATAGATATAGATGGCTCAGGAAATTTTTTCTTTTTCTCTTAGAAAAATGATAATGTTTATAACTCATATTGTGCTTACTGTGTGCCAGTCACTCTTCTGAGCTCTTTACATGTATTTGTGTTAACTGATTTTTATCCTCAACCACCACCCTATGAGATACGTACTAATTTTATAACCATTTTAGATGAGAATACTGAGGCACAGAGAGGTTAAGTGAGTTACCCAAGGTCACACAGCTGGTGCATGGCTGCAGCAGGAATTTGAACCTAGGCGCTCTGGTTCCACAGTCTGTGTCGTCAATTATTATGTCATACTTTCAGTCAAGACACAGGATAAAGAAAAATAGACACATTTCTTTTAAAAATAAGACCTTTTCTCTTCCTGTCTGGATTCTTGAGTTCCCTTGCCTTTATCTGCTCTGAAGTACTTGTCAATATCATTTCGACCTTTAGTGTATTGCACATTTAACCTGAGCTCGAAGTATTTTGGAATTCATATTTTATTTCTCTTCTACACTGTATGGTGCTCTTATCTTGTGAGCAGGACACTCTGTTTCCAAACCACACGTGATCACCTTCCTGGAGCAGTGGAAGGAGCCCTGGGTGGTCGTGAGGAAAGAGCAAAGACAGCGACAGACAGGTGAGCAAGCACGTCAGGTGGAGGAGCCACCACTGCTGGGAGCACTGTGCGGACAGGGAGAGGCACGTCCCTGAGATGTGTGGCAGTCTCCCTTCAGAGGCCCCGGGCCTGAGACGTGGGGGGAAGAGACCATCTCACCATTTTCCAGAGGAGCTTCCCCCTGACCACTTTCCACATTCCCTCACCTTCTCACACGTCCCTCTCATTCTGTTAGCTTATTCTCTCTCCCGGTGCAGTATTTCAGCTGTATTTTGGATTTGCTTTGTTTTTGGCTCCTCTTTTGCATTTAGATTTATTTATATCTTCTGAGGTGGTGGTAATTGAACAGAGACAGAACAAGAAGTAAGGGCTTAGGCCCTATGATCATGTAGAATGTTCCAGGCAGAGTGAATGTAAAGTCCTTGAGATGGGAGTGAGGTCTGCGTGATTCAGGAGCAATAAGCAGAGTTAAAGAGGGAAGAGTAACAGGAAAAAAGGTAGAGTGTTAGAAGGGAACAGGTCATACATATTTTTTTGTTAATTATCAGGAATTTGGATTATTTTCTGCAAGTGACTAAAAGCCATGATTTAGTTTATGTTTTTCCAACTTTTGATTTTTAATCATTTCCATTGTATGAGATAGAAACCAAAAAATCACATTAAAATATATAGCTTAATGAGTTGTTATGAGACAGATGTCTATAACCATCACCTTGAACAGAACAAAAACATGTTTTTAAAATAATTTCAGGCTTACAGAAAAGTTACAAAATTATACAAAACATTTTTCTGTACTCTTCACCCAGGTTCTCTAAATGAGGAGATGGAACTTTTCCAGCCCTGCCTTAAGCCCATCACGTGCCTGACCACAGCCCTCCTTCTCCCTCCCTGGCCATTCACTTCCTGCCACTCCAAACCTCACAGGCACCCCATATACTCACTGCCAGTTTCACCATCTCTTCCCAAATTCGCCTGCTAACCTTTCCCATGAATATCCGTTGGTTATTTTTGGGTTCTCAGGTCTGTTGGATGCCCCCCTGGCTCCCCTCTGCTTTTCCCTGCACAGATGCATGGAGGGCAGTCTGGATGGGGCAAGAGTGAGAATAGGAAAACCTGTTGGGAGGCTAGTCCTGTAGGGCACACTGCGGGCAGTAGTGGTTTGGGTTAGAATGTTAGTGGCGGAAAGTGGTGAGAAGGTGTGGTCTTTCTAACGTAGTTTGAGTGTAGAACTAACAGCATGCTGGTGAACTGTCAATAAGTGTGCAGGCAAAGAGGGAAGTCAAGAAGGATCGACAGGTTTGACTTGAGCAGGTGAACGTTGATACAGGCACCTGAGATGGGAAGGCAGGTTGGAGAGCAAATGTAAAGATGTCTGCTTTGAGTCTGTTGAGTTGGAGATAACCAGTAAGCATCCAACCGGAGAGGCTGAGCAGGCGGTTGAATATGCAGGTCTGGAGCTCGGGGAGAATTCAGGCTCACACATAACAATTTGGGCCTTATTGGCATGTGGCTGGTACTTAAAGCCATGGGACTGGATGTGGTCACCCAGAGGGCCCAGTGCAGATGGAGGGTTTGCTGACATTCAGAGGTCTGTTGGGGGAGGCTGCAGAAGAGACTGCTGAGTCGGGAGGGGGAATGGAAAAAGGGCGGTCAAAAGGTACCAACTTCCAGCTATAAGATAAATAAGTGCTAGGGGTGTAATGTGCGACATGATGACTATCGTTACCACTGCTGTGTGATACGTAGGAAAGGAGTTAAGAGTTGAAAGTTCTCATCACAAGGAGAAAATTTTTTTCTTCTTTCTTTTCTTTCTATTGTATCTATATGAGATGATGGATGTCAGATGAACCTGTTGCAATAGCCATTTCACAATATATGTAAATCAAACCATCATGCTCTACACCTTAAACGTACACAGTGATGTATGTCAACTTTTTCCCGATAAAACTGGAAAAAAGAAAAAGAGAGACTGCTGAGAAGGAGCACATTTTAAGGTAGAAGATAACCAGAGAGTGGTACTACCAAAGACAAACGCAGAAAATGTTTCAAGATGGAGCAATGATCACTGAAAAGTAAATTAAAAGAAGAAATGAGAATGACCACAATGTTTGGCCTTCCCGGAAGGGGAGATTCTCAGTAGTGTCCAGGAGTGGAAGCCTGACGGCTCTGCTTTGAACAGGGTAGGAGGTGAGGCAGCAATGCGAGTGAGTCCGCAGCTGTCGGGAAGCACCGGGTCACAAAGAGACGGGTTGTACCTGGGTCACTGATAATGGGAACAGTTCACAAAGTGCTAACATTGGCGGCATTAGAAAGAGGAAATTATCATGAAGCAATGACCTAAGTTTGAGGTAGTAGAATTTTGTGCATAAAAAAAACCTGAGAGTGGATTTGGGTATAGATAATTGATACAGTACAGGAAAGAGTATGTTTCTTCTATCTTGTTCTGTTTTTCTCTGAAATAGAAGGAGAAAAATCATTAACTGAAAATTAGTGAGGGGAGGCATGAAATCTTAACATTGTTCTTCAGTTTACACACCCCGTCCTGACCTGTTCCCTTCTTTGACGGTTGTGTCTTATGCAGCCAGTGCTGGTGCTGGTGGTGCTGGTGTGGTGTGGTGTGGTGTGGTGTGGTGTGGTGTGGTAAGAGCAGTTACTTTGTTGACTCTGTGCTCTATGCCCAGCGCTGTTCTAATCTTTTTACATGTGTTGCCTCCGTGATTCCCACATCAACATTATGACGTGTGTGAAATTGCTGTCCGTATTTTATATCTGAGGAAACTAAGGCTTGGCATGATTAAGAACTTTTCCTAATTACAAAGCTAGTTGTTGGAACTGGAATTTAGACACAGTCTGGCTTATGATCTTTAATAGTCACTATGCTTTATATTCATTCTCTTAGCTTAAATTTATTGATTTAAGCAGTTATTTACAAGGTTCTTTACTTAATTCATGGATTTTATGTAACTTTTTTTTTAAATAATCTCTAACCAGAAAAGTTGTAAGAATAGTACAGAGCATACATAACCTTCACCCAGAGGTTGTTAATATTTTATATATTTGTTTTTTATCATTGTCATCCTGCCCCCCTACCATGAGATGCCCTTTACCTTTACCCTAAATGTTTCAGTGTATTTCTTAAGAAGAAGTTCATTCTCTTTATAGCCACAGCATATTATCAAAATCAGACTTTGGTATAATACTTTTATCTAATCTACAGGCCTTAATCAAATTTTAACATTTGTCTCAATGACATCCTTTATAGAAGAAAGAATTTCCAACCCTGAATCCAAGACAAAAATCATGGACTTAATTTCGTTGTCATCTTACTTTAGGCTCCTTTAATTGGAAACAACTCCTTGGTCTTCCTTTGTTTTTTTATGACTTTGGCATTTTTGATGAGTACCTCTCTTTGTAGATTGTCCCTGAATTTGAGTTTGTCTGTTTCCTCATAATTAGACTCAGTTATGTATTTCTGGCAGAAATATCACTGAAATGATGTTGTCCTTAGTGCATCATTTATCAGGAGGCTCCTGATGTCAGTTTACCCCATTACTGGTAGTGTTAACTGTGTCACATGATTACAGTGGTGTCTGCCAGGTCTCTCCACTGCAAATTTTTTTCCCTATCTAATTAATCAGTGTTTTGTTGGTAGATGCTTTGGAGCTGTAAATATCAGGTTCGTTATCAAACTTTTACCACTAATTTTGGCACCCATTGCTGATTCTTAAGTAAAGCAACTAGATCCAGGGTCAGCCAGCTTCTTATGTAAAGGGGCTGATAGTAAATATTTTTAGGTTTTATGGGCCATGTGGTTTCTGTTGCAGCTACTCAGTTCTGCCATTGCAGCGTGATAGCAGGCGTTGATAATACATGAAGGACTTGGTGTGGTTATGTTTCATTAAATCTTTATTTCAGAAATGGATAGCAGGCCAGATTTGGCCCATGGACCATGGTTTGCTGACACCTGAACTAGATGGTCACCAAGTGGTAATTTTATAACTCTATCATTTCTTCAACATTTATTTGTTAGCATTTTAATATAAGAAGAGCATTTCCTTTTATTTTTTCATTTATTTTATTTATATCACTATGGGCCCATGCATTCTTATTGTATTTAATGAGTTATAGTCTTATACTGTCATTTTGGTGTTCAAATTGTCTCATATTTGGCAAATGGGAGCCTCTCCATGGCAGCCTCTGTGACCTCTTTATGAGTTTACTCAAAAAAAAAAAACCTTATGATGAAATTTACAGTCTTAATATGTGAGCTAGAATATGTGATTAAATGACATTCATAACTTAGTGAGGAGCAGTTCTAAGAAGATACTGAGATGAAAGTGGGTGCAAAAGATGTAGACACTGGGTCTCTCGAGAGGAGAGCCGGCTGATGAGTGATTGGGAAGGAAGAATGTCCTGGAAGAAAGTGCGGGGCGTAGCAGTGAAGATAGGGCAGTAGGAAAGAGAGAGTGTGCTTTTTGGTAAGTGGAAGGTCTTTTGGGATACATTTCAATAGAGTTCTGTGGTTGGAAGTCATATTGTTCGGAACATGCGCTAATTCCTTCTCATTTAAAGAAATAAACAGAAGAAATTTAGCTTCTTTTAAAAAAGGTGGTGTGAGCTCTAACGAAGATGTGCTGTGTGAAATTGCGGCTCAGTCTTGCGTGCACGGCACTTCCCTGAGGAGAAGTCTCCTAACGCCTGTTCTTGGGTGTTAGTTTTTGCCGTAATAAATAACCACAAACATGTAAATTAGTTCTGCTGTAACCAATTACCACAAACTTGATGGCTTAAGACAATGGAAACTTACTGCCTCCCGGTTCTGGAGGCCCGCAGTTTGAAATCAAGAGGTCGAGGGCGCCCTCTCTGAAGGTTCTCGGGGAGGAGCCGTCTTCGCCTCCTTCTAGCTTCCGGTGGTTGCTGGCGCTCTAGGCATTCCTTGGCTTGTAGCTACATCACTCCAGCGTCTGCGCCCATTGTCACGTGGTGTTCGCCTTCGTGTCTGTGTGTCCTCTCCTTCTCTTGTAAGGACACCAGTCATATTAGGGTTAGGGCCCACCCTAATCCAGCATGACCTCATCTTAACTAATTACATCTACAAAGTCCCTATTTCCAAATAAGGTCACATTCTGAGGTTCTGGGGGGACAAGAATTTTGGGGACACTATTCAATTCAATACACTCTGCATCTTATCAGGCTACTTATATTACTTTGGGAATATTTGTTTTATTTTATAAATTGTATTGCTTTTAATGTCTCAATATATGGAAGTATTATACCATCCTTAAAAGTCTATTTTGTTTTG
Source organism: Equus przewalskii (assembly GCF_037783145.1). Classification (NCBI taxonomy): domain Eukaryota; kingdom Metazoa; phylum Chordata; class Mammalia; order Perissodactyla; family Equidae; genus Equus; species Equus przewalskii. Next base: position 6,165,510 of record NC_091839.1, read on the forward strand.
TTTTTGCATTTTGCCAGCTGAATTAAAAACTACATAAAAGTTGGAAGAGTAATATGACAACAATCCTTAAAACCTTTACCTAGATTCACCAATTTTTAATATTTTACTTTGTTCTGTATGTATATAAAAAATTTTGGCTGTACCATCTAAGTAAGTTGCACAAATTGTAACACGTCATCCCCAAATATTTAAGAATATACTAAGAATAAGGACATTAGTCTCCATAACCACAAAAAGGAAAACCATTAACTTGCCTGTAGTGCCCACCAGAGGGGCATCTTAGGCTCAAGTGAACATTCAGACTAAGACTGCCGTTGATGCTCCTGGCCCCATCTGCTCAGAATATCCCTCAGCAGGAACCCCAGCTTGCCAGCAGGGCAGCATCAGCTGCCTGTCAGCATGAGTCCTCACGGTGGTTCATACAGGAGATGCTCGCATAGCCATCCAGAGGGTAAGGTGCAGAGAGGCGGGATACACAGCAGGTGCATTTGGGAATTGCCCTGGCTTAAAGAAGACACGTTTCGCAGAATTCCATACCTGTGGCAGTTCCATCGAATAGCTTCCAGGGTCCCCAAAAGACATGCCATTTAAAAGATACTACATTAGGGAAGCTCAGAGTATGGAGTTACCATCAGGTATTTATACTTCCTCTCAGTCCACACGCAGCTTATCTGTCTGTGGTCTTTTTTTTACCATGGACGGTATTGATTAGTAAGACAGTGCACCACATACCATTTTGTCATCTAGAACAGCACTGTCCAATAGAAATGTCATGCAAGCTGTATATGTAATTTTAAATTTCCTAGTGGTCAATTTAAAAAATGGTAAAATTAATTTTAATAATGTATTTTGTGTATTTCCATATATATCCCAAATATTATCATTTTTATATACAATCACTATAAAATTATTGAGATAATTTACATTTCTCTTTATACTAAGTCTTTGAAATCTGGTATGTGTGTTACATTTACAGCACATCTCAATTCAGGTTAGTCACGTGGCTAGTCTTTCTTTTTGCATATTTGGATATAATTGATGGGTAATGATGGAATAATTCTTAGGATGATGAAATAGAAAAAAGTTCCAAGGGAACATTATTCTTATTCTCAAAGGAAAAATAAGATGATGGCTGTCCCGTGGGAGGTCTCAGTTTCATGAAAGGATCCATAGGACCGAGTCTAATTGTAAGAATGAGATTTGTTCTATTTTGAAAATAAGTACGTTTCCCTCTTTGTTCTTTGGAAGGTCATTAAGAAAGAAGAAAAGTCATAAAATGTTAATTCTTATAAATAGTTAGAACTGCTTTACAAAAATGCAAAAACTTTTCGTGTCTTTTAATAACTTTTAAAAATTGTCTTTTAATAACTCTCCATATACGACCAGGGTCCATTGTCTTTTAATAGTATCCTAATTTGTTTCTTTTGTCTAGGGATTTGCGTGCTGTAGTCAGTTCCTCCCGTGTGCGAGAGGGTTCCAGTTCGGTGCTGAATGAAACGGGTCGGGCCTGCTCTTGGGCGGCGTGTTAGTTGTCTGTTGCTGTGTGACAGATTACCACAAACTTAGGAGCTAAAAACGACACTCAGTTGTTATCACCTGGTTCTGTGGGTCAGAAGTTCAGCACAGGATGGCTGAATCAGGGTACCAGCTGTGACTGCAGTCCCTTAGGGCCTGCGGTCCTCTTCCAAGCCCGCTGGTTGTTGACAGAATTCATTTCCTTCTCACGCTTTCCTTGCGGCCCCCTCCATCTTCAGGCCGGCAACCAGCAAGTCCTCTCCTTCTCACTCTTTGAAGGTCTCTGATTTTCCTTCTGCCCCGAACCAGGAGAAAGCTCTGCTTTTAAGGGCCTATCCAGATAATACAGGATAATCTCCTTATCTCACAACTAATTAGTCACCTTGATTATAATATACTTTTGCCATGTGGTGCAACATGTTCACAGACATGACAAGGGCAAAGGTCGTGAAGACCCAAATATGGTCTACCACAGGTAGGTTTGGGAGAAATAAATTAGAAATCATAACAAAGAGAAAAAATTATGTAATTTAAAACAGATAGGAATTACAGGAATCAAGTGTTAGAACAGAAAATAAAGGCATGGACATCCTTAGACGAAGTCAGCAGTTTATGGTGTTCCTGATAAAGTGACGTTTTACCTTAAACATATATAGGATGAGAAAGATCCAGTCTGCAAACAACACATGCCAAAGGAGTTTTGGGAGATGACGCCACCTGCAGATGGAACCAAAAGATGAGAAAATATGTGACACATTCCAGGTGCTGGAAGGGGAAGTGAGGTAAACAGGGAGCAGAGGGAACTGAGACTTGCCGTGAGGCTGCCAGGCCATCAGGGGCCAGAGTGCTCACGGCAGGGTCCGTGGATCTGTTCTCAGTGTAACGAGGAACGACGGGGACATGAGAGCCCGTCTGCATCAGAAACGTTTGTTAGAAATGCTAAAATATCCGTTCCCAGGAACCCCTGTGCACCCCGATGCAGGGGTTCTGGGATGGCGCTCAAACAGGAGTTTTTAACAAGCTGTTCAGAGATTCTGATCCACATCTAAACATCAGAAATTAAAATATCTTACTAATCACCAACCTTACTATTTTACATAAACTCTTCCTTCTTCCTTGACCTTTTTTTGAATTTCATAAGAATACTTTATTATTATCTAAGATGTTTCTGATGGATATTATTTTCAATTGATCTCTTTTCTTCCGCAGAAACCTAATTTTTCTCATACGGGAAAATAAAACAATTTTGTTTTTTGTTTTCTTTCAGATTTTCAGTTGAAGGATGAGATAATCAGCTGTAAAGAAATGCCCACTTATGAGAAATGTACATCTTTTGCTCTACATCAGAGAATTAATAGAGAGAAACCATGTGAATGTCAGGAATGTGGGAAGACTTTTTGTCAAGGCTCAAAGCCTGTTCAACATGAGAAAATACTAGATGGTGAAAAACCCTATAAATGTAAAGAATATGGGCAGAACTTTAGTAATGGACATCAACTTACTGTACATCAGAGATTGCACATTGCTGAGAAACCCTATAAATGTAAGGAATGTGGAAAGGGTTTTGTTAGAGCCTCGGCCTTTGTTAAACATGGGAGAATTCATACTGGTGAGAAACCGTGTGAGTGTAAGGAAGGTGGGCAGACTTTTAGTAGTAGCCATCAATTTACTGTACATCAGAGAATTCATCCTAGTAAGAAACCATCTGAATCTGGGGAATGTGGAAAAGCGTTTTATGGTAGCTCATACCTTATTCAACATCAAAGAATCCATAACGGTGAGAAACCCTATGAATGTAAGGAATGTGGGAAAGCGTTTATAGTGTATGGAAAACTTATTCGGCATCAGAACATTCACACTGGTGAAAAACCTTTTGTATGTAAAGAATGTGGGAAGGCCTTTAGTACCTTCTCATACCTTGGTCAGCATCAGCGCATTCACACTGGTGAGAAACCCTATGAGTGTAAGGAATGTGGGAAGGCCTTTAGTACTAGCTCCCCCCTGGTTAAACATCAGAGAATTCACACTGGGGAGAAACCCTATGGATGTAAGGAATGTGGGAAGGCCTTTACTGTTTATGGACAACTTACTCGCCATCAGAGTATTCACACTGGTGAGAAACCCTTTGAATGTAAGGAATGTGGGAAGGCCTTTAGACTTAGCACATTTCTTAATGCACATCAGAGAATTCATGCAGGGGTCAAGCCCTACGGATGCAAGGAATGCGGGAAAGCCTTTAGTCGCGCCTCATATCTTGTTCACCATGAAAGACTTCATACAGGTGAGAAGCCCCATGAGTGTAAGGAGTGTGGCAAGGCCTTCAGTACTGGCTCGTACCTTGTTCAGCATCAGAGAATTCACACTGGTGAGAAACCCTATGAATGTCAGGAATGTGAGAAGGCTTTTATTAGTCGCCATCAACTTACTGTCCATCAGAGGGTTCACACTGGTGAGAAACCCTATGAGTGTAAGGACTGTGGGAGGGCCTTTAGAGTACATGTACACCTCACACAGCATCAGAAAATTCACATCAATGTGAAGCCCTATGAGTGTAAGGAGTGTGGGAAAACTTTCAGTCGTGCCTCATACCTAGTACAACATGGGAGAATTCATACTGGTGAGAAACCCTACGAGTGTAAGGACTGTGGGAAGGCCTTTAGTTCTGGCTCTTACCTTGTGCAACATCAAAGAATTCATACTGGTGAGAAACCTTATCAGTGTAACCAATGTGGGAAAGCCTTTACTGTGTATGGACAGCTTATTGGGCATCAGAGTGTTCATACGGGTGAGAAACCCTTTGACTGTAAGGCATGTGGGAAGGCCTTTAGACTTCATTCATTCCTTACTGAACATCAGAGGATACACACTGGTGAGAAGCCCTTTACGTGTAAAAAATGTGGGAAGGCCTTCAGATATAGTTCAGCCCTTAAAACGCATCAGAGAAACCATGTGGGTGTAAAACCGTAAGAATTTAAGGAATGTGGGAAGTCCTTTAATTATGGCTCAAACGTTCAGCATCACAGAATTCATGCTGGTGAGAAACTTGAATGTAAACCATGTTGGTAGGCCTTTTGAAAATACTCTCATCTTTCTTAATATTAGAGAAGTCATAATTCAGAACACATAAGAAAGCCTTCATTTGTCATTCTTGTATTTATAATATCAGAATATTCATAGTGGTCGCCAGTTCAGGAAAGGTGGGAAATGTTAATGCTGACAGCATCCCTGGCATGAAATTTTAAATGACGTGTATCAATATGACTGAAAGAATGACTGAATGAATAAGTGAATGAAAAACCTTCCAGTTACTCTTAAAGCATTGCTGAAATTCAGATAATTCATCCTGACTTTTGAAACCAGTAAATGCAATAGATAGTGGAAAGCCTATGGCTGTTGGCATGCGCGTTAACCATCATCGTCATCCCACACCTTGCACCCTGTCTGACATTAGGCTCCTTACTTTCCACCTCAGGGCATTGTTTTAAATGGTGATGATAGAACCTACCAACTTATTAAAAAACCTATGCTCAAGATTTCCTAGAGTTAATATTACCATTTTTTTGTAACTGCTAGTAAAATTTTGAGAGTAAGACCCTACAGATGTAGTTAATTTAGAAATGCTCCTATATCCATGCATCCATTTTAGAATATCAGATAGATCTTTCTGGATAAAACTTTGTAGAGAGAAGGGAACGTGGGAGGATAATTATTTAGAACTCATCTCTTAAGTTGAATCAAACAATTCATGAAAGATACTCAGCCTTTTAATATGTGTGAAGTTGTTGAGAATAGCCTAAAAGCCACATTTTGTCCAAAATTCAGGATAAGGGAAATTAATAACACAATAGAAAAAATAAACTCTCCACTTAGAAATTTCCTTTGCAACTTATTTTTATGGGAATTTCAACATAGAGAAAAGTAGAAAGAATAGTGAAATTGCCACCAGCTTTGGTAACACTTGTCTTTGTTTCTTTTATCTCTATCTCCTTCTCTCTCTCTGTACGTAGTTATTTCTGCATGTGAGAGGAGGTTGTACACTTCACCCCTAAATATTAATCTTTTACTCTTGAGCCCACCTTTTTACACGATTTTGATGTTTTGAGGAGGTTGTGTGTAGAGCGCCCCACGTTCTGCATTTAGTTGTTTCCTCATAGTCATCTAACTCGTTCCTCTCCCAGGTTTTTTCCATATTGGAAGTGATAAAGGTTTCTTTGTATTCTAAAGAGACTTGCAAGATAATGCTGCATATATTTGCAAACACATAATATCAGATTTTCCCATAATTAGTAATACTAATAATGAGATTCCTGTGTATCAGAACTGTAATTGGAACATTAATTTTAAAATATCAAAATTAATTAGAAAATTAATGCCTACAGGAAACCAGGATTAAAAGCCAGAATTTCATTTTGTTCATCTCTTTGTCCTTACCACCTAGGCAATAATTCTCAGTGTATGCAATTGATAAAGCTGTTAAAATAAGGAATAATTATATTTATTTGTTCTAGGACCATTTCTTGAAAAGAGTTACCTTTCTCCATTGAGTTGCTTTGTTGGAAATCAGTATGCTACATAGATATACTTACATTTCTGAATATTCTTCTGTACCCTTGCGCCATGTGTCTGTCACTCTTCCAGTACCAAAGGGTACTGATTACCGAACATTGCAAAATTGCTTTACCTGTTCAAGGTCCTTTTCACTTACTTATTTTTATATCAGCTTGTCAGTTTCTATGGGGGGAAAATGGCTTTTGGGATTATAATGTGAATTGTAATGAATCTATAAATCAATATGGAGATAACTGACATCTTAACGCTATTGAGTCCACCAATCCGTGAACGTCTCTCTCCTTTTATTTAGGTCTTTGGTTTTTCTCAGCGATGTTTGGGAGTACTTATTGTTCAGTTCTGCCACATATTCTGTTACACTTATCCTTAAGTGTGTCATAATTCTTGATGTTATGATACGTGCTATTGTTGAATAACTGGAAAATTATATATATGAATAATTTTTTGCATAATGACTTTCCTGTGATCTCATAAATTTGTTTATGAGTTCTAGTAGCTTTTTGTCTATTTCTTAGAATTTTCTACATACAAAAACCGTGTCATTTGTGAATAAAGACACTTTTACTACTTCCTGTCCAGTCTGAATTTTCTTCTCTGGTACAATGTCGAACAGAAGCGGTGAGAGTGGACATCTTGGCTTTTGTCTAAGCTTGAGGGGGAACATTCAGTTCTTTCCCGTAAATACAATGTTAGCTCTTGATTTTTCACAGATGTCCTTTATCAGGGTGAACAATTCCCATCATCATTAAAGTGAGTTGCGTATTATCAAATGCTTTCTTCTTCGTCAATTGAGATTATCATAGTTTTTCTTGCTTATTTTCTTCATACAGTGATTTACCTTGATTTTCAAATGTTAGCTCAACATTTCATTCCTAAGATCATAGTATACTTCTCATACATTCCTGCTTTCACTTTGCTGATGTTTATTAGAGAATTTTCACATCTGTGTTGCTGAGGGAATTTTTTTGTTTTTATTTTGGGATTATTGTATCATTTACACATAGTAAAATTCACCCTTTTAGATGTACAATTCTGTGGTTTTTGACAAATATATACAGTGGTATGACTAACCACAATTAAGATACAGAATATTTCTGTCACACCAAAGTCTCCTTATGCTCCTGGATAGTCAAGTCCTTTCCCCATGGCAACAACTCATCTATAGTTTTGATGTTTCCAGAATGTCATGCAAATACAATTGGTCGCCTTGTGTTCCTGGCTTTTTTCATTCAGCATAATGCGCTTCTGATTCATCCATTTTATTGTGTGTATCAGTTCATTCATTTTTATTGTTGCTAGCAGTCCATCATACGGGTGAACCACAATCTGTTTATCCACCCACTAGATGATAGAAATTTGGGTTGTTTCTGGGTTTTGGTAATCATGAATAAAGGCACCATTAGCATTTTTGTGTGGACATTTTCATTAGGTAAACACCTATAAGTAGTAGTGTCATGTGGTAAGTATATGTTTAACTTTATAAGAAATTACCAAACACTGTTTTCTAAAGTGGCTGTACCATTTTCCATTCCCACCATCAACGCATGAGAGTTCCAGTTGTTAAACAGCCTCAGCTGCACTTGGTATTAGTAGTTGTTTTCGTTTTCATTTTCAGCCATTCTAATAGGTGTCTCATGTCTAATAGGTGGTATCTCATTTGGGTTTTAATTTGCATTTCCCTAATGGTCAGTGGTGTCCCGCTTTTTTCAGGTGGTTATTTGACATCCATATATCGTTGGTGAAGCATCCATTCCATTTTTTTGCCATTTTTCTATTTGGCTGTTTTCATACTGTTGAGTTTTAAGAGTTCTTAATATGTTATGGATATAAATTCTTTGTCGGATGTATGATTTGTAAATTTTTTTTCCAAATCCACTTGTCTTTTCATTCCTTAACTGTCTTTCATAGAGCAAAAGTATTTCATTTTTATGTAATTCAACTTATCAGTATACTTTATGGAAAGTTCTTTTGGTGTTATCGCTAAACTTTTTGTCTAACCCAAGGTCATGAAGATTTCTTCCTATGTTTCCATCTCAGAGTTTCATAGTTTTACATTTTATGTTTAGATCTATGATCCATTTTGAAATAACTTTGTGTAGGATGTGAGGTTACAGGTTGAGGTTTATTTTTTTGCGTGTGGATATACAGTTGTTCCAACATCATTTGTGGAAGATTATCCTTTCTCTGCCTGAACTGCCTTTGCACCTTTGTCCATCTCCTGATAAATATCACTGGGCCTATTACTGGCCCAAGGAAGATTAGACGTATCAGAAAAAATTGTGAATAATGGTGGAGACTGTTCAACAGGTTCTGATTCATTGATAACCATGCTCTATGAATTCCTGTTTTCCTTCTTTGATACTATATGTTTTGGACTCTCTGGGCTCCACAGTGTTGATCCTGTACAGACAATAGCAGTAAATCCAACATATTCACAGCACCAGCCTTTTTCCCAGCCACTCCCCTAACATGATGGCCACTCACGCAACCATATGAGTTTTTATGTCTCCTTCTGTCTTGTTTCCATTTTGCCACTTTACAGGCCTCATTTTGATGGAGTTTGAATGTTTCCTCTCTCTGGAAACTATCCAACCCCAGAAAATATGCCTACAGATACTGACATTTGGCATTATCCAAATGAAATGATGACACAAATTCACAACTCTACCATAATTTGAAGCACAAAGAGCTCCAAGTCAGTTGTTTTGGTGTGTTACTTTTAAATATAAGTGGATAGCTATGGACCACTAAGCATTTGAAAGGTAGGAAAAAGTAAATGATAAAAGAAACATGGAGTAAAAACTACAAGGGAAGAAAAGAACTTCAAAATTTATAGTATTGTCAGAGAATATGGGAATACATTGCATCCATGAAATAAGAAGCTTCTGTTCAAAATAATAGAAGAATGAAAAGAATACTTGACCATTAAAACTATGATGTAAAAAAAGAAGGTGTTCAATAAAGAGATTGAAAGGTAGTTTTGGGGGAAATATCCCTAAAATTGAGGGAGGAAGAATATAGAGGAAGATGAAATAGAGTGCTTACAAAATTAGAGAAAATGTCCAGGAAATGAAAATATGAGTTATAGGTGTCACCAAAAAAAACCCCAAAGCAACAGAGAAACAGAGGGAGAATTTGACCAAATAATTAGAAAAACAAATTTGTAAGATCTGAATAATTATTTAAAGATTGAAAGGATTGGAAAAGATCAACAAAACTAAGAGCTGGCTTTTCAAAAAGATAAAATTGACAAACCTTTAGCTACACTAAGAAGACAAATAAAATCAGAAATGAAAGAGGAGACATTACCTCTGAGACACAGAAATACATAGGATCATAAGAGACTACTATGAACAGTTATATGCCAACAAAATGGATAACCTAGAAGAAATGGATAAATTCCTAGAAACATACAACCTACCAAGACTAAATCAGGAAGAAATAGAAAATCTAAACAGACCAATAATGAGTGAATATTGAATCAGTAATCAAAAACATCCAACACAGAAAAAAACAGGACCAGATGGCTTCACTGGTGACTTCTACCAAACATTTAAAGAAGAATTAATACCAATCCTTCTCAAACTCTTCCAGAAATTGAAGAGGAGAGAAGACTTCCAACTCATTTTATGAGGCCAGCATCACCCTGACCAAAGCCAGAGAATACAAGAAAAGAAACTTATAGACCAATATCCTCAATGAATATAGATGTAAAAATTCTCAAAATAATTTAGCGAACCAAATTCAACAACACATTAAAAGGATCAAACACCATTCCCGAGTGCAATTTATCTCTGAGAGGCAAGAATGTTTCAACATACACAAGTCAATGAATGTGATACACCATGTTAATAGAATGAAAGATAAAAATCATATGGTCATCTCAATAGTTGCAAAAAAAGGATTCGATAAAATACAACATCCTTTCATCATAAAAGTCCTCAACAAATTGGGCATAGAAGGAACACAACTCAACATAATAAAGGCCACTCACAACAAACCCACTGCTAACATCATGCTCAGTGGTGAAAGATTGAAAGCTTTTCCTCTCAGGTCAGGAACAAGACAACAGTGCCCACTCTTGCCATTTTTCTTCACCATAGTGTTGGATATTCTAGCTAGAGCAATTAGGCAAGACAAAGAAATAAAAGGCATCCAGATCAGAAAGGAAGAGGTAAAATGGTCATTATTTGCAGATGATATGATCTTATATGTAGAAAATCCTAAAGACTCAACCAAAAATAGGTTGGAACTAATAAACAAATTCAGTAAAGTTGCAGGATATAAAATCTACATACAGAAATTAGTGGGATTATTCAGAATGGAGGCTGGCCATGCCAGAAAGACCAACCATGTGATTAGAGGGTTGAGGCCTTGAGTCACATGATATCAGCCCAACCTACAGGAGGGGAGGGAGCCTTGAGGTTGAGTTTAGTTAAATGTCCAATTGTTCAATCAATCATGTTTATGTAATGAAATCACGATAAAAGCTCTGGATGAATTTCAAGGGAACTTCCCTAGTTGGGAATACACACTGATGTACCAGGTTGATGAAGTATCCTGACTTCACAAGGAGCAGACACCAAAAGCTTTGCACTTGTGACCCTCCTAGACCTTGCACTGTGTCCCCTCTTTTGAGTGGTCCTTATTTGTTTCCTTTTTGCTATAATCTATAGTTTTGCTATAAAACTATAGTCATGAGTATAGCACTTTCCTGAGTTCTAAGAGATGTTTTAGCAAATTATGGAACCTGAGAAGGTTGTGGGAACCTCTGAATTTGTAGCTAATTGGTCAGAAGAGAGGTGACCTGGGAACTTCTGAGCTTGTGGCCGGTGTATGAAGTAAGGGCAGTCGTGTGGAGGTTTGGCCTAATTCTGGGTAGTTAGTATTAGAACTGCATTGCATGCTGCCTACAAAAAAATATGTATATATAAAGACACAATTAGCTAAAAGTCACAGAAAGGAAAAAGATATACTTTGCCAACAAGAAGCAAAAGAAAGCTAGAATAGCCATATTAACAGAAAAGGTAAATTTAAGAGCACAGAATATTATCAAAGATTTTAAAAGGGTTGTTTCAAAATGATAAAGTGGTCAACTCATTAAGAAACATAATACAAACTGTTTATTCACTTAATAACATAGCTTCAAAATAAATGAAGCAAAAACATAGAATTGAGGATGACATCAGAGAAGATGGCAGATATCTTTCCATGTAGATAACAATTTACTAGCAGAAACCATCCAAAGTAACTATTTTGGAATTTTGGAGTCTATGGAAATGCTTGCGTATTCCAGGGGGAGCATTCACTGGTAAATTGTAGTTAATTTTGGTCCATTTCAGCCTTTAGCACAGTAGTAATGCCCATCCACCAGCTCCGAGTGCCGTGGCAGACAGCTATGCCCACATTCTTAGAGCAGTTTCTGGGAGCCAGAGTGGGCAATCAAGAGCCTGTCCTCCAAATATTGGGATTCCGTATTCTGACTGCAGATTGCTGCTTCTGATCACAGAGGTGCAGAAACAGAAGAGAGCCACCATTGGTCAACCCCCACTCGCTAAAGTGGCTTCCACGGGATTTAAAAGATAGCACATGTTTTTGCTTTTTTCCCCTTTTCCACTTTTGGAGGCCAGACATTTAAGGAGTGGGATGTTCAGTAGCAACCGTGTACATGAGGGAGTTTAGAAAATTGCAGTGCACGCCCAGGGGAAGATGCAGGCTCAGAAGAGACCCAAGAAGACCTTAAGCTTTCACCTCAGATTGATCCCTTGCACAGAGACATCACACAACAATGAAATGAAACAAAAACAGAAAACCCTGGAGAAAGTGGAGAATCCATTTTCAAAGAGTTACCGTATTGTGAGTTCCACGTCCAGTTTTCAACAAAACAATAACAAGGCACACAAAGAAACAGGAAAATATAGTTTATTCAAAGGGACACAAGAAATCATGAATAACTGTTCCTAAGGAGACCCAGATGGCAAACTTGAGACAAATACTTTAAAACAACTGACTTAAAGATGCTCAAAGAACTAAAGGAAGACATGCATAAAGACACGAAAATAATGTATGAACAAAAAGAGAATACCAATAAAGATGCAGAATACATAACAAGGAACCAAAAAGAAATTCTGGAGCTGAAAAGCATAATTACTGAAACAAAATTCACCACAGGCGTTCAAAAGCAGATTTGAGCAGGCAGAAGAAGGAGCTAGGGAAATTCAAGATAGGATAATGAAAATTATAGAATTTGAGGAACAGAAAGAAAAAAAGATTGAAGAAAAGTGAACAGAGCCTACAAGACGTGTAGGACACCACCAAGAAGACCAACACATGTGTTGTGGGAGTCCCAGAACAACAGACAGAGAAAGGGGAAGAAAGAATATTTGACGAAATAACAGGGGCCGGCCTGGTGGCCAAGTGGTTAAGTTCGCATGCTCTGCTTGGGCGGCCCAGGGTTTCACCGGTTCAGATTCTGGGCGCGGACATGGCACCACTCATCAGGCTACATTGAGGGGGCATCCCACATGCCACAACTAGAAGGACCCACAACTAAAATATACAACTATGTACTGGGGGCATTTGGGGGAGAAAAAGCAGGAAAAAAGAAAAGAAGATTGGTAACAGTTGTTAGCTCAGGTGCCAATCTTTAAAAAAAAAAAAGTAAGAAAGAAATAACAACTGAAACTTCTAAAATTTTATGAAATGCATGAATATAAACATCTAAGAAGCTCCATGAACTTCAAGTAGGACAAAACCAAAGAGCCCCACACTAAGACACATTATAATCAAACTGTTAAAAGCCAAGAACAAAGAGAGAATCTTGAAAGCAGGAGAGAAGTGACTCACCATGCACAAGGGGTCCTCAATAAGATCATCATCAGATTTTTCAACAGAAACCCCGGAGGCCAGCAGGCAGTAGGCTGATATGTTCAAAACCCTGAAAGAAAAAACTGTCAACTGAGAATTCTGTATCTGGCAAAACTGTCCTTCAAAAAGGAGGGAGAAATTAAAACATTCCCAGATAAACAAAAGCTGAGGGAGCAAATTACTGCTAGAACTGCTCTACGAGAAATGGTAAAAGGAGTCCTTCAGGTTGAAATGAAAGGATGCTGGGCAGTAACTCAAAGCCATATGAGGGTAAAAAATCTCTGATGAAAGTAAATACATCAACAAATATAAAAGCCAATATTATTGTAACTGGTTTACAATGCCACTCTAAGATTCTGGGTTTTAGCACTACAACGTATCAATTTTGGGGAAACACAATTCAGTCCATAACAGTCTATGTCAAAGTCCCAAGGAATTTACAATACTACGATTAAACCTAATAAGTGAGTTCAGCAAAGTTGCAGGATATAAGATCAACACAAAAATTCATAGTATTTCCATGTACTAACTACACACATGTGGATACTGAAATTAAAAACACAGTCCCATTTGCAATCACTCCAAAGATTTGAAATACTTAGGTAGAAATCTAATAAAACACATGCAGGATCCGTGTGCTAAAAATTACAAAATACTAATGAAACATATTAAAGAAGATCTGAATAAATGGACAGATGTGCTGCATTCATGGTGTGGAAGAATAAACACAGTAAAAACGTCAATTCTTCCCAAAGTGACCCGTAGCTTTAAAATAATTCCTATCAAAATCCCAGCATGATTTTTTTGTAGGCATAAACACAAATTCTAAAATGTACGTAGAAAGTAAAGGACCTTGGCTAGCTAAAACAATTTTGAAAAAGAATAAAGTGAAGTGTTCTAAGTGCAGGTTTTATTATTATTCAGGACTTCTGAGATTTCCCTTTAGGCACGGGGGGGTGGGGGCAGAGAGCAAGGAGAATTCTAGGATCGTGGGCTAAGCAGACAGTGAGCTTGGGAAAGGTAAAAGGATCCCTAATATCAAGAGAAGAAAAGCAATAAATCTCCTGTGTCCAATTTGTGCTTTGCTGGGTGGGAGTTTTAGTATCTTGGGGTGAAGTTCTCTCTGGTGCCGGGGTCAAAGTCATCTCCAGCAGTGAGCTCCTGGGCCAGGGTGACATCATCTGGGAGGAGGGACTGTGGTATCCTTTTTAAGTGGGTACCCACTGAAGTTGATGTCGGTCTTGTTTTTATGGCTCTAGCGTGTTATTTTGAGGCTAAGGATTTGGAGCTCCAGCACACCCTGTAGATGGGCCCTTTAATTTGGCCAATTATCATGGGGTCTTCACCTCAGTTGCTGATTGGGTTGGTGACAAGCAAGTTTCTGCGATGTTTGGGTTAGAGGGCTTGGATTAGCCAAGGCTGATGGCTTGTAGACCTCCTCATTTAGCATGTCTGGTTGAAACAATGGCTTGTTTGAAGGGTTTGGGCCTTTGGATTCCAGACCAATGAGAGCACCCAGACCAGTAGCAATAACACTAACAGTCAACAGAACAGCGTGCCACTATACTTGATGGTTCCTTTTGCTTTCTTTTCTGGTTAAAGTTTAGGTTCAAATGGATCCCCTTTCAGAGGAGCAATTGCCCAGCCAATGGGACAATCCATGGTTAATGTCCCATTGACCAATGGGACCCATTTGTTCCAGGAGAGCATGTACCTTGACCTGACCTCCAGCCCTTATGATAGGGATGGGGATAGGACTGACAATTTATAAAGATAGATTAAGGCCTGGGGCAAGATAGAGACCTATTTAGTAGTCCGTTTGCTGGACTAGATTTAAAAAGGAATTGTTTGAGGAGGAAATTCTCTCTCTCAATCAAACTGGCTATCTGGGACATATCAGGGATATAAAAGTTCCATTGGGGGCTGGCCTGGTGGCATAGTGGTTAAGTTCCACACGCTCTGCTTCAGTGGCCCAGGGTTCGCCAGTTCGGATCCTGGGCACGGACCTACACACCACTCATCAAGCCATGCTTGGTGGTGTCTCACATATGAAACAGAGGAAGATTGGCACAGACGTTAGCTCAGGGACAATCTTCCTTACCAAAAAAAAAAAAAAAAAGAGTTCGATCGAGTAGCTTTACCAAGAACCTAGCTTTGTGTATGATGGGAACTGAAACGTGTGCTTGCTGATTATCAGTAATGTCTATAACTCTGAAGGGAATAAGGTGTGTCTTGGTAAGGTCTTGTACTGTGGGCTTAGTATATGTAGAGACAGGTGATTTTGATTTATATATCTGTGAAGCAAGAGATTCCCAGTTTTTTACCCTGAAGAGGATGACTCTTAGGCAGTGGTCCAACAGTTCGTAATAAATGAAAATATGGGGCCATTTGTTGGCCATGACATCCAATGCTAAAATGACTAGCTGAAGTTCATCCAATTGTGTTGACCAATGGGTTCCCTCCATTATCAGAGACATCCTGGCTAAGAGATGAAAAGTAGCAACATTCCATTGATTAAAGAAAAGAAAATTAAAACCATCCATTTTTTATGATGGTTGGCAGTGCTACTCACATAGTCTATGAACTCCCATTGCTGTTCATTCAGTTAATCCCAAGGGTCCCCCCAGCTGGCCAAGGGATCTGGAGGAAGAGTGACCTCCTCCAGCACTATGGCATCTGGCAAGGGACTGAGGGAAGGTGATGTCATCTCCTTCTGCAGGTGGAATATGCCAGAGAAGCCAGGCATGGCTGCATCTTGTACTAAGGAGGTCTCAGTAGCCATGCCAAGCTTGTGGGGTGCTGTTTCCATGACCCAAAGCATAATTGGTAGCTGGGTATGGAGCGTCACAGGCCCAAGGTCTGTGAGAGCCTCTGTTTCCAGGACAGCCCAGTATGTAGTCAGTCATTTTGTTTCAGCAAGGTATAGCATGGGGCCAAGAGGGGCATTTTCTTCATCAATAGATCTTGTGCAACTTATGGCCGTCATAGGTGGTCCAGAGACTACAGGACACGTGAGAAGAGGTTGCCACAGCCTCAACAGTGAAACAGCCTCTGAGGGCACTAACAAATGTGCCTGCTAATTTTAATTTGACAAAGGTTACAGCCTTTGTTGGAGGGGGCTCCATTTAAGGGGAATCACTCTACCCAATGTTGAGGGCTCCATGATGATAAGGGTCATATAGCCACAACAAACAAGACAGTGTAGTATTGGATAAACACATAAGTCAACAGAACAGAATGAGAACCCAGAAATAGACCCAAATGGACCAACTGATTTTTGACAAACCAACAAAATCAAGTAAATGAAGGCAGGAAACCTTTTCAACAAATAACGCTGGAGCAATTGAACATACATAGGCAAAGGAAATGGAGATCAATCTATCCTCATACCTTAAACAAAAATGAACTCAAAAGGGATCACAGACTGAAATATAAAAGATAAAAGTAAAAAACGTTTAGAAGGAAATATAGGAAAAAATTGTCAGGACAATATGTTAGGTGAAGCCTAGGTAAATACATTAAACAAAAGAAAAGGTATCAAAAAAAGGATCCCAGTTTCCACATTTAAAAACTAGGAAAAGAAGAGAAAAGCAAATGAAACAGAAAACAATAATATAATAAAAATCTAAATGGAAATCAATGAAGTACACAGAATAAACTGTAGAGAACGTCAATGAAAACAAGAGCCTTAGGAATAATAACAGATAAACCTCCAGCAAGATTTATCAAAATAAAAAGAGGAAATACACAAATTGCCAATATCAGGAATGAGACAGGAGACATCACTACAGATTATATAAATATTGAAAGAGAATAAGGGAAAATCATGAACGTATTTATACCAACAAATGGATAACTTAAATGAAATGGACACATTCCTTTAAAGACATAAATGACTAAACTTCACATAAGAAAAAATAGATAACCTGTATAATCCTATATCTATTAAAGAAATGAAATTGGAATTAGAAAGCTTCACACAAAGCAAACTTCAGGCTTGAATACCTCAGTGGTGAATTCCACCAAATATCCCAGGAAAGAACCGCATCAATTCTGCAGAAACTCTTCCAAAAAACTGAAAAGTAGGAAATGCTTCCCAGCTTACTCTGCGAAGCTAACATTATACCGATAGCAAAACCAGACAAGGGCAGCACAGGGAAATCACACACCAATATCCTTCATTAATACAGATGCACAACCTCACAAAATTTCAGCACATCAAACCCAGCAATATATAAAAAGGATAACATACCAAGAAAAAGTAGAGTTTATCCCAGAAATGCAAGGTTTGATATTTGAAAATTAATGTAATTTACCATTAAAAGACTGAAAAAGGTAAAACATACAATTGTAGTAGGAGAGGCTCTCAGATGGCCCCTCAAATCCCTTCTTGGCAGCATTCTCCTCCATGTGCACCCCTCCCACATTTTATCAGAGTCGATCTATGTGGACCATAGCCATCACATATGTCAAAAGTAAGGGCATGTCATGTCCAATTTTAGGTGATAAAAGACAGCATGGTTTCCTTCTTGGGTGCACTCTCTTGATCTTGGGTCACTTGCTATATTGAAAAGAATCCATGCGACGACCATCCCTCTGGAGAGACCCATGTGGCAAGGACTCGAAGCTTCCTGTCAACAGCCATGGGAGAGCTTAGAATGGAAACTTCCAGGCTCATGCAAGTCTTCGGAGACTGCAGCCCCAGCAGACAGCTTGACTGCTACTTCACGGGGGATCTGGAGCCATAACTGCCTGCCTAAACTGCTCCCAGATTAATGTAATTTTCTAAAAAATGTAAACAAACGTATAGTAACAGAAAGCAGATCAGTGGTTTCTGAAGATGGGTGGGTAGGGAGGGAGAGATTACAAAAGGCACAAGAAAATCTTTAATTTCCTAGGCATAAACGTGTATCAAATTGCACATGTTAAATATGTGTGGTTTAGCCTTCAATAAGGCTGTTTTTTAAAAAATGTTAATAGGTACTCAAAACTCATCCTTCTCCAATGATTTCACTACATCTTACTGTTATCTGTGGTTATTTACATCTACTGTATCTAAATGGTGGAAACAGATACAATGGCGTGCTACTGCACCTCTTTTCCCAACTTCACATTCAGAGACATCATGTTGCAGCTTCAAATTGGCTGCATGGTAAACATTGCAACTCAGAGTTTGGTTTACTGTTTCATTGGCTGTGAAGATTTAAGGAAGTAGAGAGTATGTTAATAATTCAGATTTAATTTAAAAATGTGGGGGCTGGCCTGGTGGTATAGTAGTTAAATGTGCACACTCTACTTTGGTGGCCCGGGGTTCACAGTTTCAGATCCTGAGCGCAGACCTACACATCATTCATCAGGCCATGCTGTGGAGAAATCCCACAAACAAAAGAGAAGAAGATGGGCATGGATGTTAGCTCAGTGACAATCTTCCTCAAGCAAAAAGAGGAAAATTTGCAAGAGATGTTAGCGCAGGGCCAATCTTCCTCACCAAAAAAAAAAAAAAGTGTCTATAGTTTTTCCATTGGGCACAGCACAAAAGTTTGAGGAAATATTCTTTCAGCATTCAAAAACTATTGCCCCACTAAGTGAATAAGTTACTGACATTATTGATGAATGACTGAAGTTCCAACAAACTTTTTTGTTGCTTCATTGTGTTTTTGTTAATGAAAATAGAAATATCAACCAACATGTACCTTAACAATAGGCAAAAGATATGAATGGACATGTCACCAACGAAGATATATGGGTGGCAAATGAACATATTTAAAAAATGCTCAAAATCATGAGTCATTAGAGAAATGCCAGGAAAAACCACAGAGCTTCTACTGCCGCATGCCTATTAGAACGGCACACGTTAAAAACACAGACCAGAGCAATTACTGGTGAGTATATGGAAGCACTGAAATCTTATTCACTGTTGGGGGAATGCAACACGGTGTAACCACTTTAGAACATGATTTATCAGTTTCCGAAAGTTTTAAATATTCACCTCCCTGTGACAAAGGCATTGCGTTCCTAGATATTAACGCAAGAGGAATGCAAGCACAGGCCCATATGAAGACCTGTACACTCATGGTCATGGTTGCTTAATTTGTAATAGTCAAAAACCCATACCCCATTTAACAGAAGAAAGGGGTTAAAAAAAAATCACGGTGCATCTGAGTAAGGAATCTGTGCAGAGGGTGGAGTAGGAGGCACCAGGAATTCGTCTCCTCACCCAGACAACAATTGTACTGGCAGAATCTGTCTGATGAAACTATTTTGGAAACCTGGGGTCTATTCAAAGGCTTACAACTTCCAGAGGCAGGCTTAGATACTATTTAATTTTGGTCAATTTCAGCCCTTAGCACTGTAGCAGCTACCCCCTACCCACCGCCCACCTCTTTGCCCTGTGGCAGGCAGCTGTGTGGGTCCCCAGAGCAGCTGGCACGCTCCGTGGGAGCCAGGGTGAGATCCTGCTCTTGCGAGACTGAGGATCTGTGCTCTGACCTGACTGTTGCTTCTCACCGCAGAGGTGAAGACACAGAAGTGAGCAGACATTTGTGCAGCCCTCATCCCATTTTTGCGAGCCCCTCCCTTTCCAGCTGAAGCAACTTCCAGGGGATTTAAGGCACCAGCACATTTCTTCCCCTTCATTTTTCTCTTTTCCTCCTTTTGGGAACCAGATATTTAGGACTATGACATCTCCAAAGCGACCATTACGGGGAATTTAGGAAGTCACTGCACATGGAAAGGCACAGGCTCAGAGAAGACCTGAGATGACCTTAAGTTTACACCTCAGGCTGATCCCCAGCAGAGAGAGCTTACGACAAAGAAGAACTAACACTAATCCTTGTCAAAATTTTCCAAAAACTTGAAGAAAAGAGAACACTTCCTAATTTACTTGCCGTGATACCAAAGTCGGGAAAAAATACTACAAGAAAAGTGCAGGAGTTGGCCCCATGGCCGAGGGGTTAATTTCGTGCACTCCACTTCAGCAGCCCAGGGTTCAGATCCTGGGCATGGTCATGGCACCACTCACCAAGCCACGCTGAGGTGGCGTCCCACACAGTACAACCAGAGGCACTCACCACTAGAATATACAACTATGTACTGGGGGGCTTTGGGGAGAAGAAGACAAAAACAAAAAAAAAAAGAAGAAGAAGATTGGCAACAGCTGTTAGCTGGGTGCCAATATTTAAAAACAAAAAGAAAAGTACAAACCAACATTCCTTATGAACACTGATGCAAATACCCTTGACAAAACACCAGCAAACAGGGGGCCGGCCCCATGGCTGAGTGGTTAAGTTCGTGTGCTCTGCTTTGGCAGCCCAGGGTTTCGCTGGCTCGGATCCTGAGTGTGGACATGGCACCGCTCATCAGGCCATGCTGAGGCAGCATCCCACATGCCACAACTAGAAGGACCCACAACTAAAAGTATACAAGTATGTACTGAGGGGCTTTGGGAGAAAAAGGAAAAATAAAATCTTCAAAAAAAAAAAAAAACACTAGCAAACAGAATTCAGCAGCATACTGAAAGGATTAAACACTGTGTTCAAGTGGGATTTATTCCTGGAAGACAAGGATGGTTCAACATATAAAAATCAATCAATGTAATATACCACATTAACAGAACAAAGGGAAAAAAACCACATGATCATCTCAATCGATGCAGAAAAAGCATCTGACAAAATTCAACACCCTTTCATGATAAAAACACTCAACAAACTAGGAATAGAAAGAAACTACCTCAACATAATAAGAGTGATCTATGAAAAACCCACAGCTAACATCATATTCAATGGTGAAAGGCTGAGAGCTTTTCAATCAGAAATAAGGCAAGGATGCCCACTTTCACCACTTCTATTCAACACAGTACTGGAGTTCTAGCCAGAGGAATTAGGCAAGAAAAAGAAATAAAAGGCATCCAAATTGGAAAGGAAGAAGTAAAATTTTCTTTGTTCACAGATATGATCTTATATGTAAAAACCCCTCAAGATTCCACAAAATTACTGTTAGAACTAATGAATGCATTCAACAAAGTAGGATACGAAACCAAAACAGAAAAGTTAGTTGCATTTCTCTACACTAACAATGAACAATCTGAGTAGGAAATTATGATAACAATTCCTTTACAATAGCATCAATAAGAATAGAACACTTAGAAATTAACTTAACCAAGGAGGTGAAAACTTGTACTATAAAATATACAAAACATCAATGAAATAAATTAAAGAAAACAAATAAATGGAAACGTACCCCATGTTCATGGATTGGATGACTGAGTATTATTAAGATGTTGATACTACCCAAAGCAATGTACAGATTTCATGCAATCCCTATCAAAATCCCAATGACACTTTTCTGCAGAAACAGAAGACTCTATCTTAAAATTCATATGGAATCTCAAGGGACCCTGAATAGCTAGAACAATCTTGGAAAAGATCAATGTTGGAGGACTCAAACTTCCCGATTTCAAAACTTACTACAAAGCCACATTAATGAGAACAGTCAGGTACTGACATAAAGAGAGATGTATAGATGAATAGAATAGAACAGAGAGCCCAGAAATAAATCCTCACATATATGGACAAATGATTTTTGACAAGGTGCTAATATTAGTCGATGGGAAAAGTGGATATCCACATGCAAAAGAATGAAGTTGGGCCCTCACCTCACACTGTTTACAACTCAAAATGGACCAAAGACCTCAATGTAAGACCTAAAACTGTAAAACTCTTAGAAGGGAACATAGGGCAAAACCTTCATGACACTGAATTTGTCCATGATTTCTTGGATGTGACACCAAAAGTACAAGCAACAACAAAAATAGATAAGTTGGACCTCATAAAAGTTAAAAATTTTGTGCATCAAAGGACACTATCAACAGAGTAAAAAGGTAACCCACAGAATGGGAGAAAATATCTACAAATCACACATCTGATAAGGAGCTAATATCCAGAATATATAGAGAACTCCTAAAACTCAACAACAAAAACCAAATAACCCAATTCAAAAATGGAGAAAAGATTTGAATAGATATTTCTCTAAAGATGTACAAACGACCAACAAGCACATGACACAATGGTCATCATCAAGAATCATTAGGAAAATACAAATCAAAACCACAATAGGATACCACTTCACACACATCAGGATAGATACTATCCAAAAAAAAAAACAAGTGTTGGTGAGGACGTAGAAAAACTAGAACCCTTAGACACTGTTGGTAGGAATGCAAGGTGGTGCAGCCACTGTGGAAAACAGAATGGAAGTTCCTCAAAAAGTTAAAAATATGATTACCATACGATCCAGTAATTCCACTTCCAAGTATACACCCAAAAGAACAGAAAGCAGGGTCTCAATGAGATATTTGTACATCCACGTACATAGCACTATTTACAATAGCCAAAAAGTGGAAGTAAACCAAGTATCCACTGACAGATGAAGGAATAAGCAAGAAATGGCACATACATACAACTGCATATTATTCAGCCTTAAAGAGGAAGGAAATTCTGACACATGGGACAACATGGATTAGCCTTGAGGACATTAGGTTAAGCGAAATAATACAGTCATAAAAAGACAAATACTACATGATTCCACTTATCTGAGGGACCCAGAGTAGTCAAATTCAAGAGACAGAAAGTGGAATGGTGGTTTCCAGGGGCTTGGGGAGAGGAATGGGAGTTATTATTTAGTTTTATTTATTTATTTATTTAGTTAGTTAGTTATTATTTGAGTTTTACAAGATGAAGAGAGTTCTGGAAATGAATGGTGGTGATGGCCATACAATATGAATGTACTTAATACCACGGAACTGTACACTTAGAGACAGTTAAGATGGTAAATTTTATATTATGGGTATTTCACCAAAAATAAAGCATAAACAAATTGTAGTGGATTCATTCAATAGAGTACTACTCAGCAGTAAAAGGAATGAACTATTCATACACACAGCATGGTTGATTCTCAAGAAAATTATGCCACATAAAAGAAAGTAGACCAAAAATAGAGCATAAATACTTTATGATTCCAATTGTATTAAATTCTAGGAAAGGCAAACAAACCCGTAGAGAAAAAAAGGTAAATCAATGGATTCCTTGGGATGTGGCTAAGGGTTTCCTCAAGAAGGCAAGGAGGGATGGTAAAGGGGCACGAGGTAGCTTTATGGGTGATGGAGATGCTCATTATCGTAATTGTGATGCTGGTTCCCTGAGTGTGTACATATTTTAAAACCTACCTTGTACACATCAAATACATATATTCAATTATTGCATGACAATTATATCTCAACAAACCATTAAAAGAAATGGTTGTACATAAAAATCTGATCTCCACCCATTCTAGAAATTACATTTGGCTCTACTCTCTCTCTCTTCATGCCTCGGCAGCCAAGATCTCTGGCTATGGCACTAATGCCACATCCCTGGAGTACGAGATCTACCTTCTCTGTCCCATTCCTCTGCAGCAATGGCCTTGAGGTGAACAGTGCAGTGAGCCTGCAGGAATCTACAAAAACCTTTAGATTATTTGCTCTGCCAGTGACCTTAATCATAGGACAGAGGTCTGGAGGTCCTGAGAACTTCTACCAAGCCTAAAACCTGCACAGTCACACTCAAGGGAACATTTGTGGATGCACTTTTAGAAGAGGCACATTCCCTCTAGTTTGCTGCAATCTCACCTACTCCCTGTTATCACTCCCAGTGATTCTGCACAAATTACGGTCCCAACTGGGCCCAGTGTCTTACAGTTAAAGACACCTGTAAAGTGGCTATCAGACTTCAAGGCATATCCTCCTTGGCAGGTGCCAGGTAAACTGCTCGACAGTGCTGGGAACATGAGGCCTCCCCTGGAAACAAGGGAACTAATTCATGCTGCTCCCAGATGCACTGGAGGCTGTCACCACTGCCCCTTCCTCAGGGTAATCTCTGACCCACAAAAACCCATGCCATTCAGACCACATTAGGCCCACAAAGCCCTACAATCTTCCCCAGGAAGCCTTGAGTAGCAACACAAATGAGGCCAAATCTGGCCTGAGAGCTGTTCTCTGCCATCCTGCTGCTCCCTCTGAAGCAGGAAATTTGGAGACCCCTTTAGTGTGGTAAACCTTAATTCTGTTCTCATCCCACTCCACACAGTGAGCACAACACAGAAGATTAAAGGTGGCTTTATCAATAAGATCCTTATTATCACCCAAACCAGAGCAATGTAAAGTAGACAATTGTTGGGATGGGTAATGTGGAGGCTGGATGAATCCATGATGAGCACCATATGAAATCAATGATGTCCCTAAAAAGGGAAACCTTCTCTTCCAGCAGACGCCAGCTCAAGGCTTCATGGCCAAAGATGGATCATGTCCGCAGCTAAGCCAGTCATGGGGGAGGGAATGACACCTTCCTACAGCCTCAGGCTACTCGTGATTTCTTCTTGGAAAGAGAGAATGGACGTCTGTCTTCCCTGAGCTCAGGGAGTGGCTGGCACACACTGTGGAGACCTCCTGGTGGGCAGAGCTGAGACGGCTTCTGACACAAACACTAGTAGTAACAAAACTCTGGTGACGCCCACGGTCAGAAAAGGCAACTTCATTCCTGAAAGCTTCCAACATATCTAGCATTGATAGGGAACCTCCCCAGCGTGGATATTTGGATGAACAAGGCTCAACTTCTGGCTGAGGGCTCCCTCATAAGGACTGCTCTCAGAGCTCCTCTCCAATGTGTGTCGTCGTGTCGAAGGAGGGGGGAGCACCTTCTCTGCACTCCTCTCTCTAGTGTGGATTTTCTGATGCCTAATGAGGGTGGGCCTTTGGCTGAAGGCTTTCCCACATTCGTTGCACGTATATGGCCTATCTGGCTTGTGGACTTTCTGGTGCTGCCTCAGATTTGACCTTTGTCTGAAGGTTTTCCCACATTCGAGGCACTCATAAGGCCGTTCACCGGTGTGAAGTCTCCGATGGTTATTGAGGCTGGAGCTTTGGTTAAAAAATTTCCCACATTCAGGGCAGCAATAAGGCCGTTCACCAGTGTGAAGTCTCCGATGGCTGTTGAGGCTGGAGCTTTGGCTAAAGAGTTTCCCACACTCCGTGCACTCATAAGGTCGTTCACCGGTGTGGACCCTCCGATGTTTCATGAGGTCGGAGCTTCGGCTGAAGGCTTTCCCACATTCACTGCACCCAAAAGGCCGTTCACCAGTGTGAACTATCTGATGTTGAATGAGACTGGCAATGTGGCTGAAGAACTTCCCACATTCATTGCACTTATAAGGTCTTTCTCCAGTGTGCACTCGCCAGTGTTTGATCAGGCTGGAGTTGCAGTTGAAGGATTTCCCACATTCACTGCACTCATGGGCGCTCTTCCCGGTATGAACCCTCTTATGATGAATGAGGTTGGAGCGCTGGCTGAAGAACTTGCCACACTCACTGCACTCATAGGGCCTCTCACCAGTGTGAACCCTCTTATGTTGAATGAGGTTGGAGCTTCGGCTGAAGAACTTCCCACATTCACCACACACATGCGGGCTCTCACCTGTGTGAACTCTCTGGTGTTTGATGAGACTGGAGTGTTGGCTGAAGAATTTCCCACATTCGCAGCACTCATAAGGCTTTCCTCTATTGTGATCCCTCTGGTGTTGAGACAAGCCAGCAGCATGGCTAAAGAAGATCCCACATTTGCTGCACTCATACGGCCTTTCTCCAGCGGGAGTTCTCTGGGGCTGCACAAGTGTGGGTTTGTCGCTGAAAGTGTTCCCAAATTCACTGCACTTGCCATGGCTTTGCACGGTGTGAAAATCCCCCACACCTTCCGTGGTCTGTTGTGGCTCCTCCACACAGTGAGTGACCTGGTGCTGGAGAAAGCCAGATCTGGCCACAAAGTCCTCCCCACCCTCTCTGAATGTGAGAGGCTTCTTTGATGTGTCGTCTGTGCAGCTCTTCACGAGCGAGGCCCTGCCTTCCTCCCTTCTGATAGGCTTGTCTACATTCTCCCGCATCTGCTGCTGGGGAAGGTTTGCGTTGGACCTGCACTCTCTTCCATATGCCTCACAGACATACGGTTTCTGCCTGGGATGTGTTGCTTGGTGTTCAGCCAGGTGCGGAATGTCTTTCAAGTGTTGACCACACGTGTCACAGGGGTAGTCCTTCTGGGCAGACAGAGCTGCCTTGGGACTCCCGTTCTGTGACACTCTTTCTACAGAAACACTATGTTCGGAAGGTGATCCCTCACATTCAGTTCCACAGCAAAAATCTGAAAGCAGAGAAATGCTGGTGAAGTTCATGTTAACTTTGACAGAAGGGAACAGCCCCATCACAAAGGCATGTCTGACCCAGGAGTGAGTCCCTGGGATTGTTGGCATGATGAGAAGCCCAGGGTCAGGGTAAGGAATGGTCTGTTCTGCAGTACTGTGCCTGGCAAGATCACAAAACAGGAGGCCTTACGAGGACCAAGGTACAGTCCTGGGCAAAAAGGCAGGATCTACAACTCACTTCTCTATGAAGCCTTTTCAGCAGGGCTCTGGCTGCTGGTAACACACAAGCCCTATGCAGAGGGCTGTGTCCAGGCCCAGGAAAACCTGCTTGCAACTGGGCAGCTGGTGTTCAAGGACCAACAAAGGAAACGGGAGCATCTCACGACATATTAAGTGTATGCCCATGTTGGAGAGTGCTGCGGAGGGAGCTGTGCAAAAAGTGAGCCATGGAGGCCAGAAAGGTGGGGCACAGCCAGGGGCCCCAAGGTGGAGTAGAAATGCCAAGTGGGCAAGGTGTCAAAAATGGAGAGGAAAGGTGGCAGAGACATAGCCATTGGCTTTGGCACCAAAACAATGATGAACGCTAGAAAAGTTGCAGGTATGACCTGAAGACAGTAGTGATGTCACATGGTCCCCCATCTCCCACTTACCAGAACCAGGCCTGCCATACAACCCTCTTGCCATGGCTGAAGTCATGTCCACTCTGTCAGGCACCCAGGGTTCTGCCCCCAGCTCCAGCTGGGCAACCACGTGGGACCTGAAAGATGTAAGCCCTAAGGGAAAGACAGCACAGGTAAGTGGCCAGCACTTCAGGTGAACTAGCCCACGACAGACCAGGAAAGAAAATGAAATATTACGAAAAGAACACACAAGGGAGGCCTGGCAGGAACATCCCTGTGGTCACGGCAAGTAGGAACCACATCAGAGCCCAGAATTCCTGGCAGTCAGACTTCAGGAAACGTTAGCTAAAGGAAGGGAGCAGAACAGAACGGTCAGATCTGGACCATCACCCAGGCTGGGAGGGGCCCAGAAAATGGGACCCATTGGGCTGACTGCCAGACCCCTCGTTCCCAGACCCTTCCCTGCAAGGCCTCAGGGCAGCGGGGGCTGGGGCTGCTCAGGGAGAGGATGGGACTGTGCACACAGCCCAGCCCGGGAGCCCACAGCAGCTGTACAGGAAAGTGGGGAGGGCAGCAGTGCCCAAGTTCTGGCCCTGGGCCGGAAAGAGCCGTCTCTTGGGGAAAGGGGACAGGCAGAGACGAGCTCAGGACACCGGGTGGGTGTAAGGGCCTTACCCAGCGAGGCTATCAGTGCAAAGTTCTCCAGCATCACGTCGCAGTATAGGAGCCTCTGGGCCTCATCAAGGAGCCCCCACTCCTCCTGGGCGAAGTAAATGGTCACGTCTTCAAAGGTCACACAGCCCTGCCATGATGGGGATAGTCCATTCCATGAGCAGCTTCTCTCCTCAGGACTCCCTGTCTGTCCCCTGCTCACCCTCCTCCCGGGCTCCCAACTCAGAGGAGACCCCAGGTGCTGGTTCCAGGGGCGCCTGCTCTGTTCTCATGCCTCCCGTGACCGCTGTCAGCCCACAACATCAACAGCTGGGCAGAGAGACACCAGCCGGGCTCCAAGCCTGAAGCGCAGGGCCCACCCCCTCTCCTGCAGGCCCTCTCCCCTGGTGTCACCAATGTCATGCCTCCCAGATACAAACAAACATGGGCTCAATCTCCCTTTAATCCCCAGGGCCAACAGCTCACCCTCGCTCCCATATGCATCTCACTTTTTGGATTGCACCTTCCTCAAACTCTGAACCTCCCCACTGCATCCCCACTGTCACTGTCCACTCTCCCCATCCTAGCACGTCGCAGCTGTCTCCATGGACCCCACATGTCACTCTGCACATGGCACCCAGAGAATTCCTGGCAAATACAACCACGATCCCATACTGCCCTAGGCCTTGGGTGGCTCTCAGTGCCAAGGGCAACATCCACGGTTGATTTGAAGGTCTCCCCACCTGGCCCTGTTCCTGGCTTCGATCTAAGCCACGCAGAGCCACACCAGCTACCAGACATCCATGGCCCTCTCCCTCTTCCATGCTGCACATTCTGTCCCCTCGTCTGTCACGCTCATTCAAAAGTCAACCCCTCTGGTCCTCCTACCTCCACCCACCCAGGGTCAAGTGGCGCTCTCAGCTGACCCCATTTGCCCCTGAACTAATTCCCCAGCCCAGCTGAGAATCCCCAGGCCCCACCAAGGGTCCCCACAAAGGCCTGGTGAGAACGCAGAGAGGTGACTAAGCACCAGCCCAGCCTCAGTGTAACATCACCTCCATTTCCACCAAGCCTCAGCATCCCTCTGGTATCTACGCCCCCAGGAAAATGTGGCCCCTGCCAGACCCCCTATTCCCTACACACAGCCCCTGCCCCACCACAACTACTCTTCCATCTGTCTTTATGATGCCAAACAAGCCAAGCACGGTGCGCGAGCAAGACAGCCCCTTCTCACCCCAGGCCCCATCTTCTTCCTTCCCCCCAACATCACTGCCACCAGGACCTGGAGCTTGCCCCCCCCCGCCCCAGATCTGACACACTGCTACACCCTGTACACACGCCAGATGCCACATACTGGATCCTTCTAACTGTGGAAATAAACGAAAACCAACCAAATGAGAAAAGGAGGGGTTATTTATTCAGAGCTCGCTCTAGCAAGGGAGTCAGCCGCCGTCACTTATGTTCTGGCAGAGGAGCAAAGGCAGGCAGAGGAGTGGGAAAGCTATATAGGGGGACAAAGGGAGGCTGCCAGCCGGTGGGAGCTGCAGGCAGGAGACCTGGAAGCGGGGGCATCCTGTGTGACTGGCTGGGGGGCACGTTCGGCTTTCTCTGCTTGGTCCCAAGTTGGAAGCAAGAACAAAAATTAAAGCAGCTGTCGGTTATGAATCAAGCTCTGGTGGTTTGGGGTCAGCTGTGACAGCAGTCATTGTTTAACTTCCTGGACTGTCACGAGAGACAGCAATCCGGCTTCCTGCGAGTCTGCCTCCCAGAGGCCAGCTTCCTGGCTGTTTGCTGAAGATAAGCACGCTGGTTTCCTGGGCAGGCTGCTGCAGGTTGTGGGCCAGAGTGCTATTTTTATATATGGTCTGGCCGCTGCCCCTTTGCGTATCCAGTCTCTCCTAACCTTAACCGAAGCCGCCCAGCACCCGTAACTGCGTGTCTAGCTGCCTACTCTCCAGCCCCACTCAGGGCTCTTGCACCTCAGCGCTCAACATGGCCAAAACCTAACTTCGGCTTTTCCACCGAAAATGCCTCTACAACCAGCTTCCCTGCTCAGGTGATGCTCATCCACCCTTCCAGCCGCTAAGGCCAAAAACCGCGCAGGCATCCCTTCTTTTGCTGGCCCTCCACATCAGAAAGTCTGGTCAACTCGACTTAAAAGGGCACCCCAAAATCCGACCACTTCCACCCCCAGCCACCTGCACTACTCACGGACTATTGCAGTAGCCCACTCTTTGGTCTCCCCGCCTCCCCCTCCCCCTCCAGGCAGTTTTCCACGCTGCAGCCGTGGGGAGCCCGTTAAGACCTGAGTCAGATCATCTTCCTCCCCTGCTCTAAACCTTCTATGGCTCCTAAGGCGCTCAGAATAGAGGCCCAGCTCCCCGGGCCGCCGTTCCAGGGCTGACTTGCTCTCTAAACACTCCCAGCTCACTCCCACCGCCCGGCATTTGCACATGCTGGTTCCTGTGCCTAGGAAACCCTTTCTCCCCGCCTCCCGCTGGGTTTCAGAAATGGAACGGCTCTATATAATTCCTGGCGTGGATTCAGGACCCCAGGTGGGAGTGGCTCCCCTCCAGGGCGCCCAGACTCAAAAGCAGAGAGACGGGAAAGGCAGAAAGTCGGACAGCACCGCCCATCTTTTATCCCTTGGCGCCAGGCACCGGAGGACGCGGGTGTGAGCGGCTGAGGGCCTGAAGCCCCTCCACTCACCTGCGCCGGCTCCGTCCGCGCCGCCGCCGCCATCCGAGCCTGTGCGCGCAGCGGGCAGCAGGCGGGGGACCCGGGCGGGCACCTTGCCTGGCCCTGGGCGCGCTGCGGCCCCTCCCAGCCTCAGTCTCCCGGTGTGAAAGGCGCGCGGGGCCCGGGGCGCCGCCTGTGCGGCCGCGGAGCGCCCCGGGGGGTCACGGCTCGGGCAGGGCGCGGGAGGGTCCGCCCGGCCCCAGGGCTGGGGCGCAGATCGGCCCGGGAAACGACTTGCTGGAGCGAAAGGCAGGAAGTTCCGGCCCCCACCTCCCCGGCCCTAAGGACCGCCGCTCTCCCGGGCCGCCATTGGCCCGGCGCCAGGCGGTGACGCTCAGGCACGGCCTCCGGGATCGGCTGTTTGCGGTCCTGCGTCCGGCCGGGCGGCGGGGGCGGCGGGCGGACCCCCTCGGCTTTCCGGGACTTGGCTGAGCTGCACCGCGAGCTTTTCCTCTTACAGGGGCCGTCCCCAGACTCGTGTGACCGCCTGGGGCCCTCGGAGTTCTGTCAGAGGCCCGTGTCTGCCTGTGTGGGCGCAGGCGAGCCCCTTCCCCTCGCAGACTCTCAGGGACCCAGATGCGCGTGAAAAATAAAGATACTACCTCATGGCGGGGTCTTTGTGTACTAACGCGAAAGTTGCTCTAATTCGGTGCTTCTGACAAATAGAAATGGCAAGCAATAGGATATATTGGAGTATATGAGGAAGCCATTTGGTGTAAACCTAATTCGGCCTGACCTTGTCTTTCCAAAAGGGTCTGACCATGGCGGTTAAGCATGCATTGTCTATCTGCTTTAGATATTCCCTATGGCGAGAACAAAGGCCCTTGAGATAAAGGTGCAACTTCCCTCCCCCTCCCAACGTTGGCATTTCATTAAAGCTCAAGCATCTTTCCTTAGGCTAGGAACTGATTGCTGCGCTCACCTGTGACCACCCAGCCCGACACAACAGACTTGCTTCCTGCTGCGCCGCGCCACCTGCCCCCCCACCCCAGATAGCAGACCCACTACCTGCTGTGTCCCTCAAGCACCGTGCCAAGAGGGCAATCCTGTGACTATTGTGGGAGGGACATCAAATGTAATCAATCATATGTAAAGCATCCTCTTTGGGGGTATGTAATCGCTTTGTGTACCTCACTTCTTTGGTGCCCTTTCTTCCTTCGGAAAGAAAGGCCGTGGGCCATGGTCCTCACATTTTAGCTCAGAATAAACTCTCCCAAATTTTCATTTATAGATTGGTTATGGATTATTTTCGTCGACATTTCTAACCAGTAACATCAGCATCCCCCAGGGATTTGTTAAAAATGCAAGTTCCTGGGCAACCACCCAAACCTAGGGACTCGGAAATTCTGAGGGTGGGGCCCAGTCTTCTGTGTGTCAGCAAGCCCACCAGGGGACCCCAATTTGAGAAAAGGGACTCATTAGAATCCAGTAAATAAAATGGGAAAAATAACGCTACAGATCTCATGGTAGGTAACAGGGCCTGGCAGAGAGTTGGGCTCAACAGTTAAGAGCATTGTTATGAGCATCACACCCTGACGTGGGGGGCAGGTCAGAGATGCCTCTGCAGGGGCATACGGGAGACCATCAACATATAAACTACAACAACTCTCTAAGTGAAAAAGTAGCCTCATAGGAGATGATGGTTTTTACATGAAAGCACACCTTTCACCATTTGGCTCCGTTATTTTGTTTTATTTATTTTTTAATTTAATTTTATTTTATTCTTAAAAACACATCATGCAGGAGAGTTACATACAATACAGGTAGGCCTATTGCCCAGAGGATGGATTCTTACAGGCCACGTGATTCAACATTGCGAAGCACCAGATTAAGTGGCAGGCATAAGTGGACAGTGGAGCTGACATGGATCCAAATTTGTGACATGATGACATGGCACTACTCATCTCTAATTCTCAGACAGTAAAGAAAAAATTATTCAAGATACCTGTTAAAGAAGTTTATTCAGGGGCGCTGAATAAAGGGATAGGTTTGGGGCCCACTGCAACAGGAGCTTGCAGTGAAAGAGGGATTGGGAGCAACTCCAAACCCAGCCAAGAAGAGTAGGGGTTCATCGCCAAGGAGCAGGTGGGGGTCAGAGGAAACATCAAGGGTGAGGGGGGTTCTGGCTAAACGCACCTAATAGGATTCTTGCTGAAGGCAGGCCAGGGGGATCAGGAGTTGCCTGAGGGCTGGTGGAGGGTAAGGAACTGGATCAGTCATCAAGAGTTGTGAAAAGGGGGGGTTGTTGCGAAACTGACTCAACAGGATTCTTGCTAAAATCAGACAATGCAGAGAGGAACATGGAAATCAGAAAGTCAGGGCCTAGTTGAGAAGAGAGTTCAGAAGAGCCTGGCTAGAGGTTTGCCAAGGAGAGACTCTGTCACGGGAATCAAAACCTCGCCCTCTCCCAACTCCCCGGTGGCATTCAGAGCAACCAGATCTGGGTACAAATACGTGATCACCAGACATCCCAGCTTGATGTCCGTTGGCTGGAAGTTACCAGGCCTTGTCCCCATCGAGACTTAATCAGCCCACCGCCTGAGCCTGCAGCCCATGGAGGACACTCCATCTGAGTGGGTGGGAAACTGGAGGTGCCAGGAGGCCATCCTAGGAAGAGGTGCAAAATGAGAAGGCATAAAGAAGACACAGCTTCACAATCACGTCTGTCCATTTTTCATTGCCCCAAGCTCATTTACACGGTCCAGATTTAACGGAAGAGAAGCTGGGTGTACAGAAAAAGAAAAAGGGCTGATGAGCACATTGCTGGTTTCAAGAACCATCCATCAGTTTGGCAACCAAACACCCATTTTTCATTCTTCTTGCACATTCAGCCTCTCAGCCCCTCTTTTTTCTGACTACCCCAAACCTATCCCGTCACTGCCTCAGTCTCTGTCTTAGTATTGTAGGGGAGGAAGACATTTCGTCTTCCCAAATGTGGGTTCGTCTGGCCAGAGAACGAATTAAATTCACATGAGACAGAATAGCAAGAGAAAATTAAACAAAGCTTTATGAGGAACCATGGCCCGGGGCCTTTTTTCCCAAAGGAAGAAAGGGCACCGAAGAAGTGGGGTGCACAGAGTGGTTATATACCCCCAAACAAGGTGTTTCACATGTGATTGAAATGTCCCTCCCACAATAGTCACAAGATTGCCCTGTCAGCACAGTGCTTGATGGACACAGCAGGTAACGGTCTGCTGTCTCGGTGGGCGTAGCAGGAGGCAAGTCTGTCTGGAGCTGGGCGGTCACAGGTGAGCGCAGCAAGCAGTTCCTTGCCTAAGGAAAGATGCTTAATCTTTAAGGAAATGCCAACGTTGGGAGGGGGAGGGAAGTCAGTTACAGGAGGTTACCAGACAAGCACAATAAAATGCGGATTTAAGTCCTTGCCTTTGGTATTGCTTAAGAGTTTCTAGAGAGAAGGTCATCTCCTTTCTTCTTCCTGGTACAGAGAGAGAGGCACATTTTACAGATAGAGATTTACCTTACAAATGTAAATGTGTCCTAACGAAGGGCAAGTTCCATTCCTCAGAGCCTCCTTCCCTGTCCCAGTTTATCAAAAGCAATCAGCCTCAAATAATCCTGATGCCAAAGAGACACATCTTGGGGTGGCCAATTTCAGGTCCCTACAGTGTTTATGCTCCTAACTCAACCCAAGATCAGGAGACTCTAAACAAAATACGTAACTTGTCACCACTCACTCCCAACTTACCGTCATGACTCAGGAGCACAGTGACGGGACCTATTCAAACTGCTGAAGAAATTACTGGCAAGCTTGATTTCTATACATAGCAAAAGTGTCTTTCAAGAACAACCAAAAAAAAGAGATAAAGTTATTTCAAGCCCAAAATGAAAAAACTTAATAGAAAATTAACCTGCATAAAATGCAATTCTAAAGATTATATTTAAGAACAATGAAAGTGATTCCAGGTGGAAACGCTGCGATGATAGTGTAGGGACCTGAAATTGGCCACTGCAGAAATCAAGACAGGGTGGTACTGGCAAAAGAATAGACAAATAGATCAATGTAACGGATCTACTGATCTGAGAATAGAGAGCTCAGAAATGGACCCACACAAATTTAGTTAAGTGATTTTTGACAAACGAGCAAAGGCAATTCAATGGAGAAAGGATAATCTTTTCAACAAACGGTGCTGGAACAACTGGACATCAACACGCAAAAAAATAAATCTAGACACAGACCTTACATCCTCCATAAAAAAATTAACTCAAAATGGACCACAGACCCAAATTTACAACACAGAGCTACAAAACTCATAGAAGATAACACAGGAGAAAATCTAAATGAACTTGTTTTGGGCCATGACTTTTTATATACACCACCAAAGGCATGATCCATGAAAAAAATTGATAAATGGACTTCGTTAATGTCCATAGGATCAGTAGTAAATGGTCTCTCTCTTATTTCTGATATTAGTAATTTGTGTCTTCCTTTTTTTTTTAGCTTGTTGGTGTTATGGACTGAAATGTGCCCCCCGCCCCTCCAAATTTGTATGTTGGATCCCTAACCCCCAATGTGACTGTATTTGGAGATGGGACCTTCAGGGAGATACTTACAGTTAAATGAGGTCATAAGCGTGAGGACCTAATCTGATAGGACCAGGGTCCTTATTAGCAGAGGAAGAGACATCAGAGACAACTCTTTCCACACACACACAGAGACCACATGAGGGCACAGCAAGAAGGCAGCTACCTACAGGCCACCAGAATCCAAGCCTGACAGCACCTGGATCTTAGACTTCTAGCCTCCAGAACTGTAAGAAAATAAATCCCGCTGTTTAGGGCACCCAGTCTGTGTTCCTTTGTTATGGCAACGCTGGCAGACTGATATAGTTTGCCTGGCTAGAGTTATCAATTTTATTAATTCTTTCAAAGAACCAGCTTTTGGTTTTGTTGATTCTATTAATTTTTTGTTTTCGTTTTCACTGATTTCTCTTCTAATTTTTATTACTTTTTTCTTCTGCTTACTTTGTTCTTTTTTTTCCCTAGTTTCCTAAGGTGGAAGCTATATTACTGATTTTTAAATATTTTTCTTTTCTAATCTATGTATTCAATGCCATAAATTTCCCTGTAAGCATTGCTTTCACTGCATCCCACAAATTTTGATGTTATATTTGTATTTTGATTTAGTTCAAAATATTTTTTTATTTCTCTTGAGACTCCTTTTGAATCTACATGTTATTTAAAAGTGTGCTCTGTAATCTCTAAGTATTTGAGGATTTTCCAGTGATCGCTCTGTCGTTGACTTTGAGTTTAATTCTATTGTTGTCTGAGGGCAGACAGTGTATGCTTTCTATTTTTTTTAATTTTTAGGTTCTGTTTTATGGCCCAGGATGTGGTGTGTCTTGGTTCCATGTGAGCTTGAAAAGAATATGTATTCTGCTCGTGATGTTTTTTCTGGGATTAACGTGATTTATTTCAGTATCAGTCTTAAAAGTTGCTGAGTTTGGGCAAAGCCAGCATGGTTGATAGTGTGTACCTCTAATTCCAATGCGTGTTTTCCAACACCACCAAGCAATTCTCCAGTTCTCAGCAGACACTGATTGGGTGTCCTACAAATTTAACTCAATGCTGACGCCATCTGCCTGGAGATAGCATCAGGTCCCACAGGTTAAGGGCTCGGTCCCCCAAGAGTGCCCCCATTTCAGACACCAGTTCTAAGTCTAGATTGTCACCTGTGCTTCTGATCAACTGGCTATAAACCAGCGGTTTCCATACCCCTCCTTGGAGTTGTTCATTTGTTAGAATGGCTCACAAAGCTCAGGGAAACATTGACCTTCATTCACCAGTTTATTAGAAAGGACGTTATAAAGGATAGAGATGAACAGCCAGATGAAGAGGTGCGCAGAGTGAGGTCTGGAAGGGGCCCAAGTGCAGGAGCTTCTGTCCCCGTGGAACTCAGGTGCGCACCCTCCCAGCATGTGGATGCCTTCACCAACATGGCAGCTCATCAAATCTTGTTGTTCCAGAGTTTTTATAGAGTTTAATCTGTGGCCACAAGCCCCCCACCAATTTCCCTTCCTAGAGGCCAATGGGTGGAGTTGAAATTTCCAACCTTAAATCACTTGATCTCTCTGGTGATCAGCCCCATCCTAAGGTTATCTAGGGGTCCTGCTGTAAGTCACCTCATTAACATAAACTTAGGGGTGCTCCAAAAGGGCTCCATATTAATAACAAAGACACTCCTATCAGTCAGGAAATTCCAAGCGTTTTAGGAAATTTGTTCAGGAACCAGGGACAAAGACCAAATATATTTCTTATTATACCAAGTACCTTTGATATAATGCGGGGAAAATGACACTTTACCTCTATGATCTTCTTCCTCAACTCCCGTAACTCCAGTCTAATCATGAAAAATTGTGAGTTAAATTCCCATAGAGGCACAGCCTACAGTACACCTGACCAGTACTACTCAAAACTGTCAAGGTCATCAAAAACAAGAAAAGTCTGAGAAACTGTCATGGCTAAAAGGACACGACAACTAAACGTTGTGTGGCATCCTGGATGGGAGTCTGATACATAAAAAGGGCATTAGGTTAAAAACCCAGGAAATCTAAATAAACTATGAGCTTCATTCAATAATAATGTATCAACATTGGCTCAGTCATTGTAACAAAGGTACCATATAATGTGAGATGTTATGCGTATGGGAGAGGTATATTGTAACACTCTGTACTATCTGCTCGTTTATTTTGGTAAATCTAAAACTATTCTAAAAAACATAAAGTCTATTATTAATTTAAAAAATCAGGGCTCTCTCAGAGTTTACAAGCATGATTGCGGACAGAGGATATTCCAAGAAAAGTGTGAGGATAGAGAATCACATCTATCGTGCTGTTGTTTGCAGGTAGGGGAATTGGGACTCTCAGATATGAACTCTTCCGATGAGGTTCAAGGTCAATCTTTTGAAAGTATCATTTCCAGGGAACCAAATCTCCGATTCCTATATGTGGACTAATTTAAATGGGAGGACAGGAGGTAAAACAGTGTTAATCTGTTAAGTATGGGTATAGTTAATGAGTCCATTGCAGTATGTGAGAATGTCTGAACTGACCACATTGGAATCTTCCATAGTCCCTGCCATGTATGGAATTCTCATGGATCTTCTAGTTGTCAATGCAAATAACAAATAACCAATCTCTAGATGAGACAGATAGGTGAGTTTTACTTGAGCCAAGCTGAGGACTAGCCCAGGAATGCAGGAAGGAAGAAAGTGTTCTGGGGAAGCATAGTCTTCAGGACAGCTTTATACCTTTTAGAACAAAGAACAGACGTGGAACATGCCCAGGATACATATTCGAAGACATATTTAGATACAGATTAGCAGGTCAACGTGAGCCTGGTGTCCAGAAAAGGAAACATCTTCAGGAGTACCGATACTGGCATAGTAGGAGGGAAGTATGCATCCTTATCTTCAAGGAGTGCATTCTTTGACTTTGAGATAATGTTTAACCATCTTTAATGGTTAAAGCAGATATACAAGGTATGTTTGACGGGCTGTGAGTCTGGCTTCTTTAGTTCAGGCTGAATCAGATTTAAACCAGAATAGCTGCTACCCCATATACCTCAATATGTGAAAATTTCTTATCACAGTTATTGTCTCATAGAGGAAGAGCTGAGTGACCTTGTAGGTGAGGATCAGAGAGTTGTCAAAGCCAAAGGTAAACCCTTGAACCATGGAAGGCTAAGTTCCTCTGAAATTTTTGTAATATTAGATTCAATAGTCCATTTGCCCACTCAATCAGGCAGGGCAAGAGAAATTCCCCAGGTGCAGAAAAATCATTCTAATAGAAATTTAACAACAGTAGTAGTGGTGGCCCTTTTACATGGGAAAGCTTTGATGCAACAAGAGAAAATGTGAGTGATGATAAGACATAGGGAGATGAATAAAACCTAATTGCCAACGGATAACCAGTCCCACTGGAGGTGGCCCTTTTCCTTGCCCCACCTTTATAGCTTTACAGGATTGTCTTGGGCAGATGGGGCGAAAAGATACCATTTGCTCCAGGTAAGGAGTAAAAGTTTCCGCTGATGCCAATGGAGGAGCTGCCCTGGTTTTTCCTTCCCATTTCCTGGAAGCCATGGACTAAATTTCAGGCATGGGGTTGAAGAGAGGCCAAACGACCATCTGCATGTCTCCCAAGTTGGTCCAGGTGCATGAAACAACCAGCTTGTTTCCAATTGGCCTTTTGATCTTAGGGGCTTTGAGCTGAGATGCTTTCATTTCCTCTATTCGAGGGGCAGGTGGGAGGCAGAGCAGCTGTAACCCTCGGTCTGGCCGTAGTGGAACTGGGGCAGACTTAGGAGCTGCTAGCCTAGTGTGCTTATCAGCTAGTGGGTTCCCTCTTTGCTTTGGGATCTTATCGCTCCCTTGAGCTTCTACTTTAAATATGTCCACTTCCTTTGGTGATAATAAATCCTCTAAGTGACCAGCCACCTGTTTCCCATCTTCAGTTGGTGTTCCAGTGCACTCACACGTCCTCTGATTTTCTCCAACATCCCCGTCGTGTACTTCCTCAGAAGCAGATCTGCACATATGGAGATCTTAAGTAAAGTGCAGCCCTTGGTGATAATGTGAGTTCTGCTCTTTGAGATGATTTGGTGTCAGCAGAGACTCATTCCACGGGATTTTGGAAACCTGTACTGGCATATCCTGCCTGGAATGTTCCTTCTGCGGTGAGGAGGTAAGATCCATCAACAAAGAGGGGGAGGTCTGGGTCTGTGAGGGGAACCCCTGAAATGTCAGCATGAGGAAGGGTTAGTGTTGAGGTGGCCGCAATGCAGTCACGTGGTTGGCCTTCAGCCAGGAAAGGAAGAAGAGCAGCAAGGTCAAGATTTTAGGGGATAGTTACGTGAGAAGGAGAAAGCACAAGGATCTCAAGAGAGGTGAGGTGTTGAGGTAAGAAAACATTCGGTGTTTCAGTGAGGAGAAGGATCTGGGCAGCATGAGGTACATAGACTTCAGGGTCTGACCTGGCACAAGGTCAGCTGTAGCTTGAACCCATTTCACCGTTGCCCAAATGCTCAAAAACAAGAAGGGAAGGCTTCAGCTGCAGGGTCTGCAGTGAGGCTAAAATAGCCAATGGGCCTTGGTTTCCGCTACGCTTCTGAGACAGGGCACCCGAAGCATGTCCTTCTCTCTCATGAATGAACAGGAAAAGGGGCAGGGGTAGTCTGGGAACCCCAAGGTGGGGCAGAGAAAAGGGAGGGTTTAGGGATTCAAATGCCATCACGGAAATGGGGTCCCATTGTGGAAGTTCAAGCTTAGTCTCCTGAATTATGCCACACGGAGGGGACGCCACAGCAGAAAAATTAGGAATCCACTTCCGACATTATCCAATTAATACTAGAAAGTCCCAGAGTTGTCTTTTTGTTTCAGGCAGAGGGTAATTCAGGATGGCCTTGATAGTTCTGAGGACAGGGTTTTTCCTCAGGGGAGGTGTCCTGTCCTGAATAATGTACCTGGGGACAGCAAAGTTGTATTTCGTCCCTTAAAACCTATGTTCTTTGCAAGCCAGGGCTTCTAATAAGTATCAGCTGTCTGACTATGAGTTACCAAACCTCATAGAACAAAGAAGGTCATCCACATACTGAATGAGGGTTGAAATTATAAGGAAAGACCAAATTCTTTAAATTTACACTTAATGTCCAGGCAAAATCAGTGGGAACTTGTGACTTTCCGAGTATACTGTTCATTTCCCATGTAAGGCGAATAGGTGTTGGGAGCTGTGATACAGGGGTGTGCTGGAGAAAGCAGAGCATGAGTCTACAGGAATGAAATAAGCAGTGTCAGAGGGTGTGGGACCAAGGGTAGTGTTGGGGCTTGGGAACAAAAACAATGTGGTTTTGCAGTTTTATTTATGACTCACAATTCTTGGACCAATTGGCAGCCCTTTCATTTAGGGTTCTTTACAGGCAGAAGGATGTGTTACAGGGGCTGGTTGTGGAGGTCAGAAGCCCCTTGTCAAGGAGCCCGTGAGGTTAGTTGTGAGACCATAAATTGCCTCTGGTTTTAGAGTATTAGGTTAGTTTAGGGAGAGGCATAGTAAGGTGTCTATCTACCATTAAAGGCTCTGTTCACCAGATGTATCCTACATCTGTCTTTCCTTGAGCCCAAAGTGAGTCAGGGATATGAATGAGCATGTCCTGAAGGTGGGGATTATCAGGGGCTTAGTGAGCTGAGAGGGGTCAGGAAACTTGGGCAATCTGTCAAAGCTGTGAGAGGGCAAAAGGAACAGAGAGGAGCCTGGAATGGCAAGGTTAGTCCCTTGGATGAACATGAAAATTAACATTACAATGAGAAATTAAATCTCTGCCCAATATATTAAAAGGTGTTGAGCTCAACAAAAAGGTTATGTTGAGCATCATGGGGCCCAAGAGATACAGAAAGGGTTTTATTTTATTTATTTATTGTTTTGTGACCGAAATTTTTTTTAATTATTTTATTGAGGTCTTAATGGTTTATAACATTGTGTAATTTCAGGTGTACATTATGTACATTATTATTTATCAGTTTCTGTATAGACTGCATCATGCTCACCACCAATAGTCTAATTTTTATCCATCACCATATAAATGTGCCCTTTATCCCTTCCACCCACCCCCAACCCCCTTCCCCTCTGATAACCACTAATCTGTTCTCTTTGTCCATGTTGTTTATCTTCTAAATATGAGTGAAATCATATGGTGTTTATCTTTCTCTGTCTGGTTTATTTTGCTTAACATAACACCCTCAAGGTCCATCTGTATTGTTGTGAATGGGACGATGTTGTCCTTTTTTGTGGCTAAGTAGTATTCCATTTTTTGTGTGTGTGTGTGTGTGTGTGTGTGTGTGTGTGTGTGTGTGTGTGTGTCTGTGTATGCCACATCTTTATCCATTCATCAGTTGGTCACTTGGGTTGCTTCCACATCTTGGCTATTGTGAATAATGCTACAGTGAACACACGGGTGCATAAATCTTTGTATTGTTGATTTCAGGTTCTTTGGATAAATACCCAATAGTGGAATAGCTGGATTGTATGGTATTTCTATTTTTAATTTTTTGAGAAATCTCCAGACTGTTTTCCATAGTGGCTGCACCAGTTTTCATTCCCACCAGCAGTGTCAGACAGGGGATTTAGAAGGGGTAAATCGTGTGGTTAATCATCTACAGAGATGGTCTGTGAACTTTGAGGAATTACGGTGGGGAATTGTGAGGTGTGGAGGGTGGAGTAGATGGCTCCAGTGTCTGCCAGAGAGAAGGTGGACTGCCCACTGGCTGAAATTATAATTTCACCCCACGTATTCAAGGGCATCTGGGGGAAGCCAGGAAAAGATTCCTTAGAGGGAGTCACTGGAACTCCTGTAATTGTCCTTTTCTTTTCTTTAAAACTGGACAATCTTTAGTCCAGAGTCCCTTTTCCCTGTAGTATCTGCAAGTATGTCTCTATTAAAGATTTCGGTAAAGTGGAGGCTAGCCCTAAGGCCTTGGGACAATTTTCCTTGAGTTGTTTATTTTGAAGAGTCATGAGTTTACATTGTGTAGATTTAGTATTTAGTTTTATCAGCCATTGCCTCCTCACGGTGCTGCATGAACGCATGGATTTCAGAGAGAAGAGTCCTTTGCCAGTTAAGAGCGTGTTTCTGAATAGTCTCTCTCAGTTCCACATGGAACCTATTAGCAAAGTGAGTACTCAAAGCAGACGCCATATGGTTATGCAAGGTTAGACCCAAGTGATCCTTCCATACATTTCCTAAGCAACGCCTATAGTTAGAGACCAGTTCTTCTCCTTGTTTTCTGCACTCTTCAATCTTTAATCAGTCTATTTTGGATGAGAAGACTGCAGGGAAGGAATCCAAGAGCTTCTCTCCAATCCCCTTAGCTCTGTGTTAGGCCAGGGGTGAATCTTGATTTAATTGTAACCCTTCAGTGACTCTGACCCATTTGTCCTTTCACACCATAAGGAGACGTCTCCAGGACCCACCAGAAGTTGGACTAACTGGCGGAGTTCTGAAAACCGTGGAGAACATGCCCCTAAAATTAATCTTAGTTGTGTAGCAAATTCTTCTCCATTCTTCTCATGGGTCGGGGAAGTATTTTATTATAGCGTGTCAGTCGGATCAAGACCAAGGCTTTAAAATGACTTGTTTGGCAGTAGAGCTCCTTCAAGTTTCTTGCTCTTCTCTGGGGTCTGAGAATGAGGGGAGCAAGACCAGCATCTCGAATAACAGTAGAAAACTGGGGACAGGTTCAGGGGAGGCGAGTCCATACAAGGAGAGCCAGAACATAATGATGTGGGAGACAGGAGCAAGGTTGGAGGAGAGGAGGGATAAGGAGAGGAAAAGGAGGAGACAATTGTAGTCCCAAATTGCCCTTAGTGAAATTCTACCTTTCTCTTTTTTTTGAAATGTTGGACTGAGTTCGTGCTGTAGTGACAGAGCATATAATCAGCAGCAGAGAAGGAAGGAGGGCATGCAGTGGAGTAAGAAATTCCCCTGGGATTAAGTTAGCATTCACACAAGCAAAAGAGCTTTCACAGAAGATCTGGGAAGATTGTCTCTCAACCAAAAGAAGCTTGGAAGATTCCTGCTCAACAGAAAGAGTCAGAGATGAGATACCCACCCAAGAGCCAAAGAAAGAAGTTTTCATTCAAAGGGAATCAAAATAACTCCTTACTGTGCTACAACAAGCAAATGTCCAGAGCACCACGTTAGAGCTTGTGACTCACCGTGTGGATCCAGATTTTCCCAATGAGGAAAGGACACAAAAGATATAAGAAGCTGGCATGAATACCTAGGGAAGACAGAGGGACCTGAGGGGCAGTCAGCACTCCATCCAAATGATGGCACCAGAAAACTGTCCAAAAAACAAACCCAAACTTAAGTCAGGAAAGACTACTCAACAAGTCTGTTGCAATCGACAGAATGCTCCAATCATAGATCTATAAGCACCTCAAAAGGCTGGGGAAAGTGGCAGTTGTCCTACAGGGAGGAGCAAACAAGGCTAGAAAGAACTGGTTGTAGGGGAGGGTAGGGAGATGAGCAAGTCATGTGGTCAAGCAACTGACCAGGAAGTGTTTTCCTTTGCAGTCAGCCAGTCCTCAGAAGGGGCTA
The DNA here is from genome assembly GCF_037783145.1 of Equus przewalskii. Classification (NCBI taxonomy): domain Eukaryota; kingdom Metazoa; phylum Chordata; class Mammalia; order Perissodactyla; family Equidae; genus Equus; species Equus przewalskii. Next base: position 6,208,799 of record NC_091839.1, read on the forward strand.
CGAGGAGCTTCTTCTGCATCCTAATGCTTGCTCAGGCTCAAGGGTGGGCTGACGTTCAAGGGCCTGTGGAGAGGAGAGATGCCTGATGAAAGTCTGGTCAAATCAAGTTAGCAGGTATTTTGTCCAGATTGGCCATTTGTATTTTCTAAAACTTGGACTAGATGGGATCGTACAGAATGTACTCTTCTGTGTGGCTTCTTTCCATCAGCATAATTATCTTGAGAGTTTCCTGCCTTGGTGGCTCTCCAAAATGCCTTCCACTTTTAATATTTTGCCCTGCTTTCCAATTGTTTTCCAGTGGAAAGGTTGATCTGAAACGATCCAGCCAACCATCGTTGGAAGTGGAAACCTGCTCATCATTTTGATTGTGGACTGTACTCTTATTCTCTTTTTAAAACATCTATGGGAATTTGGGGGACCTAGAATGAGACGTCTTCCTCAAGAGGAGTTGGGTCTGGCTCTGGTGGTGTCTGAGGGCTCCACTCTCACGAGGGCCATTTTGAACTAAGAGCACACCTTGCCCTGGGGTTTAACTGACTCAGTCTGCTTTGCAGTTCTTAGGATGGTGCTGCCGTCTCCCTACCTGGCAGAGGGCCCAGGCCCTGGCATTGCTTCCTCCACCTCCATATTGCCAAAACCAAAGCTGGTTTGCCAAAGGGGCCTTGACACTGCTCTTCTGCTCCCCTCTCTGATTTCCTTCTTTTCCTTACAATTTAGTTTTCACATTTCCATACTGTCTGATCTTTTAAGACTTCTCCCCAGAATTTTTAGTATTTTCAGTGGGATGTCTGTTCTAAATTACTTAGGCTGCCACAACCAGAAATAGAGTTCTAATGTTGATTTTTTTTTTTAAAGATTGGCACCTGAGCTAACATCTGTTGCCAATCTTCTTTTTTTTTCCTTCTTTTTCTTCTCCCCAAAGCCCCCCAGTGCATAGTTGTATATTCTAGTTGCAGGTCCTTCTGGTTGTGCTATGTGGGATGCCTCCTCAGCATGGCCTGATGAGCAGTGTGCAGGTCTGCGCCCAGGATCCGAACCAGTGAAACCCTGGGCCACCAAAGCAGAGCATGCAAACTTAACCACTGGGCCACAGGACCAGCCCCCAATATCGATTTTTAAATAATTTTAAATCTGAAGTTTTTGGTCATCTGATAAATTTAATCATCCGTTTAACCACCCTCCAAAGAAGACAGGACCCATGGAAAACTCTCTCCCTTCAACCCCTCATGCTGAGGTCATCTAAGATTTCAAAGAAGGCTGACCATCTTTGGGTAATCAACACTTTTCACTTTACATGGGTTTTGTTGTTACCTCTTGTTCTTGAGTCTTTCTTGGGTTCATTTTTGTTATTGTTCTTTATGTGCAGATTTATATTTTCCTTTAATTATTTTAATATCATTTATGGGTGGTATATTTTCTGAGTCCTTGAATATTTGAAAAAAGTCTTTATAATACCACTAAGTATTCGTTTCTCAGTTCAAAATAATTTCCCACCAAATTTTGAAGATATTGCTTGTCTTTTCACTTCTCATTGTTGACGATGAAAAGACTGATGTCGGGGGCTGGCCCTGTGACTGAGTGGTTAAGTTCGCGTGCTCCGCTGCAGGCGGCCCAGTGTTTTGTTGGTTCGAATCCTGGGCGCGGACATGGCACTGCTCATCAAACCACGCTGAGGCAGCGTCCCACATGCCACAATTAGAAGGACCCACAACGAAGAATATACAACTATGTACTGGGGGCTTTGGAGAGAAAAAGGAAAAAAATAAAATCTTTAAAAAAAAAGAAAAGAAAAGACTGATGTCAATCTTACAGGCATTCTTTTGTAGCTGACAATCTTCTTCTTCATTTTTTTTTTTTTTTTTTTTTACTTAAATCTCTTAAGCAGTCACTTTTGCCCTTGGTGGATCTGCAATTTTACCATCGTAAGTCAAAACTTGAGAGTTTCTTTATTATTTAATTCAGCAGACCCTTTCAACCTGAGAGCTTAGATCATTGTTCAATCTAGAAAATGTCTTTTTAAAAAAGTTTCCCCTCCTCCATCTGTTCTTCTTTCTTCCCAGATCTGTAATTCGATGGACTCTCTGACATTCTTATGAAAGTCATCCCTCTCCCCGACCAGAAATGAAGAAACAGATATTCTCCCGGATTTTCTCCTAATATCTGAAAAGTCTTATTTACTTTTATTACTAGCATAGTCCTGAATTTTAAAATATTTTTAAAGAAGTCCAGTCTTTGAAAATAGAAAATCATCTTTTGCCACATTAAATTTCTACTGTATTATTTTTTCCCCTTTAATGTAAATGCCACTTTTTTCATAAAAGTCTACATTCAAATTGCTTTATTTCTTTGAATCACATATCCATATATAATTCAATTCTACTCTTTTAAAATTACTATAGTTTAATAATATTTTTATGCTAAGAAGAATCTTTTTATGCTAATGAAATCCTCTTCATTATTCCTTATTTTCAAAGGATTGCTATTTCCTTCCCAATCATTCTTTCCATTGAAATTTAGAAATCCCTTTTCAAGTGCCAAGAAAATAATTCTTTAAAATTTTTCAGGAACTTGATGGTTAAAGTGGTTGGGCTGATGTCTCTTGTCTGTGGTGTGGAATAGGAAACAGCACCTCTTTGGTTACTTTTTTTTTTTTAAGATTTTATTTTTTTCCTTTTTCTCCCCAAAGCCCCCCCGTACATAGTTGTATATTCTTCGTTGTGGGTCCTTCTAGTTGTGGCATGTGGGACGTTGCCTCGGCATGGTTTGATGAGCACTGCCATGTCCGCGCCCAGGATGCAAACCAACGAAACACTGGGCCGCCAGCAGCGGAGCGCGCGAACTCAACCACTCGGCCACGGGGCCAGCCCCCTCTTTGGTTACTTTTAAAATTTCTTTGGGGGGTTTTATCTCTCTTTAGGTTTCTTCTCTCTTTTTCAGCCTGTCATTATAACTTCTAGTGGCTGATTAACGTTTATGTCTATATTTTTAATGTCTTGGTGTATTTCTGTGCATCTTCTAATGGGCTTGTTTTAATGCTGTCTCGGGAGATGGAGAGCCGTCATCATTAATATCTGTGTCTCTGGAATCAGGCACGGCTTTGACTCCTGGCTCAGCTGCTTATTAGCTTACCTCGGCCTCCAAATTTTGGCAAACAGCCTGCTGTGAATTTGAATGAGAAAATGTATATAAATCAATGAGTTACTAGTAATCAAGTTGTGTCTTTTACGCTAGAAGTTTTTCTGATGTCGTTCTTTTCAAAACATGGGTCTCTCTTTTACCAGGGTCTCCACCATAACTGCCTCAAATGATAGTGGCATCAGTTCTGGCTCCACACGTGTGACAGGTCACCCCAACCTGACCCCCAAATTATACCCCAGCATCACATGGCTTCATTGTCCTCTCCAAAGTCTCAAACAATGCACCCAGGCTCGCCAGGACCTCTCTTCTGGGTTCCAGCCTCAGGGGATGAAGTGGAGTCAGCGAGCTGTTCACCAGCATCTCCCATCTTCCTCTTCCCTCTCATACCTCAGCCACGGCACTCAAATGTTCCTGTATCCACTAGCTGACTTTTTATAATCCCTGGGCTTTTTAATCTTGGAGATGCCTTTCCTTTAACATGAGACCATTTAAAGTTGGGAATTCGATGTGTGTTGTCACTCAATCACCCACAGGGTTAGACTTCAGGTTTAATTTTCGGAAATCTCAACTCAGCAGCCAAAGGAGATGAGATGTCTTTACGACATAGTCATAGAATGTTTCCATCCCTCACCTTGACCTTGAGCTGAGAACTTAAAGCCCTGGGCTCATTTTCATTCTGCAATTTCTCCTGTGTACTTAAAAGGAAGCAACCAACCAATCTATTGCACTTTTTTTTTTAAATTTTCACTAAAATGTTCTACAGCAGCAACTTCTTGGCCACCCAGACCGTTACCTCCCAGGCACTTCATTTCAGGTACCCTGCTGACAGGTGCCTCGTGGCGCTCTCTCTCACCCAGCTGTATTACTTGTAGCAAGCCCCACAGACATTCCCCCATCAGGACCAATGCGGCTGGACTGGCCCTTGTGGTTCTTGTTATGATTGCAGGACACACTTCTGGAAAAACTAGCAGGGAACTTTGAAAAATAAGATTTATAAGTCACAGTCCCGGAGGGTCCACAGCCTGCCCAAGGACCACATGGCAAGGTCATGGAGAGAGACAGAGAGCCGACCTGGGGCTGTGCCTTTATTGGGGTCTGAGGGTGGGTGTCGGATTTGGAGGGATTACTCATTATTGGCTAATTTGAATCATAAGAGTGGGAATTAGGGCACGGGAGACTGGTGGCAGGGCCACTCAAGTGGTCAGTTACCTAGGTCGCCCAGGCTTTTCTGAAGGGGGAACTGCCTGGGTGTGGGGGGCCGAGTGCCTTATCTGGGTATTTTGCGAATAGCTGTGTCATACAGTGGACAATATGCTTACTCTGCATGGATGTCTTTTGAAATAGATGCCTTGGCAATCAAAGCTTAATGTCAGGCACTTACACTATGACAGCAATAGTTTTAGTCACTATTTTGCCACTGCATTCCATAAGCAATCGATGTCTCTTTGACCACTGGAAATGGGGTCATGAATGTGTTGAGTCTGGTCCCATCAGAGAACCACTTCCAGATGTCTCTCCTTAAGGTTCCATCCCCCTGGAGCCATGCACAGGACCCAGACCCATAGCCATCAGTCAGAACTCAGCCGGGGAAGTGGACCTCTATGAGCATTATGGGATAAGGCATCTATGATAAGAATTAGACTGTTTGCAACTGTGGGAGGAGCTGGGAGAGGAAGGCCTGAAAGCGGAGGTGGAGTGTCGGAGGAGCCACCAATTCGTCAGTCTGAGAAGCTGTGACCGTGCCGCTGCCAAACCAGGACTGCAGAGTGGGAGCTGGCGGAGAGCTCCCCAGAGGGGACTGTCGCCCTTGTGGGTCCACAGCAAAGTACCTGGTGATGGCTCTGGGGCCAGTGCTTGGTCCGCAGGGCCAGAGTTGAGAAGAAAAGCTGGACATGGAGTGGAGGGGAGCAAGGACAAGCTGGAACCCACCGGCTCCTCTGTGTCTGCCTGTCACTGCATCTGACGTGATGACTTTCAGAGAGCGACGGCTGCTGCTTCACTTCCTCCAGCCAAACCCCGTGCAGATTGGTGTTCTGGCCAACTGTCCTACAAAATCATACGGGGACACGGCTTCCGGGGAGGGTGGTTCTAGTCTAACCAAGGTGACACCACATAAACCACCACAACGTCCATGCAGTGGACTTTAGATACGGGGCTATTTAAAGGAATGAACCAGGAAGGGATTTAGGAGGATTAAGAGAAGTTATTATTAGAATCATGATACTTACACGTGTTCAATTGCTCACGAAGTATTTTAGTGGACATTATAGTACTTAATCTTCACTCTAATCTTAGGAGTTATGTTCACTTAATAGTTGGAGAAACTAAGCGATAGAAAAAGAGAGCCAGCTGACGGGCACAAGGTCCAGCTTACCTCTTTCCAGTGCTGTGCTCTTTCCTGGATGCAGCAATATGTGACTCCTGGCCTCCCTTCCTATACAGTGTTCTCTCTTTTAGAATCTTGACCAGGTTCAAGGCAGGCGGCCCCAAGAGGCGCCATGCTGGTATGTGGATTATTTCGAACTGTAGAAAATAAAGGCTCAGAAGACTCAGGAAGAACATTTGGCCTTGCCCCAAATTGCCTAAAAGAATTTAAGATAGAAGGCCTGATCCAAGAAGGAGCTAATACCATGAGATAACTATAGTATAACGTAAAATATGTGTGATAGGAAAGGCAGCAACAAGCCCGTCTTATGGGAATTTTGTCCCTTGGGCCACGTTCTCTACAGGGGGCCCAGCAAACAGTTGTCTAACAAACATTTGCTTTTCCAGCTCCATGTGAATTGCCTTCCTCCCGTTTGAAGTCCCAAACGGCTACCCGCAACATCCTCCTTTGTCTTTAGCTGGAGGTGGTATTTAAGGTGGCGACTTTGGCCGTTGTGGCGAATTGCTCACTTTTCCCGGGTTTCTTCCATGTATACGTGTGATTAAACTTTGGTTTTCTCCTGATAACCTGCCTTTTTAATTATTTGACCAGCCGTAAGAAGCAGAGGGAAAGGTGGGGGACTATTTGTCCCTCTTATCCTATAATCTTGTCACTCCTTCCCCTCATTTCAGGGATATTCTGATGTTTCCTCCCTCTGTACTTCTTTTTTTCGTTTACTCTCCCACAAAATGTCTACTAACTTACAAGATACCCTTTTTCTACAGAACCCATCACCCTCCTTTTCACACTCCTTGCTGATTCCCCAATATTGATCCCAAGGCTCCTCCCTGCCATGGAGCCTCTTCCATGGAAGCACGTAAGCTCTGATGCACAGAAGTCTGCAGATTTGGGTTCTCGCTTTTCCCTCCAGGCGTCAGGTTCCTCATGTTTTGGATGTGGGGACTAGTAGCTATCACCAGGTTGCTCAGAGTGTTGATTAGGGTGCTGGACGCGAGAACACGTCACAAACCCCAAAAGCCCTAGAGAAATGCCTCCAACGGTAGCATTTCCCACATGATCAGCACATTAGAAAGTTGATGCCAAAGGATCCACCAAATGAAAAGACACTGCTTGAATTTACGGATGGGAGCGGCAGACTTCTTGAATGTGACCAACCCGAGAGGGCCTGGCAGAAGCCGTGCCTCCCCCAGGAAGCATGTACTGATGACAGGCTGGGCGGGAGTAGGTGAGAAGGAAAACGGGAGGGAACATCCTCCACTGGCCTGGTTTAGTTCTCTGGGGGGATGGCTTCCGTCCAGGCCTGGGTCCGACCTGGGGGTACCCTGATGGTCCAGACTGAGTTAAGGCCAAACTTTGATCCAGGATGAGAAAGCACATAAGAATAAGAGCCTTTGCGTCTCATAGGTCTGCTCTGAATCCTCATGAAAACTGTGACATTGGCCAGATCTCCATTTCTCTGTGCTTCAGATCCCCAAACTGTAAAACACGGGTGACAGGAGGGTGGAAGACAATCTACAGCATTTGTGAAAGCATTCACTGAAGTATAAAAGGCTTTCCTCCTGAGAGGCGCTCACGTAATGCTACCTGCGATAGGAAATATTTCACCAGATGAGCCCATTTGGCACGAGGAGTGCATCTTATTCATTGACGGAGCCCCAGATCCTGGCACAACGCCAAGGCACAATGCGGCCACAGCAAAAACCTTCTGAATGAATAATACAGTAAATAAAGAGGTCATAAGGTTAGATGTGATCGTGGGAGGAGCAGAAAGCAAACATAATCTGGCACCAGGTGTGCAGCTGGTGAGGATGAGGTGTCCTACCTCCTCTGAACCACAGGCTGTTGTGGGAATCAGTGTCTGTCAAGGGCCATTTGGGACACAGACGCTTGTGGGAATGGCTGAGCCCCAGTCTTCCGGATTCCTCCCCTCGCTGCCTCTTCCAGCTCCAGGCCTGTCATTCTAGGAGACTGCTTCTCAGGCCTCCACAGCCTCTCCTCAGGGCCCCGTTCGGGCCTCACCCTCCTGTCCTGATGCCCTGGGTGAGTCTCAGTGGCCCGGCTCTCTGGCACCTCCCCAGGGAAGCGCCCCCACCCGGCTCTCCCTCCTCCTCTGTAAGTGACACTCTTGGCTCTGGTCCTCTGTGTGGGGGCATCGGTGTCCATGGCTGAACCAATGCTTCTCTTTCTCCCAGGCGGGGAGTTTGGGTCCCTCCCTCTCTGCCTGTACCCAGTGCCCCAGGGCCCAACAAGCACTCAGTGTGAGGACTAATTAACCAAGGACAAGTGGATTCATGATTTATGAGATTAATGATTAAAAGAATAATGACCCTATTGATTACCGGAAATTTGGAAAGTGCCTACTGAATTGATGGGAAGGTATAGACAGCTGAGTGAGTAAATGATCTGATGAATGGATATATTCGAGTCGACCTTTCAGCAGCCTTGACTGCTTCCTCCTGCACCTCCCTTCTCTCCTGCCTTCTTAGACACCACATTCTCTTTGCTCTCCTCTTACCTGCTTACCACCTCGCCCCTTTTCCCTAGTCTGGCGTTCACACTGTCCACCGATGTTAGTTTCCCTACGGCACAGTCATGGCGCCTTTTGTCTTTCCATCTCCTCAAATGAGTTCCCTCATTCTCTTGACTTTGAATTCCATTCATTTCCTCCTGATTTTCAAAGTTACATTGCCCGCTCTCACTTCTCGCCAGCACTCTCAGCCCGTATGTCCGATGGATATCTCATAGCCCTCTCTAAGAGAACACTTCCTTCTAAATCTATTCCTTCTCCAGTGTTCCTCATCAGTCAGGACGCCAGAAGTGAGATGAGACAGTGTCTGAGCAGAAGCATGGAGAGAGAGGCATAACAGAGAAGGGAAACCAAGACTTTGAACCCCGGAAAATAATAGATTGGGGGAGCAGCCCATGCCCAGCCCCAGCAAGTCTGGGAGCCTGACTCCAGGTACCGGGAAGGGGGCCCCCGGTTTTAAATTCTTTCCTAGCCAAGACTGAGCACTGGGGAGAACCTGTATTTCAATATCAGGTGCCCCTCGTACGGGGCTGCCCTGCAGCCTGTGAGTTCACGCACAGTCGGGTGAGCTCATCGTCCTCTGTCAAAGGGCACCTCACTCAGGCCTCGCCCCTCCCTTCCACTCTGCTCCCACAGGCAGTGTCCAGGCCCTGCAGATTCTACACCATCTGGACCATCTATGGTGGTCCAGGCCACTCTCATCTCCTGCCAGAATTCCTGGGCCAGCCGCCTCCCCAGTTCCTCAGAGAAACGTCCACACCCACCAGCTGTTTCTCACCGTCCTGGCTCCCTTTTCTTTCACTGCAGTCTTCAACTGTTCACCGTCTGTGGGCAGTCAACGCAGTGTGTCTCCCATACCTGCCACCCGTTGAGCTCCACCAGGGCAAGCACCTGGGGTGTCTCATTCCGCTTTGCACCCTGACACTGAAGCAGCAACGAGTGGGTGCTCAGTGCATATTTCCTAGAACATGCGTGAATAAAATGGACATCGGGAGGACGGACAGAGGAATGCACAAATGGATAAACTGACCAGATGAGTGCTGGGTGGGTTGAGGCAGGGGTGGAATGAGAGCTGGAAAGGACGGCAGGAAGCTTGCACAAGTGTGTGATGGAGAAGGGGCTGTGACAGACATCTTTGAGGGGAGTTGCTGCCGGCGGGCGTGGGGAGCATTCCTTCAGGCTCTCCCTCCACAGTGAGAAGATCTCTCCCCCATGCCTTCTGGGACCCTCACATGGGTCTCTCAGGCTCCTTAACCGACAGACACAGGACCCGATGCCATCTTCCTCCGCCTCAGTGGCACCAACCACCGGTGGACAGCCACAGAGTCCTGCTCCAATTGGCTATGCGGAAGGTGGTGGGTCTTGGAAGGGATGGTTGGTGTGGTTGGAGGGGGCTGCTCCAGAAATCCCCTCCCAAGAGCCTTAAACCTAAAAACTGAGACCACAGAGCCCTTCAGCCTGAAAACAGGTCGACTTTATCAGTGGGAAGACGACCCGACTCCCTCCCTCAACGGTAGGCGTTGGATGCGGGGAAAGCGAAGGTCGGCTCCAAGGGGAGGTGGATTTTCAGGACTTTCCAACCCTATTTTGTGTAACTACTATGTGTTGAGGCTGTGAGGAAAATAGATGCAGGGAAGTTTATTATTTACAAAGGAAAATAGGAACTTTACAGTAAGAAACCCAGCAGACACCACCTTAAGTAAGTGATCAAGGTCATCATCCCCAGAAATGTCCTTTTGACATCATGGTCCCCCTGCTATGAAGCACTGAGAAGGGTACAACATCAGTCCTGTGGCATCCTTGCCATAAAGGCATAACCTCAATCCAATTGTGAGAAAACATCAGGCAAACCCGAATTGAGGGACGTTCTACAAAATACTTGTAATGATTCTGGTCACCAATTACAATGTGTGTGGACGTTTTTCCCCACACCACCAAGCAAGCCTCTGACATGAACTGGGTGTCCTACAATTCAACTCAATTCTGACTCTCATCTACCTAGAGAGAGCATCAGATCCCGCAGGTTAGGGACTCGGTCCTACACACTTCAGATGCCAGTCACAAGTCCAGGTTCTCACTTGTGATTCTGACCAACGGCCTGTAGATTGGAGGTTCCCATGCTCCCCTCTTTAGGTTTGATTTTTTTTTTTTTTTTTTTGAGGAAGATTAGCCCTGAGCTAACTACTGCCAGTCCTCCTCTTTTTTTTTTGCTGAGGAAGCCTGGCCCTGAGCTAACATCCGCGCCCATCTTCCTCCACTTTATATATGGGATGCCTACCACAGCATGGCGTGCCAAGCGGTGCCATGTCCGCACCCGGGATCTGGGCCAGCGAAACCCGGGCCACCAAGAAGCGGAACGTGCGCACTTAACTGCTGTGCCACCAGGCCGGCCCCTCTTTAGGTTTGATTAATTTGCAAGAGCAGCTCACAGAACACACAGAAACCTTTTACTTACTGGATTACTGGTCTATTATAAAAGGATGTAACTCAGGAACAGCCAGACGGAAGAGATGCATTGGGCAAGGCATGGGGAAGGGGCACGGAGCGTCCCTGCCCTCTCTAAGTGCACCACTCTCCCCAGATCTCCACATGTTCACCTACCCAGAAGCACTCCAGACCCCGTCCTTTTGGGTTTTTCTGGAGGTTTCATTACATGGGCATGACTGATTAAATCATCGGCCATTGGTGACTGACCAACCTCCAACCCCTCTCCCCTCGCTGGAGGTCAGGGGGGTGGGACTGAAAGTTCCAACTCGACTCGCAGCTGGCTCCATTGGCAACCAGCCCCACCCTCAGGTGGGGTCCAAAAGTCACCCTACTGCCATGACAGAAGACACCTTTGTTGCTCCCATCACAGGAAATTCCACGGGTTTTAGGAGCCAGAGACAGGAGGCAGACCAAATATATATTTCTTATTATAAATCACCATATCACAGCTTGACTCTTCAAAAGTGTCAAGGTCATGGAAAACAAGGAAAGACCGAGGAGACTAAGGCAACAGAGAAGCTAACAGCAATATGGATGCCAGACTGGATTCCGGAACGCAGAGAACATCAGCCGGTGAAATCGAGCCAAGCCCGGGGAACAGCGAATGGCATCGTTCCAAAGCTAATCTTTACTTTGACCGTTGTATTATTGCTGTGCGAGACGTGAACATGAGGGGATGCTGCATGAAAGTGTTTGGGAACTCTCAGTATTTTTTTTGTTTCCCTTCTATAAATCTAAAATCATTTCAAAATAAAAAGTTACAAAAGATAGATGCAGGAAAGGAACATCTCCTGCATCTGTGTGTGTAGGTTGGAAGGTGTGGGGATGATTGGGCGGTTGGAGGGGTCATGAGAAAATCTGGCCAGGAGGTGTCAAAGGTGAATGTGAGCAAGAAAGCCGGAGACGCCATCCAGGAGGCAGATGGGTCTGGAGCTCCGAGGATGGGGCTGAATCTGGAGGTTGGGAATCACTGGTCTCCATGGGAGAATTCACACCTGGGGAGTGAGAGCAAGGACCAGGGAGGTAGAGAGAGGAGCAGACAGGGCCAGACTTATTATTCCCTGAGGAATAACACTACTTAAACATGGGGTACATTTTGTGTTTTAGAAAATAAGAATCTATATCCATATTTGCTTGTATATGCATAGAGATGCTACAAATCAGTGCTTTTTTCCGCTGGTCACTAAACATTTACCAGCACTCCACTGTATCTACCGTAATTCACTTGACCAGCCCCCTATTAATGAACAATTAAAGTGTTTCCAATCTTTTTGCATCACAAGGAAAAAATGCTGATGTGAATAACTTTATATCTCTGTCATATCTCACATTTGTGGATATATCTACAGGAAAATTTCCAGCACCACAATTGGCACTTAAAAGTTGTGAGTATTTGTAATTTTAATAAATATTTCCAAATAGCTTTCTACAGAGGTGATGTCAATTTATGTTCCTACCAGCAACATATGATAATGCCTATTTGTCCATATCCTCACCAGCACAATGTTATCACACTTTTTTTTCATAGCCTGTCTTGATCCATGAAGAATTATGCTTCCTTGTTGTTTAAATTTGCATTTCTCTTAAGATGAGTGAAGTTGAGTGGCTTTTCTTATGTTAAGAGAACTTAGATTTTCCTATTCTATGAACTCTCATATTCTTTGCCCATTTTTTAACTGGGTTGCTGTTTTTTCTTATTGATTTTTAGGAGCTCTTTATATATGTGGAAAATTAATTCTTTGTTATATGAGTAGCAAATATTTTTATCAGTATGTAATTTATGTTTTATTTTATTTATGGCTTTTCTTAATGTGAACATTTTTTATTCTTATGACATCATACATAAAAAGACCACCCCAAAGCTGAGATTAATTTTTAATAATGCTCTTCCATACTTACATAGCGTATTTAATGGTTTCCGTGTTTTATGGTTAGGTCATGGCACCATTTGGAATGGATCCTGATTTGAGGCTCTGTCTGTCTTATCCTGCTTTGTAGCTCTGTTTCTCAGCCCTGAGGGACCAGTGACCCGAAGCTGGGTCCTTCTGCCCAGAGCCGCCTGTGCCAATAGAATGAGACCAGGTTCGGAATAGCAGAGCAGAAATTTTCTTCATTGGTCATCGAATGCAGGAGGCAGAGCTGGGCTCTAAAACACCTTCTCCCCGAAGGGAAGGTGAGCAGAGTTCTTATGGGATGCGGAGGAGGAGGGGTCCCCGAGTCACCACTGGAGGTGGGGGCATTTGGGGCACGCGTAGATCTTCCCTTCTTGCATGTGACATCTTTTGCACACATTTCCTTTTGCTCACGGCACCCCATCGCCACCTTGACCTTTCTGCTTTGGACCGGTTCTGTGGTTTGGCCATATGACAACGTTCTGCCTTAGTTCTTACAAGCAAGCGCAATTTAAAAACAAAGCATTGGACACGGAAAACACTTCAGGGACTTCTCTGTAGTAGTGACAGCACTACTTCCTGAGAATCGCCTGAAACCTAGTAGATAATAAATATTTGTTGAATGGATGAAAAAATTAGCTCTCCGTCTGCCTACACACCCTCTCCTGAAACCATTATTTTCTGTTGCCTGTGGTTCTTGATTACGTCCCAGGGACCTCCACCCCGTGAGCCTCCATTTCCCTCAGTTCCCACAGGCAGACGCCCTCAGAGCATCTCCCGTGCAGCAACGTGCGCTCACGCTTCTCGGAGGATGAGTAAACTGCCCCTGGTCCCTCCTCAGGCGGGGGCTGCGGTGGAGAAGGCCGCGGGGCTCCATGGCAGCCCTCTGCAGCGCCGGTGTCTGTCTGGCGGTCACCAAACGAGCCTTGCTGAGTTCTTTCTCACCATGTGGGCTGGAAGCCAGAGTGTGCTTAGCTCCAGAGTAAACACCCTCCTCTATGTCTGGCCCTGAAAACCATTCAACGTGAACCCAAAAGTCCAAGGAAAAAGCTCTTTCCTCTCGTATTTGAGAACCAAAGCAGATCCGTTTTTCTTGGGGTGCAGTGCCTGGTTCTGGTTTATAGAAAGCAAATTACAAACGTAATGTGTGAAGACAAAAGGGAAGATTGGGGGCACGAAGGCAACCTTTGTGGGGTAAACACCTTGTGTTGTCACAAAATCTAAGTGTCACATAACATAAGGGATGTGGGAGCCGAGCAGCAAAACAGGGAGACTGGAAAGAATACCCAGGTGGCCCCAACTCTCACTGTTCTGCTTCAGAATGTTCTTGTTCCAACAAAACCGAGCCCAGAAGCCCACTTCTGCGCCTCCTGCCCGCTGGCCTCCTTCAGTCAAGAATTCCTCCGTCGATCATACTGGGCAAGGCGTCTCCTCAGATTCCAAAGTTGAAAAGCAGGAACAGCTTCTGACCAGGGCATCTGGGTCCAGAACTGCCGGGAAGGAAGGCAGGGGCTCAAATGAGAGACGGCTCCCGCCATGGAGCAAATGGGTCTTCCTGCCATAGGAAGAGCCAGCGCATCCTGAGGAAGCCACAGGCTTTGCAGAGCAGAGCTCAGCCTGGCCCAGAAGAAGAGGATGTGAGTTTGTGATGTTCAGGGTGGAGAGCGTGTCCGAGGCTTCACCTGATTCAGACAGAATGTGAAACAGGCTCCCGGGGAGAAGACTCATAGGAGTGAGGCATGGAGTCAAGAACAGACACCCAGGAGAGAAGCCACGGGGCCAGATGCAGCTAAAATACTTTGTCCGTTTAGACACCGCAGGGCACATTTGGGCACATGTTCAGGCTGAGTGTGACTGGGGATTCTGATGAAGCGGTGACACGTGGGCAGCCAGAGGAGGGGTGGTGTATGAGTTATCTATTGCTGCATAACAAATTATCCTAAAACCTAGTAGCTGAGAACAACACGCATTTCTCATCTCCCAGTTTCTGCGGGTCAGGAGCCTGGCACAGCTTAGCTGGGGCCTCTGCTCAGGGGCTCCCTGGAGCCCCCAGTCAAGGTGCCAGGTGGCGCTGAAGTCTCCTCTCACGGATTAGTGCCATCAAAATGCACAAGCCTAGAAGGCAATGGAGAGAGTCTGCTAGCAAGACAGAGGTCACAACCTGCTGTAACCCAATCACGGAAACGACTCCCCATCACCTTTGCCATGTTCTGTTGGTTACAAGCGAGAGCCGTGGAGTCAGGCCCACCTTCCAGGAAGGCAATTACACAAGGGCACCAATAACTGGAGGCGGGGGTGTTGGAGACCCTCTGAGAAGCCTGCCTCCCACAGGTGGGGCGGTACCTGCAGAAAAAGACTTCAAACTACACTTCCCTCTCGGTCTAGACGGTTCTTGAGAACTATTTAAGGAGACAGCCTTTTAAATGAATTAAATGGCAAAGAAGGAGAGTTACGAAAGTGCCAATCTTTCTAAAAACATTTTAGGACTGATTTCCTAATAGTTTATAAATATTGAACTTAATTTCTAATAAGACTGCCTTTTAAAAGTAGTAATTAATGAAAAATAGGTGATTCACCTGTAATTAATCAAAACCGGAAGTTTCTCCCCTCCACCCTCTACCTGGTCAAATTCAGCGTATTGTGTAAGGGAGAGAGTCTGAGAACGTTCCAGTTACCTATTGCCGTGTAACAGCAAGTCAAAGCTTAGGGATTTAAAACGACGTTTATTTTGCTCACAGATCTCGGTTTTGGACGGGACTCGGCGGGAGCAGCTCACGTCCGCTTCGCTCGCGCATCAGCTGGGGCGGCTTGAAGGCAGGGAGCTGGGATCTGCTGAAGGCCCGTCACTCACATGGCTGCACCTGATGCTGGCTCTCGGCTGGGGCTCCGCTCGGGTTATTACGAGCCTGAAATGAAGGTGTCGGTGGCTGGAGGAGAACCTGTAAATACTCCAGAGATTACAGCTGTTAGAGGGCGCTTCCCACTTCAGTCCTTCCCCGCTGGGCGCTGCTAGGGAGGTTTTGACCACCATGGGGCGCAGGAGCCGCCATCCCCGCGGCCGGGAGCGCGGCCGAGTCCCAGCCCCTGCGCCGCCGCGGTGGGTACAGCATCAGCACCGCCCGCGAACCTGCTCCAACAGCAGAGCCGCGGCCCCAAACCAGACCCGCGGGATCAAAATCCGCATTTTGTCAACAGCCGCGGGCACTTAAAAGTTTGAGGGGTGCTTCAGCTCAGTTGTTCTCAACCTTGGCTGCCTGTTACAATCGCCCCAGGAGCTTCAAAAATTCCTGGCGCGAGGGCACCAGCCCCCAGAGGTTCTGATTTGAAGGAGCCTGGGGTCCGGCTTGTTAAAAGCTCCCCTGGGGATTTTAACGTGCAACCAAGGTTGAAAATCGCTGCGACTCTAGCTCATTCCACACTGTAGGAACCTTGTGGATGAAAGGAGTGTGCTGTGGTGCTGTTCCCACCATCCGGGCGTAGACACCGGAGAAGGACAGAAAGCCCCACCCTCAGGGATTTCCCCGGAATGCAAGACCCGGGACCCCAGGGGCCTCCGGGTTATGGTGAAGTCAGGGCAAAGGGGAGAATGTGAAGCACTGAAGGGATATTTCACAAAGTGCTTCAAAGTCCCAGGTCCAACACCCACTCTTCGCACACAAATTCCAGTTCCCCCGCCCCGGGCTCTGGGTCGGTGCTCCCTGATAGGAGGGTGACGGTGCTCCCTGGCCGGCGGGTGACGGTGCCTCCTGAGCTCCACCTCGGGCTCCTTGAGAGCGGGAACTGTGCCGCCTCTCCCCTGCAGGTTGCTCCGTGAAGCCCCTCCACAGCTGCTACACGACCTGGGCAGAGCCCAGCTGGTGGCGCCAGTGACCAGAACTTCAAGAAAGCAGGTCTGGAGGGCAGAGGAACTCAGAAAGGTCAGAGGGACTTTAAAAATGTGCATCCTTCCCCATTTAGACAGCGCTGTGCAGTCCCAGTGCACTTTCCTGTGCGTCATTTCATTTTCACAGACCTCATCTGCACTAAAGCAGATTGCTGCAGACCCGGAAAACGGGGACGGGGGGCAATGGGTGTGCTGGGATTTGCTGGATGAGTCAGGCAGAATCAGAACAGGGAGTCGCTTTCCTAAATCCCCTGATTTTCTAAGTGCCATTTCCAGAATGTGGCAATATCCAATTTCTGACCGCTCTTCCCTCACACTGTTTGGGCCCATTTCTGGGAAGTTTATCTTTGTTCTTCCTTTTCCATTCTCCTTCCCAAGTTGAGGGTTTGTTTTGTCATTCTGGAATTCTCAGTTAACCTCTTGCCTAATGTCCACTGACTTACACAATTTCTCATTTTCCATAGAAGATGCACCAGGTATGGAGTAAATTCTGCAGATGCCCTGGCAATGATGCTGCTGATTTCACTATATTGTGCGTTTCTTGAATGTGAGGAATTATTTCCCATTGTATCTCTAGCACTTGAACAAAACATTTGTGGAATGAATGAATCACGAGTGAAGTGAAGGGATCTGCAAGTTACTCCCAGAGAGGGAGGAGGCAGACGCTGAGGGCGCATCCAGCTGTCAGCCCGTGGGCGTGTGCTGGGGCCGGCTCTAACCTCTGAACCCAGAGCTGTGGGCTGTGGTGTAGAAATACCACCAGCACCGCGGGGAGGGGTGGGTCTTCTCTTCTCGAATAATGGGCAACTCTCTGGCCTGCCTTCCCTCTCCCTGCTCCTCTCTGCGGTGCAGAAGAAGGAAGTTAAGGTCTGGATGCATTTCCTGCTCAGACTGAATGCCGTATTGTTCTTTGAAGAACTCAGTGAACCTCGACATGTTGGCTCTGAATAAGGGCCTTCCTGCTCCCCAATTTTTCCTGGCAAGTGTCCTTACTCCTCTGGCTCAGAGACCCTTCCTTCCTCCCCAGACAGCTCTCCTCCGTGGGACGTTTGAGGTGTAGGGAGGACATGCTCCGCCTTCACCTCTGCCCTGTCAGGACCAGGCCCATCCCAGGCCCACCCCTCCCTGACCAGAGACCCTTGCCCCCTCCCATTGCTTTGCTCCCACCATCACCCACTTTCCTCCTTGAGACCTGGCCATCCAAGGGCCTGCAGCTCCTGTCCAGGGTGGGGGGCCTGGCTCCCTCGAAGCCCACTCTGCCCCTGGCATCCAGGGTCAGCGTCCAGCATCCACAGTGCAGGAGGCTGTTTACTCCTGGTCCATACTCAGGGCCTTGTGGGGCGCAGGCCATGGCGGCAGAAGAGGCTACCACCTGTGGACACTCGGGACTGGTGACCGGCGGGCGTGCTTCAGGAGCTGCGTCCTGTTGTAAAGGAAGGAACGAATTCCTTTCTCCCTTCTCAGATCATAGGGAAGAAACTTTCTTGAGTGCATGGATAAAAAGAAAGAGTGTTACAACTGAATGAGTTGAGACCAGTTCAGGGTTGGGCCCCAGGGAGGTGAAGATGCCCTAAGCGCCCAAATCTTCCTGTTCCTGTTGCCAGCAGGGTATTTAGATCTCCTGTTTCTTCACAGCCCAAGGCCCCTCCCTGAGCTCATCCTGGATCGCATCTCAACAAGGCAGCAGACACACATTAAGGATTTTTATATGCAAAACCCTGTGCCACAAGGGACCTTCGGGGGTCATAGTATATATGTTTGCCAAAAGTCACTGAAGTGTACACTCAAAACAAGTACATTTTATTGTGGGTAAATTATACCCCAATAAGTTGATTTTTTTAAAAACTGCATCAGAAGATTGGCAAGAATATTGATTGTCAAAGCTGCATGACTGTTTTCTCTCCACTTTGGGGAATATTTGAAAGTTTCGTAATAAAATGTGCTAGACGTAGTTCAGGGAAACATAGTCACACGTTAATGCTTCCACTTAAGTAGCAATTTATTGAGCATGCACTATGTGCCACACACTGTGCTGGCGCCAGGCGTCTGGTGACCAGGGCATTCCCGTGCCCGCGTTGTTGGGCATGGCCCAGCGGGAGAGATGGCACTGAACAAAGAAATGATAAATGATAAATGACGACTTTCATAACCAAGGCAGACTTTTCAAATTTGAATTTTGATCAAGGTTAAACACACACATAATAGAAAAGGTAAAATAATTCAACAAGCGCTCGTGTCCCCCACTCTCCGCCCCGCGCCTTCTCATCCTCGTTCTGCCCCCAGAACAGCCGCGCTCTCTTTCAGCGGTGACTTCTGCTTTGATCTCCGTGTTTACGAATAGCAGCTTTGTATACCGTCTTGATTCTTTGGTTTTGTCTATTGCCAATTACTTTTCACCAGATGATGGTGAGTTAGCTTCTACCCCCGTCGCACACACACGTTTCCTTCCCCTCCATCTGTCCTCCCAAAGATGTTATTTCACGCTTTTGATTAAAGCAGTGACCGGTGATTATTTTATCATTATTATTAGGAAAATGTTAGTCAGAGCTGAGCTATACAGTATGCTGTGATTTGCATTTTTTTTCTGATGCAAGCTTTTCGTTTTTCTTTACAACCGTAGCTAAAATTTGCTTTTTTGCCCCCTGTGAATAATTTAACCCCCAATATCTCTGTTTTTCTGCTCCAGTCTGAACTGGCTGCTCCTTAAGCCAGCTGCAGAATTCTCAGGCTGGGTCTTCCCTTCACCATCTTATGTTGATTCCCCAACTTTCTCTCTCCTGGTTAACTCCCTCATTTTTTGGTGAAAATATCTTCTAGGAGCTTCTAGAGAAAGAGTGCTTGGGAGGCAATTTTTTCTCTTTTTTTTTTTGCTGAGGACGATTTGCCCTGAGCTAACATCTGCTGCCAATCTTACTCTTCTTTTTCATGTGAGCTGCCATCACGACATGTCCACTGACAGATGAGTGGTGTGCCATTGAGCCCAGGAAATGAACCCGGGCCACTGAAGTGTTGTGTGCTGAACTTTAACCACTAGGCCATTGGGGCTGGCCCAGGAGGTGGTTTTTTGAGACATTGTACATCTGAAAACATCTAGTCATACATTACTTAACAACAGGATATGTTTTGAGAACAAAGTTAGTAGGCAATTTTGTCATTGTACAAACATCATAGAGTGACTTACACAAATCTAGGTGCTATAGCCTATTACACACCTAGCCTCTATGGTAGTAACCTTACGGGACCACCATTGTATTATGTGTGAGTCATTGCCCGAAACATCATTGCGTGGTGCCTGACTGTAGTCTTGTTTCCACTTGATTGACAGTTTGATAGAAGTCTAAGTTAAACAGCATTTTTTCCAGAACTTCCAGTGTCCTTTCAATGATGATCCTTTAACTGTGATTTTTTTTTCTGGAAAGTTTTAGAACTGATGTTCTAAAGTATCATTATCATATTTTAACAGTTGTGCTGGACACTCTGTAGGCCTCTTCCGATTTTCAGTTGTGGGATATTTCTTGTAATATTTCTTTAATACTTCCTTCACTACTGTATTTTCTGTTTTCTCTTTTTTGGAATTTCTACTTTATCTTCTAATTTTCTTATTTTTTCTCTTATTATCCATTTTGTCTTGTTTTCTGCTTTCCAGGAGTTTTCCTTCTAGTTTATCACTTTTAGTGCATATACCATTTATCAGTTAAAGGAAGCACTCATATTTCTAGTTTGCTAGTTTTTAGTCATGAACAATGCTAAATTTCTTAGAATGCTTTTTTTGCATCTTTGATCTGTGAATGTGTTGAATTACATTTCCTGGTTTTCTTTCTTTCTTTTTTTTTTTGAGGAAGATTAGCTCTGAGCTAACATCTGCTGCCAATCCTCTTCTTTTTGATGAGGAAGACTGGCCCTGAGCTAACATCATGCGCATCTTCCTCTACTTTATATGTGGGACGCCTGCCACAGCATGGCTTGACAAGCTGTGAATAGGTCCACACCCGGGATCTGAACCAGCGAACCCAGGGCTGCTGAAGTGGAACATGAGAACTTAAGCACTATGCCACGGGGCTGGCCCCACATGTCCTGGTTTTCTATGTTAAGCCATCCTTGCATTCCTGGCCTAAACCCAACTGCAGGATTCAGTCTGCTAATATTTTGTTTAGGATTTTTTGCATCTCTGCTTATGAGTATAATTTTCCTTTCTCATCATGAGATTGTATATTTTGATATCGAGGTAATGCTAGCTTTATAAAATTAGTTGGGAGATCTTCCCTCACTTTTCTTTCTGGAAAACAATTTGTATAAGATTTGAATTACTTTTTCCTTGTATGTTTGGCAGAACCCCTGTTGAAAACCTCTTGTGCTGTGTTTTGTGTGTATGGTCTGATGGGGGAGTTACAGGGAGCAGAATTTTTAACCAGTAATTCAACTTATTTGATTTACTTGTTATATGACCATTTATATTTTGTATTTATTCCTTAATCCATTTAGTAAATTATATTTTTTCTTAGGAATTGGTTTGTTGCCTCTAACTTTTTAAATATATTGACAAAAAGTTGATCATAATATATTCTAATTGTCATTATAATATCTGTGTCTTGGTCCCTTTTATTCATTTTTAATTTGGAATGTTTTTGCCCTCTCTCTTTTTTTAAACTTGACCAATCTTTCCAAAATTTTGTCAATTTATCTTTTCTGACAACTTGTGAGTTTTCCAATCTTCTCTATTGTATCTCAGTTTTCTATTTTATTATTTTCTGCTCTTATGTCTATTATTTCCTTTCTTATATATTCTCAGAGTTTATTCCTCTATCTCTTTCCTACCTTCTTAATTCCATTGCTTACTTCATAAATAGCATTTAAGGCTGTAATTTTCCTTCAAGTTTTTATATATGGCATTTTAATTTTTGTTAGTTCCACACATCTTCTAATTTCTATTATGATTTCTTCTTGGACTCATGGGTTATCTAGAAGTATGTTTCTTAACTTCCAAACAAATAGGTTTTTCTAGTAATCTTTTTGTTATTGATTTCTGACAATTTTATTGTGACCAGAGAACGCATTTGTTTGCCATCAAAGACTTCATCATCAGCACTTGCTTTACGGCCTCGGCAGTGATGACATTTTGTAAATATCCATGTGTGCTTCAGGGCATGTTTGCTCTTTCCTTATAGGGTACGGTTTGTTCCTTACAGCAGCCGAGCTGAGAACCGTTGTATTTTCCTGGTAAACTGAACTTTTATATTGTTAGGGGTCGTGTCTGTCTTTACCTTTAAAACTTCTCTCAGAACCCCTTGCGGTGGATCATAACATTTTCCACGCTTCACAGATGAGGGCTATAGGCTCACTGACCACAGGGACCGTGTCTATCTGTCTGTAGCTTAATTCCCCTTTTGCTGGAAAAGCAGCTGACAATGTGTGTCGGTGGGAAAGGAGACGGCCTAGAAAATCATTGCAGCTTATCGAAGGCTCCCCACCGTCACTGCTGAAATGAAGCCTCCAATATCTAGAAGTTTCCTGGAAGAATTCCCACTCTGGGTGAAATACGGGATGGAAGCTCCACCGGGCATTCAAGATCCCCCCAAAACAGTTATTTTCTACAGGAAATGTTATTTTTGGTTCTGACAAGTCCTTGCAGAAATGAACCCGAATGGTCAGGAAAAAAATGTGATTCTTTAGGTTTTGAGAAGTAGAACAGGCCATCCTTTCTTAGACTATGTCTTGGGTACTTCCTAGGGTGGGAATAAAATGTATAAAATTAGAAGGCAAAACAGAAAAATAGATGCTGGGAAGAAACCTGGGAGAAGGAAGCAACTCCGGGGAGGCCCAATCTTGAATGCTCTGATTGACAAAATACAAAAAGCTCATCTTCATGCCCCTGGCCTGCACTGGTCAAGGTGCTGATTCTTTGGGCAACTCGAGGTACACCAACTTCCTCCCCAGAGAGCCCCAAGTGTAAGGGCAGGAAATGGTCTTGCCCTGGGTGTCCTTGCTGTGAGAGCAGCAGCACCAACACTTCGATCCAAGATGGTGGGGCGACAAGGCGGAAGTTCACGAGAAACCGAGGCTCAACGACACTCTGTCGGTGAGGCGGAGAGGTGGCTGGGAGGGGACCATCCAACTGGCCGCACAGACAGCTGCTTAGCACCTGGGGACACATCTGTTTTGTAGGAATAGAGCTCAGTCTAGCCCAAGGGGAGAATTCTCAAGATTGTGAACAAGGAATTGAAAGGGAGAACATCAGAGAATTGGGGACTTTCAAGGGTGGAGAGTGCGGGAAGGGATTTGTTAAAATCAGACACACTTGGGGAAGAAATCTTAGGTATACAGAGAGTGCGGGCGAGATTTGGGAAGAAGTCAAACTCACCAGACCCACGTGGATACTGAAAGAAGAAACCAGAAGTCACAGTTCACTGGAAACACAGAGACACAGTCGGAAAATCTTGAAGGACCTGGGGAGCGCAGCTATCACATTATTGCTTATTATTTGTCACAAACACATAAGCCTGTGCTTTCTTGAGCACCCACAGAGGTGAGGAAAGTGGAGCAGCCAGCACAGATCCCATCTGTGCATCAACTCTTCACGTGAAAAAACGCTATAGAAATAGCACAAAATCCGGACTCCTCAACCCAGCAGCCACCCCCGCTGGGAGGAGACTCCAGGGGGCAGTGTCATGGCCCTGCCACTCCCTGCACGAGGGGAAGGCAAAAGTAATGGAATAAGAGGCAGGTGGTCTTCAGTCCACAGAGCTTTGAGCATGGGGACCTGGGGCCTTCACGTGGGGCCTCACACGGGGCATTCTGAGATAGCCCTGCTCTGTTTAGGATTTCATTTCCACACACCAATCCTTCCCATGTTCCCAAGGATGTTAGGTCCCAATGGGGCTCTTTCTCTCCACAGCCCTAACACCAGCCATGAACCTGACTCAGAAATCTGTCTGCAAAGGTGGAGAGCAGAGAAGGTAAAGACAACCTGATGTAAGCCCAGTGCCCCATATAACTCAACCCCAAGAAAGAATCTGGAGTTGACCTTGAAGTTTCTTGAAGACAATACTCCTGTGTAGGGAGAGAAAGATGGGTTCTGGGAAAAAACGTGCCAGGTAAGGAGGGGGTCATCTTGCCAGCTAGACACTTTGGGCTGGGTGCTCCCCATTAACATGCTGAGGACTCCCAGGGCCAGCCCGGTTCTCTGTTCAGCCAGCTACCCACTGGACCTCTCCATCTGGAGTTTCCATAAGCATCCCCAGCAAGTTTTCCTGAATAGAATTCTTCACGTTTTTCTGCAAAACATTTTCTTATGTCAGTCTTCCACTGCCCCCTTGGTTGAGCCACAGGCTCAGCCTCATGTCCTACTCCTAAATACGAACTGACAGGCAAGGATCATGCACATTTGAGGAAAGCCTCTAATAGGAAATGCGAAGAAAGTCTTAAAGAAGAGCAAGGTGGGAGGACTTTCCATCCCAGATATCAAGATTAATTGTAAAACTACATATATAAATTAGGTATGTATAATTAGGATAGCACAGGGATAGACAAATAGACCAATGAAGCTCTGAAACACCCATGGATGGATGGATGGATGGATGGATGAATGGATAGTGGATGGATGAATGGATAGATGAATGGATGGATGGATGGATGGATGGATGAATGGATAGTGGATGGATGAATGGATAGATGAATGGATGGATGGATGGATGGATGGATGAATGGATAGTGAATGGATGAATGGATAGATGAATGGATGGATGGATGGACGGATGGATGGATGAATGGATGAATGGATGGATGGATGGATGGATGAATGGACGGATGGATGGATGAATGGATAGTGAATGGATGAATGGATAGATGAATGGATGGATGGATGGACGGATGGATGGATGAATGGATGAATGGATGGATGGATGGATGGATGAATGGACGGATGGATGGATGAATGGATAGTGAATGGATGAATGGATAGATGAATGGATGGATGGATGGACGGATGGATGGATGAATGGATAGTGAATGGATGAATGGATAGATGAATGGATGGATGGATGGATGGATGGATAGATGAATGGATGGATGGATGGATGGATGGATAGATGAATGGATGAATGGATGGATGGATGGATGGATGAATGGACGGATGGATGGATGAATGGATAGTGAATGGATGAATGGATAGATGAATGGATGGATGGATGGACGGATGGATGGATGAATGGATGAATGGATGGATGGATGGATGGATGAATGGACGGATGGATGGATGAATGGATAGTGAATGGATGAATGGATAGATGAATGGATGGATGGATGGACGGATGGATGGATGAATGGATGAATGGATGGATGGATGGATGGATGAATGGACGGATGGATGGATGAATGGATAGTGAATGGATGAATGGATAGATGAATGGATGGATGGATGGACGGATGGATGGATGAATGGATAGTGAATGGATGAATGGATAGATGAATGGATGGATGGATGGATGGATGAATGGATAGATAGGTATATACTTGATGTGTGACAGACAGGAAAACAAGGAGACGTAAAAGAATGTTCACAGCAGCACTATTTTTAACAGTCCAAACTGGGAAGCCATCAAATGTCCATCAACATAATAGATAAGTAAATAGTAGTATTCATCTACAATTTGTTTCATCAGTGGAATACTATACAATACTAAAAATAAACAGATTTCAGCTATACACAATAAGCCAGATGATTCACAAACACAATGTTAAATGGAAAAAACCAAATACGAAAGAATCAAAGTGTGTTACTCTATTTATGTGAAGTTCAGAAACAGGCAAAACTAAACTAGGATGTTGGGGAATACACGCTCAAGTAGTAAAACTCCAAAGAAAAGCAAAGAAGGGCTGCTCCTCGAGGCCAGGGTGGGAGGCGGGTTTGCTGGGAAGGCACTGTGGCCTCTGGGACGCCAGCGGCACACTCTTCCTTACCTGGATGATGGGTCCCTGAGAGTCTCTTTTCTCATATATTAAGTTGTACATTTATATTTTATGTCCTTTCCTGTGTGTATTATCCATCACAAAAAGGTTTTGAAGAACATGAAATATGAAAGAAAAAATCTGACAAAAGATAGGAAAGAACTTTACAAGAAACCATTTTTCCAAAGGACCTAAACCCCCGGTGGTGACGGTTGTACAACAATGTGAATGTACTTAACACGACTAAACTGTACACTTAAAGATGGGTAAGATGGTGACTTTTATGTTATGCATATTTTATCACAATATTAAAAAACACCTAAACATACAGTGAGTGACATGAAAACATACCCAGATACATGGGGAGTGACCCCCTGTGGACATTTTGGAAAACTCAGGATTGTAAAGAGAGCAATCGTAGGTTACAGCACGACAATTCAGTCCCCAGTGTTCACTCTTCTCCGCGGAATGTGACACGCTGACTCAGGTGGAGGAGGAAGACAGGAAGACTCGCTTCACCAGACAGCAAGACTTAGCGGAAAGCTAGAGTAACTGAGGCAGAATCCCACGGAGCCAGGACGAGACAGATCCCGGGACCCGACCTGAGCACTCAGAGACAGCCCCGCACAGGTGAGGCCCGGGGGGCTGGGCCATCAGTGGGACACTGGCCACCCCAGGGTTACCCAAGGAGCACAGCCAGGAGCATCCAGGGCAGCTCCATACATCGGAGCAGAGAACCGGAAACAACCCTGCGCCCACGGGCACACGGACAAATAAACTGAGGTGTCCTCCCACGACGGGATAGCTGCAGCAGCAGAAACGCTGGAGTGTAACCACCTGCACCCCGTGGACGAATCTCAGGAATAACGCTGAGTGGAAAAAGCAACTCAGCAGAGATGACACGTGGTATGAGGCCATTTCATAAAGCTCAAAAGCAAAGACAACTGAAAACTGTATTGTTAGGGATGCATACCAATGCGATTTAAAAAACTGTTCAAATTTGAAGGAATGATAGCTGTCAAACAGGGGCTGATGGAGGCTTCTGGAAGGGAGGTGGGGCAGGATGGGGGAGGCCCTAAGGCAGTCAGAGGGCACTTGCCTGTATGTGTTGGTTCTCACATTGGGGGTGGGGAGGTTACAAGTTTGTTTTATTGTTATACTTTGTAATTCACACCCACGATACAGACATCCTTTAGTCTGTGTCAGTTATTATGTAGTAAAAATGGAAAAATAAGAGAAAAGTGCCCAGACCTAAGCCATGGGGAATAGCAGCGTCTACAGACCAGGTGGGGGAGACGGAGCTGCGCACAGGAGCGAGATGGTGCTGTCAGAGGGTGGGAGGAGAGCCAGAGACTGGGGCATCTCAGGGCCGAGAGAACCTCCCAGAAGGAAGAGAGGTCTCCCAGCATCTGGCTTCTAAGAGCAGGCAGGCAGATGAGCACTGGAACGTGTCTCAGACCCGGACACCTGGGGGTGGTCCCTGGACTCGGAGGAGCAGTTCTGGGGACCAGAGGGGACTGAAGCTATGTGGTGGCTGGCTGCCGGCCAACAGGAGTGATGGACCAGTAGAGGCCCAGGTGAGGACAGCCCCTTCCCCAACAGGGCAGTCAAGAGGGAAGGACGAGGCGCAGACCTCAGCCTCCTCCATGGTAGGAGCGCCCCCACCCCCAGCCTGCCCTCTCTCCCAGGAACAGCTGGCCAGAGGGGAACACGACTCCAGCCAGTCACAGACACGCTATTCCTGCCGGCAAGGTCATGACTCTCGGGCGCAGCCAGGACTCCCGGGGGGAGGGAGGGGCCTGCTGTCCAGCCCTGACCCTGGATGTCCAAACCCTGTGAAGACAGAGGAGGAGGAAGCCATAAGGTAGGGGTATTGGGGTGCCTGGGAGGACCCCAGGGTCCAGGCCTAGCCTGTAAGGGTCAGGGTCTTCCCCAAGCCAGGGGACCCTCACTGGGCCCCACAGGTCCTCCTTCCCTATTCCCCCGGCTGCAGGACGCCGGAGAGCCCTTGCTGTGCTCTGCTGTGAGGACAGACAGATACCCATCTGGTCTCCCCAGACCAGGCGGCCTCTGCTATCACGCTGCCACAGGCGGGACCCGCCTGGCTGCGTCCCAGCTGGGGAGGCCTCCGGCCACCCTCCCTCTGTTTGTCTAGGGAGGGGCGACTGCTGAGCCAACAGGGAAGGGAAAGCCTGGGCTCGGCCTCTCTCTTCCGCTCCATCAGCCGTTGCCCGGGTGGAGACCTCTGGGGCCCACCTCGGTCCAGCTGCTTCCTGGCTGGGGTGTGAGGGGCGCCCGGGTGGCGTATGGAAACGCGGGCCTAGCCTTGGTGAGTGCTCAGAGGAAGTGACCCCAGCCTGGGGGCCTGAACTGACTCACTGCCCACTGGCTGAGCGCGGCCCAGGCAGCGCTCCAAGTGTCAGAGCTCTGGGACACTGCCCTGCCCCCTAGGACATCAGCATCAGGCTCTCCTGTGTCCAGAAGAGGAAACTGAGGCTCAGGGTCATGAAGGGAAGACACTGGCTGAGGTGGGAACCCCACCCGGACTGCTCTGAGCTGCACCCTGTGCTCTGCACCTCAGCTCCTCTCTTCTTGGTGGAGCAGCCGGGGGAGGTGGTGAGGGGCAGGGCGTGGAAGGAGCTGCCCTTTCACCTCTCTTTTCTCTCCTCCAGAGACCTCGCTGCCGTCCAAGGCCCCCAGCCGGGCAGGCAGAGCCCTCCCCATGGCTGAGCTCCTGCCCCTGCTGCCTTGGGCACCCCCACTGACCCAGGACGGTGCCCAGGACTCACCTGTACCCCCAGCCAAGTGGCAGAGCCAGCAGCCACAAGGTGGCAGTGCCGAGGGCCTGGCCCCTGAGGCCTGGAGACTCCTGGGAGTGCCCTCCATTCAGATAACGCCATGTAGTGATGGGGAGTCACCCCCCGGAAGCCCGACCCCCGGGCGCCTGCAGCTGCTGAGGACCCCAGACCTGGAGAGCCTGCCCCAGGACAGGTCAGACCCAGGCAGTAGGGTGGGAATGGGTTTCCCTCTCCAGAGACTCATGCTGGAGTGGGGTTCCCTGTGGCTGTCACTGTGCAGGTGGGGAGCTGCTGGTCAGTCAGAAGGTGGCCTTGGCTGAACAGGGTCAGACTAGAAGCTGTGAAATTGATGCACGAACCAAAACAGGCAGCTGGGACTCTCCGGTGGGATAACGGCCTCAGCACTCAGCTGAGCAGGGCCCCGGAGGCTGGAGGGGGCCAGCCCCACACCCACCCTGTGTTTTTCAAACTGTGGGTCGTGACCCCTTTCAGGGCCATGAAAACAACCTGGTACATGGCAATCGGCACTTTTTCCCAAACAGAACTAGGATAGAAAGGAAAATAACACAGTGCGTGAGGCAGGTGAGTAAGTGTGGTTTCTGGAAACTTCTGTGACGTTACATGTATTCCTAAGTGTTGTACCGGAGGCTGATCTGAAAGCTATTTCCTGCCGCAGCTCACGGGCAAAAAAAAACAACAAAAAAAGTTTAAACAAAACTTCTGCAAAGAAACACAGCCTCTGGCACAAGGAGACAGGAACTGGGAGGTTCAAGGCTACAGGGGAAAGGACCGTGGTGGCCCTGAATAGAAATATCCATTGCCGTGCCTTCCCACAATGATCCAGATAAGTCTGTGAAGCAGAGTTCTGGTACCACTGCGGAGAAATCTCCGAAACAGTGACGGTGGGGAAAGCAGGTCGCAAAACCAAACAGCAGGAGCCTAATTGTCTATCTCTTGGTGTATCTTTTTAAAGGACAGTGAAAAATAGACTATTGTTGTTGATGGATACATCCTGATGTAGAAAAAGGAAAGAAACCTGCACAGGAAAAACACACTAACTGCAGGGCTGTGGGTCCCTTGGGGGGCAGAGGCAGAGAGAGGACGGATGGGGAGCTGGCTATAACTGTCGTAGTTTATTTCTTTAAAAAAAGAAAGAAAGAAAAAAGATCCGAAGCAAAAATGTCCATTTATATTATATACGGGTCACGGGGACATAGATGACCATTATATTTTTTTCCTATTTGAAATCAATATTCTCTAATTAAAAATTTAGAAGTATTTCAAAAGAAGAAACAGGCAAAGAGAAATATAAAGCAAGCAGTGAGACAGAGGGAGGTCATGGAAGGAGGACCTCTCTGAGGTCTCAAGGAGAGAGGCATTCAGGGCAAGAACTGGGGGGAAGAGCTTCCATGCAGAGGTAACAAGTGCAAAGGCCCTGGGGCAGGAATGTGCCTGGAACAGGAGTCAGAGGAACAGCAGGGAGGCTGGTGGCCCGAGGGACTGAGCAAGGGTGAGACAGACAGGGGAGAAGTCAGAGTGGGGCCCTGGGCACCAAGGTAAGGACTTTGGTTTTACAAGGAGGGAGGTGCAGCCAGGGGAGGGCTCTGAGCCAGGAGGGCCATGACCTGACTGGGTTCACAGGGGGCTCCTGGCTGCTGTGGGGAGCAGACTTCAGCAGGCAGTACGGAGCAGGGAGACAGGGAGGAGGCTGCTGTGATGGTCCAGGAGGCAGAGGATGGAGGCCGGGCCAGGGTGGGGCAGTGGGAGAAGAGATTAGATTCCGGATAGATGCTGTGGGTGGAACCCACGGGGTTTGCGGAGAGACTGGATGTGAGTGTGAGGGAAAGAGAGGGGTCAAGAAAGACAAGTTTGGGGCCTGCCATCTGCCAAAATGGAGAAGTCCAGTGGGTTTTTCGGAGGGAGGGGGTGTAAGGGTGGGCAGGAGGCTGGGGATGGAGTTCTTCAAGACGTAGGAACAGCCCATCTGGAGAGGGGTGCGGAGCAGGTCCGTGCAGGGTTCCTCTGGCCAGGAGCCTTGAGGAGGGACTCGGGCGAGGAGTCCAGGACACCAGCAGATCCAGGCAGCCCCTGCAGAGACAGGCGTAGGTGATGGCGGCAGAGCACGGTTGCACCCAGCTCTGCAGCCTACCCACTGGGTGACCTCCTGACCACTCACTTCTCCTCTTTGAGGCCAGGTTTCCCCCTGCCCCGCTGTCCCGTGCGAAAGCCCTCACCAGAGTTCGTGGGCGCCCCAGCACGGGGGTCATCTCCCCAAGATCACAGGACACACAAGCGCCGGGGAGGCTGCATTTTAACTTGGTCTGGCTGACAGGGACTGGGGCCCCAGAGAGCGAGGGACTCCTGGGGCCAACAGGGGCTCAGAGACGGGGCGGCCTCCGGGCCCCACCTGCTTCCCCTTCCCGCCGGCCCGAGGTTCCTCCGGTAACACAGCCAGACACCTCCATCGGCTTCCCGGAATCTCCATCACCCCCAGATCCGCCCCGCTCTCAGGGTCGCCCCGGGAGGGTGGGCCACTCTCGGAGCTGAGGCCCCCTTTGCGGTACCAGGGAGAGGGCCGCAGCCCGTGCCCAAGAGCCGCCGTGGCGCAGTGTTGTTTTAATTGAGACTGTCTCTCTTTCTCTGTCTTCCCCTCTCCCGCGGTCATCTCTCTCTCTCTCTCTCTCTCTCTCTCTGCGGGCCTCTCCGGCGTGCCAGCCGCCCCCTCTGGATTTCTCGGTCGGGCCCCTCCTCCCCTGCGCCCTCATCTCTAATTCTGCTCCCGTCTCCTCTCCCTCGGGGCCGCCCGGTCCTCGCCCCGCCCCTCCCCTCCCCCCTCCCCCCACCCCCTCCCCCTCCCCTCCCCCCTCCCCTCCCCTCCCCCTCCCCTCCCCTCCCCTCCCCTCCCCTTCTCCGCCATTCCTCCCCCTCCCTCCCCTCCCCTCTTCTCCCCTCCCCTCCCCTCTCCGCCATCCCTCCCTTCCCGCGGCGCCGTGACGCGGGGGGCGGGCGCGGAGGGCGCTGACGCCGCGGCGGCTCCGGCGGCTCCGGCGGCTCCGGCCTTTGTGCGGCGGCGAGGCCGGGGGGCGGCGCCGCGGGAGGCGAGGCGGGGGCCCTGCGGGGACGCCGGTCAGCCCAGCCCCGCTCGGCCGGGCGCGCCCTCCGCGCCGCATCCATGTTCGAGTAAGGCACCGGCCGGGCCTGGGGGCTGTGCACGTGGGGCGGCCGGGGGGGCGGCGGGCACTGGGGCGCCGATCGCCGACGGGGCCGACTCGTCCCTGCGGGGCCCGGCGCATCCCGCGGGGAGGCCCGGCCTGGCTCGCCCCGCCCGGGAGGCGAGGGTGGGCGCGCGGCTGAGCGGGCCTTCGGGCCGGGGTGGAGGCGGGGCGGAGCCGAGCCCCGCAGGCCGCGGGCCGGGCAGGCCGGAGCAGCCCTCCCGGGCCGGGCCCTCTCCCGCCGCCCTCGGTTGCGCGGGGCGGGGGGCTGCTGCGGCTGGGGGCCTGTGCGAGCCCGGCGGACCGCTAGCCGGAGACCCTGGGGGTTCGTGGGCGCCGAGTCGACCTCCTGCCCCCGCCTGGGCCCGCTGCGTTATCCGTTATGAGTCCGGAGTCTTGGAAGTGTGTACGCGTGTCCGGAGCTCCTAGTGTGCGGGCGGCTGTGGTCGTCCTTGCCTCTGTGTGTGCGTGTGTGTGTGATTTACCTCTGCATCTGTGACTCCAGGTGTCACTGTAAGTTGCCTGTGTGTCCAGCCGGGACTTTAGCGTGTGTCCATATGTCTGGGGCTCCGCGTCTGCCGCCATGACCCTGTGCCTCCGTGCGTGCCTGTAATTTACCTCTGAACCTGTTAGCTATGTGTGCACATGTAGGTTATCTGCGTGTGCTCGTGTGTTGCACTGTTGTGTGTCGGGGGCTCAGCGTGAATGACTGAGACCTTTTGGGATGGTGCCAATCGTTTGCCTTCGATTCCATTTTTGTGTGGAAGTTCCACTGTGTGTCCATTTGTGACATTATTGTGTGTGCCTGGGCTTCCGTGTTTGCAGCTGGGACCCTCTGGGCTTTGTGTGTGTGAAGAGCAAGAGAGAGAGACCCCTTGTGGTTCTTGGCGGGCCTGGGACCCTCCCTCCGGAGACCTTGACTGTACCCTTTGCTCTGCAGCAGCAATGATAACTGATAGAGTTACCCTGTCACAATGTATACAGCACGTCCTGTGCATTATTTCAGTTCCTGGCCTCTGTGTTGTCGAGATGTGTCCACACCCCCCTGGGCTGTGTTTTTCCCGAGTCCATCACGCGCCATGTGAGTGTCCTGGTTCTCTGTCAGCGACAGCAGCCGACACCTGCATCCCTTCCACGTTAGCACAGGCGGTTGCTTTGTCTTCCCGGCCCACCAGGAGAGCCGAGCCAACCCTGTGACCGTATTACCTGGGTTGTGCATGTGTTTGCTGGGGTCCCCGCGGTTCTTCTTTCACTGGGTGGCTCTCCGTAGCCGTGGGAATGTTATTTGTTTTTGGTTCTTCCCTGAGACTGTCTTGTGACTGTAAGTGTGAATGTGATCTATCTGGGACTTTCTGTGGTTTTCTGTGACCCTCTGCAGCTGCACGTGTGACTGTAACATACGTGTGATACGACTGCTACGTGTGTGTGGGTGGAGGGGGGAGGCTGGGGGAGACTTGTTGCAACTGTGGGGACCTCCATTTGCCTGTGACATTCGTGTGCGTGACCCACACCGAGTTTCCCTTTTATGCACACCTGTGTACACATCTGCCCGGCTCTGCCGAGAGGCACCTCTGGGCCTCTTGGGGCCCAGAAAGCCGGAGGTGAGGTGTCTGCAGTGGTGAAACCCCATTCTCTTCCGGGTCCCTGCCCCCCCATAACGGTCACCCGGCTGTGCGGGCTCCTCCCTTCCTCCTGTCCTCTGCCGCAGTGGCCTGCCTGCCTGGGCAGCCTTGGGGCTGTGCCTGCCCTCCAGCACTTCCTCTTCATCCTGCCAGGGAGCAAGAGCTGGGGGTGCGGCTGCCCCCCCCCCCCCGCAGGAAGTGGGACAGGTGGAGGAGGGGTCTGCATTTCAGGCTGGAAGTTGAGGCAGGTGAGGATGTGTCACCCCTCCCTCAGAACCCTTCCGTAGCTCACCAGTGCTTTCAGTCTGGAGCCCAGAAACCTGGCCAGGGCCCCCAGGGCCTGCAGTGGGCCTGTGCCCTCCTCCCCTCCTTCCTCAGGCCCACTGGCCACCTCACTCCTCCTCAGACCCGCCACGTTCAGTCCTCTCCCTGAACTTGCTGTTCCTGCCAGTCTCACCCCCCCACTGTGCCAGATCTGTACTGTCCTTGGGCTTCAGCTCAGGTGTGCTCTGCCTGCCGCCCACCCACCCAGCCCATCCTTTATGTCAGTGGTCCTCAAACTTGACCTTGCATTGGAACCTCCTGGGCCCACCCTCAGGGGCTGATTCCGGAGGTCTGCAGGGGGCCTGGAATCTGCGTTTCTGACAACTTCTGGGGGCTGCAAGTGCTGCCGGGTGAACAGCTCTCGCCGGCCAGTCCTGAGATCACCGTCCTCACTGACGTGTTTTCTCATTCATTATCTCCATCTACCCGGAGTGGCGGGTCCCCGCAGATGGGGCTGGTGTCCGTGTGGCTCGCTTCTGCAGGGCAGGTGCTCAGTGCACCTTAGAGGTGACTGACTGGCGTTTAGGGTCAGTTTGGGCCCCAAACGCCAGGCTGAGGTGTCTGCGTGGTACCTGTCGGGGTCAGCGTCGCGACATGGACACAGTGCACCAGGCCGGGTGCTCCCTTTCCGTCTGGCCCCCCTTCTGCAGCCCGAATGCCTCCCGTGTGCTGGCTCTGTGTGTCTCCGTCACCTTCCGCTGCAGACAGCCCTGCGACTCCTTTATGCTCAAGAAGAAGCAGGCATAGATGGGTTTAGACGCTTGCCTAAGGTCACACAGGGAGGAAGTGGCTGAATGGAGTCTCAGGGTCCAGCAGGTCACAGGCCTGGTTGAATCCAAGTTCTCTCAGGGGCGGCGGGGGGCATCAGTCATTCATTCAGTCCACAAGAGCAGATGCTCACAGAGCACCCGCTGTGCGCCAGGCCCTGGTCTCGGCTGTGGGGATGCAGCGGGGAACAAACCCCCTTCCCTGTGGAGCTCACCCCCTGGTGTGGAGGATGAGCAAGGAGAGCCCAGAGACGGGTGGGTGGGGGGAGTGTGGAGGAAGCAGGTGTGGGGGGGGTCTGGAGGGTGGGCCTCGTGGTTTAAATGGGAGGTAAGGGGAGGCGTCTGGGAGAAGTGTCCATTGAGCAGGGCCCTGAAGGAGGCCAGGAAACCCTGCGGACTTCTGGGAGGAAGCGCACTTGGTCAGAGGGCATGGCCAAGGCAGGAGCTGGGGCTGGTGAGCAAGGGGCCATGGAGGGTCCAGCCCTGGGCTTCTCCCTGGAGGGAGCGCCGGTCACCGGGGGGCCC
Organism: Equus przewalskii; assembly: GCF_037783145.1. Taxonomy (NCBI): domain Eukaryota; kingdom Metazoa; phylum Chordata; class Mammalia; order Perissodactyla; family Equidae; genus Equus; species Equus przewalskii. Next base: position 6,243,303 of record NC_091839.1, read on the forward strand.
GGCCTGACTCGAGGTCCAGGCTCCTGGCTGCGTGTGGGGAGCAGACAGACTGAGGGGCACAGGGACGGAGCCGGGGGGACCGGGGAGAAGGCAGTTTCCAGAGTCCAGGGGGAGTGGTGGAGGCCCTGGTCACCATCTATTTCATTTATTTATTGTATTCCACAAATTTATTTCACAATTATGACCTTAATGCCTACCCTGGGCACCATCCTGAGCAATGCTGGGGACAGAGCGGTGACCAAGACAACACCAAGGCGTGCCACCAGGGAGCTCACAGACCTGTGGGGGAAATGGAGTTGTCATCAGACAGTGACAGCCCAGAGCCGTCAGGTCTGGATGGGGGAGCCGAGGCCAAATAGTTAGGGAGAGGCTGAGAGCTGTGGGGGGCCTGTGGGCACCCATGAAGGGGAGGCAGCATCCAGGAGGGAGGCAGTGTGCGAGCAAGAGGCTCAAAGGATGCCTGAGAATTTGCTAGGCAGAGAAGAGAAAGGCCAGTCTGGACCGAGGGCACAGCATGTGCTCAAGCCTGGAGGCAGGAGAGAGAAGTCTGAGGGACTGCCACCTCTACCCGGAGGAGGTCATGGCCCCCAGGCTGGAGTCCTGCCCAGAATTAAACCAGCCGTGCAGACTGGACAAGTGGCTCATGGCCTTGCGCCTCAGTTTCCTCCTCTGTAAGGTGGGGATGGTCATAGTCTCAGATGCACAGGGCTGCGTAAGGAATAATAAAGTTATCACTAGGAGAGCTTGCCGTAGCTCCTGGTACGAAGTCAGCAGTGACTCTGGTGCTTACCCCACGGCCTGTTACGCTTCCTGTTACTCAGCCCTGTGGGAGTTCTGTTGGTTCCTCTCTGCCTCCCACCAGGAGCTTGGTTCCCCCAAGCAGGAGCCTTGTCTGGTGGCCGCTGCTGCTCCCAGCTCTGGCCAGTGCACGGGTTGTCCTTGTGGTCACCAGTGTTGACTGAGGGTTCACTGTGCGCCAGGTGCAGTGTTGGGTGCTGGGAACAGGGGCAGCCAGGACCTCCTCAAGTTCAGGGTCTGGGGCAGACAGTAAACAAACTGAATAAGTGACGAGGATCAGTGGAGAAGGTGTGAGGCCGGACTGGGGCGGGGGGTGGTCCTGCCGGCTGGGGGACCAGGGGAGGAGGAGCGTTCGAGCGGAATGAGATGGAGCCGTCATGCTGGGGCAGTGGAAGGACATCCGGGCAGAGGGCCTGGGACAGGAGTGCAGTTGGTGAGCTTGAGGAGCAAAAGAGGCTGGGATGGCTGGAGGGGAGACAGTGACAGGGAGAGGGAGAACGTGAGGTCAGAGGGGGCACGGGGGCCTTGGGCGCCGAGGTGAGGACTTCGCTTTTACCCAGCCTGAGTGCAGCCAGGGGAGGCTCTGAGCCCGGAGGACCCTGACCTGACTCAGGTTCACCGGTGGCTCCTGGCTCCTGTGGGGAGCAGACTGCAGGGGGCGGGGACAGAGCAGGGAGACAGGGAGGAGGCTGCTGTGATGGTCCCGGAAGCAGAGGATGGAGGCCGGCCCTGGTGGCGCAGTGGAGCAGGGGAAGTGGGTGTAGTAGCAACAATGGAAATAGATTTGGGATGTGGAGCAGGTGGGACTTGCTAACAGCTTAGAAGTTAAGAGTGAGGAAAAGAAAGAAATGAAGAAGATGCTTAGGTTTTTAGCTCAAGCAGCTGAGTGGGAAGTGGCCGCCTAAGAACCGCTTGTGAGAGCGAACTGATAAGTGAACTCAGAAGACAGCAGGCGTCCTCCGCGGGCTCCATTCGAAGCACATTCTGTGCACTGACTGCAAACCACCAGCCCAGGCCGCGCTCGTCGCCCCGGGTCACAGGGGAAGTGTCTGCGGGGCGAGAGCAGGGCCGGAAGTGGGGTCGAAGTGGGGTCGGTGGGCTTGGGGGCGGGCCTTCCCGAGTAGGCGTGTCCCCGCGCCCCAGCCTGATCTCCCCGCAATGCCCGCCTCCCCCCAGCACCACGCCCCACTCTGGCCGGAGCACGCCGAGCAGCTCCCCATCTCTCCGCAAGCGGCTGCAGCTCTTGCCCACAAGCCGAGCCCCGCTGGAGCCAGAACCGGGCACCATGGTGGAGAAGGGGTCAGACAGCTCCTCGGAGAAGGGCGGGGTGCCTGGGACACCCAGCACCCAGAGCCTCGGCAGCCGGAACTTCATCCGCAACAGCAAGGTTGGTGCAAGCCCCCATCGGGGGTGTGGGGTAGGAAGAGGAGCCGGAGGTGGGGGGTGGGGGGTGGAGGGGCGGAGGGCAGGGGATCCAGAGCTTGTTCTGACTTCACTCCATTCTCTTGCAGAAGATGCAGAGCTGGTACAGTGTAAGTGTCTGGATGGCGGGGCTTGCTGGAGGGCTGAGAGGGAGAGGGCCGGTGCTGGGCCAGGGGCCCCAGGCTGCAGCGGTCAAGGGAGGGGTGCCAGCTTCAGCAGACCTAAGGTCACATCCTATGCTGCTAGTTGTGCTGTGTGCCCTTGAGTGAGTCGCTTAACCTCTCTGGGCCTCTCTCTCTCCTTGGGAAACAGTCCCAACCTTACAAGGCTGAAGGGAACCTCACTGAGAGTCAGCTGGTGGGTATTTGGCCTAGAGCCTGGCTTATGTAGAAATCAATAAGTGGCCCTTTGTCCTGGTTATGCTTGTGGTAGGCCCAGTGGGAGCCAGAAGGGAGTAGACACTGAGGCCTCGGAGACCCTGTATGGGGCTGAGGAGACTGAGGGGCCCTGGGAGCTCTGTGGGGCAGAATTAGGGGTGTGGACCCCCCTTGGGGTCCTCACCTCCCGTGCTGACCCCAGATGCTGAGCCCCACCTACAAGCAGCGGAACGAGGACTTCCGGAAGCTGTTCAGCAAGCTCCCTGAAGCCGAGCGCCTCATCGTGGGTGAGTCCTGCGCCCCAGGCCCATCCCTGGAGCTGCCCCGAGTGCCCTGCTCTGCCCTCTGACCCCCGCCTCGCCACAGGCCGGCCCGGCCGCCGTGTGACTCGGTGTCTGCCCTCTCTCCCTCCCCGGCCGCCTCAGATTACTCCTGTGCCTTGCAGCGTGACATCCTCCTCCAGGGCCGCCTCTATCTCTCCGAGAACTGGATCTGTTTCTACAGCAACATCTTCCGCTGGGAGACGACGGTGAGCCGGTGGGGCGCGGGGAGGGCCCGGGCGGGCCCTGGCCCTGGCCCCAGCCCGGCTGACCCACCTCTCGTCCTCAGATTTCCATCCAGCTGAAGGAAGTGACGTGTCTGAAGAAGGAGAAGACGGCCAAGCTGATCCCCAACGCCATCCAGATCTGCACCGAGAGCGAGAAGGTGGGCCTGAGGACTGCTGATGGCCGCGTGGCCCCTGGTCCTGGCGGGCTCCCCCATCAGAGCCCTGTTTATTCTGCCCCCCTGAGCTCCTTGCGAACCTGTCGCTTTCTCTTCACTCCCCCAGCCCTTGCCCAGCCCGGGCTCCCATCGCCTCTGACCTGGCTCCCTCCATCAGCCTCCTGTGTTGGTCCCTGCAGTCTGTCTTCTCTCTCACACAGCCTCTCAGGGATAGCAGTAATAGTGAACTTCTTCCCTCCGTCACCTCAGATGTCCCCTCCCCTTGGACGCCTTCCCTGACCCTCCGTTCTGTCCCCGGGATTGTTGCCTCACAGTTCTAAGACGGCAGCTCACACCAGCGGCCCCGACGGGAAGGAAGGGGGATGGGGGCAAGACTTCCCAGCAGACTTCCCTTTGTGTTTTCTTGGCCCAGAATGGGCCAGTTGGCCATCCCTAGCTGGCAAAGGAGACTGGGAAAGTGCCCTGGGTGGCTCCCCTCTCAGCCCAACCCCGTGGGCTGCCCTGTCTGGAGATGTGCCTGTCTCCTACCCTGGACTGTGAGCTTTGGGGACAGGGCCAAGGCAGTGTCCTCTTTGCAGTCACTCCAGCATCGTCCAGTGGCGGGTGGGCACAGAATAAAGATTTGTGGAGGGAATGGAGGGATGGATGAAGGGATACAGGAGGCTGGAGACTGGGACCGGGTGTGGGTGGGTGGAGCTTCCCTGCCCTCGGGCCGCTCCCTCCCTGCGCTCACAGCCCTCTGTCTCCTGCAGCATTTCTTCACCTCCTTCGGGGCCCGGGACCGCTGCTTCCTCCTCATCTTCCGCCTCTGGCAGAATGCACTACTTGAAAAGGTGGGCCTGGGCAGGGGGCCAGGGGGGCCAGAACTCAGGGAACTAGGGCACCCGCAGCTCTTCTCCATGGGCAGCAGGCCCAGTGCATCTGCAGCTTCCTCTGTAGGCCCCGCTGGGGGCCGCCCCGGGCTCCAGCTCCAGACCCACGAGAAAGGCACATCCATGGCCCTCATTCACCATCTGCAAATCCAGAATGCTCTGAAAATGAGGAGGTTTTATTGTATTTGTGGCGGCAAAATCTGACCTGAGCCAACATGGTGGTTTAGAGTCTGTGTCAGTGTCTCTGCTGCAGTGGAAGTGTCCTCTCCGTGCCGGCCTCCACAGTGGCCACTGGCCACGTGTGCCTGTTGGCCTCTTGAAAAGTGGCTGGTAGGACAGAGGATCTGTATTCTTAGTTTCATTTCATTTTAATTAATTTAAACTTAAGTGGCCACGTGTGCTTCTCAGTTAATGTGACCATTCGTATGTTTCAGGACAAAAAAATGTTCATGTGTCTGACAGGGGTAAACCTTGGACGTAGTTGGAATTCGACAGGAAGCCATAGTGTGCAGTGTAGACGCTACCAGTGCCTCTCACACTGCAGCCTCAGGAACCCTTTGCACTCTTTACAGTGATTGTAGACTCCAGAGAGCTTTTGCGGAAGTGGGTGATACCTACCAACATTTACTGTATTGGAAGTGGAAACGGGGCCATCTTTAAACACGAGATACACAGGGACACCGCGCATTAGCCGCCAGAGTGACAGCATCCCGGGTCACAGGGCCTCTGGGAAACTCCAGTGCTCACTCATGAGAGTAATGTTGGGAACGGCGGGTAACGTCTTAGGCTGCCAGGAAAGCTCATCATACTGAGGAAGGGGGGCTTGAGCTCATGGACCCTTGAAGGGGCCTAGGGGACCCCCCGGGAGTCCTCGGACCACACCGAGAACCTCTGGTCCACACTGGCCTGGACACTAAGTAAAATGGAGTTGTTGCTGGCGCTGTTACAGCGGACGGCGCAGGCCCTGGTTGTCTTTCTAGCCCCACGTGACTTGGCTTTGAGCTGTGTCTCGCCCGGAGGCTTTGAGTAGGGACTTTAGATTTGATGACCTCACTCATGGTCTGCGGTCTGCAGCACCCGCCGTGAGTGGCCCTCCGGGCATACCCGCGGTGGGACAGGGTTCATACAGGGTGCGTTCACTTGCAGGGAATGAAAACCCAGCCACACGATGTGTTAAGCAAGCAGATCCTGATAATCACAGAAGGTGGTGGGGTGCCAGGCCTTGTTCTGAGCATTCCCTGAGTTACCTCCTGCATTTGTCCTTCACAGCCACCCTCCGAGGTGGTGTGGTTAGTTCCTTTATGTCACCAGTGAGGCAGGAGGGGCAGACTTGCCCATGGTCACCCCTCTGCCTATTGATATTTTGTCCACATGTTTGTCGCCTCATGGTTGCAAGATAGCTGCCACAGCTCCAGGTGTCACACCCTCACATAAGTATGCCAAACATGAAGGAGGAAAGGGGTGGATAGAAAGTGAGCTTTCCTTTATCAGGGAGGGAAAGTCTCCTTTAGCTGACTTCTCTTTACATTTCTTTGGCTAGAACTGGGTCACGTGATCACCTTTGGTTGCAAAGGATGCTGGGTATGTGGCAAAGGAAAGATGAATTGGCGTAAACCAGTCACAGTTCAACCTTGGGGCTGGGGAAGATTTTCACCCCAAACTAATCAGGGATCTGCTGGCAGTGAGGAAGGGTGGATAGATACTGGGCAGGCACCGCACAGTGTCTGCTCCTGCTGGCCTCTAGCACCTTGCAAGGCCCACACCCGCTCCTCCAGTGGTGCTGCGCCATGTCCTGTCCTCTCAGGGCAGCCCAGCTGTAGCCGTCCTCGGGCAGGAGCAGGAACCTGAGAGAGGGACCTCATGGTGTCACAGTCTCCAAGGAGGGTGAGGGCAGAGGAGGGTTCCAAACTCAGGCCCTGAGGGCCCCGGGGCAAGTCACTGAACCCCATCAGTTAGATGGGGACCGTGCGTACTTCATAGCATGCAGGGCCAGCCCAGAGTAAGAGCTTGGTGATGTCAGCTCTTAAGAGGAAGGGTTGCCCAGTGGTTAGCCCCAGGGTGCTAGCCCAGCCCCCCAGGCTCACATCCCAGCACTGCCACTTCCTAATGGATGGCCTCGGGCCATTACTGCATCGCTGAGCCTCAGCGTCATTGTCTTAAATTGGTGACAGTATCGGCAGCTCTTTCACAGAGTTGTTCTGAAGACTCAGGGAGTTGGCACGGGTCCGCGGGTCGGGATTTGCCTGGCTCCCCGTGACGCTCAGTGAATGGCTGCTGCTGCTGCTGCGGTGGTTACTATTATTCCTGTTTCTCGTCGTGATCCAGCCGCTGTGGCCGTGGGTAGCTGAGGTCCAGGGCTCTGAGGACACCTGGGAAAATAGCCGGGGCAGGATGCAGGAGGGTGGGAGCACCGGCTCCGGAGTCTGGCGGGGGTTGACTCGGAGTTGCCCTTGGTCACCTGTGTGGCCTTGGGCTCATCACTTCCCCTCCCTGGGCCCCACAGCCTCTCTGTAACGCTGGGAACGGTACCCTGGAGCTCCGGGAGTGTTGTGAGGACCCGAGGGGAAGTCCGGAGCAGACTGGCTCCTAGTGGGGGCAGGTGCGGTGGGCGGGGCATCCGGGGTTCGGCCATCCAGGGGCCGTGGGCAGGGCTGGGACGCGAGGCCGTGCTGCCCCCTGCTGGGAACCCGGCGAACTGCCGAGGCTGAGGGCTCCCGGGGTCCCGGTGGGAAGGGCTCTGGCCTCAGCCAGGCGGAGGCCAACCCCACGTGCCGCCCGCACAGACGCTGAGTCCCCGCGAGCTCTGGCACCTGGTGCACCAGTGTTACGGCTCAGAGCTGGGCCTCACCAGCGAGGACGAGGACTATGTCTGCCCCTTGCAGCTGAACGGTCTGGGGTGAGTCGGAGGTCGGCGGCTGGTTCCTGGGGTCGGGGAGACAGGAGGGGCTGCCTGCGGGGCTCCTGGAGTCCTGGGTGGAGTCAGGTGGGTGTGTGAGGTCTCAAAGATACAGTGGTCTCAGCCTCCCTTTCCCTGCAGGACCCCCAAGGACGTGGGAGATGTGATCGCCCTGAGTGACATCACCCCCTCGGGGGCAGCGGACCACAGCCAGGAGGCGAGCCCCGTGGGTTCACGCCGTGGCCGCCTCACCCCCAACCTTTCCCGGGCCAGCAGCGATGCGGACCACGGGGTGAGCAGGAGGGCGGAGGGGAAAGAAGGTGCTGCCAGGAGGAGACAGAGGAAGGAAGGCGGGGGGTGGTGTCGGGGAGACGGATAGACAGATTGGGGGGGACACGGGAGAGGATGGACAGAGGGACAGATGGAGGAGTAAGGGAGGGGACAGAGGGAGGGATCGGACAGAGCTGGGAAGATGGGCAAGGAAAATAGGGACAGAGAGAGACAGGCAGAAGGGGGGACACAGACGCAAAGGGTGGGAGACAGAAGAGGCAGGAGAGGGAAGGAAGGGTGGATGAGCGAGGAGACAGACAAGGCCTGCACAGGACGGACAGACGGACAGGACAGGCGTAAGAAAGCTTCTGGCCCAGGCCTCCAAGGCAGGCCTGTAGGGGCCCCTTGTGGCTGAGCCCTCCGTCCACACGGCCTCCAGCATTGCTTCTCCTGCAGTGGCGAGTCCTTCTGGCCGATGTGGACACGTGGGGGCCCTCGGGCTGGGGTAGAGGTGGGACGAGGCTGCATGAAGCCTTTCTCTGCAGGTCGAGGAGGACAAGGAGGAGCAGACAGACAGCCAGCCAGACGCCTCCTCCAGCCAGACAGTGACCCCGGTGGCTGAACCCCTGAGCGCGGAGCCCACCCCGCCTGACGGGCCCACCGCCCTGGGCCCTTTGGACCTGCTGCCCAGTGACGAGCTGCTGACAGACACGAGTAACTCCTCCTCGTCCACGGGGGAGGAAGGTGAGGCGGCGCCCGCACGGTTCGCTTCCCTTACCTGTGACAAGCCTCACTCCGAGCGGCCTGAGCCTGGGGTCTGCTGGCTCTCGGGACTAAAACGTCCGGCAGGTGGGCAGGTGAGGCGTGCAGGCGGTGTTAGAAGTCCGCCTGTGCTTAGTTCTGCTCTGAAGGCAGCAGGGAGGGGGACTCAGCCCAGACTCGGAAGCCAGTTGCCAGGGTTCAAATCCCGGCCACCCTGCTTCCCAGCTGTGCAGCGTGGGCAGATCGTTTAACCTCTCTGAGCCTCATTTTCCTCATCTGAAAAATGGAGTTAGCAGGAAGAATACCCACTCGCAGGGTTGTTGTTAAGAGAGTTAAGTGAGTTAGTACAGGTAAAGTGCTTGGGCTGGTTAGTAAGTGTTGGCTCTCGTTATTATTCCCGTTTTCCGCAGAGAAAGCTGCTCCTCAGGTAGCTGGGGCTCACTCTGCCCCAGGGGGAGAAAGCACGCTTTTCCCGGGGGCTGCACGAAGAGCTTAGGGTGGGCTCCCATTGGTCCAACTTAGAGCACAGGCCCACCCCTAAACCATCACGGTGGCTGATTGGCTGGGCCTGCGTCACACACACCCCTGAACCAATCACGGTGGCTGATTGGCTGGACCTGGGTCACGCACACACCCCTGAACCAATTCCTGCGACCGAGAGCCGCAGCCTGACCCCCTGTGACCCTGTGGCCGGAGTTGGCTGGCCTAGGTGTGTGCTCCGCCTTGAACCGGTGGTGGTGGCTCTGATCAGCTGGGCCTGGGACACACGCCCCCACTGTCCCGCCGAGCCATCCCTGTGGCAGAGGGGTCGAGTGGTGCTCTGTGACAGTGTCCACTCTGTCCAGGAGGATGGGCGTGGGGGCGGGGAGGAGCGGTCACCCAGAGGGCAACAAGGGCCCAGGCTGAGGAGGGAGGGCAGCAAGTGGCGTCACCCACTGCCTTTCTCTGCCGCCAGCGGACCTGGCCGCCCTGCTCCCCGACCTCTCCGGCCGCCTCCTCATCAACGCCGTCTTCCACGTGGGCGCCGAGCGGCTGCAGCAGATGCTCTTCTCAGACTCGCCCTTCCTGCAGGCCTTCCTGCAGCAGTGCAAGTTCACAGGTCAGGGGCCAGGTACCCGGGTCGGGGGTGGAGGGCCAGCCAGGAGATGGGGGTGCCCTGCTGTGCCGGTTAGGTGTGGCGGGTGGGGGAGGGACAAGAGGGTCCTGAGACCCGACTGGCGCGGCCTCGGCTGGTTCCCAGCTGCTCTCTGCCTCAGTTTCTTCTTCTGTGTAATGGGGGTGTGATGATGGACCTGCCTTGTCTCCTGGGAACTAGAGGAGTCTGTATTAGCAAGGTGCACAGGACAGTAGCCTGCAGTAAGCAGTTAATGAACACGAGTTAATGGTCACACGCTTAGTGCCCACTCTCAGGCTTGCGCAGAGACCAGGATAGACAAACCCCAGGATCTAGTGAGAACGCCAGTGTGTAGATGCTCCCATGAGGGGGAGAGCAAGTGTCCGAGGGGTGTCCGGACGCTGCAGGAAGGCTGTGAGGTTGAGCCTGTCAGGGAAAGCAGGTGGGGGGAAGAGGAAGCCAGGTGGCCAGCAGGCCCTGCAAAGGCCCTGAGGCTGGAGGCAGGCAGTGGCAGAAATCCCTGTGGCCGGGCCCCTGCAGCCAGGTGTGGAGGGGCAGCCCCAGCCCCAGGTGAGGTGAGAGGGCTGGCCAGGGGGCCAGCACAGGAGCTCAGGAGGCTGCGAAAGAGAGTCAAGTAGGGGAGGGGCCAGCTAGGTGGTAGCTTTTCTCTCTTTTTTTCTGTATTGATGAAACATGCAGAATATCCTACAGAGTGAGTCAGCTGTGCCTTGTCCTTGGGGACATACAATCCCCCAAAACTGTGCTTATATCCTGGAGATACTGGCACATCAGACTGAGGCACTCAGACTCTGTCTGGGGGTACTTGGGAGCTATGGAGTATTCTAGGCAGATGAGGTACAGGGTCAGGCTTAGCTTTAGGAAGCTACCCCTGGAGCAGAGGTGGAGACTGAGGCATGGAGCTCGGGGGGAAGCTGGAGGAAGTGGGGCCCAGCTCTGAGACAGGCCCCTAGAGGAGGGGCAGGTTGGAGGAGATGCTGAGGCTGGTGTGGGTTCTGGTGGGTGTGAGAGCTCCACGGGACTTCCAGGGCAGTGTGTTCAGGAGCCCAGGTCTGAGACTGGGGGGGAAGCCGGGGCTGGTACAGAGAGGGAAACTGAGGCTGCAGGAGTGGATGAGCCCAGGAGGGCTGAGAAGTGTGGGGAAGGGAGATGTCCCAGCTCTGAGTATCACCAACATCTGAAGTTTTACGCGTCCAGAGGGAAGGTGGGCAGACACCCGAGTGGGGACACAGAGGAGTGGGGGTTTAGGGGCAAGTTCCCAGAGAACTAGAACCTTCTGGAAAGGCTGACTCTCCTACAGCCTGTGGGTGGGCAGAGGCCTGGAGAACGGTCTGCTCATTCTGCTTCTCCTCGCCTAGACGTGACCTTGAGCCCCTGGAGCGGGGACAGCAAGTGCCACCAGCGCCGGGTACTCACCTACACCATCCCCATCAGCAACCCGCTGGGTCCCAAGAGCGCCTCGGTGGTGGAGACACAGGTGTGCGGGGCGGCGGCCCGCCGGGGGTGGGGGGCGGCGCGGGGCTGGCCCTGACCTCCCGCTCCCTCTCGCAGACGCTGTTCCGGCGAGGCCCGCAGGCGGGCGGCTGCGTGGTGGACTCGGAGGTGCTGACGCAGGGCATCCCGTACCAGGACTACTTCTACACGGCCCACCGCTACTGCATCCTGGGCCTGGCCCGGAACAAGGCCCGCCTCCGGTGAGCCCCGACCGAGCCCGGAGCGCCCCCTCGGCTGCCACCTGGGCAGAGGAGCAGAGGTGTCGAGTCCCGAGGGCTCAGGGACACCCTGCGGTGTGGAGCCGCCGTTGACCAGGATGTGGTGCGGGCAGCTCGGTGTGAGCTGCATGGAGCTGGGGCACAGCAGCAAGGAGGAAGGGGTGAGGGCCGGGGGCGGGGGGCGGCCGGAGACTCGCCCAGGCAGAGGGTGCGGACAGGGGGCCGACGGGCCAGCGTTTGGGGTGAGTGCGAGGCAAGGAGGGATCACAGGGAAGCCGTGGGGTGGGAGTGTGTTTGGTCTGTGCGTGACAGGGGGCCGCCTCTGAATTAGGGAAGGGAAGCACCTGGGCAATGGGGCAGCAAGTCTGGCGTCAGAGCCTGACCCCTGCCCCATACCCCCCCCCCAGAGTGTCCTCCGAGATCCGCTACCGGAAGCAGCCCTGGAGCCTCGTGAAATCTCTCATCGAGAAGAACTCATGGAGCGGCATTGAAGAGTACTTCCGCCACCTGGGTAGGGGCGGGGTCGGCCGGGTAGGGTCGGGGCGGGGCCTGCGGGGGGCGGGGCCCGGCCCGGTGCAGACCAGCGGAGCTCTGTCCTGTGTCTGCAGAGCGTGAGCTCGCCAAGGCCGAGAAGCTGGCCCTGGAGGAAGGCGGGAAGGATGCCCGGGGCCTGCTGTCAGGCCTGCGGCGGCGCAAGCGGCCCCTGAGCTGGAGGGGCCACGGCGACGGACCCCAGCACCCGGACCCGGACCCCTGCGCTCGCGCTGGCATGCACACCTCAGGTGCGTCCCACCAGGCCTGCGCAGGGCAGGAGGAGGAGGGGGGCTCGGCGGGGGAGCCCGGGAGAGTCTGACTGACTCCGAGTTGCTCTCCTGCAGGCTCCCTCAGCTCCCGCTTCTCGGAACCGTCCGTGGACCAGGGCCCCGGGGCAGGCATCCCCAACGCCCTGGTTCTCATCAGCGTTGTGTGAGTATGGGGCTGGCCTCGGGGTCAGACGGGCCTGGATCTGCATCCTTGGCTGTGTGACCTTGGGCAAGAGCTCGGCCTCTCTGGGCCTCTGCTTAAGTGGGAGCTTGGGCTCCCCTCACAGTGAGGATTAAATAAGGTGGTGTGTGGCACCCGCTGGCAGAGCTCCTCACACAGTGTGGACGCTTGGTTTGTCATGGACAAGTGTTCTCTGCTGGGACGGCAGAAGCCCTGGAGGCCGGGAAGGTCAGAGGGGCCTGACTTTGCTCGGGGGCAGGGGGCTTCCTGGAGGAGCAGGCACCCAAAGCCTGTGGAATCCGGTGAGCAAGGAGAGGGGCAGAGAAGAAGCAGTGTCATTTGCACATTTCATTCGTGTTTTCTGTGCCCAACTCTAAGCTGGGTGACCCCGGGGACACAGTAGTGACCAACAGCCCTGGGGGGAGCAGACCTGAAGGCAGACCAGATGATGAGGCTGTGATGGGGGAGGCACAGGCAGAGGGGACAGGCCCGGGCTGACGAGGTCAGGGAGGGCTCCCTCCAGGGTGGACGGGCGGGCGGTCAGGGAGGGCCTCCTGGGAAAGCGGAGGACTCCTGAGTGGAGACACCCCAAGGACTTGAGCAGGGGCCTGACATGCAGGCGGTCCTGGAGCCGCAGGGGGCAGGACGTGCTGAGGAGATGGAGGTGAAATCCATGCTCCCAGCAGACCCTGGGAGGTGAGACTCAGATGCGCCCCACACTCAGCTTCTCTGAGCCTCAGTTTCCCCACAACAGCAGGGCAGTGAGAGGCTGTGCTGCATGCTCTGCTCGGAGCCGCCAAGCCTGGAGGGTGGGGGGCTAGGACGGGCTGGCGGCTCTCATCTCTTTGTCTCCCCTCCCTGCCTCCTCAGGATCTGTGTGAGGTAGGCTCCTTCCCATCCTCGTGTCTCTCCCCCAGTGCAGCCCCTTCTCCCTGCCCCAAGCCCCTGGTTCTCCCAGGGAGGTGGCCCGGTGTGGCAGTGAAGGGCGCCAGTATCAGACAGGCCTGGGGTGGAACCCTGACTTTGCTGTTTGTGGACTGTGTGACCCTAGGCATGTCACTTACCCTCTCTGAGTCTTAGCTTCCTCCTCTGAAAAGGGAGGTAATCCTGGTGCCCCTTCAGGCTGTGGTTGTGCGGGTGCCCAGCTGAGGGGAGCGTCCGTATCCTGAGTCCTGACCTCTGCCCCCTGCCCCCAGCCTGATCGTCCTCATCGCCCTCAATGTCCTCCTCTTTTACCGCCTCTGGTCCCTGGAGAGGACGGCCCACACCTTCGAGACCTGGCACAGCTTGGCCCTGGCCAAGGGGTGAGTGGATAGCCCGAGGGGTTGGGGGCTTGGGCAGGTCTGGGGAGGCCGAGGCCCCACTCAGGTCCTGCATCTCCCACAGCAAGTTCCCCCAGACAGCCACAGAGTGGGCGGAGATCCTGGCCCTGCAGAAGCAGTTCCACAGCGTTGAGGTGCACAAGTGGAGACAGATCCTGCGGGCTTCCGTGGAGCTCCTGGACGAGGTGCGGCTTTGGGGCTGCGGGCTCCTGCATTTAAATCGCCAGAGGCAGCAGGTTCATCTGGGCCTCAGGTTCCTCTTATGTAAAATGAGGAGGCCATTCCTAGTCCCCACCTCCCAGAATTGCTGGAAAAATCAGTGGGATGGAAGAGAGAATTTCTTGGCTCTCATCCTGGGAAGAAAGTTCAGGGTGTCTGACTTCAGGCATGGCTGGATCCAGCCACACAAGACTAGTAAGAATTGGTCTCGTATCATCTCTTGTCTGTCTACCCACAGGATTGGCTTTGTTTTGGGCATCCTCTCCCCCAGGATGACTCAGGTGGTACTTGCAGCTCCAGGCTGACATCCAAAAAAAAGAGCCTGCCCTCACTGGCTGCTGGGGCCACATGCCCATGCTTGACCATTCACAGTGGTTGGTTAGGCAAGGCTTGGCCCCTGAACCCCTCCCCCGCTTTGGGGTGACTGAGGGGTCACCTGAGGGTGGGAGAGGTTGTCCTAAGGCTACTAGGGTATCATCTCCGGGAGGGGTTGCCCCAGACAACCTCTGCCGTTCAGAGGCAGCGTCTTTTCAGATGGCCAGGTTCAAATGCTGGTGTGGGACCTTGTGCAGTGACTTCACCGTTGGGGCCTTGGCTTCCTCCTGGGTAAATGGGGTAGCAGTTGATGTGACCTCAAGGACTGTTGAGGGATTGAACGAGGTAACATTTAAATAGTGCCGAGCTCATTGTAAACAATGTGTTTGCTGTGAGCCCAGGGCCCGGTACACAGTAGGTGCTCAATAAATGTGTAGTGGGTCAGCACAAAGGGCAGCCCCTGGGGGAAGTGCCTAAGGTGGGGAGGGGCATGAGTAGCTGGGGAGCAGCTGGCCTCGGCTGGGTGCCCACCCTGGTGGGTGACGGTGAAGGTCACGTCTGGTCACCGTAGACCGTCGTGCTGAGGGCCACCTTCAGGGGCCTCCTTGCTCCCTGAAATGGCGCTCAGAGGGAGATCAGGCCGGGAAGGGCCATGCAGCACGGAGTGGGAGGGGATTGAGGCTGGGGCCCCATCGCTCAGAGAGGGGAACGGCCCGGCCCCCTGACCCTGAGTTAAATTCTTGTTTTCCTCTCTCTCTCAAACTGCCAAGGGCACAGAGTTGACTTCACAAATTAGTGTGAACGGCAGACGCTGGTTGAGGCCGGCTGTTCCAAGTGCTAAAATGGCCAGCTTACTTGCTCCTCACGCCAGCCTGTCAGGGATGCTCTCGTCATCCTCCATCTCATAGATGGAGATGCTGAGCAACAAGGCATTCAGACTCGCCCAAGGTTGCACAGGCTAGCTGATGTGCACTGAGTGCTTCCTGGGTGCCAGGTCCTAGGTGGCCCCCCCCCCCCACCAGTATCCCTGAACTAAGCCAGGGAAGCAGGGATGTTACTGACCATACTTCCGCCGAGGGACCTGGGACGGCTGAGGGGCTGGCCCGAGGTCACCCAGTAAGGAGGGGAGCCAGCACTTGAAGTCAGGCCACCTGGGCCCCGTCCATCTGCTGCCTGTGAGAAGTTCAACTGGGCGCAGCCGGGTTGCCTCTTGTTATGGGGTGACCTTGGCAGGGCACATGGCCTCCCTCGACCTTCCCGGTTCCTCACCGGCAGGATGAGGCGACGTCACCTCTGCCGACACTCACCCGCCCACCTCTCCCCCAGATGAAGTTCTCGCTGGAGAAGCTGCATCAAGGCATTGCCGTCCCAGAGCCTCCTTTCGACTCCCAGCCACAGCCCGACGACAGCTTCTCCTGAGGATGCCGGACACGCAGCCGTTCACCCAAAGGGACAGATGGACATAGAGCCTCGGTAGCCACTGCTGGCACGGTGTGAGCGCCGGGAGCCTTCCGCCCACCCCTCCCGTGGCCTGACCAGGGGCCATGCAGACACGGGGACCACAGACACAGAAGATGCACTTTAGACCAGCGTGTGCGAGTCCAGCTGCCATCGCCTGCCCTCCAGGGAGCTGGCCTGGCCTTTGGCAGGCCCCCCGCTAACTTATTTTGCCCGGCTGGGGTTGTGGGGGGCGCCTCCTGGGGTGCACGGTTCCCTCAGCTCTGGGTTTAATGTATTATATTTATTTGGGGCTGACAGAGCCCCAATAAAGGGTTGGAAATGGCTGTGGCTATGCCTGCGGGGCCCTGGGAGCGAGAGGGGGGGGATCTGTCCATTTTCTGGGGCCATGGTCACTGGTGTGACCTGGAATTCCCCAGCATCTTTCATAAGCTTTGCATCATCAGGGTCCAATGCAGGAGCTCCGAGGACAGACTCTGGTGCCCGGTGGCCTGGGTTCAAATCCACGCCTGGTACTTAGCAGGCGCATAACCCGCAGCAGGTCAACCTCTCTGAGCTTCACTTTCCTCTTCTGTACAATGGGCGTAAAAATAACCCCTGTCTCCCAGGGGCGTTAGAAATGAGTCTTCTCACACTTGAGCTGAATCACGAGCCTGTAGGGCTTATTAAAAAGCAGAGGCAGAGCCCCCGACCCCCCGAGTGTCTGACTCAGCAGGAGGGGGTGGTCTGGGATCCTGCACTTCCAACAAGGGTCCAGCTGATGCTGATGCTGATGGTCCAGAGACCATCACTTTAAGAACCACTTGGAGGGTTCAAGGAGTTAATAAACGTGGCTACTTAACAGGCCCTGGCTTGGAGTAAGTATTCAATAAATGTTACTCTTATCATAGAAAAATTGAGGGGAAGAAGGTAACTCAAGTAGTGGGCGCCGAGTGCGCCCCAGGCTCTGGGCTGAGGTCTGAGATTCATTGAATTCTCACGGTAGCTCTGTGACATGGAGACAGAGTTACATGCCTGATGCCACTCAGCAGGGAGGCGCAAATGACAGGCCTGGCCCTGGTGTCTCCACATTCAGTTGCAGGGCCCTGTGCCCTTCAGGACCCCCAGAGGACACCTCCAGGTTGAGGCTGTCTTACCGAGGAGGAGATGGGTGGAGAGGCAAAGTCTCTGTCCAGGTAGAAGCCAGATCTGTCTCCCTCACCCCGTGTGCGGCTTGCAGAGTGAGCAAGGGGCAGAGAGAGACCTTCGACGTGTGCCAGCCAGGCTGGAAGCATCTTCACTGAAGGCTTGGGGCAGAGGGCTCGGTGGGTAGAGGCAGGATGGACCACCAGTGGCAGAGCCAGCCTCTCCTGTCCTCTAGCTGTGTGGTCATGGCAAGTTACCCACTCTGAGCCTCAGTTTCCCATACCTGTAAAATGAGCGTCATGGTAATACCCACCTTGTAGGAGGAATTGAATGAGTTAATATCAGTAAAGTGCTTAGAATGGTGCCACGCCCACAGCAGGTGCTCAGCAAACCCCAGCGTATAGGGCTGGCAGGAGGCAGCCCTGCCTGGTGCCCAAGTCAGGTCCTGGCTATGCCTCTGCCTTCCACCCGCTGCCGGGGGAGGGCTTGGGATAGCAAGAGGGTTATTTTCTGCAAGGGAATTTCACAGCCCAGGAGGTGCTGGCACAGATGCCCAGACCACAAAGGTGTCCGGTGTCCCTGGCTTCCTGTCCCTCTGCCCTGGGCCTGCCACACATGCTGGTTCCTCTTGCCCAGCAGGGCTAGGCCAGGGGTATTCTGGGACTTCACCCCACCCAGAACTGGTGGCCGAGACCTGAGCAGCGACCCCCCAGCCAGAAGTCTCACTCACCCTGGTCCTGACAGCCCAGAGCTGCCACCCCATCCTCTCCATTTGGCAGAATCCACTGACAGGACAGCCCACCTGCCGTTGCTGGGGCAGGATTCCAGACCCACCCGAGGCCAGGGCATGACTCTGCCTCAGTTTCCTCTTCTGTAAAAGGGATGATAGTAGACCTTGCTGCCCATGTTTGGGAGGGAGAAGTGGATCTGGTGTATCGCAAGGGCTCCAGCCTTGACATTTATTTATACATTCAACACATTTACTGAGGCCTCCAATGTGCGGGCACAGGTCACGGTGCTGGAGACACGGTGCCCAGGATGAAGTCGACCCTGGAGGAGATTGTGGGGGGGGGGGGGGGGGGCGGTGCTGGAGAGACAGGCAGTGACCGGGGCTATGGAAAGGAAGAAGAGGATGTCAGGTAGGGACACTGCTGTGGAAGAAACACCGGAAACGAGTAAAGGAGGTCAGCTGAGGGGCGGGGAGGCAGTGCCCCGGGGATGGACAGAAGCCCTGACAAAGGTGCACTGGAACCAAGAACGGCAGGAGGCCAGGCAGTGAGCCTTTTGTTCACCTGGGGGAGGAGGGACCAAGGCCCCCAGGCGGGGATGAGCTCGGCCTGTGGGACAGCAGGGGCCTGGACACACTGGAGTTGGGGGGAGGGTAGAAGACGACCTCGGAGACAGAGGGGAGGGCGCTCCTCCAGAAACGTGGCACCCGCAAACCCCAGAGCAGCCTCTCGGCGGGCGGGATCTGGCTGCACCTCCTGCTTGGGTGGGGTCCGGAGTATCATCCGTAGCCCCAGCCGAACAGACCCCTCATGCCTACTTGGGGTCCCGCACCGTGACGTCCAAGCCCGGATGCCGGGGATCTGAGGGGGAGGTCACTTAGAGGTCTCAGCCAAGTCCCCCTCCATCCCATGAGGATGACCTCCATAATTTGAAGGCGGAAGCCCTGCCCCCAAATCGCCCTCAAAGCCTTCTTGTGACTTCGGGGGTGACCTGTCTCAGACTCCAACTCTGGGGGTTCCCAGAGCCTGGAGGGGTCGGACGCCCAGACCATCCGCCCCATGCCCAGAAGCCGCGGTCCCTGCGCCACCGGGAGAGGCTGGTGCAGCGGGCGCCTGCCGGGCCGCTGCGGCAAAGGCTGGGCGGCCGCGCCCTCCCCCCGCGGTGATTCACCCCGCCCCCTCCCTCTGCCTCTCCCTCCTCCCCGCAGGCCGCCGCCGCCGCCGCCGCCGCTGCAGTGCGCAGGAGACCGCGGCCCGCGCCGCAGCGCGCCCGAGCGGGAGCCGGAGCCGGGCCGGGGTCCGCGCGCCTGGCGGATGCGCCCGCGGAGCTCCCCAGCGCAGCAGCCCGAGCAGCGGCCGCCCGCGCGGCGGGGATGCCCGGACGCCGGGCCCCGGGGCTGGGCCCCCGGCGGTAACCGGAGCGGGGGGGGCCGCGCCCCCCCTCCTCCCCCCTCGCCGGTCCCAGAGCCGCAGCTGCTGCGCCCGCGCGCTCCCGGGGACATTCTAACCGCCGCCGGGTCCCGCCGCCTCTCGCCCCGCTATCAATACCGGCGGCCCGGGAGCGGGGCGCAGCGTGCGCAGCGCAGCCATGGGGACGCTGCTGGCCTTCGTGGTCGGCGCGGCACTGGGTGAGTGCGCGGGGGGCGCGCGCGGCGGGGCCACAGCGGGGCACTGGGCGGGCGGCGGGATTCGCGCTCTGGGGCCGGACGGCGGGGCGAAGGCCACCCCCGGCCCATCTCCCGGCCCGGCTAAGTCCGCTTCAGAAGTTGTGCGCGCGGGGAGCGGGGTTAGGGAGGGCGGTGGAGGTGCGGGTGGGCAAGAGCGGGCGGGGGCCCGGCTGGCACAGTTTCGCGGCTGCGGGCGCCCAGCCGGGGGCGAGGAAACGCGGAGTCAGCTGCTCCCGGAGCCCCGCAGGCTGCAATGTGACACCTACAGCGGCGGGAGGGGGTGGGGGGAAGGCGGCGCCCGGAGACGGAGACGAGAGAGACTGAGAGACAGAGAGAGATGGAGACGGGAGAGATGGGGCGAGAGACAGAAGGACTCACAGTACTCCTGAGTGCTATGTTGGGAGGATGGGGTCATGAGAATAAAGAGAAACAGAGACAGAGGGAGGGATGCAGAGCTGCCCAAGAGAGACTGAGGAGAGTTAAGAATCTGAGTGGTGGAGAGAGAGAAACTTAAGAGGCAGAAAGAAGTGGAGACACGGGCAGACACGGGGAGAGATGGAGTTTTAAAGGGACAGGGAAAGGTGGAGAGAGATGGGAGAGGCTGTCTGAGCCTGGAAAGAGGACACAAAGTGGTGGGACCTTCAGAGAGCCCCTTAAGAGAGAGAAAGAAGGGGAAACAGAGGCACTCAAGGAGGTGGAAAGAGCAGAGGAGGACAAGAAGCCCCAAGATTAATAGAGGAAGAGATTCAGGGACGCAGAAAAAGACCCAGAACTGGAGCTGGAGACACATGCATTAGCAGTTAGCGCTCGAGGGGGCAGGAAGGAGGTGGCAGGTAAAAATGTGGAGGAGGGACCCAAAGGGGTTGGAATCCAGTAGGGGTGCAAAGGCCCTGAGGCAGGAAGGAGTTTTGAGAAGCTGATAGGAGGTGGGATAGGGGCCTGGAGGTCAGGGAGCCTGGGGGCGGGAGGACAAGGAGGCAGGAGAACTTGCGGAAGCGGGGATGACACAGGAGCTTGTGGGACTGGGGAGCAGGGCTGAGTGTGGGTCTGCCCTGGTTCCAGGGCCCATCTGCCCCTCTGAGGCCCTGCCTTCTCCCGGCACATGTGTCTGGGGCTGGCGGGGTGTGCAGAGCAGTAATGGTGGAAATAACTGCCGCCTTGAACTTCTAATGCAGCTGGAAGTCTAGTCCCACCACCTGGATGCTGCAGTCGCCTGGGCAGGGACCCTGAAGGTGGGGTGCTCGGGTGACAGACCCTGAGTTACTGACAGCATTGACAGCCTGTTGGTTGGGGGCCTCCTGTGGACCGGGCCCCCCGGGGCCTTACCTAACTTATGGAATCTGCCCAGCAACCTCCAGAAGCAAAGACGATCATTGCCCTCACTGTTCACAGAGGGAAACTGAGGCTCAGAGAACATGAGGGCCTTGCCAAGGGGACGCAGCACCTGGCAGGGCCAGGTTTGGTGTCCGGTTCTGTCCCTTCCTGATCATTATTGAGGGGAAACAGATGATTTGTGGGGGCCCGGAGAGCCGACAACCGGCAAATGTGGCGTTGCCCCGAGTGACGGGTGCCCCTGCGCGGCCTGTCCCCACAGTGTCGTCAGCCTGGGCGGGCTGTGTGGAGGTGGACTCGGAGACCGAGGCCGTGTACGGGATGACCTTCAAGATTCTGTGCATCTCCTGCAAGCGGCGCAGCGAGACCACCGCGGAGACCTTTACAGAGTGGACCTTCCGCCAGAAGGGCACCCAGGAGTTCGTCAAGGTACGTGGGGCGGGGGTGGGCGTCCGTGTGGACCGGGGCTGGCTGCCAGGAGGGCTTGTTTGTTTTCAGTAATGTGCTGGTATCGATGACTGGCTCCCCCTTGACCCGCTGGTGACCTCGGGCCAGTGGCGGAGCCTCTCTGAGCCTCAGCGCCCTCCTCTGTAACGATGGGGCGGCCGTGGTCTCCAGCTCAGCTCACTCTGAACGGAGTGAGTTGATGTACCTGGCACATGGCTGGCACAGAATAAATGCCGTCGGAATTATGTAGAACCAGCAGAAATGTCTTGGACAGTTGTCCTGGGAGCACATAGCACCCGCTGGACCTCCCGTGCACTCTGTGTGTTTTGAGTTACGTCTGCGGGGGCGCCATGAGCTTTGAGGGGCTGCTGGAGAACAGGGGTCTGCAGCAGCTGGGGTCAGGCTGCCTCTGTCCCTGCCGAGGAGGGTGCCTGGTGGCCGGGGACAAGCTATAGAGAGTGGGGGCCAGGACGGCTGGACGGGCACCGGGAGGGTGACTGAGGGACGTGCGCGTGTGTGGTCTCAGGGCGAGGGGCACAGTCAGGGGCCCGGGCAGACCCAGGCAGGATCCCGGCCCTCCAGACCCTCCCTGCCTGAATCCATGGGGCCCGAGTCCCCACGCTTGTCCCTCTGTGTGTCAGGGCGAGGGACAGCACAGAGGGGTGGGCGGGGAGGGGGCGCAGGTGGTGACCCCTGCTCGCCGCCCCCAGATCCTGCGCTATGAGAACGAGGTGCTGCAGCTGGAGGAGGACGAGCGCTTCGAGGGCCGTGTGGTGTGGAACGGAAGCCGGGGCACCAAGGACCTGCAGGACCTGTCCATCTTCATCACCAACGTCACCTACAACCACTCGGGTGACTACCAGTGCCACGTCTACCGCCTGCTCTTCTTCGACAACTACGAGCACAACACCAGCGTTGTCAAAAAGATCCACCTCGAGGTGGTGGACAAGGGTGAGTCGGGCCCTGCTGCCCCCTCATCCCTGTTGCCCACCGGCGGCCAGATGGAGGGACAGATGGCAGGGAGAGGACAGGCTGGCTCCACGCCTGGGCCGACCGTCCATGGTGGCGGGGGGAGCCGCACCTCCTTCCCCAGCTCCAGCTCTGGCCTCTCTTTCTCTCTAACCCCGGAGAGGTCACAGTGGGCCTCTCCTGTGGAAGTTCTGGGTGCAGAACTCAGCTCTGCCCCTTGTGCTGTGTGACCTCCGGCAGGTGTCTTTCTGTCTCTGGGCCAAAGGGTTGCCCTGTAGAAAACAGGATGAAACGTCTCAGGGTGTTGTTTGAACCCTTCTCCTGTCCTGGGAAGGTTATGAGCATCGGGCAGTTTGCTGGATGTCAGCTCCTGGCGCATGTCTGGCTCACAGTGGGACCTCAGTACGCGGGGCGATGGATGCTGGTGGTTCTGGTGGCCGAGTAGCCAGAGCCCCACCTCTCTCTGTCCCGCGGCAGGGGAGAGATGAGTGCGTCACCCATAGCGGTGCTCCTAAATTCTGCTGTGCACACGGAGCACCCTGGAGGCTTGCTGAGGTGCAGTCTGACTCAGCAGACCTGGGTGGCCCAGGATCCCCCTTCTGACGAGCTTGCAGGTGAGGCCATGCTGCAGGGCTGGGCCACGCTGAGCAGCCAGCATCTAAGGTGCTTTGGAAACTTTTCATCGTTTTGGCTTCAGCTGCCTCAACCTGTTCTCTGAACCATCTTCAGATGGGGATAAACTGGAATTTTCCAGGGCCCTACAGCCATTGGCTCAGAGTCAGGGAGATATCCCTGACCTTGGGCAGCAAAGACCCAGGGCAGGTGTGTCCCGTGGGGCCCGTGGCGCACACGCATCGTCATGGGCAACACACAGGGTCTTTCCTTTCCCCAGGATGGGTGCCAGCCCAGCGCCTTACGTGGAGTCCTCCTTGAGAGTCCTCCGGGCAGGGCTCTCACTGTCCCTGTCCTACAGGTGGGGAGGGCTGGGCTCGGGCAGGTTAGATGGTGTGGTCAAGGTCGCAGAGTGGGACCTGGACGTGAACCCGTCAAGCCTGTGACTCCTGTGTCTGTTCTCAGCACGATTCACTGCTCCCTTGTCAGCCAGAGCCTGCGGGTTTCTTTTTATAATTAGCATTTTTACGTTTATTGTCAAAGTGATCCAGCGGAATTCGACGCAGGAGACAGTCTGAGCGACTCCTCGGTGTAGGTGCCGATGCTGGGTGGGCGGCCACCCCCAGACACAGCAGATGCAGCCCCGCCCGCGTGAGTCGGGTGGGGGAGTGGAATTGCTGTAACAAAGGCGCCCCCAAATTCCGCAGCTTAACAAAATCTGTCAGTCCGGTCTCCCAAATCAGTGCTAGGTGAGGGGTGCGGAGGGCGGGGATCCGCGATGCCCTCGGGCAGCCAGGTTCTTTCCATCTTGTGGCTGGGCCCTTGCTCAGAATGGCCCTCATCTCGTGGTGGAGGCAGCGGCTGAGGCATGGGGACCCGGTGGAGCCTCTCCTTCCACGTTATCTGCATGTTACACCCCCTCCCAGAGCGTGTGCTCTCAGCAGCATTTACCACGACACGGAGCCCTTCTGTGGTCTTCCCGCAGCCTGCGGCCCCAGCGTTACCTGCCACCAGATTGCAGTATTGCATGCATGAGAGTACAGTATTTTATATCATACTCTACAGTATATTAACATTACCAAACACACGACAGTATTTTTATCCTAACCCATCATACTAGAGTATTTTTAACATTACTCACCATACTACCATATTTTTATCATTACCCACCATGCTATAGTATCTTAAAATACTATGAATTATATTGTAGTATTTTAAAATTTTTCTTGTTATGTTATAATATGTTCATCATTGCCCATCATGCTGTAGTATTTTTAACATTACCCATCACACTGCAGTACTCCTTTCGTATTATTGTCTGGTTAGCGTTGCCGGCCGCCTATCATCTTTTTTATTATGACCCCCCCATCAGACTGTGGTTTCAGCGTTCCCTGTCAGCCTGGATCGCCCGCCTCCTGGTAGTAACCCCCAGGGAATGAACCGAGTCATTTCCAAAGGAGGGGCAGTGGGGGTTGGTGGTGAGACCCCCTCCGCCCTGGCGGGGTCAGAAGACGGTAGGAAGCACCGGGGTCCCCCAACCAGGAGTAGGGCTGGCAGGCGGGGATGAAAGGGCTGATTCTGCTTGGGATGTCGTCGGTGTGAGTGGAAAATGTCTGAAAGCCGGCCCCAGGGGTGTGGCTGGGGCGTGGGACCTGGGGGCTACCCTTGTGGGTGGTGGGTAGAGCTCTTAGGAGGTTGGGGATGTTTGAAGAAATTGAAGGTCTCCCCACAGCAGGTGCCTCTGACCCTCTGTGTGACGCTCTGCCTGGGTCCCTCATCTGTAAGGGAGAATGACAGCCACCCCGGGTGTCTGTGTGGGTTGGTGGAGGCTGCGCTGGATCCCCGGCCGCTATCGCTGAGTCTCTGGCTGTGCAAGCTCTGCAGAGCAGCTCGGACGCTGCAGTCACCTGCACTCGGGGCTGAACCCTGGCCCTGAGTCCAATCCTGGCTGTGCATCCTTGGCCCAGCACCTTCCCCACTCTGGGCCTCAATGTCCTTGTCTGGAAAACGGGTTACAGACCCGTGCCGTCACTGTCCTAATCTAATTGGAAGAGCCGGAGATTCCAGGTTACCAAATTCCTTTGGGCGTTCAGTCCCAGGAGCAAGACCGAGAATTCCAGTGAGGTGACTTTATCCACTTGTAGCCAACTCAGTGTCTTCCTGAGGGCAGCTGAGCGCGAAGCCAGGACGTCTCTATCCTGGGGTGGTTTGGAAGAGTCGGGGAGATGCTCAGATAGAGACGCTGGGGTGAAGCACAGAGCCTGGCCCAGAGGTCACGTTCAGGACAGCTTTGGAGGCAAGGAAGGGGTGAACGAATGAATGAATGGACGAGTGAATGAATGAGGCGTGGAATCCGTCCCGGCCCCTCCTGCAGGGAAGCAGGGAGAAGCATCCAGCGCGCACCTCCCTCACTCTGGCGCAGAAAGCCCGGGTGCCACCTGCGCGGGGGCAGGGGCCGCAGAAAGTGGCCGCGCACAGGGCGGGAGGACGCGCGCGCACCGCGGGGAAAAGCAGATCCGGCCGACTGGGAAGGGAGCCGGCATGCGAGGCGGACCTGCGACAGCCGGCGCGACGCCCGGGTGGCCTTGCGCTCTGGTCCTCTGGCTGAATCGCGTCTTTTGCAGTTTAAATTGAGGTTCAATGAAAGGAAGCTGGCAGTGAGAGGGGCCGCGCGGCCCGGAGGCTGGGGGTTCCGCCCCGCCGCTTGGTGCTGATGGCTTGCGCTGCCGAGCCTTGTGGATGTTAACTCGCTTCCTTTTCCCAGCAGCCCTGTGAGAGGCCATGAGTATTATCTTCCCCATTTTGCAGAGGGGGAATCAAGGCCCAGAGAGGTAGAGTCATTTGCCTAAGGTCACACAGCTAGTAAGAGGCAGAGCCAGGATTCGAACCCTGGCCAATTCGCCCCAGCGCCCCTGCTCTTCCACGTTGTACAGCCCCAACAATAACAGTAATAGTAATATTAATAATAGCAAACATTGATTGAATGCTATTTATGTCAGGTGCTAGTCTAAGGATCTTTAAAGCTTATGTCATTCTCATGACACTCCCATGAAGGAGATATTGTGATTATCAACTTCTAACAGATGGGGAAACTGAGAGCCAGAGAGGCTGAGTCACTTGCCCAAGGCCACACAGCTGGCAAGAGCCAGGATTGGAACCTGAGCCCTTGGGTGGCAGAACTATAGATCTGGGGGACCTGCAGCCACCTGAGTGACAGAGATGACCCCCGAGTCACACAGGGAGGCATGAGGAGGGTGACCCCAAGGCACACCCAAGGCTGTTTATTTAGAATCACAGCAATAACAATGGCCCCGGGGAAGCTGCATGGGTCCCATGGGCCCGGGGAGGCCCAGACACTTGCCCAAGCTCAACCACAAGCTGGAAGCACGCTCAGGCTGCGCTGGCTCCCCCAGCCTGGGCTCGGCAGCCGCCTGACTGTGCCTGGCCCCGCAGCCAACAGAGACATGGCGTCCATCGTGTCGGAGATCATGATGTACGTGCTCATCGTGGTGCTGACCATCTGGCTCGTGGCGGAGATGGTGTACTGCTACAAGAAGATCGCGGCCGCCACGGAGGCCGCCGCACAGGAGAACGCGTGAGTGGCGGTGGGGGTGAGGGAGGTGACCCAGGCACCCGGGACTCCCCCAGGGGAGCCTGAGCGGAGTGGGGAGGGGGCTGGGGGCAACCCAGTGCGCCGTCCCTGTCGTCAGAGACAAATACGGCTGCTGTCAGGTCCAACCCCCCTCCTCCCTCAGACTCAGCCCCCACTTCTCTCGGGGCCGTGGTTCAGCCCAGCATCCTTCTCCCCAAAGCTATAGGAATCCAGGGCCCTAACCCCTTTCTCCCCTGGGACCTGGGCGTCTGAGCCCCCGCTTCCCTCCTGCCTCAGACCCAGGACTTCCTGTGGGTCTCTAGGAGTCTAGCCCGCAGCCCCCTCCTCTAACTCCGGAGCCCTGAGCACCTGGGGCACAGACCTCCACCCTCTTCAGTCTGCTGGGGTGGGCCGGACTGGTGATGGGTCACCTGTACACCTGGCCTTTGCCCCCACAGCTCGGAGTACCTGGCCATCACCTCAGAAAGCAAAGAGAACTGTACGGGCGTCCAGGTGGCCGAATAGCCCTGGTAAGGTGGGTGGGTGGGCAGGGCCCGGGGGCCCGGGCGGTGTCAGCCCCCTCGGTCCCTGATGCCCTGTCTCTCCCTCACCTTCAGGCCCTGGGCTTCACCTCAAGGAAGAGCCAGCCCTACTGGGAAACACCCGGGCACAGCCTGCCCCCAATGGGGGTGGGCCATTCCTGGGCCTCCACAAGCCTCAGAGACCTGCCAACGGAGCCTCCGGGGTGGGAGGGGGCAGGGGGCTTGGCTGACACCCCAATGCAGCCTTCTTTCTCCCGCCCCATCGCCCACCCGCGCCATGCATGATGGGTAAAGCAATACTGCCGCTGCCCCCGCCCTGCTTCTGCTGCCTGTTGGGGGGGGCGGTGAGGTGGGGGCAGCGGCCCCTCACCCCCCTTCTTGCTGATTTGCACACATTGGCCGCTTCAGACACGCACTACTGGGGCCCAGCCCCTCCCTGCCCCCTCCCTGCCCAGAGGGGGTGGTGATGGGCCAGAACAGCTTGGGGCAGCGGGTTCTGGGAGCCACTCTGACCCCCAGCGGCACTTCCCCTCCTGCTTCCTCTGGCTGGACCTGGGGTCCCCTCTCCTGTGATGCACTCCTGCCCCAGCTCAACCCGCCCTCTCTCACCAGCCTTGGAGTGTGGCCACTTAGAAAGGGCCCATTCAGCCTCGTCTCTCTTGACACAAATAGTTTTGTTCATGGAATAAAGATTCTTGGACTTGATTGGAAGTCTGTCTGGTGAGCCGAGTCACCCTCTACCCGCCTCCCCACATCCAGGCGTTTCAGTTTTCCTGGGGACCCTCCACCAGGGGAAGGAACCGGTGGGGGCCCAGCGCTGGCAGCTGCTCAGACTTGGTTAGCCTCAGAGTCGGGGGGATCATTAGCTGAGAGCGACTGTGAGTAGGGAGGGAGCCAGAGGGAGAAGAGGCGCCCAGGCCAGGATGGGGGTTGGGGGGCTATGGAGAGAAGAGCGGCAGGCAGGAGTTTGGGTGTTTGCTGTCTTCCCAGCAGTGCAGGTCTCTCTGCAGAGGTGGCAGCTGCGGAGAGGGAGAGGGAAGGAGAGAGAGGGCTGCGAGTGGAGAGCGGAGGAGAGATGGGGATCCCGGCTGAGCAGCATGGGGCTCTGAGGGGAGGGTGCCTGGGGCAGCTGTGTGGGACAGCCTGTCTGGGGAGCAGCTGTGCTCTGACTCTGGGTGCGTGGCTGTCCACGGGCAGGTGTCTGCTGGTGACCCCAGTGTCTGGGCATCTGTCTGGTCCTGGGGCCTGACGTGCGTCACTCTTGGCTGCCGGTGGGACAGTGTGGGTCTGCCTCCGGACACTTCCGGCCTCTTGGCCTGGGCCTTAGCGCTCAGTGCTGCCTTTTCCGGGCCAGGCCCCCCATCCCCCGTCTGTCCGGGACTTCCCGGCTCCAGAGGTCATTGCTGCAGGCGGCAGAGAGGCTGCCAAAGCAAACCAGCCCCCGTGACTTGTAGGAAGGCAGCTGGGGGAGGGGTGGGGGAGAGGGCTCAGGGCCGGGGCCATGGGAGGGGGCAGAGTTGGGGCAGGAAGGGCCCGCAATTGGGCAGGGCAGGGCTGCCTCATTCAGGAGCTGGACAGGGGTGCAGGAAAGGGCAGGGGCAGTGGTGGGCCTGGGGCTGGGCAGGGGTGCCGGGAGGGGTAGTGTGGACAAGGACAGAGTTCGGCCTGCGCTGGGGCAGGGTGGGGGCTGGGCAGGGGGCAGGAGAGGTGGCAGGGGCAGCTGGGGCCCTCCCTGAGGTCCCATCCTTCAGTCCTTACACGCAGCCTGTTCTGTCTCCTGGAACCCCTGGCCCTCAGGCGAGCTGCCCCTGCTCCCTCCTCCCCTCACACGGCCTCACCTGGGCCCCCTCCAGCCAGAGGCGAGGCAGGTTGCTGGGCCGGCCCAGTCCAGCCCCTGCAAACCCTACCCCTCCAGCCAGGTGGCCTGCGATGCTGCCAATCCCTTCGCCCGGCCCCTGCCCGCCCCTTCCCCGCCTCTGGCCCAGCCTCCTCCTCCTCAGGTGAGGCAGCCAGGCCTAGCAGGCCCCACGCCGCTCCGGCCACCGCTGCTGCGGGGCCACCATGCTCCTGCCCAGGCCTGGAGACTGACCCCAAGGCGGCACCACCTCTCAGCTCCGCCCCCACCTGCCGGACCCCAGGGTAAGGACCAGGGCCCTCAATTACAGTCCCCAGGATGTGGGTCCCCTCACTCCCACCCAACCTAGAGCCCACCTCCCAATCAAGGGGCCCTGGGGGACCTCAAGAGTGGGGTCTCTGACTTCTCTCCAGGGACCTTGGAGCTGTGGCCCTTCTTCAGACTCAGAGATTGGGCCCCAGTCTCCTCCGCCCTCAGACCCAGGAGTCCAGCCCCCAGCCCCTTCTCCCCAGGACCCAGAAATCCAGGCCCCCGGCTCTCTCTTCCCTCGAACCCAGGAGTTCAGACCCTCAGTCCCTGCCTCCCCCCGGCCCAAGCACGGGCGCCCCAGTCCTGCAAATCCAGGTGTCTCCTGGCCGCTGGTCAGACACTGACCCCATCCTTGAACCCAGCCCAATCTGCGTCCGTGATCATGGCGTGCTCTGGCCAGGGCCCAGTCCCTGCAGCCTCCCTGGATGGGCGCCTGGGACTGGGGGCACCCGGGCTGGGCTGGCCCCCCCGGGCCCTGCCTCCCCGTTCGTCTCCCCACAGGGCCCGCCCCGGCCCAGGAGGTCAGCCGGGGAATCATTAACAAGAGGCCGTGACATGGCGGAGAAGGAGGGTGAGTCCCCCTTCCCTGATCCCCAACTTTGGCTCTGCCTGCACCCCTCCCTCCATGCTCTCTTCCCCACCCTCCACCCCCTTGGAGCCCCCTCTCTCTCACAGCCCTCCTGGGCCCCTCCCCACCCCCTTCTGAAGCCGCCCCCACCTGTTAACTATTAACCAAATCTGCGGGGCTGCGCCACCCCCTGCCTCCCTGCTGCCCCTTATGACTTTCCTGGCTCCTTGCCTCAGTTTCCCCTCGCCCCCCAGTGAGTTCTCAGCTAACCCTGGGCCTGTCATCTGTGTAGGGCCAAGGTGGGGAGACTAGCTATCATGGTTAAGGATGCAGAGTTGGGAGTCGAATGCACGGGCCTGTGTTTGAATCGGCATCTGCCGCTCTTTTGCTGTGTGACCTTGTGCAAGGGACGTTACTTCTCTGGGCTTTGGTTCCCCCTGAGTCAAGCATGGACCCTAATGCTACCTACCTACCCACGTGAGGTTGTTGGGAGTGTAGAACACACACAAGGCACCAACATGGGGCTTAGCATGTAGGACACATGCCAAGGTCCAGAGCCGTCATGACGGGTTGGCTGCCTGGGGGTCCCAGGGACCCAAGACCCCCAGCGACTCCAGGCATTCCTCCTGCTTCCTCGCATTGTGGGCAGAAGAGCAGAGGGAGGACTTTGGACCTGGCCAGGGTGGATGGAGAGGGAGAGACGGCAGAGAAACCACCCAGCAGGACGGGGAAGCGCCGGCCGAGGGGCTGGCACTGAGGACTCCTGGCGGCTGTGGTGGGGGCTCCAGGCAGCCTGGCTCCCTCCCAGCCTCTCCCACACCTGGGAGCCAGCTGGAGGGGCCCACTGAGGGGCGGCCTTTCCTTCCTCCCTCCCCAGCTGGGGCTGCCTCCCTCTCTTCTTCCTGGAACCAGGCTAGCTGGGTTCGGTCCCAGGCTGTAGCACTTTCTAGCTGTGAGGCCCTGGGCAAGCAGCTCCCCTCTCTGGGCCTCAGTTTCTTCATCTGTAAAATGGAGATGGTCCTGGTGCACACCTTGTGGGGTGGCGTGAGGATTTAAATGCCACGTAGGCAGGAGGCGCTGAGCGTGTGAGCTGAAATGACCAGCGTGGACCGCTGGCCTCCTGGGATCTCAGCACAGTTACCAAATCAGGCCCCAAGCCACTCAGCTGTGGCTGAGCGAACCCAGGCTCCCGCCCGCCGGCTCGGGAGGAGCCACTGTGCCCTTGCTCAGCAGGTGGCTGGCCGAGCCCTGCACCTTCGGGATGACTTCTTCCTCGAGCCGACCGAAGGGAGTCACCAGGGCTGAGGGCTGTGGGTGAATGAATGAGGGAGGAGAAGCCGAGCAGGCCCAGAGGATGGCCAGAGGCAGTCTGGGCACAGAGGGAACCGAGGCAGAGTGGGCGCCAGTGCATCCCCAGGCAGCTCGGCCCAGTCTCGGGGAGGGGGGGGGGGTCCAACCCGGACAGATGCTTACTTGATGGTGACCCGGGGTAGGTGGCTGCACCTGTCTGTAAACTGGGATGATGATAACAATGCCTTCATCATTAAGTTGCAAGGATTTCAGGAAATCACAGGAGAGGTGGGACGGGCTGAGTCGGCCTGCTAGGATTCTAGGAGCTGTTGCTGCTGCGGCGGCTGCTGGTTTGAGTCAGCGTTGTGCTGGGGGAGTCTGTCCTAGGCCAGGCGGGGGCCCTGGGACTGGAGGAAGTTCTATCTGAGTTGATACTCAGGATGGGCATGGGCTAGGGAGGGCGTGCCGGGTGGAGGGAAGAGCGTGGCTGAGGTGGGAGGGTGGGAGTGACGCACTGCCGGTGTGCAGGGGCGCAGAGGCACTCTGGGTGTGTCTGGAGGTGAAGCTGGAAATGGAGCTGGGAGATGAGAGGTGTGCAGGCTGGACCTGGTCTGCTGGGATGGCCGAGAGGTTGGCCAGGCCCTGCAGTGCTGGGTGTCTCCACAAGAGGGTGCTGGAGGTCACGCTGTGTTTCTTCCTCTAATGTGTGTCTGTGTTTTATGGGTTCTGTGGTTTGGCTGCTTTTTGGAAACTCTCTCGGGGGGTCTGGTAATGACTTTGGGGAAGCATGTGCAGCCCCCGAATCACTAACAGCCATGCTTGTATCCTTAGACTGTCCTGGGGACTCTGGGGGCTCACGGGGGATTCTGGGTAAAGAAGGGAGAGGTTGGATTTGGTGTTTAGGAGGATCCCCCAGGCATCCGTGGAGATGCTGGACCTCAGGGAGGACTGAGCCCAGGGGTGGATGGGGCTGGGGGCAGGGAAGCACAGGGGACAGGAGGCACTGGCGAGGCCTGCAGGCCGTGGAGCTGGCAAGCTGTGGGGGAGGGAGGCATCCTGCACATGAGGGACGGTGCTGAGGATGGGGGCCTCTGAGACTGAACCTAGCACCTGGGGAGACATTGAGACCAGATGGGACCTGGGGGACGTGAAGGACCTAGGGGATTCCATGGGGAGGCATCTAAGAGGCTGCCGGACCCCTGATCCGGGACTAAGGGGCCGGGACCAGGGCTGGAGACAGAAAAGGGAAACTGAGGCTGTGGAGGTGGGTGAGACAGACTTGGGTGGGAGGAGGCCTGGATGGGGGGGGCCATGGCCCGCCCTGTGAACTCCAGATTTCAGGCAGTGGGTGGAGGCTCAGGAGACGGGGAAGGGACATCAGGTGCAGGTGGTATCCCAGAAGTCAAACGAGGAGAGCCTTTCCTTCAGGGAGCTGGAGTCGTGTGATGAGGACTGAGACACGGAGCTATCAACCGAGGGCAGTTTTAGAGACAGGAGCCGAAGACGTCCCTTGGGGGGTGTTGGCAGCTGATCGGTGGGGGCAGCAGACCTGTCGTGTGGGAAGAGGTGGGTGGCCCCTGGAGGAGCGGGGTCTCGAGGAGAAGTCAGGGCGCTGGCTTGCTGTGCAGAGGCCTCTCGCTCCTGAGGACTCACGGCGAGGATGCTGTCCCTCTCAGAGTGAGGGCGCCTCCTGTCTCACCAGAGGCACTGGCTTTGGGGTCCCCTGAACCAGAGGGCATGGAAGGGCAATCCTCTGCCCTGGGAGACAGGGGTGGTGGTGCCTCCCGCCCCAGCAGACGCACCAGAGCCTCCAGGCTGGGCTGAGCAGCCGAGGGGAGCCAGACCTCCCACTGACCTGGAAGGTGGCTGCGGGGGGAGCTGGGGTGGGACTGCCGGCCTTTTCTTGTGACGGAGGGTCAGCCAGCGGGGGCTGGGCTGGTCCGGCTCCCTGGGGCCTCTCTGGGGGGATGGACTGCTCTCTAGTGCCTTGATGGGAGCTGCGGGGCTCTCAAGTCCTTGAGACACCCAGACACTGGCCATCCAGGAGGCTCCTGGGCCACTCCCACTCCATTCCGGGTGCTGGCTGGCCTGTGACCACCAGCTGTCCTCCCACGACACAGAGGGGAGAGCCGGGAGCTCCTGCAGCCCTGGGGGGCCCTGCAGATGCCAAGGGCAGTGGAGCGTGTGCTAGGCCCGCTGAGGCTTTGAGCAGCCTTATCTCTTTGGGCCCTGGACAATCCCCAGAGAACGGGTTGGCTTTTACTTCCCAGGGGCCCCATTGAGCTGGGAATGAAATCCCTCTTCTCCTTGGGCCCAGGCCTCCCCAGCCGGCCCAGCCTTGGCCCCCCTGGCCTTCCCCAAGCTTACGCTGTTCTGGCCACGTCAACGGCTTCGCTCGCCCTCTGACAGCCTGTGCTCATTCTGGCCTCCAGCCTTGCCTGTGCTGCCCCCTCTGCCCACGGTCTTTGCACGTCTGGCCTCGCCCTTCAGGCCCCAGCTCAGAAGTCACTTCTTGGGAGGCTCTCCCTGTGCCCCATGCGGACACCACCCCGGCCCCGACCTGCGTTATTTTCATAGACTTTGCCACAATCTGGAAGTTACCAAGTTCATTTACTCATTTCCTTATCTACATCCCCACCTTGCCTTACACACCTGAGACCGGTGAGAGCCACAGCTCATCCGTCTTGTTTGGGGTGTGTCCCCGGAGCCTGGAATGGAGCCAGGTGCACAGTGGATGCGCCGTAAGACCGTGAATGAATAAAGCTCCACTTTACCCATGAGAAAACTGCGGCCCAGAGAGAGGAAGGCCCTTGCCCAGGACCACACAGCTCTAATGATTTTGCAAGCATTATCTCGAACCTGCTGTGTGCCCGGCCTACAGCACAGAGAGGGGTAGGGCGGCTCTGTGGTTATGCACCTGGGCCCCGGGCTCCTGCGCTCAGCCCTGCCTCTTCCTGGCTAAGTTGCCCTGGGCACGCGACTCCATTCTCTGTGCCTCAGTTTCCCCTGTCTGAAAAATAAGACTCATAACTGAGACAGGAGCTGAATGTATTAATGCATCGGGGTGGCACAGACACAGCGCGAGCCTCTGAGCAGAGCTTGGCGATGATGAGGATGATGATTTTTATTATTTAAAAGAACTTTAAAGTATTGCATTTAGGGATGAGTGCTAGGTGGATGCCCATTAAGTAGATGAGGAAGCTGAGGCTCAGAGAGGCGATGCCACCTGCCCAAGGCCCCACCCAACAAGAGGTAAGGCCAGTATTTTTAAGTGAGGCTCACAAATTCCACACTTAGGTCCCCAACCTCCAGAGGCAGATTTGACCTTGGAGCGGGGTCCTGTGGGAGAGGTCTGGTTTGGAGGTTCCCCGGGGACAGAGGGTCTGGAACAGCAGGGAGAAGTGAGGCAGTGAGGAAATGCTGAACAGCAGGGAAGAGAGCTGCCAAGAGGGCGAAGGTCAGGGGTCATAGCCCCCAAGAGGCTTGGAGAAGCCCTGGGAAAGTCGGCAGAAGTGAGAGGTCCAAGAAAAGATGGCACAGTGTGATGAGAGAGATACAGAAGCGTGGTATCACTGGGGAGGAAAGATCCCGTAAGTGCAGGCAGGGAGGGTGGCAGCCGTCGAGGCCACACCCCTTCCCAGCTGGAACCCTTGGGGAGCTGGACACCTGGTCGTCCACACTGTGGGGGAGGAAACTGGGCCCAGGCCATGGCAGGCTTAGGCTTTTGCCTAGTCAAGCCTGGCGGGGCAGGGCGGAGCTGGCCCCATGCCCAGACCCTGCTGCGGAGAGAATAGGCCTGGTGGGACCCAGCATGCTGTCTGTTGCAGGTGGCCGGACTGTCCCATGCTGCTCCGGACCCAAGGTGGCAGCTTTCACTGCGGGGACCCTACTGCTCCTGACAGGCATCGGGGCGGCATCCTGGGCCATTGGTGAGCGTGGCCCCCTGCCCATCTGGCCTCCTGGGGCCCCTGCTGCCCCCTGGCCTGCCCGCCCTCACCTCTGCCTTCTCTGCAGTGACCCTTCTGCTCAGGAGTGATCAGGAGGCGCTGTATCCAGGTGAGCAAGGCCGGCTGGGGCTGTCTGGGGCGTCCTGGAGGCGACTGTGCCTGGGGGCGCTGCTTGGGGCAGGATCCTTTGAAGCGATGAACAGATACAGAGATGCTGGTAATAGCGCACGCACTTGCATCAAGCTGCCCGCTCTGGCCCAGGCGTTGTTCTAAGCTCTTCACTTGTCTCACCTGGTGTTTTTCACACTCTACGCGTGTTCCCCGTTATTGCGTCATGAAATTAAATGAGCGAGTTGAAAACCACATTTTTAAAAGTATGAAATAGATTAGAAAATATCAGAGTGCCTCTCGCTCCGTGAGTAAAAGCTTTGTTAAGCTTTGCTTCCGTTTGATGAGGGTGGCAGTCTTATTCTCTCCATTTTACACATGGGGAAACTGAGGCTCCGAGCAATGTGATGGTTTGCCCTAGAGAACAGAAGTTCAGGGCTACGTGATAATGTAAAAATGTGTTTCTTACTGTGGGGCATGGTCAAACAGGTTTGAGAGGTGCTGTGTGAACTCGGCGAAACTTCTAGCTCTCCTGGGGAGGTAGCTGCTACTATTACCCCCATTTACAGATGTGGAAAGTGAGAACAGGCAGCTGGGAAACACTGGGGCTGGGAGCAGCTCTTAGCCTTGCCTGGTGGGGATGTGTCTGCAGGCAGGTGGAATGAGTGACCACACTAGTAAAAAGGTGCAGAAATGAACTGTGGAATGAATGAATGAATCTTCCCAAATTTAAGCTCCCAGCTGCTGTTCTGCGGCCCGGGGCAGCAGGAGGAAAGGGGAACTTGGGTGATGGAATGGATTTTGCACTCCCACAAGCCTCATCAATTCCATAAAGGATTGGGCTCACCTTAGAAGAAAGGGAAGCGTGGACGAGGAAAGCTGCCCTCAGTGTCAGCCCTCGTGGGCGCACTGAGCGAGCGTTTCCACGTGCCGGGCACATCAGTTCATTCAGTCCTCCCACCAGCCCATTTCAGGAGGGGAACACTGAGGCGCCAAAGGCCAAGGGACTGGCCGCAGGTCACAGAGCTGTGCGTGGCAGGTCTGGGATCTGAACCCAGCGGCCTGGATCCAGCCCTTGTGTAGAGCTGTCACACTGTTGTTTCTCAAGAAAAAGTCAAGAGAGTTGCCATAGTGATGGCTAACGTGTGCCAGGCCCTGTCCGTAGCCTTTGCGCAGCGGCCCTGGGAAGCCGGGGCTGTTGTCATCACCCCACTTTGCAGCTGCAGGAAGCTGAGCCCAGTGGAGGGAACTGACTTGCCTGAGACCACGTGTGGAGTAAGTGGCGGGGCAGAGGGCTCACGCCCGCCGGCAGCCACTCCAGGGCTCCCCACTGCCTCTGGGCTGAAGTTGCAGCCCCTGGTGGGCTCCGCGGCTCCCAGGCTGTGGGTCCCTCTCTGCGCCCACCTCACGCTGGCTCCCGGCGCCCTCCAGGCTCCAGCTCATGGGCCCTCTCATGCCCTGGAGGGACCCTCCTGGCTCGCAGCCTTTGCTCTTGCCTGTTGGCACTCCCGCCCCAGGCAGGATGTGGTTCTGCACGTCCTTGCTGAGCCTGAGGCCTCTCCTGCCCTCCGAGTTGCAGCATCCTCTTCTGAAGCTGGGTGGGACTTGGAGGAGATGCCCTCAGCCAGCTCCTGAAACCTTGGCTTTCGTGTCTCACCCTTCGGGCTCTAACTTTCCTGAGCAAGGCCTTCCTGTGCCCCAGACTCGGTGCTCCCTCCCACACCCTGTCTCTGGCGTCCCTGAACCCCTACCGCTTCCCCAACTCGGGGAAGCTCCACTCTACTCTGACTGCATCTGTCTCTCCCTGATGCGTGAATTTCCCAGGGGCACCGCCCCAGACAGTGTCTGTTGCGTAAGTGCTCAGGACTCTGTGCTTAAGGAAGAAACAGGAAGACAAATCCGGGCATGACGTAACTTGTCCCCAGCCTCCAGTGGGACAGTAACGAACCCACGATTCCCACTAGCTCTCGCCGACCCCGGCGCCCTTCCCCTCAGTTACACGTGGGTTTTTCCAAAACGTTGGGAAATTACAAAACAAACAACAGCAACCACAAAACTATATCCCCACCTCATTTCTCGGGGATTTTCACACCTCTAAATATATCAGATGATTTGGTAAGCAAACAAGGTGACCCAGAGCACTCTTCTTGCATTGCTTAAAATAATGCAAACAAGAATAAAGAGTTTAAAAGCGAGGAGCAATGGCACAGAATGTGGCTTTAAAAGTAATTGGAGGGGGCATTTGACATCCCCTCCCCCTGCCACCTCCCCCAACATACATCCACAGAGTGATCGTTTTTTCCTAAGACCTCACACTTTCTGGAAGTCATATTTCTGGAGCCCTTAGAAGTCATTTTTTTTTTTCTTTTGAGGAAGATTAGCCCTGAGCTAACTATTGCCAACCCTCCTCTTTTTGCTGAGGAAGCTGGCCCTGAGCTAATATCCATGCCCATCTTCCTCTCCTTTATACGTGGGACGCCTACCACAGCATGGCTTTTGCCAAGCGGTGCCATGTCCGCACCCGGGATCCAAACCGGCGTACCCCGGGCTGCCGAAGCGGGACGTGCGAACTTAACCACTACGCAACCGGGCCGGCCCCAGAAGTAGTTTTAAAATAAGAATTCATCCCCACCCCTAGGTGGAGTTTCAAACCTGGGTCTTGGTCTTGGGACTCAGGCAGTGGTAGGGACTACCCAGCAGAGGTGCCAGGCATCCCCTGCCCTACCCTGGAGCAGGAGGCCATAGTTACGACAGGCCAGCCAGGAAGCTCTTAGTCTGGGCTGTGGGTGGGTGTGTTCAGGCTGGGGACGGGGAAGGGGCAGGGCGTGTGCAGGTCGGGGGACCTGGGCTCTGAGCCCTATGCTCCTGGGCAAGTAACACTCTCCAGGCTCGGTTCCCCATCTGCAAGATGGGCGTCGAGATGGCCTCCACTCCCCAGGGTGGCTGTGGGATTCTAAGAAGGACCCTCCAGATACGACACATAGTCGAGGCCAGCCCACTGCTGTCCCCAGGGAACACAGCCAGAGTTTTATGATAGCGCTGGTGTTTTTAACCCCCAGGAGGGAATGTGCCTTGAGAGGCTGTCTAGGGCGACGCTGAAAGCTTGGGGTTTGGAGTCACTCGAGCCTGATCCTCTCTCGCTGCCTTTGACTCCCTTGGCGATGCTGGGCAAGTCACCCCACTGCTCCAAGCTTCAGCTTCCCCATCTGGAAATGGAATAACCTCTGTGGCCTCGGGGTGGTGGGCCCCGTCTTGGTTGATGGCGGGACAGGGAGAGCATGCAGCACGGCACTCGGCACACAGTAGGTCCTCAGCAAGCCAGGTTCTCCCTGGCAGCCTTGCCTCCCCTTGTCCAGATCTGCAGGGCGGCAGGAAGACCTCTCAGCTTGGGTGTGGCCTCGCCCGGTCCCTGCTAAGAGGATGCAAAAGCGAGTTTGCACCAGACTCAGTTTTCTGGAATGTGCTCTCGGAACACCAGCCATGCAGGAGGCTCAGAAGAAAAGGACCCAGGAGTTCACAGCTGACCTTTCCCCAAGCCCGCTCCCTCCCCGCCTTGCCTATCCTGGTCGGTGTCAGGCCCATCCTTCTCGTGGCTCCAGTCAAACACCTCGGATTGTCCTTGACCCCTCTCTTTCCCTCACACGCACATCCAGTCTCTCAGCAAACCCTGTGGGCTCCACACACAACATCTATCCAGAATCTAAACTCTTCTCCCCACTGCCCCACCCTGGCCCGGCCTCCATCCTCTGCCTCCTGGACCATCACAGCAGCCCCCGCCCTGTCTCCCTGCTCCATCCCTGTCCCCTGCAGTCTGCTCCCCACAGCAGCCAGGAGCGGCCTGTGAACTTCAGTCAGGTCAGGGCCCTCCTGGCTCAGAGCCTCCCCTGGCTGCACTCACGCGGGGTAAAAGCAAAGTCCTCGTGTTCTGGTCTGTCTCCCGCCTCATGTCCGCTCGCTGCCTCTGCTCCAGGCTCCTTGCTGTTCCTCAAACACCGCCCCCAGCCTTGGGATCTCTGCGGTTCTCTTGGCCTAGTTCTATGCTCCGTCTCCTGTCTTCACGACTCTCTTTCTCACCTCCTTCGGATCTTTGTTTGGGTACCACCTTCTCGCTGCCCCCGTCAAGCCTGATTTCTCTCCCGGCCCCTTCTTCTCTTGTGACACGCCATATACTTTGCTTTGTCCTGGTCTGTCTCCGTCTCACCTGTCGGCCCTCGAGCTCCACAGGGCAGAGGTTTGTCTGACTCGTTCATTGCCCAGGATAGAGCTGGGTGCGTACAGAGTGTCTGGTAAATGAAATAATACACCTAAGGGCCGTGGCCAGCTGTGAACGAGGCTTGTCTGTCTGTCCGTCCGGCCAGGTGTGGGGAGCAGCCTAGGGGGAGCTGAGGGGAGGGTTGGCTCTCCACACGCCTAGCCCCAGGCAGGAGGGATCCCCCGTAGGCTCTCTCCAGCCCTCCTGTACATCTCTGCCCCGCCCCTGCTCAGTTTGGGATGTTGTGTTTGCTTGGGTGACTTTGTTATTGTTGTCTGTTTCCCCAGTTCTCAGACTTTGGCTTGGTGAGGGCATAGCCCAGGACTGTCTTGGTCATCTTTGTGTCCCCAGCATCACCCCGCACCAGGGTGGGACTGGGCATGGAGTACGCGTCTATTTAATGCTTGTTGAATGAATGAATGAATGAAAACTGCATCCTCTGTTTGGAGAATTATCATGCACTTTCCTCCTATATTCAAGGCTCTGACAAGTCCTGCGGAAAACATAGCATTCTTTCCTTTTTTTGTTTTGTTTTTTAAAGATTATAGGATATCTATTTAAAGATTTTGGCAATCTGATGTATTAGTCAAGGGTCTTCAGGCTGCAAAAGACAAAAGGAAAAAAATAAAGAAACTGGCTAAACAAAATGGGACGTGATTAACTTACATAATCAGATTCTAGGGGTTCTTCAAGCCTGACTCCACGAATGGGCTTTAAAAATGTTACCAGAAGTCTCCTGGCTTTTCTCCATGTTGGCTTATATTTCCCTCATGGGGGCAAAGATGGGCCCTGGCAGATCCAGCCTCCCACGCCATTCTCTTGGGAGCTGGGTTAAAACCGTTTCCCTCTTCCCAAATGTCCCAGCAAAGTTCCAGACTTACATGAGCAACCAGCTTAGGAAGCCCAGGGGCGAGTGGAAGTCCCCCGGCTCCCATGGGGCCAGCCAAAGTCCCAGGGCTGCCATTCAAGGGTCCACTGAGTCACGCACGTGCCCTTGCAGGTGCGAGCACAGATGTGGGGACATGGGGTGCTCCAATCGGCCTGCAGGGACTCAGGCCCAGAGCCCCAGGCTGGAGAGCTGACCTGGAAGGGCTGAGGAGGGTGACCCGGCTGCGGTCCTGTTGTCCTGCAGTGCAGGTCAGCCCGGCGGACGCACGGCTCACGGTGTTTGATGAGACGGAAGGGACCTGGCGGCTGCTCTGCTCCTCGCGCTCCAACGCCAGGGTAGCAGGCCTCAGCTGCGAGGAGATGGGCTTCCTCAGGTACCGGGGTGCCCCGGGGGGGCGCGGGGGAGGGGGCGGGAGGACAGGCCTGACCCCTGCCCCGCCCAGGGCGCTGGAGCACTCGGAGCTGGACGTGCGGACGGCGGGCGCCAACGGCACGTCGGGCTTCTTCTGCGTGGACGAGGGGAGGCTGCCCCACGCCCGGAGGCTGCTCGAGGTCATCTCTGTGTGGTGAGGAGGGCAGCGGGGGGGGGGGGGGGGGGTGGGCATATCCCGGGCCGCCAAGCCGCGCCCTGCCTGCTGCCCTCGTTTTCCCTTTATCTGTCTTAACTGGTCCCACTTTTTGTTTCTCTGCATCTCCGTCACTGTCTCCCTCGCAGTGACTGTCCCAGAGGCCATTTCCTGACTGCTCTCTGCCAAGGTGAGGCCCCGACACTTAGAACCTCCACCTTAGACCCCCCAGGGCAAGACCACATCCCATCAGATGCCCCCAGGCAGGCCATATCCTCTTAGATCCTACAAGGAGGGGCCTGTGTCATCCCAGACTCCCCAGGGCGGAGCCCTGTCCCCAGAGGTCCCCAAGGATGGGCCTACGTTCCCTCAGATCCCTCAGGCCAGGGTCGTGTCCTTTCACACTCCCCAGATTGGGGTGTGTCCTCGCAGACCCCCAGGGGTCCCGGCATCCCCCACTGCCCCTGACGCCCCCTCCCACAGACTGTGGCCACAGGAAGCTGCCCGTAGACCGCATCGTGGGAGGCCAGGACACCAGCCTGGGCCGGTGGCCATGGCAAGTCAGTCTCCGCTACGACGGAGCGCACCTCTGTGGGGGGTCCCTGCTCTCCAAAGACTGGGTGCTGACAGCTGCCCACTGCTTCCCTGAGTGAGTGTCCCCCACGACGCTGAGGGGGGCGGTGGCGGAGCGGCGAGGTGCGGGAGGCTGCGCCCAGGCAGACTGCCACCCTCCCCTCCTGTCCCCTGCTAGGCGGAACCGCGTCCTGTCCCGCTGGCGAGTGTTTGCCGGCGCCGTGGCCCAGGCCTCGCCCCACGGCCTGCAGCTGGGGATGCAGGCGGTGGTCTACCACGGGGCCTACCTCCCCTTTCGAGACCCCAGCAGCGAGGAGAACAGCAACGATATCGCCCTGGTCCGCCTCTCCAGCTCCCTGCCCCTCACAGGTGAGTCTGCGTCTTGGCCTGGGGACCCCAGAGGCCGGGAGGACGGAGGAGGGCACCGGGGGCTTAGACGCTGTGGGGAGAGAGAAGACGGACTTGCGGGGCATGAGCTGGGCATCATTAAATAGGCGTGAGCTGGGCAGCCGCTTCGGAAAACCATCTGACGGGTCCTCAACAAGGTGAGCGTGGAGCTCCCCCTGGACCCAGAAACTCCAGTCCTGGGGTGCGCGCCCAAAGTAGTGAAGACACGTGTCCACACAAAAACTTATACTAGTGTTCACAGCAGCTTTATCCCAGTAGTCAGAGACGGAAACCGCCTGGTGTCCATCATCTGACACACGATGAACACGCTGTGGTTGATCCACACGATAGAGTAATATTTGGGCCTAAAAAGGAATGAATTCTGATTCGTGATACACAATGGATGACCCTTGAAAACACTGTGCTGAGTGAAAGAAGCCACAATCTAGATGGTTCCATGGATATGAAGTGTCCAGAGTAAGCAAATCTGTAGAGACAGGAAGTAGACTGTGGCTGCCAGGGGCTGGGTGGCATGGGGTCAGGTGTGATGGGGAGGTTGGGAGGTGAGAGGAAAGCATACAGGGTTTCTATTTGGGGTGACAAGAATGTTCTAGAAAGGACTGTGGTGGTGGCCACCCCTTCCTATGGCCAGACATGCTCCTTAGCTATTATCTGTGAACCCACTAAAAACCATGGACTTGCAGAATTTAAGTGGGTGGATGGTAGGTATGTGAACTATATCTCAAAAAATCTGTTACCAAAAAAAAAGGTAATTTGGGGCCAGCCAAGTGGTGCAGCAGTTAAGTTCTCATGTTCCGCTTGGGCGGCCTGGGGTTCACCGGTTCAGATCCTGGGTACGGACATGGCACCGCTTGGTAAGCCATGCTGTGGCAGGTGTCCCACATATAAAGTAGAGGAAGATGCGTACGGATGTTAGCTCAGGGCCAGTCTTCCTCAGCAAAAAGAGGAGGATTGGCAGCAGATGTTAGCTCAGGGCTAATCTTCCTCAAAAAAAAAAAAAGTAATGAAAAATATTTTTAAACCTATGAAGGAATCTGAGGAAGCTGGGGGGCTCCCTCTGAACTCTCCACAAGAAAGACTCACTTGGGGGCCGATGTGCCTTTAACATTTCTCCAACGCACGACTTTTGGGTCAAAAGCAGGCCACAGTGTCATAATAATAATCAAAATAGGGGTGATGATGATGATAACCAAGTCGGAATGGTGACGGTGGTGAAATCATACAATAAGTGATTCCCACAGTGGTGAGGTGGCGCGCACCAGCACCTGTGCTGTTCCCGGCGGTCCCCCGCGTGCGCTCCGTGGTCGTCAGCAGCCTCGGGGGGTGGCGCTCCTGTAGTCCTGTTTTCCCCCACAGGGAGAGGTCCCAACACAGAGAAGGCCAATGTGCCCCAAATTCCCGCAAGTGGCAAAGACGTGAGCCCCCACGCCTGGCGCTGGAAGCTGCCTGTCACCCCGGGCTGTGCCACCCGGGAAGTCAGGACCATTCTGTGATTGGCATTATACTTAACTTTATGGTTATTTTCTTTTTAATGATCCGTGAGACTGGTTTTCCGCTTAAGGGAGCCATGTTTTTCTTGAAAACAAAACAAACCCTTCTCTTTAGTGAAAAGAGCGAGGGGGTTAAAGACATTGAATAAGGAAGAGTCCATGGAAACACAGGTGGGTGGGGTGGGAGGGTTGGATCCGAGACACAGGGCCAAGGGGGTCACCACGGGCTTTGGCCAGATTCACGTCCTTGCCAGCTGTGTGATCTTGGGTGTGCGACTTTGCCTCTCCATGCCTCAGTTTCCCTCATCTGTTAAGTGACTTCCTACAATTAGTGAGATGAGCAAAAGGGTGAATCTGAGTAAAGAGTTTAGAGCGACGCCAGCACACAGTGAGACTCTGTTACTGTCAGTGGTCATGGCCATTGTTGTTTCCTATTATTACCAGATATGTGAGCACTTCCTGTCTGCCAGGCGTGGTGCTCAGAGCTTCGCCAGTTTCCCACGACAGCCGCTGGGGGAGACGCTTCTTCTTCCCATTTTGCACCTGAGAGCCCTGAGGCTCAGGCAGTAAAGTCAGCAGCAGGCAGCAGGCAGGGCTGCCAGGATCCCTTGTGT
The DNA here is from genome assembly GCF_037783145.1 of Equus przewalskii. Lineage (NCBI taxonomy): Eukaryota > Metazoa > Chordata > Mammalia > Perissodactyla > Equidae > Equus > Equus przewalskii. The sequence goes on from NC_091839.1 coordinate 6,286,447, forward strand.
GGGTTGTGCACTGCACAAAGGTGGCACGTCTCAGAGGTGCTTTCTCTCTGTGGTCGGTGTCGACTGTGTATTTATGATGGTGGTTTCTGGCAGCTGGAAGTCAAGTATCTCAAGATAGGGCGACTCTTTCCATTTCTCCTGAAGGCACCTCTAGGTGGGCGCGGCCCTGTGAGCCATGGGTAAGGACTCAAGCTTGTGAGCTGGGCCAACCCAGGGTCAGATTCTGACTCTGCCATTGACTCGTTATGGGGCTTTGGACAAGTGACTGGGCCTCATCTCCGCCCTATGTAAAATGGGCTAATCGTAGCCCGCCCCCCTGGGCTGATGGAGATGAGAACTGACACAGGGAGCACCTGTGAGCTCAGTCGCCGGCAGCGTCTGCTGTGGTTGTTACGAAGAGCAGAGGAAAGGAGAGCCGGGGCGCTGGGGGCAGCTGGACAGAGGTTTGTCCTGGGGCCGCCGGCAGGGGCTGGACCGGCGTGGTGTCTCTCACAGAATACATCCAGCCCGTGTGCCTCCCGGCTGCCGGCCAGGCCCTGGTGGATGGCAAGATCTGCACGGTGACTGGCTGGGGCAACACGCAGTACTACGGTGAGTCCTGTCCCCCGGGACGCCACCAGAGGGAGACGCTGAGCCGGGCTGGGATGGGCAGTCTGGCTGGTGGAATGAATGCCTCTTGGCCCTGGGGCGTGGGGACACCAAGGAGCCCAGGGTGGGTGTGGGAGGGAGAGGCGGTGCGTGCTCCCCAGCTTTGGCCAGCCTTGCCCCCACACCCCCAGGCCAACAGGCTGGGGTGCTCCAGGAGGCCCGAGTGCCCATAATCAGCAATGACGTCTGCAACGGCCCCGACTTCTACGGGAACCAGATCAAGCCCAAGATGTTCTGCGCCGGCTACCCCGAGGGTGGCATTGACGCCTGTCAGGTGAGGGACCGTGTGGGGCAGCCCCGGCCCTGCCGCCCCGGGGATGGAGACCCAGGCAGTGGGCGGCCGGCTCCCTGTCTCGGCCCATGGCCGTCCGCAAGGGCCTCCTGGCCAGCCGTCTCGGCCTCTCCTCCCCCGCCAGGGCGACAGTGGTGGCCCCTTCGTGTGTGAGGACAGCATCTCTCGGACGCCACGTTGGCGGCTGTGCGGCATCGTGAGCTGGGGCACCGGCTGTGCCCTGGCCCAGAAGCCAGGCGTCTACACCAAAGTCAGTGACTTCCGAGAGTGGATCTTCCAGGCCATCAAGGTGAAAGTTGGGCTCGGGTGGGAGCCAGAGGGGGGCAGTGTCGGGGACTCTCCTGGGTAAAGGCAGGCAGGGGCGTTCTGGAAACGGACGCGTGGGCCTAGAAGAGGGCGCCCCGGGAGCAGATGGATTTCAGAGGGCTTCTTGGTGGAGGGGAGTTGCGGGGCCCGGGGAGGCCTCTCAGACCTTGGAAGCCCCCAGTTGTCTTTCCCCAGACTCACTCCGAAGCCAGCGGCATGGTGACCCAGCTCTGACCCGTGGCTTCTCCTCGCTGTGCGTGCCTCCAGGGCCCGAATTGATCTAGGTGGCTCCAGCCCCACATGGTGGGGTCCACCCCGGGCCTGGGATGGAACATTATTCTTCTTGGGCCCAGCCCACAGGCCCAAGGATACCCTCCCTCCGGGGTCCTCTTGTCCATAGTGGCGGGCCCACTCAGCCCTGGGGCCACCCGAGCCTCACCCTCCTGGCCCCCATGTAAATATTTTTCCACCATCTGGGGATCCCCATCTCGGTGCCCCTGATGACAGGATGCTCTTTAAATAATAAAGATGGTTTTGATTAATGTGGTCTCTGAATTTGTAAATGTAAGCAGCAATGAGGACATTTTGGGGGGATGGAAGAGAAGAATTAGGGCCTGGCACAAATCAGGCAGGCGGCAGGATCCCTTGATTCCCACTGGCTTAAGAGATTTTAATTGGTTCGCTTAACTGGAAATGCCCTGGAATATCGGCTTCAGGTACTGCTGGATCCAGCTGCTCAAATATTTTTCATCAGGACTGTGCCTCATTTCCTCTTTCAAATCTACTTTTCGCTGTGTCAGCTGCATTTCCAAGCAGCCTCTCCTACAACCAGAGACAGAGATGTCCCCTTCCCCACACCCTAGGCATATACGCCATGGACCATTTAGCAGCCCCAGTGGAAAGGGAATGCTTCTTTCTCAATAGCTACGGCAAAAGAACTCCCAGGCCTAGCTCTCCTTGGACAGATTTGGGTCATGTGCTCCTGTCTCATCAAATCACCGTGCACCTGGTGCCTGGAGTTTGTGGAGAGGGGCGGTGAGACCCTCAAAGACCACATGACTTTGGGGGGTTCCCCAAAGGGAAATGTGGTACTGTTGTCAGAAAAAATGGACATAGATGGGCAGTGAGAAGAAAAGACACCCACCTTGGGCCGCCACAGGAAACAAGGCCCTGTGGGATGGAGACAGTGGCCCCAGGCCCTGTGAGCACAGCCTGAGACCCCCACCTCTGCCTCCATCTGGGCCCCACTCTTTCCCAGAGCATCCTCAGATCTTGTGGGGGCTCCGATGGCCACCAGGGGGCGCTGCTGCCCCTAAACGGGGAGAAACGCAGGTGTTTCCTGTCCAGCCTCGACCACGTGTTGCTGAAAACCAGTGTTGCTGAAAACCAGACGGTCTTCGGGAAAACGCTCCCTGGGTGCCCCTTTCCCCTGCGTTCCTGTGATAAAAGTTGTAATGTGTCGCCCACCAACCACAAGCCCCCAGGCAATTTCCTAAAACATAAACAGACATAGAACAGCGTCTCTGACTATCTGTTTGGGAAAGGCGCCCACCACCGTCCCTGGACACCGCACCCTTCGCACAGTTGATCCCTTCCTTGGCCTCGTCTGAGTCAGGAGCACCCTGCCCCACGTCTCGTTTGCAGGGCGCCACGCAGTTTTTCCAAAGGCCTGCGCGTGGCTGCGCTGTCCTAGCCATCCCCCCGAGATCTAACTGCAGGCTTGACTCACGCCTTGCTTTGTTAGAAGTGTTCTGAGTGACGGGGATGTGACTATAAGTTTTTCTTCATAACTGTTGGCTGAAATATGTACCGTACATGCGTTTTATGAAGTTCGGGGGCTCCAAGAGCACATGGCCCACCCTGGGGGTTCTGAGCAGATAGGACCATGTCCCGGAGGGTCTGAGGGGACACAGCTCACCGTGTGGGGGGAGAGGGCCGGTCTGAGCAGATATGAACTGCCCTGGGGGGACTGAAGAGGGCATGGCCCCACCCTGGGGCATCTGAGGGTATGCAGCCCTACTCTAGGGGACCTGGCGGAATTTGGACGTTAAAAGCCGATAGGTGGTCTCCTGGGAAAATGTCACCCCTGGGGCCACCCTGGATAATGCCAGCATTACTGCTCTTTTGGAGAAGGGGGCGGGAGGGGGGTGGACACTGTGATTCACCCAGCAGCCATCCACCAGTTCCCTTTGTTTGTTGCTAGGGGTCTGGGAGCCTCAGTTTCTCCTCCTGCTCCCACCAACCTTGCCACCCACCCAAAGGAGCCCCACAGATATTAGAAAAATAATAATAACACTCCTGGGGTTGCTTTGATGTCCTGCCAAGATCTTAGTCTCCAGAGAGACCGAATATCAAACCTCGTTCTTCCGTGTCATCGCTGTGCGGCTCCGAGCCAGAAGCACTTGGCCCGTCTTCTCTGAAAAATGTAACCACATCAGGACACGAGCAGGCTCTGCGTTTACGGTTGGTGCTTCTATCCGGACACTCACTTTCAAAGATAGAAAGCCCTCTGGACGCCACTTGGAGCGGAAAGCTTGGCGTGGTCTCCGGCTGGCGGCCGCCCAGTCGCGTTGCAGGAGGAACGGCCGGGAACCCTCCCACGGTGTTTATTCCACAAGTAAAACACGGCCGGGATGGACAGTGACTGTGACAGCCATTGATTTTATGTTCAGAAAGAATTATTGTGAACGTTCAAATAGTGGTAAGTAGGGAAATGGGTTCTAGTTTCTGCAGAAAGAGCCGTGCTATTTGAGGCCCGCGGTTATTTGGGGAGTGGCTGTTTCGGTTCTCGCTGCACAGAGACCACCCCGCTCAGCGGTGGGGAGAGCTCATGGGGTCTGCAGCTCCGATGGGTGGGGAGCAGCACGGACAGCTTGTCTCTGCTCCCGATGTCCAGCCCTCCGCCGGAAGACCTAAAAGGTGGGGTGACTCGGTGGACAGGGGCTGCACTGGGAGCCTTCTCTACTCCCGCGCCTGGTGCCCGGGCTGGAGTGGCCCCGAGGCTGGGCTCAGCTGGGACCACCGGCTCCTTGTCTGTCCAATGGCTTGCGCTTCCTCCAGGCGTGGCTGCCTCAGGACATTTGGACTTCCTCCTAGAGGCTCAGAGTGAACATCCCAGCAAACGCGGCCTCGTCCACCACAGCCTCACTTCTGCTTGACTCTATCGGTTGAACAGTCCCAAACCTGCCCAAGGAGAAGCGACAGACACAGACCCCACCTCTCGGCCTGTCGATGGGTTTTGGGGCCGTGTTTCAGAACTGCCACAGGAGGCTACAGACGGCGGGAGCACAAAATGACCCCTCATGAGAGTGTTCAGCCTGAGAGATTTGCCTGCTCTAATTGGGGATGATAAAATTGTGACAGTCATAAATTTTTAATACATTTTCAGGGTTGTTTTTATCTCTCAGAAGTTCATTCTAAGATGACAATCAGCTTTGGGCATATCTTGATTTTTTTCTTTTAATTTTTATTGAGATTATGATAGGTTACAATCTTGTGAAATTTCAGTTGTGTGTTATTGCCTGTCAGTCGTGTTGTAGGTGCACCCCTTCACCCTTTGTGCCTACCCCCCACCCCCCCTTTCCCCTGGTATCCACTAATCTGTTCTCTTTGTCCACACGTTTAAATTCCTCATATGAGTGGAATCATACAGAGATTGTCCTTCTCTAACTGGCTCATTTCAGTTAACATAATTCCCTCAAGGTCCACCCATGTTGTTGCAAATGGGACGGTTTTGTTCCTTTTTATGGCTGAGTAGTATTCCATTGTGTATATATACCACATCTTCTTTATCCATTCGTCTGTTGATGGGCACTTAGGTTGCTTCCATGTCTTGGCTATTGTAAATAATGCTGCAATGAACATTGGGGTGCATGGGACTTTTGGAATTGCTGACTTCAAGCTCTTTGGGTAGATACCCAGTAGTGGGATAGCTGGGTCGTATGGTAGTTCTATTTTTAATTTTTTGAGGAATCTCCATACTGTTTTCCACAGTGGCTGCACCAGTTTGCATTCCCACCAGCAGTGTATGAGGGTTCCTTTTTCTCCACAACCTCTCCAACATTTGTTACTTGTTGTTTTGGTTATTTTTGCCATTCTAATGGGTGTAAGGTGATATCTTAGTGAGTTTTGATTTGCATTTCCCTGATGATGAGTGATGGTGAGCATCTTTTCATGTGCCTATTGGCCATCCGTATATCTTCTTTGGAGAAATGTCTGTTCATGTCTCTTGCCCATTTTTTGGCCAGGTTGTTTGATTTTTTATTGTTGAGCTGTGTGAGTTCTTTATATATTAAGGAGATTAACCCTTTGTCAGATATATGACTAGCAAATATTTTTTCCCAGTTAGTGGGCTGTTTTTTTGTTTCAATCCTGTTTTCCTTTGCCTTGAAGAAGCTCTTTAGTCTGATGAAGTCCCATTTGTTTATTCTTTCTATTGTTTCCCTTGTCTGAGAAGATATGGTGTCCAAAAAGATCCTTTTAATACTGATGTCAAAGAGTGTACTGCCTATGTTTTCTTCTAGAAGCCTTATGGTTTCAGGTCGTGTCTTTAGGTCTTTGACCCATTTTGAGTTTATTTTTGTGAATGGTGAAAAAGAATGGTCGATTTTCATTCTTTTACGTGTGGCTGTCCGGTTTTCCCAGCACCACTTGTTGGGGCATATCTTGATTTTAACGTTTGGCCAGAATACCTATTTGTTGCACCTCTAAATCCTAATGATTTTTATGAGGATAAGCACACCAATTTGAGCGCTTCCTTCATGCTGGGCACCATGGAGAGGTTCGTGTGTTCCCTCAGCGTTTCCCTACATTCAGACGTTTAAGTGTGGCTTTCCTAATTTCTACTACTGACTCCTTCATTCTACTGATATTTATTGAGCAAGCAATTATTAGGTGCCAGGCAGCACTGTTCTAAGCACTGGGGACACAGCTGGAGACCAAACAGACAACGTTCCTGTCCTCGTGGGGCTGGAACAAATACCACTGGTAGCGCTTGGGTTATTGTTTTATTCACATCATCTCTTTCCCTTCCCTGTTTTTCCCTTTTTTTTTTTGCTGAGGAAGAATGGCCCTGAGCTAACATCTGTGCCCATCTTCCTCTATTTTATATGTGGGATGTCACCACAGCACAACTTGATGAGCAGTGTGTAGGTCCTTATCTGGGATCCAAACCAGTGAACCCCAGGCAGCCAAACGGAGTGTGCGAACTTAACCACTATGCCACTGGGCCGGCCCTGTATCTTTCTCTATTTTTGATCTTAGCCTTGATTCAAACAGTAAAATTAATGAAACTATGGGTTTCGTATGGCAGTGGCATATCTTTTTCAATATAAATAGAAGATATTAGATAGACAACCACCAGTAAAATAATGACGAGTGCTCCTTCGTTGCCCCCCTATACATTCCCAGGGTCCCCGTACCAGCGGCCTGTGGACACATTTTGGGAAACGCCTGTTGGGTCCTCATACAAACCAGGGAAAGGGGCTGTGAATCTGCGCATGGTGGCCCATCTGAGGGGGCTGTGACAGAACACTTCAGGGGAGGGTACTGAGCCCCCCACTGCCAGCCCCTCTCAGCTGACTGGGCGTGGACACTGCCCCTCGGGGGTTCCCTGGGGCCCCAGGAAGCCTGTGTCTCCAGATGCTGGGGTTGTTCTGGGATGGACATGGGAGGCCCTAACCAAGGATGCCTGAGTCGGGGAGGGCGAGGGGCCCCTCACTCATGCTGGAGGGAGAGGGGCCTGCACGTCAAACCATGGCTGGCCCAGCGCCACTCTGTCCCACCTGGTTGACCATATGAAGGGCTGGCTTGGGTTTAGGGAACCAGAGCAGTGCCTTGGGGACCCCCCTTGGAAGATGGAGTCCCCACTGCCTAACTCTGCATGTCCTCTCCCAGGGTGGCCCCCACGACGTCCACAGGGGCACTGTCTGCATCACTCCAGACGAATCTCTCTCTTGCTGGGATGTGCCCCTGTCATGCTCCCAAATGCCCAGCCATGAGCTCCTACCATAGCCTCCCCCACTGTTCTCTGCAGAGGCCCCTCTGGGCCCCTCGGCCGGCCTGCAGCCCCTGGATCTCCCCAGGTGCGCATCCTGACCACCTGCTCCGCACACGCTGGCTCGGGCCGCGGGAGGCTGCTGGAGAGAACGGGCCCCGGAAGGAGAGACTGTCCGCCTCGTGGGCTCTCCAGCAGCAGCAGAGCTCCAGGGTCCCCATCTGTGGGGTGCATGACGCATGCTCAGGCCTGCTAACGGGGTGGGGAGCTCCTCCCCGGCCCTGGCTGCCTGTGGTCGCCCTGCCCACTGGGAAAGCCCTGGAGGCGCCTGTCTCCTCTCTCCCTGCTCGCCCCATGCTCCTCCACAGGCCCGGCCCAGCCTCAGCCAGACCGGCTGAGAACCAGGATCCTGGGGAGCTTCCCAGGCCCCTGCATCCCTGAACAATGGGCTAGTGGAGCTGATTACAGGCCCCCACCCCCAACTTAGCCCCAGGTATAAACCAGTGCAGACAGCAGCACACCGGGCCACCATGGGGATGTGCTGGCTACTGCTGGTGTGTGAGTGGGATCGGGGGTCTGGAAGAGAGTCAGCTGTGGAGGACGGACCCCAGCCTTTAGCTCACACCCCTCCCCTCAGCCCTGCAGAACGAAGCGACCTGGAACGAGGGGCTCAGAGGTGAGGCTGGACATGTCCCATAGCCCGGTGAGGGGACAGGGCCATTGGGGCAGGTAGGGAGGGCCCTAGGAGTCTGGGGGTATGCAGCCCCACCCCAGAGAACCGTGGAGACCCCCTGCTCTTGGGGACTGAGGGGACATGACCTCTCCCTGGGGAGTTTGAGAGGACACAGCCCCAGCATGATGGGGCTGGAGAGCCTCAGGGGTCTTGGTGTCCCCAGCCTCACTCCTGTACCTCCACGGGCTGGAGCATGTGGATGAGACCCTCCCTGCAGAGAACGACAGCTTCTCCAAGGGGCTGCAGCTGCTGGAGCCCTTCATGCTCTTTGGGGTCACACACAGGACGGCCTTTGTGAGCCCTGACTCCGGACCGTGGGCCTCCCCTCCTCCTGACTGATCCTGTCCACATCTGCTCCTTCCTCCTTTGACCTGTGTCCTCTGTCCTTCTGGGCCCTGGGCCCTGTCCCTTCTCTGATCCCTGACCTGATGACACCGCCCTGCCCAGCTCTTTCCCCCCATGGTCCCCAAGGTCTGCACCAATGGCTGGTGTCCCTAGGGGGGCCTGTGGCCCTGTTCACCCCCAGGCATTTCCCCCTGGAGATGGGCCAGGCCTTTGCGGCCCCGTTCTGGGTGGACGGGTCCACATCGAGCAGGGGCCACAGTAGTGCTAGCAGAGCTGCCGGCCGAAGATCTGGCCCCTGCCTTTCCCCACGCCCCTCCCCCAGCGCTCTGCTCGTGGCCACCTGGGACCGAATTCCCTCTTAGGGGCCCCTGGCCCCCAGGTGAGGAAGCAGGTGGGGGAGAGGGGCCCAGGATGGTCCAGCTCCCAAGGAAGAAGGGTCTGGTTCTGGGTAAGTGGGAGACACCACGAGGGAGAGAGAGATAGAAGGAGAGAGTGAAGGACAAAAACAAGGGGGAGACGGAGAGAGATGGAGAGACAGAGGGGAAACAGAGAGAAAGAGAGAGAGAGAGAGAGAAGGAAAGACACAGACTAGGAGAGAGACGGAGAAGACAGAGAGAGAGAGCGAGGGTAGGAGACAACCAGATGGAGAGAGAAAAAGAGAAAGAAAAGGATAAACGATTGGGGGCGGGGTGGGGGAGGCAGAAGAACAGAAATAGAAACAGGGAGAGGAGGGGAAGAGGGAGGCAGGCCTCACAGGCTCTGGAGGGCCGACCAGACCGCGGGCTGGGAAGACAGGAGAGCTGGGAAGCAGTGGAGCCCAGCGGGCAGTGGCCGCCAGGGGGCTCGTGGGCGCCCCAGGCCAGGCCAGGACGCAGCCGCTCCGACCGCGCTCCCCCACGCAGGTGAACACCTTCCAGGCGGTGCTGACCGTGGCCACCTGCGCCTCCTGGGCACTGTTTCTTTACAAGGACACCCTGTGGACCATGGGTGTGGCCAGCGGCGGGAGACCCGACAATGGCCTGGGGGGCATCGCGACCCAGGTGGGTGGGGAACCAGCAGAGGCTGCCCGGCATCCTCGGGGAGGTGAGGAGCCGGCCCGGCTGACCCTGTCCTCAATCACACCCCAGGCCGGCTTCAGTAGCGGCCGGCAGAGGGACAACTTCACCATCTCTGGCTCCAGGAGCCCCGACGTCCTGCGCAGACACGAGCAACATGGGCGTCCCGGGGTCCTGGGCCTTCCGTACCGACTCCTTTGTGGTTCCCAGTGGCAGTGCCCCAACGGTGAGGTGGTGGGAGCCCCACCAGACCAGCCTGCCCCTGGGTCCAAGCACTTTCCTCCTCTCAGACCAAGGGGTCCAGCCCATTCCATCCTCAGAGCCAGGAGTCCAGACCCCCAGTCCCTCCTCTCTCAGGACCTGGAGGCCAGGCCCCAGCCCCACTCTCTCCACAGCCCAGTTCCTGCCCTTGGTGCCTCTTTCTGGAACAGCATGCCTGCAGCCACCACTGCAGCCGTGGCCAGGCAGGCCGGGTGCGCTGTGGCTGGAGGGCTCAGCAGTTGCACCTACACACCCCTTCCCGCGCTGCCAGGTCCCTCCACGGCCCTCCTGCTGCCTGGGTGCCCTGGGCCACCTGCACACACTCCTGGGAAGGCAGCTGAGGCTCCAGCCTTGCCACTTTGTCCTGGCCCTGCTTCCTGGCATCTGCGGGGAGGGGAGCTGGGCCCGGGAGCCCCGATGCCGGAGGCCCTACTGCGGCTGATGGTCCATGGCCAGGACATGGTGGTGAGACCTGAAGGCCCAACCAGACCCGTGATGGTGACCGAGGCTGGGCTGGGCTGGAGGGTGGAGCAGAGGTGGGGCACCCATGAGGGGAGAGGCAGAGTCAGAGGAACAGACGGTCATGGAGACCGTCAGAGACCAGCAGGCAGAGACTCAGATGGCACATAGACAAGCAGGTGGAAAGAATGACAGGCAGAGAGATGGACAGGAAGATGAACAGGAAGATAGGATGGCTGGGCAGGTGGACAGGCAGATGGACAGGTTGACAGAGAAACAGAAAGAATGACATTGGGATGAACAGAAGAGGTGGAGAGACAGACGTCAGGGAGAAGATGGACAGGCGGACAAAGGGTGGGTGGGTGGTGAATCGCTTGGGGGCTCACCTGAGGCAGGAGAGACGCAGCCCCCAAGGTCTGGTCCTGACCACAGGCCTCTCTGGCCCTCAGTGCAGGCCCCCGGCGCCTCCCTGTCTTCACCCCCCATCCTCTCGCCCTCACCCCTAGGCAGCCGAGCACCCCGGGCCGGCTGCATCCCTGTGATCGTGAACCTGAAGGGCCATCTTACTCCCTGGTGCCCCTCGTGCCCGCTCTCCCTGAGGATCGGTTCACACCGCCCCCCCCCAGAGCAAACCCCACCCTGGCTGCGATGTCTCGCTTCCTGTTTAAACCTGGGTGGGAGCCCTCTGTGGGCTCCCCACCCTCCCCGAGCCCCTCTGCCCTGCAGGCTGCCCCCTGGAAGCCTGCTGCGCTCTGGCTAAGCCCCACCCTGGCACTGTCCCTGGGTCTCACCCGCCTTCTTGACGTTCTCTCTGCTCCACCTGGATCTGTCGTTCTCAGAGCTGTGGACCGGCAGCAGCAGCAACCGGGGACCTGTTTGAAATGGAAGTTCTGGGGCCCAGCCCAGACCACCCCGGGTGGGACCCGTGTCCGGTTACCAGCCCTTCCAGGACCCTCACGCACAGTGGTCTGAGCACCACTGACCTGAGTCCACACCGTCAGTTTGCCCCTTTCTACTGGATCCTGTCACCACATCCCGACAGGCTGAGATTTGTCCCATCTTAAAAGCTCCCTTGACCCCGTCCCCTCCAGCCATCGCCCCCTTCCTTAGGTCCCCTGCACAGCACAAGGTCACCCCAGAGCTGTGTGTGCTGGCTGCCTCCCGTCCCTCCTTTCCTTCTCTGTGAGCTCTCTCCAGTCCCTTCAAATTCAGGCCACCAAAACCACTCTTGGCCGGGTCCCCCCCAGTTCAATCGGCCATCCTCAGTCCATGCCCTGCTGGACCCTCGGGAGCTTTAGACGCTGCCTGACCCCTCCCTCCTCCACGGAGCGCCTTCTTCCCACTTCAGGGACCACGGCTTCCTGGCTTTCCTCCTGCCCCCCCGCTGAGCGCAGGGCTCCCGCCCTCCCCTCGTCCTCCGCTTCGCCCACTCCCTTGGGCGTCCCTTCCAGGTTTTCTGCTGCAAACACGCCACCATCTCTTCCCCTTTCCCGTCAAGGGTGCCCCGCCTTACCTGAGCCTCACCCGCTCCTTCCTGCCACGCACATTTCCATCCCAAATGCCTCCCACTGGAGCCTCCCCCAGAGCCGAAACCCGGGCCTGGGCCCCCTGACCCCTGTGCTGTGTCCCGTCCCCGCAGGTGACCGGGCATCTGCTTCCTCTGCCCCTCTCCGTCCCCGAGGCTGGGCTTGCCATCCACGGACGGGGCTCAGCCAGCCGCCTGGCCATGGACATAGGCCTCGAACTGCAGATCCAGGATGGGCATCTGGAACTCGTGGTACCAGAAGCCGAGGCCATGGTCACCAGGGGCCTGTGTGGGCCCGAGGCCTTGACCCCTCTGGGAATGCTGCAGCTGGAGCCCGGGCCTTTCCAGGCCAGCTGGCAGGAGGGGTGCCCTGTAGCTCAGAATGACCTGTCTGCCCGGCCCACCTGAGGGCCAGGTATGCAGGCCCCAAGGCCTGTGGGCGGCTCTGAGAGCTGACAGGCCCCTTTGCAGCCTGCGCCTGAACTCTCCCTGTGGGACCATTCGTGGACAGCTGTGTTGAGGAGCTGCCTGCAGCCAGCGGGACCTCTGTCAGGCACTGGCTGCCTTTGCCTGGGCCTGTCAAGCTATCGACATCCCTGTGGGCAGCTGGTGTGGTCCTGGCTTCTGCGGTGAGCTAGAGAGAGATAGTAAAGAGGAAAGGAAGGTGGGAACTCGGTCCAAGAACTGTGTAGAGTTGCACAGGCTGTGAACTGCACAAAAATATCCGGCCCTGCCCTGGGGTCTGAGAGGACACAGCCCTACCCTGTGCGTGCGTGCGTGTGTGTGTGTGTGTGTGTGTGTGTGTATGGGGGCAGGGTTTCTGAGGAAAGTGCTGCTCTGGGGTCCTAAGGCGTCATGGCCCTCATCTGGCTCGGGGTGTGGGGGGTGTGAGGGAACATCTTGGATGCAACACTCGGTGTTTATCTCTCACTCTCTGCTTATTCCAGAACAATCCTGCCCTGAAAACAGCCAGTGGGAGACATGTGCCGCAGTTTGCGGGGCCAGCTGACCCCGGAGGAGGTGCCTATGGCCTGCCACGGCCCAAGTCGCGAGGGCTGCGCGTGCGACCGGCTACCTGCTCCGCGGCAGGGCTTGCGTGTCCCTGGCCCTCTGCAGCTGCCCCTGGGTGCTCAGGAGCTGAGCCCGTGCTGTCACGAGCTGTGCAAGTCTGGAGGCGTGGTGGCTGCCTCACTGCAGCCCCCGGGCATGGGGGCCAGGGCACCAGGCTCTGGTGTTGTGGGGTCCCAGGGGGCAGCAGCTGGGTGTCGGGGAACCCCCACTACCACACCTTCCATGGGGCCACCTTCACCGCCCAGGGGGCCTGCCTCTATGTGCTGAGCCCCACCTGTCAGGCTGGCCCAGGGGCACCGGCTGTTTGAGTGGACAGTGAGTACCTGGGCCCCAGGGCCAGTGCCACGGGGGCTCAGCACGTCCAGGCGGATGCCCATGGGGTAACAGTGGTGATGGAGGCCTGCACTCCTGGGAGGGTACAGGTGAGCTTGGGCAGGGGCTGGGACCAGAGGTCCGACGGTATGGAGGGAGTCTGGGCACCCCCCGGGGGGTCTGATGTGGACGTGTCCCCAGCTGTGTCTCCAAGTTGACGGGACCCAGGCCTACCTGCCCTTACCCATGGCTGGCAGCCACATGCACATGCACTTCAGTGGCTCCGGGGCCATGCTGCACAACAACGCAGGCCTCCTCGTCTCCTATGATGGTGCCCCCACGTATCCATCATGGTGCCCAAGACCTATGTGGGTGCCCTCTGTGGCCTGGGGGTGGACTTCAACGGGGGCCCCAGGGATGACTGCTGTGGCCCTGATGGCTCCCTGCTGCCCAAAGTGGAGGCCTTTGCACGCAGCTGGAAGGCTCCGGGCTCCATCATGGGCCCCACTCCACTGTGCCCACACGACAAGGAGGGCTGATACCCGTCCCTGGCCTTCTGCAGGCTGCTGAGGGCCCGAGACTGTGATGAGCCAGCAGAGGCCCAAGGCCACACGGAGAACTGCGTCCACGACCTCTGTGTCACCGGGAGCTCACGGGAGATCTTGAGTGCGGTGCTGGCTAGCTACGCCCAGCAGGCCAGTGGCACGGCCTCCCTGTGTGGCCCTGGAGACACGTGGTGCACTGTGGTGGGCGGCCACTATACCGACTCTCAGCGCATGTGCCCTGCCCGCCTCTCCGTGCCAGCCAGGATTCTTTCGCTTGCTGGCTGCAGAAAACCAAATCAGCTTGTTTTGTTGGCTTGTGTGATTAATGCTCTAAGTGCGGCTGCTTCAGGCCCGGCTCGATCAGGCGCTGAAACAGTGTCATCAGTGCTGGTTTACTGCTTCCCACCCTGTTGGCCCCCCTGTCCAGACTGGCTCGGCCTGAGAAGAGCAGCTCCAGAGCTGCAGACGCTCAGCTTGCAGCCCAGCAGGAAAGAGAGAGCCTCAGGTCCTGGAGGGCCCCGCGCAGATTTCACTGTGTCTCCGTGGCTGTGACTGCTCCTGCTTGAACCAGGCGCTGTGGCCAGGCTTCTCCCTGACCCCAGGCTCTGCCCCCTGGGAACCTGCCGGGGCAGAAGCTGGGGTGAGGTTAGCAGTGGGTGGTGGGTCCCGGGTGGCGCCCAGAGGACCAAGGTATGGTCTGCCCTGTCCCTGCCTGCTGCCGGGCCGCCTCTGCCAAGCGCGCTAAGCTCTGATGGAGACCCAAGTACGACACAGCTGGGGACACAATTGTATGAGTCTCCTACTGCTGCCATAACAAATTGCCACAAACTCAGCAGCTTAAAACAACACAGATTTATGATCTGACAGTTCTGTGGGTCCAAGTCCGACAGCGCTCTCATCAGGCTACAGTCAGTGTCAGCAGGGCTGCGGGCCCTTCTGGAAGCTCCAGGGGAGCATCCTTGTCTCGCTCTCTCAGACTGTTGGCGAATTCACTTCCTGGACGCTGTAGGGCTGCGGGCCCTGTTTCTGTGCTGGCTGTAAGCTGAGGGCCGTTCTCCACTTCTAGAGCCGGCCCGCATTCCTGGGCTTGTGGCCCCCCCCCCATCCTCAAGCACTTACAGCAGGCGCAGTCCGTCTTGAGCTCCAGATCTCTCCTGCCTCTTTCTCACTAACTCTTCGGCCTCCTTCTTCCACTGTTGAGAGGCCATGTGATGACACCAGGCTCATCCGGATAATCCAGGATAACCTCCTCCATCTCAGGTCCACAACCTTAACCACATCTGCAAAGTCGCTTTGGCCACGTGACGTAACCTAGTCACAGCTCCAGCGATTCGGCCTTATTCGGCCACGCCGAAGTATGTGTTCACATAACACAAAGTGTCACCACGCAGGAGCCTGCACGCAGATGCCTTCCATCCCATTCTTTTCTATTCTGTTTCACTTTTTTAAAAGCGAGAATTGCCTAACTCACCTGTCCAGCCTTGAAGTTGAGAACACAAGTCCCCAGGTCAGCCTGCCCCGTGAGAATGCCAGCTGTGTGCTCCCGGAGAAGTCACTTACCCTCTCTCTGTGCTGCCGTTTCCCCTCTAACCAAAGCAAGTGATGGTAACCGTACTAGCCGGCGGGGTTGTTATGAGAATCAAATAGATGAACAGTTCCTGGAGATACAGGGCACGCAGCGAGTCAAGCACTAGCTGTCATTATTCGACTGATTTATAATTTTCACATCAGGGAAAAACTCTGCCCTAACGTTGCTCGTCCCCAGGTCAGGACCACAGGCTCTGCGTCCTGGAGCCTTGTTGGTGGCAGAGGCTGTCCCAGGGCCCTGAGTCAGCTTGTCCTGGGGAGGACCTGGGCCATCCCGCCTGGCCCCTCCCCATCTAGCCCGCCCACCTTTTCACCCCTTTTCTGTGGACGTGAGAATTGCACAGGTGAAGAGCAGACACTGAGGCACGGAAGTGAGGGGTCTAGCTCCAGGCCACCCAGCTAGGGAGTCCAGGGAGGGGCGCTCTGGGCCTGACCTTGCTCTGGCTAATGCTGGGGACATAGCAGAGATGGAGAGAGGCCGGGGCTGTCCCCTGGAGCCACACTCCGCTGGGAGACTGGGCTGTGCTCAGACAGCGGCACCCCGGACGGTTGGGGCTGTGACGGGGCAGCTCAGGCAGCCTGATGGGGGCTCAGACGAGGGGCTTCAGGGTCTGCGGGAGACCGGGGTGTCCGGGCCGGCCTGGGAAGTCAGGGCAAGCTTCCCAGAGTGGGGACATCTGAGCTGAGGCCCGAATGAGAAGTGAAGTCAGAAAGGTAAACAAGGAGAGGGCAAGTGTTCCAGAAGAAAGGACGGTTTAGCCTGGAGGAGAGGCGAGATGGTGAAGAGAGTGCAGGGGCTGCAGCCCGGAGCCACGGGGGAGGGGGCCTCGAGTGACAGGTGCAGAGTGGGGACTTTATCCTGACGAGTGGCTCACAGTGACTCCGCTCCCCACCCCCAGTCCCATGCACCTCTCAAGACAGGAAGAGAGTCCAGTGTCCCTCTAACAAGACCCCTCTTTGTGGGAAGGCAGCGGCCCCTGCGCTCCGAAGCAGGTTGGGATGGTGGCGGGGGTAGGGGGAGGTGCCCTGGCTGCCTGGCCTGCCGCTCCTCCCAAAACCAGGGAGAGCCGGGCAGGACTCACTCCACGTAACAGTGACTCAGGTTAATTGCCGGAGTCCCGCTCCGGCTGAGTCCAGGTTCCTGAGGGATGGACGGCGTCGGCGCAATGAGGGGAAAATAAAGGGGACGTGAGACTTGGGGAAAATAAAGGGGACGTGAGACTTGGGTTGGTGTAATCAAGTCCAACTTTACTGTGCAAAAGTGTCGTTTTTATATTTTTCAGGATTAGTACAGAAATAGCTCTACAAATATTCTCAGAGAGATAAGGAAGTAAAAAACGAGCACAAGAATATTTATTAGCATTCTATTCTATAGAGCATAAGGTTAATGATCGTCTTCTCCGCAATTAACTAGTGTTTGTTGTCTCTAAGCTAAAAGAGATAGGTACCTTGACATCTGTCGTAATTCACGGTATAGTTAAATCAAAGAGAGAAGGTCCAGGCCTCCGGACAGGACAGCATTCCGTCTGTTTACATCCTGGGGGAGCCACCCCTGCCTCCCTCAATAATTTACGCCATTAGTGTAGATGGTTAATGGGAACAAAAGGCAACTCCAGGGTATCTTATCCCCAGGGCTATTTGCGTTCTCAGCGGGCAGTTAAACACCTTTACATTCCCGCGCCCCTTAGGGGGTGAAAGCATTCCTTTGTCCTTCAGGAGGCAGGGCTAACAGTCCCTTGAGCACACTGCCCGGAGGAAATATCATTTTGTTAGTAAGGTAAAGGGCTGAAAAGCTAAGCTAAACTATATATCTTCAAGAATAAAAAGCAGAAACAAGTATAGTCATAACCTTGATAGAAAGCATGCATACCTTTCAGAAAATATCAGCGGTGTCGGCCAGCCATTCTTCACCAGGGGCGTCCCTGCGCCCCTCGGCCCTTCTCAGCCCGGACCCTGTCAGACGGCTGTATGTGTTGGTAACAGGGCTTCCGGCAGTTAACGGAGCACCTACCAAGTGCCAGGCAGTATTCTCGGCTGGGGACACCATAGTGAGCAAAACAGACAAAAATCCTGCCCTAGTGGGGCTGCCCTTCCAGTGGAGAAGACACAAAAGTTGCACACTGATACGTAGATTATGTCCACAAAATGGGGGGGTGGAGGGCTGCAGAGCGCTGGGGAAGGGGCACGCGGGGTTACACATCCACAGGGATGGCCGGGTGTGGGGGAAGGGCCATGGGAGCCAAGGGAGGGGGCCGCGGGGGCTGAAGGGGAGCATCCCTGCAGCGAGAGCCCGGAAAACTGCCCAGGAAGGAGGCAGGTCCCTCCCAGGCCTCTGGGCACCCAAATCAAGATGAACTTTGAGCTGAAAAACTCCCCTGTCCCACTGCAGAGCACCCCTCCATACTAACCGCCTTCACTGACTCTGAGATGGGAGACCCCCTCCCGATGCACACGCGCACACACACACACACACACACACACACACACACACACGTCTCCTCAGCAATCTCTCCTCCAACATCTGTCCTTCCCCTGATCTTTGAAACCCCTAAAGACAGCAGTGGGGTCTGTCTTGGTCACCATTGTGTCACCAGCACATGGCTTAATGCCTTTAAAAGTATAAACCAGATCTCGTCAAATCACTGATTAAAACATCCATGGTTCCCCATCCCTCATGGGATGAAATTTGACCTCCACGCATCTTCCTAAGAGACTCACAGGCTGCCTCTCCCTACACTCCCTCTCCCTCTGGCTCACTCGCTGTGGCCACACTGGCCTCTCTGAAGCTCCTGGAAGATGACGGACTCATTCCAACCTCAGGGCCTTTGCATTTGCTGTTCCCTCTGCCTGGAATGCTCTTGCCCAGATGTCACCTGGCTGGCTCCTTCCTGCCATTCAGGTCTCAGCTCAAATGTCACCTCTGCAGAGAGGCCTCTCTGTCCACCATACCCGCCGCAGCCCACAGGTCGGCCACGCTGTCACACAGCCCAGTTTTTCAATCTGACATGATCTTCTATTTGTTACTAGTTTTACTGCAAAGGTCCAGATAATAAATATTTTAGGCTTTCTGAGCCACACTTTTCCGCAACTACTCAACATTTCTGCTGTAAATGAAAAGCAGCCCTAGATAATACATCAAGAAATGAGCTGGATTATGCTAAAATGTTATTTATGAACAGGGAAATTTGAATTTTACATAATTTTCATGCCTCATAAAATATTCTTCTTCTTTTGATTTTTTTCTCAACTATTTAAAAATGTAAAAACCATTTTGAGCTGTTTTATTCACACTTCTGACACCAAATGTGTGGGATTTTTTTTCCCCTACACCAACCACTTCTCCAACTCTCCACCCACCGGCTGGTCCTACAACTCAAATCAGCACTGACACTAACTGCCTGGAGCCAGCGTCAGCCTGCACAGGGGTGGGGCCCAGGCCCCCCGGACGATCTCACCTCGGCTGCTGGTCACAAGTGTTTGGGGTCTGAAAGCTCCAAGCTTCAATCAAGGCTTGTTCTTTCTGGCGACCAGCCCCCATCCTGAAGCTGTCTAGGGGCCCCAGCCGCCAGTCATCTCATTGCCATGTGAAGACACTCTCATGGCTCTGGAGAGTTCAAGGATGTTACCAGCTGTGTGCCAGGAACTGAGGACAAAGACCAAATATTTATTTTTATTATACCACACATTCTCAGCTTGCGGACTGTACAAAATCAGGTGGCAGGCCAGATTTGGCTCACAGGGCACAGACTGTCGACCTCACTCTAGAACGTCAGCACCATTGGGACTGGGATTTCTGTGCTCGCTGCTGCGTCCCCAGCCCCTAGAATGAGACCTGACACGTAACAGACGCTAAGTCAGAGGTGAACAAAGAAATGCTGCAGAGAGGGGCTTCGGTACATTCATCAATTCTTTCAACAAATATTCATTGAGCTTTGCCTTGCACTGGGCACAGGGGAGATGGCAGGGAAGAGAATTTGACCTTGGGGCATGAATTGATGTCCTTGGGACAAATGACTTGTGTTCCTCCAGAGCTGGCCTGCCCTCCCCACAGCCACTTGAGCTCTGCAGCTCCTCGTGTCCCAGCTCCTGTGCTGAGCCCGCCCTGCCCGACAGATGCCGTGCCAGGAGCTTTGTGACAGGGGCTTCACGCTCAGTGGCACTGACTGCATACCCCCCCCCACCCCAGTGTGGCTGCTCCACGGGGGGTAGGTTCCACCTGGCCAGGGAGGCCTTCTGGGCCGGGGAGCACCATGAGTGATTCTGCCACTGTGAAAATTCCACCCAGGCCGTGTGCTGCTTCCTGTCCTCCTGTGGGCCTGGGCAGAAGTGTGGGGCCCTGAGGGGCATCTTCAGGTGCCACCCGCTCCCCCCCCCACCGGCACCTGCCAGGCATCTGGGTACTCACACCTCACCACCTTCGACGGGAGGCCCATTGAGTTCCCAGGCACCTGTGGATCCGTCTTTGCCGAGTCCTGTGGCTCCTCCGGGTTGTTGCGCCTTTTCAGGGTGGAACTGGGGAAAGAGAACAGGTCCAGCAGCCCCTTCACGCTCATCTCAGCGGAGCCCATCCAGATTAACGAGACACAGGTCCACCTCCAGAGGGACAGCGGAGGCACGGCTCAGGTGAGCGCACAGCTTTGGGCACATGTGGGTTCTAGGAATCCCAGCCCCTCACCAAAACCCACAGTGCCAAGGGGAAAAGTTATTTTCCCTCCAATGTTTCCACATTTTTACCTCTATTCTCTGATTACACTCACTTTCCGTCTATATCCATCAGAACGCATTCAGTTTAAAATAACAGAAACACCTCTCAAACTGGCTTAAGAAAAGAAGGAATTTATTGGTTTACATAAGTGAAAAAAGTTTCCAGGTCTCTGGCTTCAGGCATAGCTGGATCCAGGTACTCAAACAACGTATCCAGAACCTATCTCCGTTTCTGGGCTTGACTTTCCTCTGTGGTGGCTTCATTTTCAGGCACATGCTGCCCCACATTGTGAGGACAAAGATGGCTGCCAGTTTAGCACAATGTCACTGGACAGAGGACCTCTTCCCAAAAAGTCCCAGGACTGTCCCTCATTGGCCCAACTTGAGTCATGTGACCATCTCTGAACCAGTCACTGGACCAGCTGATCACCGGGCCTGGGTCCTGTGCCAGAAGCTGGGGTGGGGTCAACTTCCTGAGAGCTACATGGATGGAGACTGGAGACATGGCTTCCCCAGGAAATCCAGAGAAAGGAGAAGGGAGTGCTGAGCAGGAGATAAGAGATGCTCGCTATTGTAGTTTTGTCTTTGGCCATTCACTTAAATATTTCACACGTATGTGAACACCCCCGTGAGCCAAGTGCACTAACCAGCAACCACGGCCCCGTTCTCCTGCGCCTTCCCTGCTCCGTCTGCCCCTCCAGTGGACGGCGTGGCGGTGGCCCTCCCTGGGAGCTGGGCTGGGGCAGGCTGGGCCTGCACTGGAGCGGCCTCTTCTCCATGCTGCCCTCTGACTTTGACCTCTGGCTCAGCACCGACCTCACCGACGCCCTCATGCTGGCCTGCTGCCGCCCTACGAGAGCCACAGCTGTGAGCTCTGCGGTAACTTCACTGGTGACCCTAGGGATGACGCCAAGGCCGGTGTCCCGCTGGAGGAGAGCAAGGCTTGTGGGGACGACTGTGGGGCTGCCTGTCCCATGTGTAGTGACGAGGGGCAGATGGCGTCAGCCAGGAGGTGGTGCTGGCTCCTGCAGGACCCCCAGGGGCCCTGCGCCCCATGCCACAGCGAAGATAACCCAGGGCCGTATGTATCCAGCTGCATCGCTGATCCGTGTCTCGCCAGGGGCCATGACCGTGTCCTCTGCTTGGCCCTGCAGTCATATGCCGCTGTGTGCCAGGGTGCCAACGTCACCATCGGGCGCTGGAGGAGCTCCTCCTCCTGTGGTGAGTCTTGGCTGAGCCGGCCGGGAACTCAGGTGCGAGCTCCAAGGGCCACGCCCGTTGTTGCTAGCAGATGAACTCCTGCCTGCCCCAGCCCCTACCGCACTCCGCAGCCTGCCAGGGTGGAGGCTTCCAGACTCTTCCAGGTGCAGCCGGATGCACATGGGCTGGTGCGGAGCCTGTACTCTACCGACTGCTGTACACCTGGGCTGACTCTTGACTGCCTGTGCCAACCCCCGCCTCCCTCTCGGCTGGACTGGGTACCCTTTCCATCCTCAGAGAGCCCGACCCAGGATGCCCACCTTTCTGATCCCCAGAGATGCCAAGATAACAATCCAACAGCTTCCCGTGCCCCCTGAGCATCCACACTGCGCAGGCGCGGGCTGAGGGCTCCGCGTGCTTGTTGCTGTCACCTCCTCAGAAACACCCTGTGAGCGGGAGACAGAAACTGTTTCTATCCATATTTTACCGCTGGGAACCCTGAGCCTCCCAGAGGCAGAGTCACTGGTCCAGGGCTAACAAAGGGCATCGCTGAGCCTGGACACAAGACTTTCTTGCTGCAGGGACGGAAGAAGTTTAATTATGGCAACATCCTCCAATTCTTTCTTTATTTACTTTAATTCTTTATTATAGAAATTTTCAAACATAAACAAAAGGAGAGAGAATAGACCATGAATGCTCCCGTGTCCACCAGGCAGCTTGCGGCCGAGCCTGCTCCAGCTGCCCGCTCCGCCCTTTGTTTACTTACTTTGGTGAGGCGAACCCCAGACATTGCGAAAACCTGTAAATACTTTGGCATGAGTCTCTGAGAGACCAGCACTTAAAAAAATGGTTATGATTTGCTCACACCTAACAAAATGAACAGTAATTCCCTGATGTCACAAAAAACCCGTCTACGTTCAGATCTTTCCCATTGTCCACCCCCCGCCCCGCTTCCCCCTACTGCCGCTGCCGGCTCCTAGTGTTTGGATGGCAGAGGCTGGAACGTAAGGGTTGCCACAGGCGCAGGGCATGCTTTCTGGGGGGCACCACCCCCCTGCCCAACCAAAAGCACCCAAAGCCCCCATGGGACCATCCTGGGGGTCAGGATGCCCCTAAAAGCATGCCCTGCCCCCATGATGTTAGACCCAGGTGTGAATCTCTGACACCCAGGCAGGAGGGGGCCCTCAGAAGCTTTGGAGGAGGAAAGGGGGTGGGACGCTGCTCATGGAGCCGGAAGGTTAACCAACCAGGGGCTCTCTCTGGGACAACATAGGTCACGTCGATCCTGGGCTCCTGATGTGCTAGGGGCTGCCCCAAACACTCCATTTGTTTTAACTTGCTTAATCCTCAAAACAAGGCTGAGGCCAGCACTAAAGAGCCCATTTTAGAGATGGAGGGACTGAGACAGAGAGAGGAAGCAACAGGACGCGGGTGGGACAGAGCCCAGACCTGAAGCTCCCGGGCAGGGACCTGGGGCACCGGTGGCTTGCGGAGCCTTGGCCTCAGCCTTGCGTTCCCTCCGTCCACCCGGCTCAGTCGCCCCCAGCTCCTGGCGCTGAGCCGCTGCCTCTGCGGCTCCGCCTAGTGCCGCACCACCACGCGCCTTTGGGCTCGGTGGTGTGTGGGCCCAGCGGGGCCGCTCCCGAGACGGGTCCGGCCATCGGGAGGGTCACAAATCCCCAAAACATGCCAGGGATGGGTCCCCAATCCAGGACACCCATACTCAACGGGTGTGGGTGGCGGATTGAGGATTTCCCGTGTGTTACCAGTTAGTCTTCATCGTTGATGATTCCACTATGACTCCTACTGTTTGCTAAAGTCATTCCCTGTTCGCAACGCTAGGTGCTGAGTGCTTCTTATCATCATCACTATTGTTAGTATGGTTGTTTTTATCAGCCATCGTTTACTGAATGCCTGCTAAATGCCCCAACTAAACACTTTGGTAATAATAATGGCAAAAATAACAATAATAAAAAAAATAATCATAACGGCTAAAATCATTTGGCATGCGTAAGTACCAGAGTCTGTACTAAATACCTCATTATTGTTGTTGGTACTGTTTCTTTAGTGGCCAGCGCCCGAGTCCTGACCTATGTCAGGCTCCATCCTACTGCTGGTAGTGATCCTTACCATGTATTGGGCATTTCCTTTGTGTCCGTGCCTGGGCCTAGCATTTTAATAACAACAACAACAACAAAGGCTAATACACTTCGGGCGTTCACTACGTGTCTCTCTGTATGGGAATGATGATGATGACAATGGCCATATGTCCTGGGCATTGGCTGTGCCCCGGGGCTGAGTATTTAGCAACAGATACGAATGGCACTGGTGAATACGTTTTGGTCATTCACTGTGTGTGTAAGCCTGTTGTCATAATAACAGGTGACATCTTCCGAGATCTCAAATTATGTACCAAGCCCTGGACCAGCATGTTATTAACAACGATATTGGCTAACGTGTGCCGGCAGAGTCTTGGGGGCCAGCTGGGCGCTAAGAGCCTCCGCACACGAGCACACTGACTTCGCACGGCCCTGCCTACCCTGAGGTGCAGGGAGGCCACCGAGGCCACCAGACAAACAGGGCTTTCAGGGACAGAGCTGGCTCTGGACTCCAGGTTTCTCTGACCCCAAACTGTGTCCTTAACTCTGGGCCGTTTTCCGCTGAGGGAAACGGCTCTCATAGTTTGCTGCCCTCTGGGCCTGTCCTGAGCATCAGGCACCCCCTGTTGTTGCCTCTGAGCACCCCTTCATGCCTATTCTCAGGCAGAGCCAGCCCCACGGCCTCTGCTCTTTCTGATCCAGCTGCCAGGCCCCACTTCTGCCTGCCCCTGGCCTCCACACGCCCTGTTCGGGTTGGCCTGGGCCGGGCAGGGGACGCTCATCTGGCCTCTGTCCCTAGGGAGGAGACCTGGTCTGGCTGAGCTGACACACCCGCTGCTGCAGCTGTGACAGACCTGGGCATTTTGACTGTGGCCCAGCTAGGTGCCCCGTTGGGGAGGTCTGTGGTCTGCAGGTGGCCGGCTGGGCTGCCAGAGCCCCCTAGGCACCTGCGTGGCCACCAGAGACCCTCATTACGTCACCTTTGATGGGGCTGTGGCCACTTCCAAGGCACCTGCACCTACCGCCTGGTCCATCCCTGTGGGCCGGACCCCACCCTGGGGGCTTCTCCTTCGCTGTGAAGGCTTCCAACAGGAACTTCCGCAGCCAGCACGTGTCCTTCTTGCACCGCGTGGAGGTGGAGCTTAGCAGCCCGGAAAGTGAAGACCCATGTGATCCTGGAACAAAGGCAGCAAGTTCAGGTGAGAGGACAGAAGGGTGAGCCCAACTCCCAGCCCTGTCCAGGCCAGTTCCTCATCCTACCCTCATCCATTTAAGCCCATGCTGCGTCCATCAATCACATAACCATCCTTCCATTCAATTACCCATCCGTCCCTCCACCCCTTCATACAGTCATTCTTCAATCCATCCATCCACCTGTCCATGCATTCATTGATTCACCCATCCTTCTACCCCCATCCTTCCACTCCTCAATTGATCTACGTGTCCCTTCACTGAAACTCCCTTGCATCAGAATATCTCCAGGGATATAGCACAGCATCGATCTATCCGTCCCTCCATCCTTCCAGTCATTGCTCCATCTATCTATCCATCCTTCCATCCATCCATCCATCCTTCCATCCATCCATCCTTCCAGTCATTGCTCCATCTATCCATCCATCTTCCCTCCATCCATCCATCCATCCATCTATCCTTCCTTCCATCCACCCATCCATCCATCCATCCATGCACTCACCCGTCTTTATATCCATCCATCCATTCCCCATCCGTCATTCGTCCATTCAACAAAACTTCACTGAGCATCGACTTTGTGTCAGGCCCTGTTCTAGGCTCTGGGGACACAACAGAAAACAAAACAGACAGGTCCCTTCCCTCCTGGAGCTCACCTTATGACAGTGGGAGTCAGACGGTAAAAATAAATATATATCTGATGGTAGTAAGTCCTAGAAAAATAAAACGAGAAAGGAAGCTTGGGGGCGTACATGTGTATGGCATGGGGGTTACAACTTTAAATGGGGTGAGGTTCCCCTGGTTTCATGTGGGGACCAGACTAGTGGGGTCATGGGCGGAGCAAGTAGACTGGAGAGCAGGCTGATGCAAGAGAGAATCCAGCAGGGCAGCAAGCGAGGCTGGAACCAGGGAGGGGATCACGGGGGTGGGGAGAAGTGGTGGGACTCTGAAATATTCTGAAAGGATCAGACATAGGGTGAGAGAGAGGGCAGGTTCCAGGATGGCTTGGTCTTGGGGCTTCCGCATCCTGGAGGGTGGCGCTGCCTGAGATGGGAAGGTGCGGGCATGGGTATGGGGTAAGACGTGAGCTCAGATTTGGATGTGTGGCGTTGGAGATGCCCTTAGTGCTCCCTTCCTCCCCCCATATCTGTTGTGGGGGTCACAAAGGGGCGTGTGGATGGCATCGGGCAGACCCTGAGCTCCACCCCACCGGTGGATGGCCAGGTGGTGAGCCTCCCCGTGTGGCCAGGCTGCAAGGCCTGCATGTAGCGGGAGCAGGGCCCAGTGAGGCTGCAGGTGGCACCCAGCTCCAGCTGCGCTTCCATAGCCACAACACGCTCTTCATACCGGTGGGGCCTGAGTTCTGGGGCCGCCTGTGCAGCCTCTGCAGCAACTTCAACGGCGACCCTGGCGATGGCAAGGGCCTCCCCAGCAGGGCGCCGATCCCCAGCGATGCCGACTTCAGCAATGCCTGGCAGACCCTGGGCAGCTAGCCTGGGTGAGCGGCCACACTGGGCCAGGGGAGCTGGGTTGGGGGAAGTGCTGGGCTGGGGGCAAACAGCAAGCAAGCAGGCAGTGCCTCCAGGACAGACAGGCTGAAACAGAGGCCACTGATGCTCCTTAGCACCTGGAACTGCTGTTACACCCACTTACAGATGGGGACACTGAGGCACAGAGGGAGAAGGATCTGCCCCAGATCCCAGAGTAGGAAATGGGGATTGGAAGCCAGGCAGCCTGGCTCCAGAGCCCTTGACCTTAAATACTCTGCTCTACCATCTCCGGAAATGGAGGCCGGAAGCATTTCTGTACCTCCGGTCCTCAGATGTCCCATGAGCAGCCATTAGCCTCATGTGCTCTTTACATGTGAATGTAAATTAATTTAAATGAAATGAGCCCTCCGGGTCCTCAGTCACGCCAGCCAGCCGAGCCGCCTTCCAAGGGCTCGGTGGCCGCCGCTGGCTGGTGGCCCCCGCTGGCTGGTGGCTGCTGTGCTGGACAGCACAGATCCAGAGATCACTCCAGGTGGCAGAGCTGGGATGTGTAGCCGACGAGGCTGATTCCGGAACGCCTGCTCCAGCGACCACTCTGTGCTGAGTGACAGTAGGAACGTCGTTTGTTATTATGGGCGGGGATTTTAAAAGTTTATAAACTGTACCAGGAGCTGCCAGAGGCTGGAAGGGAGAGGCTGGCAGGGCTGGCCAGGCGGTGAGGCAGGACACAAGGCGTGGAGGTGGCCGTGTTGAGTCCCCTCATCCCCCAGCTGCGGGCGGGATGCAGGGGTCACTGAGTGCTGCCGGGATAGGCTCCGCGTGGAGCAGCTCTGCAGTGCTGGCAAACCACTCCGGGCCCTTCGCCGAGTGCCGCTGGCACGAGGACCCCGCGGCCTACCTGGAGGCCTGTGTCTTCCACTTCTACCAAGAGGCCTGGGCAACCGCATGCTGGGTGCTGCGATGGAGGCCTGCGGGAGCTCTGGGCGCCGTGCTGGAGGCCTGCGGGGAGGTCTGCGCCCTGCACGGCGTACGCCTGCTGGAGTGACCAGCCAGCCTCCGATGTAGTAGGTGCCCTTTCGCCTTCCGAGGAGGACCTTGCCCCTTGGCTGGCTGGGCTGGTGCCGTCCCCGGCTGATCAGAGCCCCTCATCCGAGGGGAGACCCCAAGTCTCGCTCCCCGGCATGGTGACCCCAACCTCAAACCAGAACCAAGGCTCCCTTCTCATTCCCACCTCTCACATCCCTGCGCTTGATCCTGAGTTGTCCTCCTTGTGCATCACGTGCCACAATGTTTAAGTGGCCTGTGGACATGATATTAATAAACCCCGTGGGGGGAAAGCACTCACCAGGGACACTGGCGGTTCAGGAAGCATCCCGCGGTCCGTCCCTGCCCCTCCCTGTCCTGCAGCCATCCTAGGTTTTCTCCCTCTGCTCCAGGGATCAGGGCTTCAGGGGGTGGCCTCCAGTCCATCTTTCCCCTCCCCCAGGTGAGGCGTGTCCAGCCAACAGCTACTGCAACTTCTGCGGGCCACCCTGCCCCGCCACCTGTGCCGGCCTGCGCTCCTCGGCGCCCTGCCTGTGCCAGTGCACGGCGGCTGCTTCTGCCGCGAGCGCTTCGCCCTGGAGGCGGGCACTGTGTGCCACACCCTCTCTGCGGCTGCCAGCTGCAGGGCTGCCACGTCCCTCCGGGTGCCGAGGTGCTGCCCACGGCGCCTGTGTCCAGAAGTGCGTGTGCCACCGGCCTGCACAGCTGCTCCAGTGCTGCCCTCACACCTGTAGGCCCATGACTATGCTGCCCGCACGAGGGCGTTTGGGGTCACCACTCCATGTGCTATGGGACACTGTGTGGCTCTGTGGAGACCACCCACTGTGCACCTTCAATGGGACCCACTCTCGGGTCCAGAGGTCCGGTGCGGAGGAATTGGCTGGAACGTGCTGGTGCCACCACACCCCCGTCGCCGTCTGGGTAGAGGTCGGGCCTCAGGGACTCTGGGGCACCGCATGGGCCAAGCAGGTGGACGTGGATGTGTCAGGATGGCACTGTCACTGCTGGCAGGACAGCCAGGTAGGCATCGCCCAGCGGAGCATCCCCGTGACTAAAGAACAGGAGTAACACGAGGCTAACGAAGTAGCGGCCGAGGGGCGTTCCCATGGGAGAGGGAGATCCTGGGGCTCTGTCACCCTTAGATCTGGGCAGAGGGCCCCTGCCCCAGCCCTACACTTCAGAGGGTCCCCTCTCTGGCCCCCTCCCCGAGGACCTCTGGGAAGTGCCTCCAGAGCCTGTGCCTCCTCCCCAGCCCGTTCTAGATGGTGCTCCAGGAACCCCATTCCTTGCCTAAACGGCTCTGAGCCCATTCCAGGGCCCTCAGGGGCCTGGTCTGAGGTCCATCCTCCTGAGAATGGACCATGTGGCCAATGAGCACGCTCTGAGGGCCCCTTGCTGGAGGTGGCTGGGACCACGCTGGGCTGAGGAGCGCAGGCTGGGTGGGACGAGTGTGCAAGACCTCTCGCAGTGTGGGCCAGAGCCAGGGCTGGGGAGCCAGGGGACAGGCCTGGGGCGGCCTCTCCTGGGGTGTCGCGTCCTGTCCAGGAACTCCGGGGAGTCAAAATTCTAAAGTCCCCCTGGCCTCCAGGGTAGTAGGAAGGTCTGTGTCGAGGCAGGAGCGAACAGATTTCACTTCACAGCATGGCAGCCGGGGGACCACGAGATGTGGGCCTCACTTACACTGTTCTTGTGAGCCCCACGATGGGGGGCAAATGGACGTGGCCCATCAGGCGTTAGTCGATGCTCCAGTGAAGTGGGGAAGCGAGTGCTGCTGGGCCCGGAGGCCTGGGTTCCAACCCCTCTGTGCCGTTTGCTAATCACTGACCTTGGTCTAGTGGCCTGACATCTCTGTGCCTTGATTTCCCCATCTGTAAAATAGAGGATAATGGTACTGTGGTACTACTCTCTTCACAGAACACTTCTGTGATCACAAGTGTGGGTTTTCCACACCAAGCAATTCTGCAGCTCTCTGGGGACACCAGCTGGGTGTCCTACAGTTCAGTCCAGCTCTGACGTGGTCTGCCTGGGGGCAGCAGCAGACCCCGCTGGTGAAGGGCTCGGTGCTGCAAGACGGCCCCCCACTTCAGATGTCGATCACAAGGAGTGGGACCCCATCACCCACACTGCTGTCTGACTTGGCTACAAACCGGTGGTCCCCATGACTCCCTCCTCAGTTTGTGCAATTTTTGATAATTGCGTTTGATAATGGCTTGCAGAACTCAGGGAAACACTTGTAATTACTGATTTATTATAAAGGCTGTTACAAAGGAGACAGATGAACAACCAGACGGACAGGGACATAGGCGAGGTCCAGGAGGGTCCCACACGCAGGAGCTTCTGTCTCCGTGGAGTGGGGACGTGTTACCCTCCTGGTACGTGGATGTGTTCACCAACCCAGAAGCTCTCTGAGCCCGCAGTTCAGGGGCTTGTATGGAGCCTTCATCACAGGCAGGATGGTCCTTACCTCAGTCCCGAGCCCAGAGGGTGGGGGGGCTGAAAGTTCCAGCTTCTCACCATAACGACACACTTATCATGGCCTGGGCTTTCTGGAGACCAGCCCCACCCAGGAGCCCCCAGGCGTCACCTCAGTAGAACAAGAGACACTCCTATCACCCAGGAAGTTCCAAGGGGCTGAGGCGCTCTGGGGTCAAGGACAGAACATCTATTTCTTCATACGTCACGGGTGCCTCCCGGCGTGTGGGGGGACTAAGAGGTGGGGACTGCCCAGGACAGGCCTTTAGTAAGAGCATAAAAGTGTTTGGTAAATAAATGAAACATAACCGCAAAGTCAAACCGGCTTTCTAGCAGTGCCCCGCCCCCCAGGGCAGGCTGAGTAAAGATGGAATCTTTAAAAATCTCAAGTCAGGTCACGTGGGTCCTATCTCAAAGCCCTCCCATGGCTCCATCTTACTCGGATTAAAACTGCGGCCGATGTGACCCCAAAAACCAGCCTCTGTTATCCCTCTGCCCTCCTCTCTTCCCCTTCAGTCGCTCTGCTCCAGCCACATTGTTCTCTCTGCTGCCCCAATACCCTAGGCAGGCTCCCACCTCAGGGCCTTTGCACTGGCTGTTCCCTCTGCCTGACACTTTTCCTTGAGATGCTCACATAGCTGATGCGCTCTCATCCTTCAAGTCTCAGCTTAAGTGTCACCTCCTCTGAGAAGCCCCCCCTCCACCCTTACGACAGGAGCCACCCCTCCCAGTCTCCATTATCATCCCCCATTTTTTTTCCTTCAATCCACTTGTCAGTATCTTGAGCCATGTTTTCTAAGAATCACATCTTCATTTCCTGTCCACCTTCCTCTTGACAGAATAGGAGTTCCCCTGGGCAGCGACTTTATTTTGTTGAAAAACAGACAAAACCCCTGGAGAAAGACAATACCGCAACGCAGAAGTAAAATTCTAGTATGCTGGAAGGTACACAGTTTGTTCTGGAGAAAAATAAAGCAGGCAAGGAGGCAGGAGAGCAGTGGGGTCTGACCCCTGAAGACAGGAGGCAGGCACCTGGGGGAGATGAGACAGGGGTCATGCAGACAGGGCAGGGAGGGAGCAGCGTGGGCCCCTCCCAAGGTTGAGATGGCGCCTGGTGTGCCACTGGAGCAGAGTGAGTGAGGGGCCGGGGAGAGGAGACGAGGACGGAGGTGACAGAGGCCGGGTTGCAGGGCTGCACAGGCCACGGGAGGACCCTGGATTTCTCCGAGGGTACTAGGCAGCCACCGGAGGGTTTTGAGCAGGGAGCGCAGGATCTGAGCTGTGATTTTACAGCACTCACTGGACGCCCCCGGGAGAGTGCATCACAGGGACCGAGGTCAGCTGGAGGGCTGGCGGCTGGGCAGGCCTGCCTTACGCAGCCCCAGTGTCTGTGTTCCAGGTGAACGGATCCCAGGCCGGCCTGCCCCTGGCCCTGGCTGGGGGCACGCTCTGGCCTCCTCTGTGTCCTCGGCTGTCACGGTCCAGGTGGCCTCTGGCTTCTCTGTGGCCTTTCACGAGTCCCGTGCCCTCTAGGTGAGAGTGCTGGAGACTCACGCTCACACCCTCTGTGGCCCGGGCGGGGACTTAGCCACGGAGTCTCGGGACAATGCCAGTGGCTCCGAGGCACGTGGCTCTCTGACCCCCATAGCTCCTCCCCGGCCCAGCCCTCCTGGCCCACCAGCCTCCTGCGGGGGGCTGCGCGCCTGCCATGGGCCCTGCGCGGCCTGCAGTGCAGCCGCGGCGCTGCAGGTCCATGTGGAGAGCTGTGTCCACGACCTCTGTGCCATGGGGGGTTCGCGGGAGACCTCGTGCGCCGCGCGGGGAGCCATGCCCGGGAGCCCCAGCGTGGCCGCCCGCCCATGCGGCCCTGGAGAGCCTGGCGGCCTGCGGTGGGTGGGTGTTGCAGGGGAGGGTCTTTCTCAGCCTGACCCCACCAGCGGGCCCAATGCCACCTCCAGGGTGTCCTCCTGGGTTCGTGCCACTCCTTTGGGTCACTGCACACCGAGAACCCTGCCTACTGACACCCTTCAGTAACGACGACAGCTGACACTGCGCGCCATCGGGTCAGCCGGGGCGGTGGGGTTCGCACGCAGTCACAGGGGACCTGGCGCCCCCATGGCCGGCGTGCACTCCCACACACCGCGCAGTGTTCTCCAGGCCCCGCGCAAGCCCAGCCCAGGAGGCCGCCGCTCTTCCCACCGTCCCCTGGCCAGCCTCACTCAGCTCCGTGGCCAGAACTGGTCACGTCCCGCCGTCTGCAGGGGGCTGGGCCGCGCGGGGTCGGCGGCCGTGGGTCGCCCGCCCGTGCATTGGCTCATCCAGGACCTGCAACAACCCGCTCGGGGGAGCGCAGGGCGGCTTCTGTTTTGCCGGCGGGGAAACCGAGGCGCAGGGAGGCCGGTGACTTGTGCGGGGTCCCTCGGCGTCAGCGGGGGGCGTGGCAGGACGAGGCGCGCGCCCTCCGAGCCAGGCCCGTGTGCGCTGAGCTGCCCCCTCTGACCCCGGCCGCGGCCCTCACCTCTGGTCACGTCTCGGAGTCCTGAGGTGCGTGCCATTCCCTCACCCTCCCGGCCATTTCCTGCTGCTCCTTCAGGGCTCAAAACCCAACTCCAGGGGGCCGGGCGGGCGGGTGGCTCAAGTGGGCGCGGAGCTGGGCCAGTGGGGGGCGGTCTGCCGCCGGGGTGGGCACCGCTCTCCCCGATGAGCTTGCCGAGCGGGAGTGTGGGCTCAGGGAGCCCGATCGCCTGTTCGAAATCCCAACTCCATCACTCGGTCGGTATGTGACCTTGGGCAAGTCGCTTAACCTCTCTGGGCCTCAGTTTCCTTATCTGTAGAAGAAAGGGGGTGATGACAGTCCCTGACTCTGGGCTATTGTGAGGTGTAAACAAGATGTGGAAAAAGAGCTCCTGGTAAGTGCTCAGTTATAGGTAGTTCCTTTCGTTGAAGAGATGACAGTGACCTTGCACAGTTTCTGGCTAGCTCAGTTTTCTCAGTGAATTGGAGAAGAAAATATGAAGAATTATGAGAGAATATCTCTCTCATAAAGAAGCATAAAGCAGGGCCTGGCATATGGCGACTGCTCAGGTAGTGTTATCTCAGGCCATCTTTGTCACCATTGTCATCTCCATCATCACCATCACCCTAACTACCACCACCATCACCATCACCACTGTCACTGTCATCATCACCATCACCCGCCACCACCACTACTATCACCATCATCATCACCACCACCGTCATCACCATCATCATCATCACCATCATTACCACCATCGTCATCACCAGCATCATCACCATCACCTTACCTCCCGTTGATGCCTCTCCCTTCTCGCCTTTGCCATTGTGACCTTTCCTTGGCCCCCTCAATCCTCCCTCTGCTCCCTTGGTTCTTTCCTGGTTGGAAATGTTCCAGAATAGTAATGCTTGAATAATTATCAACCCCCATCTGTCTTCCTCCAGAGCTGGCCTGCCCTCCCTACAGCCACTATGGGCTCTGCAGCTCCTCATGTCCCAGCTCCTGCACCGAGCCCGCCCTGCCTGACAGCTGCCTGACACCGTGCCAGGAGGGCTGCCACTGTGACACGAGCTTCATGCTCAGCAGCACTGACTGCATGCCCCCCGCCCAGTGTGGCTGCTCCACGGGGGGCAGGTCCCACCCAGCTGGGGAGGCCTTCTGGGCCGGGGAGCACCATGAGCGATTCTGCCACTGTGAGGCTTCCACCCACACCGTGCACTGCTCCCCGTCCTCCTGCAGGCCTGGGCAGAAGTGTGGGGCCCTGAGGGGCATCTTTGGGCGCCACCCACTCTCCCCCTGGCACCTGCCGGGCATCTGGGCGCTCACACCTCACCACCTTCGACGGGATGACCATTGAGCTCCCAGGCACCTGTGGCTCTGTCTTTGCCGAGTCCTGTGGCTCCTTTGGCTTGCTGCCCCTTTTCAGGGTGGAACTGGGGAAAGAGAACAGACCCACTACAAAGATGTCTATCCAGGTGAACAGGACCCAGATTTCCCCACGGAGAGAGAGCATTGACCTGGCCGAGGGAAGGACTTACTGGCCTCTAGGGATGACACTTGAACTAACTGAAGTGAAAAATGCTTTGGCTCAAACTAAGTAAGAATCACATGATGTATCCCAGTGAAAGTGCAGTGATTCTGAGTCCACAGAACTTCTCTGTGGGCCTGTTTGGTTGTTCTTGGTTACAAATAACAGGAAACCTCATTAAAGCTAATGAAGTTTAAAACCTCATTAAAACTAAAATTTTGAACAAGTCAAAATTTTAGATTAAATAACTGAAAATTCCAGAGGGAGATCAGGCATGGTTTGATCAGGGCGTAGACTTTGTTTCTCGACATTTCCCTTGATTTGTGGTCCTCCACAGTGTTAGCTTTGTCCTCAGGCTGGCTTTTCCTGTGGTGGCAAGATGACTGCAGTTTTCAGACCTCAAATGTGTACCCCCACTATTCAAAGCAAAACTCAAATCCTTTCTTTCCTCAACTGCCAAACAAAATTCCTGTGCTTCAGTTTGATTGGACCCCAGTGAACCAATCGTTGCAGCCCAGAGAGTGTCTCAAGCCTGACAAGAGATCTTCACATACTGAGGTATATGGGGTAACTATTCAAGTTGAAAACTGATTTGGCTTGAACTAGAAAGCCTGACTCATGGCCCATCAAACACACATTGTCCATCTGCTTATCCATTAAAGTAAGGAATCTCTCTTGGATGAAGAATGCAGACTTCCCCTCCCACGCCCCATTGGTAACAACACCCTATTGGTAATGCCGGGATTAGTCCCTTTCCTGGCATCGTGGTCCTGTTGACCTGCTAATTTGCAACTGAATACCTCTTTGAAAATGTATCCTGAGTGTGTTTAATGTGTCTTCTTCGTTCTAAAGAGATAGAAGACTGGGCTGAAACCCATGCTTCTCTGGAACGCCTGCTAAGGCCTTCCCGGGTTATAATCCTCACTCTGGCTCATAGTAAACTCACCCCAATTCTGATTTATAGGTTGGTTATGGATTATTTGCATCGATGTTTCTTGGCGTATTCACGGCAGGATTTCAGAGAAACCCACCAGAGACCACCTGGAATCTACACTGAAGATTTGGTACCAATAGGGGCCCATTGAGCCCCCTGATCACTGCACTCTTCAGGTGACCCTGGGGGGTTCTCCTGAAACCCGGAGAAATCCTTATTTTAAGTTGACGGTCCAGAGTTTATATGAGCTGTTTCAAACCTTGAGACTAGGTGTCTTAGGGGGTACTGGTACAGACCCCAGGTAAGAGGAACCCAGGGGGAATTCCTAGGAAAGAGAAACCCAGGGGAATTCCAGAGGCCAGGGGAGCCTAGAGGGAACTCTGGAGTGAACGGGGCAGGCTGACCTTTTTCATGTGGCTTTAAATTGTAAAGAATTGTGTTTATATAAATTCTGAACAAGATGCTTGATAGAGAATGAGAGACTGATGTGTTCAGCTCCAAAGAAAAGGGACACCAGCTCCTTCCAGCTCAAAGGCATTCTCAGGTGACTGAGGACCTCAGCTGGAGTGTTGGAGGGTCCAACCCTCACGACGCGTAGTGGTCCCATAGGGAACTCTGCTACCACTCATGTTAATTAATCAAAGGCTCGTCCGGGGAGGCTCACGTGAGGGTTGGTCACTCCAGCTCTGAGTGCCCATGGCAGTTTTAGGCTGCCGGCGGGAGAAACCGAGGCACATAAGAGAGTGTTTACGACCTTTCTTTGGGGAGTAACGCTCACAAGCAGCACATTTCTGACCCACTACACTGTCCCTAGGAATTGTTCAGACTTTACAGCAAAACAAAACTAAAAGGAAAGTGGGAAATCGAGCTTCTAAAGGCCGACCAGTTCCCAAATGTGCAGCCTCACCTCCAGACTCCAGTTGGAATTCACCCTGTGACTTGCAAGTGCTTAATGAAATAAGGATAGCTGTTAATGGCTGGCAAGATAACCCGGGATAATTTGAAATCACAGTGGCCACTGTGGGGCTCCTTTTTAAGAGCCAGGTAACAAAGGAATTTTTAAAGAGTTGAGCTCACCAACTTCCAGCACAATTGCTCAAAAACTAAAGGTTCTGGAAGCTGTAAATATTTACAAAGAACAGCAAAAAAAAAAAATATTTTACCAGGCTTGTTTCATGTCCTGAGGGCTTGGTTTAATAATCATCAGGTTAGAGGTCCTGAAAAGTGGTCAGACAAAATGCGCTGCACCCCATTTTGTGGTCAGAGATAGTCAGACAGAAATGTGGGTTGCACTCCATTCGTAGCATACGGAGCTGCTGCCAGCCTCAGGGGAATTCCATTGGCCATTAGAAGGAACATTCTGATTAGATAAGGTCATTTAAAAGTGCACTAAAAAGCAAAAATTTCAACATTCCAAAATAATCTTATTGAAAGTTTTGTTGCAAAAAGCTAATAGGAAATTAAGTTACAAATAGTAATTAAAGGGATATATTAGGCCATGACTTTACAGACACCCCCATAATCTATGAGTTAGTGAGACTCTGGAGATTTTCTGGGAAACTGCTCTGCTAAAGATTCCTGGAACTGTTCAATACTGCCAGGTAGTTACTGTTTGTCCTGGCTGAAACCGACAAGGTATTCAGAAGGATTTAAGCAATTTAGGATCAGAAACGTGGCCACACTGGAAGCTGACATTCAGAGTCTGATAGGAGTTTTCTTTCCAGGCCTTCCTCCCTAAGTCAAATTAACACTAAGCACCCAGAGGGAAAAAGGCAAATTAGGGTGATGGTGTTGGGCAGGTGTCCTCAACTTACAAAGCCCTGGAAGACTGGAAAGCAGTTCTAGAGGCAGTTCAGATTCCACCCAGTCCCTTCATCTCAAAAGGATTATGGCCTCGCCTCTCTGGGAACTGTTATCTAGCTCATCACCAATTCCTGAAACTGAAGGAAAAAAAGTGGAAAAAGGCCAGAAAAACAGTCATAAGAGTGACCTTGCCTCAAATCTAGCATCTTAGTGTCTTCTCCACGAATATTAGTAAAAAGGCTTAAAGTAAAATTTGGACTCATAACTGGTGAGCTTTGTCTTGCTGTACCTGATTCGTGGCAGAAATTTTAAAACAATAGCTGTGGAGACCGTGTATGTGTCTGTCTGTGTGTTATATGTGTGTGGTGTTTTACCTCCAGATGGTATGGACAAAATTAAGAGCTCTGATTCATTGGCTTAAACTAAGTGCTTACATAAATTCTAAATGTAGTAGAAATTAACCCAATGTCTTTCAAGGTAACATGAGACAAATTAATCTTTGGTAAATGAAAACTTGTTTAAGTTTGCTGGTTTGATTGAAATAGGCGTGTCCTCAGAGCTGTCAGTATTTGGATATGATGCAGACATGCCGCCTGGGTTTACTAGTCAAATATGCTCTTGTGATCTGTACAAATTCATCAGCAAAATAATAGCTTTAAATGATAGCTAATTTTGTCTAACATCTAATGAAGTTTTTGTGGGGGATCTGAACATAATTGTTGGGAAGAAATGATTTAGATAGATGAAAATGGGTAAGAGTTTGTGAGTACAATAATTATATTTTATGGTCTGAATACTTAAAAAACAGCTTTAAAATTTTTGGTGACTTAAAACTTTAGAGTTTTTCTAAATTAAGCTAAATGATAAAAACTTGTTGAGTGTCTGGGTCATTTTCAAATAAGATAAAATACTGAAACATTATTGCTAAATGTATCTAAGTTTATCTACATTTGGCTTCTTATTACAGAGAAACTAAAAAGTGTTTGGCTCTAATTGTAAACATGTCTTGTATTTGTCAATGAAAATAATCCATAACCAATCTATAAATGAAAATTTGGAAGAGTTTATTCTGAGCTAAAATCTGAGGACCATGGCCTGGGGCCTTTCTTCCCGAAGGAAGAAAGGGCACCAAAGAAGTGAGGAATACAGAGTGGTTATATACCCCCAAACAGGATGATTTACATATGATTGAAATGTCCCTCCCACAATAGTCACAAGATTGCCCTGTCAGCACAGCGCTTGATGGACACAGCAGGTAATGGGTCTGCTATCTCAGTGGGCGTAGCAGGAGGCAAGCCTACTGTCTCGAGCTGGGTGGTCACAGGTGAGCGCAGCAATCAGTTCCTAGCCTAAGGAAAGATGCTTAATCCTTAAGGGAATGCCAACGTTGGGAGGGGGAGAGAAGTTGCACCTTTATCTCAAGGGCCTTTGTTCTTGCCATAGGGAATATCTAAAGCAGATATACAATGCATGCTCAACAGCCTCGGTCAGGCCCTTTTGGAAAGACAAGGTCAGACCAAATTAGGTTTACACCAAATGGCTTCCTCATATACTCCAATATATCCTATTACTTGCCATTTTTATTTGTCATATTTTACTGAAAGATTGTACTACAAAGGTAACGTTTCTAGAAATTATAAAAAGTATTTATAAATTTACCCCAAAATGGTAGTATAAAAGAAAGTTTATAATTGCTTACTTAGTTTTTACTTAGAAATTAAGTCCATAAGAGTCAAAAGTTCTAATTGATATATGTAATTAAAGCTACTAAAAATTAATAAGGAAAACAGCCCTGTATACAAGGAAAGTAAAATATGTTTTCAGTAAAGAAGATAAAAAGAATGGAAGTATTTTTGTTTGTTGGGTTAAGAAAGATAAATTTGTCCTAAAGTACTAGAAGGGAAGATGGAAAGCATGGGACAAATTCTGAAGGTAAAAAGAAAGTTATAGAAGGTTTGTGAAAGAGAAGGTCTGAGGAAGTTCTATGCCTGGCCAAGTTGGCTAAGATTAAAGTAAATCCAATTAAGTAAATGAGTTTTACTGTCAAAAATAAGCTGGTGCAAAAATTAAAATTTGATTTTCTCTCTCAAAAGGATAATTTTCTTGAACTTTTGGTCTTCTCCTGATAAATAGGTTATAAAAGGTTTTTCTTTGAGTAATGTCTACCTAAAAGACAGAAAAATCTGTTTTGTTAAAATAATTCCCTATGTTCCAAAGGACTGAGGTCTTTCTAGTAAGATTTTTTGACTGTTTCTGTTGTCATTTTGAATATATACCTGAGCACTGTTTTGCAGTAAGCATTGTTTCCTATTTGAACAAGTGTTTTAAAACCTTTTGATATTTTTGACAAGCTTCTCCCTCAAAAAAATATTCAAATCCTGAATGAAGGCTTTCCTTTGAGCAGGGAGAAGGAAGAGAATTTCTCTGAGGATTTTCAAAGGGCCCCTGAGACTTTTCAAAGAAATCTGTTCTCTTCCTATAAAGGGGGGGATATTAATTAGACTTGTTTGGGATGCTGAATTGCATGGGAAGTGCTGCCAAGTAAATGATGATAAACCTTCTTAGGTTATATTGTGTAGGCAAAGATTATTCACCATTTTAACCTTGCTACCTTGCTTCCAACATCACAAGGGGAATAAACCGTGACTGCATTCTATTATTTAGTCAGTTTACAGATCGGTCTTACTTAAACTACAAGCAAGGATGTTATCAAGCTGGATATGCTGTCCAGCCTCAAGAAGGCCAGCTGCTTTCTATGAACTCCGCTAACCCACCAAGAGGTTTCCTTCTAGAGGCTCAAGAAATCGCCACAGAAGAGAAGAAATAAAGGTGGCAACAAAAGGGGGGAAACAATACTTTTGGAAACTTTCTCCCACAGCAGCTCATAAAGCCTATACTCATTGTGCTACATGCCTGAAATATAACCTAGGGGAACTATTGCATGAGTCACAAGGCCACCTTTCCCTTCATAAAGGACCCTTTGAGGTAGGGCAATTGGACTTTGTCCAAATGCCACCATCTCAAGGGTAAATATAGCTTGTAATGACTTGTGTGTTCTCATATTGGGTTGAAGACTTTCCTTCAGAAGAGTGATGGCTTTAGGTAAATTATTATTGAAAATGATAATTCCTGTTTAAGAATTCCTACTGAGTTACACGGTGACCTGGGAACTCATTTCACCAGACAAATAATTAAATCTATTTGTAACATTTGGCCAATAATGCAGCATTTCCACTGCGCTTACCATCCCTGACTCTCAGGATTGGTGGGAAAACTAACAGCACAATCAAAAGTTAATCGGCAAAGCTTTCAGAAGCATTTCATCTCTCGTGGCCAGAAGCTCTCCCACTAGTGCTCCTCACTCTTAGATCCATACCCTTTGGTCAACATCCGCTGTCTCCTTTTGAGGTAATAACTGGACGGCCTATGCAATGAGATGAGGAAATATATGAACCAACTTTGCTTAAGGGAGATAGACTACGTTGTTGTCAGGTTCTTATTGAGATACTTAAAAGAAATGAAAGGTTGGTAGCTGATGCTTTTCACAGGGCTCCCAGACCTTGAGGATCATGGACTATACCCTGGAGAATTTATTGATCAAAAGAGACATCAAATGAAAGACTCTTTACAGTCTGTTGGAAAGGACCACACCAGGAGGAGAGGATGGCATCTGTGTAGACAGCTGGACCAGGCCTGTATTCCCAATCTTGTATCTCCATATTTAAACCTTTGTTGTGCTTAAACTGTATACCTATTTTATAATTGTTCCATTTAAGGTTTCAAAATACTATCATACTTAAAGAAAGTGACTGATTTGGAACAGACTGATCTTGAAGGCCAGGCATTTATCGGGTAGCTCTTAATGGAACTCAGTGGTTATGTGGTACAAATCTCTGGCCTTGGCTACTGCCTGGATGCTAAAACACTGCACCCTGAGCTTCCCTTGGATGCAGGGGAGGATTCAGGCTGAGCTGGCATCTGTTGCCAACCTCCCTCTCTTTAAGGCCAGGTGGGCTCATTCAGTGTTCCACTGGTGTGACCACTGAGAAACTAGCCTTTTTTGTTCCTCCTTTGGGGCTAGAGGATGTCATATCATGTACAGAAACCCTTAACAACAGTCAAGCAGGAATAGCCTTATTAGATACTGAAATGTCTTTAATGAGAAAGGCTGTCCTTCAAAATAGAATGGCTTTAGCTATTCTTACAGCATCCCAAGGTGGTACATAGAAATCATTCGGACTTAATGCTGTGTTTTTATACCTGAGGAATCTTCCAATGTGTCATCTCTGCTAAAGCACAAAAAAAAAAGCAGGTGAGTGCCTCAAGCAATCTCATACCTGGTCTTGATTTGTTTAGTTGGCTCCCTTCCGGTATTGGCTTCCATTTGTGACCTGGATTGCAATTCCTATTTCTATTGCTCCTTGGAGTTCTTGTATTGGTCATAATATTCAAACTAATTTCTGTTTTCTCAGCATCATATGACTGGCATGCAAGCTAGAGTAATGATTGCTCAGCAACTTGAGATGGTTGATGGATCCTACAACCCTGGATGAATCCCCTTTTACTAAGGCTATGCCCAAGAATTCATTTTTAAGCTTATCATTTCAAGCGTTGGATTATCTCTTCTGTAATTGTTATAACAAGGTAACTGTAAGAAGTCTTGTAAAAGCACATGTGCAATGTTTGTGTGATAATCTAAAAATAATTGACAAGTTACATCGCCTCTGCAACACTTCCCTGGTTAATATATACCTCTATACTTGTCCACTGTATCTGACTATTTCCCCCCAACGTAGATAGCTGGGCAGATCAATGAAATAAAAGCTTAGGACCGAGGGACATGTTGGACCCAGGGCAGGCAGCAGCCACCCTGGCACCGAGGGACAATATTTTGATCAGCAATACTTTCTCTTGAAAGATTATTGATCAAAAGGGGAAAATGACAGGAGATTTTCACATATTGAGGTATATGGGGTAAATATTCGAGTTCAAAACTGATTCGGCTTGAACTAGAAAGCCTGACTTATGGCCTATCAAACACGCACTGTCCATCCACTTATCCATTAAAGGAATCTCTCTCGAGATGAAGAATGCAGACTTCCTCTCCTACGCCCCATTGGTAACAACACCCTATTGGTAACACCTGGATTAGTCCCATTCCTGGCATCATGGTCCTGTTGACCTGCTAATTTGCAACTGAGCACCTCTTTGAAAATGTATCCTGAGTGTGTTTAATGTGTCTTCTTTGTTCTAAAGAGATAGAAGACTGTGCTGAAACCCATGTTTCTCTGGAACGCCTGCTAAGGCCTTCCCGGGTTATAGTCCCCACTCTGGCTCATAGTAAACTCACCCCAATTCTGATTTATAGGTTGGTTATGGATTATTATGGATTATTTGCATCGACAAGCCTATATATATATAATCTTAGCCTCAGGAGCTGTTGGCGTGAAAGGCCCCCCAGCCGTCACAGCGGCTCACGCAGGGAGAAGGGTAAAACAGGAGCCCACTCCTTGGGTTCACATTCCCAGACCAGTATTTCTTGTTGCAACAACCTTCAGAGAATGTAAATGCCCTGGAAAAGCTCCCCTCTGAGACCGGGGACCTTTCTCTGGAACCCACAGGGTGGATGTGCTTTCCCCGCCTGAGGCCCTGCCTACAAGAGTTCCATTGTTGGCTGTTGGAAACACACAGGCCGTGCCCCTCCCACCCCACCCCCTTCCAGGAAGGGAACTGGCTTTCAGGATTAGTCACGCCGCAGTGTCCCACACAACAACCCCATTGAATCCCAAGGGCAGCCCTGCCAGCCGAGTGCTATTCTTATCCCCGTTGTACAGATGGGCCAGCTGAGGCCTGGGGAGTGAGACTTGCTGCCTGAGGTCACACAGCGAGAAGGAGGTGAAGCGAGGATTTAAACCTGGGCTTTCTGGCTCCAAGTTCCTCCCGTTCCCACCTGTGGGCCTACTGTGTGCCCCCAAAGCTGTGAGTGGGGACCTGATTCATCTGTTAGGGACCTGGGATATAGTAACTCTCAAGAATGGTTTTCATTTATTCACTCAACAAATATTTTCTGAGCACCTACTTGGTGCCAGACCCCGTGCTCGGTGCTGGGGCCACAGAGGGAACGGAACAGCGGACATCCTTTCCTGCAGGAGCTGACACTGCAGAGGGGAGAGAGATGATACACGATACACATAACCCGTAAGAGTGTAATTATACAGGTCAGGGGTG
This sequence comes from Equus przewalskii, assembly GCF_037783145.1. Lineage (NCBI taxonomy): Eukaryota > Metazoa > Chordata > Mammalia > Perissodactyla > Equidae > Equus > Equus przewalskii. The sequence goes on from NC_091839.1 coordinate 6,328,786, forward strand.
CAGGCTAGTGCCATGGAGAAAATAAAGGGAACGGGGTGGGGCGGGGCGGTTCCAGGCAAATGTGTGGTTTTAAATCCGGCGGCTAAGGAAAGCCTCATCAAGAAGGACATGTTTGAGCAAAGCCCTGAAAAAGGAAGTGAAGGAGGGACCCACGTGCACACCTGCAGAGTCTGGCTGGGTCAGCGCCTGGTGTACTGGAGGACCAGCAGGAGGTCAGTGTGGCTGGAGCTGAGTGAGAGAGTGAGTGAGTGACGGCTTGGGGGGAGGAGATGATGAGGCCAGAGAGGTGACAGAGAGGAGTGACTTGTGGGTTGTGGGTCGTGGTGAGGACTTCTCTTTTACCTGGTGTGAGTGCAGCCAGGGGAGGCTCTGAGCCCGGAGGGCCCTGACCTGACTCAAGTTCACAGGCGGCTCCTCGCTGCTGTGGGGAGCAGACTGCAGGGGGCGGGGATGGAGCAGGGAGACAGGGCGGGGGCTGCTGTGATGGTCCAGGAGGCAGAGGATGGAGGCCGGGCCAGGGTGGGGCAGTGGGGAGAAGTGGTTGGCTCTGGAAGTAGTTTCTGGGGTCTAATTCCCTCTTCTAACTTGATGTCTGCTCTTGGGACCCTCAAAGTTATGTGGGGGCCCTCTTGTCTTTTGTCACCTTCCCCCCCAACACACACACACAGAGTGTGGCACCAGATGACCTGGCCTGGAATCCCAACTTTGACCGTCCATTGACTGCGTGACTGGTGGCTAAGTGGCCGAGCCCCTCTGTGCCACAGTTCCCTCCACTTGGAGAATAATGCCCACCCAGCAGGCGGAGAGTCCTGCGGCTGCCCACGCCAGGACTGTTAGTGGCCAATAGAGAGAGGCAGTTGGCAACGGTGGGTGAGTGACTCAGGGATGTGCGCGGTGCGGAGCAGCGTCCACTCTCAGAGGCCGAGGCGCAGGGGATGGAGGCTGGGAATGCTGAGACGTCAGAGGCCCGGCCACAAGCCGACTGCTGGGTCGGTGCCTCCCTGTAACCACGGTGCCAGCCAAGCTCATAGAACTGCAGACTCATCTCCTTCCTCTGCAGCGGGGCAGGAGCCGTCAGGCCGAGCCAGCCCCCAGCCGCTGGGCAGCAGGGAGGGGCAGGCCCCCCAGCTGGGGAGGGGCAGAGCTGGGTCCCCAGGGTCAGCGGCTGGAACCGATCCAAGAGAAGGAAGAGCTTGTGGGAAGGCAAAAAAAGAACACAGGCTTTTATCGAAAGGGAAAATATATATATAATTTATAGTATATACACAAATCCATAATTTCCTGAGTCCAATTAAATTTTGTTTATTGAACTTTTAGGTTACCCAATTGTGAGTTTACTTTTTCCTCCATTCCTTTGCTGTTTTTTTTTTAATCTTGTGGTTTGTTATTTTGTGTTAACTTTCATTTTAAAGTTTTACCGGGGCTGGCCCCCTGGCATATTTGTTAAGTTCGTGCACTCTGCTTCGGCAGCCTGGGGTTTGCGGGTTCGGATCCCAGCACGGACCTAGCATGGCTCATCAAGCCATGCTGTGGCAGCGACCCACATACAAAGTAGAGGAAGATTGGCACAGATGTTAGCTCAGTGACAGTCTTCCTCAAGCGAAAAAGAAAAGTTTTATTGGTTTTCCCCAACTTTTATTTTGAATTTTTTATCTACAGAAAAGTTTTGTAAACAGTACAATGAACCCAAACACCCCTCATAGAGATTCACTCATCCTTAATATTTTGCCTCCTTGCTCTCTCTCTGTACCTATGCGTATCATCTTGTGCTGAGTTTCTCCATCTCAGCCATCTTTGCTGGACCCCCTGTGCTGGCATTTTGGAAGGGTCCGTCCTCTCCTTCGTTAATAGCCCATCAAATCCTTTCCAGGAGGGAGTCACAAAGCATGACCTGGCTTTTCTCTAATCGTGCCTTTGCCCCTCGCTGAGGGCAGACCTGGATGACATCCTGGGGATCTTTCCTGCATCAACCACGCCCCCATACATCCCCAGGATGCGTCTGTCCAAGGTCTGTGCTGTAACCTGGCCGCAGCGGCGGAAGGCGGGTCTGAGATGGGAGGTGACAGGAGCAGGCCCGGGGTCCCAGCACCCGTGGTCTCCCTCTCCCTCAGTCCCTCCCACGGAGCCTCAGCCAGGGGAAGGCGGGGCCTGGGTCACCCCCTGGAGAGGGACCTGCCCCCCAACAGCTGCCACCAAGGGGAGTGTGGGCACTGGTAGGCGGAGTCTCCCACGAGGGCTGGAAACGCGGCTCGCTGTGTTGAAACACCCAATGTCCAGATGTTGCAACTATTAATATTTGCAGCACTTTGTGAACCAAAGGGAAGACACACAATAGTTGGGTTTGGCTCTGGGGCCGCCAGTTTGAGATCTTTGCCTTAGAGACTGAGGAGGCCGCAGGGCGCCCCCGTGAGCCCCAAGCCCCCGCCCCAGATACATAGCCTGCCCTCTCGTGCTTCCCTGTAACCCCCACTCACACCCAGGACCCCAGCTGTCGGCCCAAGCCGCCTCCCCCAGTGATGAGGACACTGGACGATAAACCTGGTCCTCTGTCAGCAGCTCCGCCCTCACCCCTCAGCTCCTGCGAGGCCTCTGTGACCATGAGGAGGGACAAGAATGCCCTTCTCTTAGTCAGCAGACGCCTCCTGAGCGCCCACCGCTTGCCAGGCACTGTCAATAATTTCAGGTGGGAATCCTGGGGAGGAGCCGACGTGCTCACAGGGAGACGGACAATGGAAAAAGCAAAGAGGAGTTTCCTAGAACACGCTTTGAAGATAGATAAGTCATAAGGGGACCGAAAGGGCGCAGCGTGGGGGGTGGTGATTTTAAATAGGGTGGTCAGGGAAGGCCACAGGAGAAGGTGGTGTCTGGGCCAAGACTTGAGGAAAGTAAGGGAATGAGCCGTGCTGACACATGGGACAAGAATTTCAGACAGAGGAAACCGATGTTGCAAAGGCCCTGAGGCAGAAACATGCCTGGAGCGTTCCAGGAAGAGGAGGCCCAGGTGGCTGGAGCAGACTGACAACGAGGGGGACCTGAACCTCCCCCCATCTTGCCTAATCCCTGATCCAGGGGACCTGATCCAACCATTGGACACATTTCATTTGGTCCACAAAGTGTTACAGAAATTAAAAGTCAGTCACCAACACTTAAAAGTCAGGAGATTTCACCATAAAAATCAACATGTCCAGCTTCTCTTGGTGTGACGACATCACAGCAGCACCGAGGGCAGAGCTCAAGGGGCCTGCAGACCCCAGGCCGCCCTGTGTGGCACTTTACGTGGCTCCTGGGAGCCAGGCAGACTCCGACAGACATGCCCACAGCCACGCCACCCAAAGTGGCAGGACACAGCCCCCTGCCAGCTCTTGCTCTTTTTCCACAGGTGCTGAATTATGAGGCCATGAGGAGCAGCTCCACAGAGCCCCAGAAGGCCACATGCATTGGCCCGCAGTATCTCGGTCCCCATCTGGCCAGGCAGTATGAGCTTGGAGCATTGCCATGACCGCACGTCCCCGGTTCACTGGCCCAGCCTCTCAGCCTCTACCTGGGAAGTGGGCCCCAGCCCGACCAGACCCCCTCACCTGGGCTGGGGTGCCTCTGGCTCCCGCACCCAAGGCTGGCCCGTCTAGGGCCTATAAGCTTGCCAGGAGCCTGCAGAAACGCTCACAATCTCAAAAGAAGAACAATAAAGTTACTGACCCCTGAATATCAAAGCAAAGGGCAAAACCAAAATTAATACAGCATTGAATCAGCGACACCCTGGGGCCTTGATTTCAGTACTTCAATTTGGCATTCCAGAAAACTCTGTGATGTTCAGAAACTACCTGTAGATTTGGTTTTTCTCACTTCGCAAGAATTCCCAGGATACTGAGAAATCAGCTTCAACACGTTCTTCAGGGTCAAATGATCGCAAAAGCAAAATGAAGGGGAAATATTTCAAATGCCTTTGGTAACTATATACTGTAATAATATATGCAGCATATATTTACATATAAAAGACATACATCCACATGGACACATATAAATAAGTGGGCACACTTTCAATATGACTGAAGTCAAATCGGCCTAGAATACTCACCCCAAAAGAGATGCAACCCCCAATAGGATGCAAGCTCCCCACGCCCCTGCAGGCCTCTCCAGGGTCCCAGCGTGCACACCTTCACTGTCCACATGGGTCCTGGGTCCTGCCTCTCTGGCCACGAGCCCCAGCTCCAGCCCAGCACACGCGTGGATGTGGCACTGTCTGGTCCAGCCTGGGAGGAAGTTACTGTTGGCCCAGGTTGGGTACAAGCCCCATAAGCATCTGTATATCTGAAGGCAAGACCATGGCAATTAAAGATTCGAGAAGTGAAGTTGGCCGAGGTCTCTAATTGGTGGTCCCCCAGGCTGAAAGCAGCCCTTAGATGTGTTTTCTTTGACCTGCATAATTTTTTAAAAACCTGAGCCAACTTTTAATATGGGGAATTCGGCATAAAGATTCAGATTTCCTACATCTATTGAAAATGTAGCAGCAATTGGCTGGAACCGTATAGAAACTATCCTTTAACTCTATTTTTTCTTTTGCTGAGGAAAATTTGCCCTTAGCTAACATCTGTGCCAATCTTCCTCCACTTTATTTGTGGGTCACTGCCACAGCATGGCTGACGAGTGGTGTAGGTCCAAGCCCGGGATCTGAACCCTTGAACCTGGGCTGCTGAAGTGGAGCATGCCAAACTCAACCACTACACCATGGGGCTGGCCCCCTCTTTCAAGTCTTTTATTTAAACTTTTTTTCAAAGTAGTGCATTTTGGGGATGTAAAATTCAAAAGGTACAAGAGGGTGTATGATGATAGTGAGTCTCCCTTCCAGCCTGTTCCCCAGCCCCTCCATCCCCCTCCCCAGGAATAACCAGAGGCGCCAATCTCCAAAGATGTTTCACTCACATACAAGTGTATGCATACACATTATTTCCCCCTCACAGATGGTAGCGTACTTCTCTACATCCTGTTTTATTCCCGTAGCAAGATGTCTGGGAGCTACTTCTGTATCCGTCCAGGTGAGCTCGCTCGGTCTCTTCGCCGGCTGCCCTTCAGACAGGACAGTAGCTCTCCTCTTTGCCCAGTCGCCACCGTGCCTTATAGTGTCACGCCCGGCCTGCTTCAGTCATTCGCGATTCTTGCCCTCCCCTTCGGCATCTGAGTTCGCTGACTCTGGCGCAGGTCAAGGACAGAGCGTGCCTCCCAGCCACCCAGCACCTGCCCCTGCTCGCTCCCGATGCCTGCAGTTCCTGGACTTCCCAGCAGAGGGAGACACCACTCTGCTCGCAAGACCACCCAGGGGGTCTTCCCAGGGACTGCAGTCTTGAAACGTGTGGGCAAGAGATGCTGTCTGCCCAGACATAAAGACCCTCTTAACTGGACTGGGATCCCCCTTAACTGGACTGGGATCCCCCTTAACTGGACTGGGATCCTTGCCCTCGGGTCTCCCCTTACCCTGTTTCTATCCCCGCCTGAACCTCCTGTTTTGACTGAGCCCCACCCTGAGTGCCCTCTCCTCTCCTTATAGGGACTGTCCCCTCCTTAATGGGGTGGGGAGAGGCCTTGTCCGAGTCTGGGGCCAGGGACTGAGAAACTGCCCAAGGGCACCACATAAAGACAGCATGTATCTGGGTGCCCCTCCCTGCTGAGAACCGGGGGGGGGGGGGTCCTTTCTCCTTGCCCCCAGCACGCAGCCCCCAGCAGAGTCTTGACCTCGAAATCCGCTTTCCCTCCCTACAGTCCACACTCCCGCCAGGATCCTCTCCCTGGCCCGGCCCCTGTGCCCCTCTGCCCCACCCCCGCTGTGGTGTTGGGGTCGCCTGGAGTCCAGCTGGTGGCCAGTGCAGAGCCACCCCTTCCTGGCCCTGCCCCTCCCCATGACCCCAATCCTCCGCCAGCCACTCAAAGGCGCCTTGTTCTCCATCCAGCCCCCAGACAAAAGTCCCTCTGTCTGAAAAGACGGAATTGGGGGGAGGGGGCACCCCAACGGAGACCGTGTGGGGGCCTGCACAGACCCCAGCCGGAAGGAATGCCATGAGGAGGAGGGGCAGGAGAGGGAGGAGTGGGGAGGGGAGCCCTGCACAGTGCAGTGGCCTTATCTGGAGTGGAGGCGGGCGCCACCCCAACGCCCACTAAGTAGGCCCCGGCGTCTGGCTCCCAGCACCCTTGGGAGGAGGCCGGGCTGGGAAGGTCTGCCTGGTGCTTGGGAACCAGGTCCCCATCTCCCTAGGGCATGATGGGCTCCATGGGCATGATGCGGGGGTCTCGGTCTAAGGCCCAGCAGCCCCCACCCTCACCGCTACCCCCACGACCTCGGTCCTATCAGCATCTCCTGCCGACCTCAAGCTGTGTCAACAGCCCCAAGCGGCCTGGAAGGGGACTCTAGATCCCATCATGGCCACCAATCCCTCCTCCAGGCACAACACAGCATCTAAGTAAAAGAAATTAGGTTGTTACACCAACGCACCCCCTTCCCCCACCACCCGCCAGTCAGGAGCTCTGCTCTTAAAGCTCTGGAAACTTCCTCCTTCAGGTCCTTTTCTGAGGGGCAGGAGATTGGAGAAAGCCTGGCCCCCAATGTGAGGAGCAGAGTTCCCACCCATCCTATTCTCCCTCTGCCTCACCTGAGGCTTTGGGACCCTGGAGACCCCCCTGGGAAGTTCCCCAGCACTAGTGGCTGGAGGGGTGGGGGAACTGTCTCTTTAAGAGCAGGAATGGGGTGAGAGAACCCCTGAGCTTTAGGGAGCCCGCTCACTCGTCTGGGCGTCTGGGCTCGTCTCGCCTACCTGCCCAGGTTTGCTTAGGGCGGGGCAGCTGCGGATAAAGGCAGGACCGGGCTGCGCAGGCACCCCCCTCCCGGAACCTGGAGCCTCACGCAGCCTGGGGAGCCACACAGGTGAGCAGCTGGGGCCCTCCCGCCAGCCCCGCCTTGGCTCTGCCCCCAGACGACCCCTGCCCCTCCCTCCACGCCTCTGTTAAAGACCCTAGAAACTTCCCCCTCAGGGTCCTTTTGAGGGGGGGGGCAGATTAGAGACAGCCCCCTCCCCTAACGGGATCTTCCCCCATCATTCTACTCTTTGGGGGCTGGGGGAGCCAGCTGGGGTGAGGGTGAGGCCCACAAGTGGGATTGGGGTGCCGGGGAGACTGGAGGGTTCGGGTAGACAGGGGTTGTCTGAGTGGAGCAGAAGTGTCTGGATCGGGGGCATGTGGTGGACAGGGGTGAGGGGGGTGACTGGTGGATGGGGAATCCAGGTGGACCAGGGCTGGATTGGGGGCGTCAGAGTGGATGGGTGGGTGACTGGGTGGACTCGGGGTGTCTAGGGATTGGGAGGTGTGGGCCCTGGAGATGGCTAGGAAAAGCGGGTAGCGGCTTCCTGGGGAAGCTATCAAATGGGGAGTCAGTAGGAGATTTCAGGGGCAAGGGGGAGTCATTCTTCATACACCTGAAGGGCCTGGCCACCGTCTTGGAGGAACAGAGCGGATAGCAGAGGGTGGATGTCGGAAATAGTCCTCACACAGGTGTTAGGACCTTGGGGCCAGCGGGGAGCAGAGAGGGGTGGGCAGAGCCCCCACCCACTGGCCGCCTTCCCTCCAGGCCTTCACACGGCCGCAGTGGCTGGGGAGCCCCGGGGCCTCTTCCGGCAGCAGCCTGAGCAGGGCAGGCGAGGGCCAGGACACCAGCTCCGGCAGCCGGGCACCGCGGGAGAGCCGGCAGGGGCTGGGGGCACTGAGACCACCCGCCAGTCTCCCTGTGCTGGGGTGGCTGGGAGACATGCTGGGGACTAGGCAATGGAAGCCTCACGGTGGGCCGGGGGGCTTGGAGGATCCCGGAAGGAGGCCTAAGAGCCGAGACTGAGTCCCGGGTGACGGCACACAGCGTTAAGCGGAGTTCGCAGGGGTCAGAGGGCTGCGACTTCAACGTGGGATAATCGTAGCGGCAGCTTCATCAGGCCGTGAGGATTGTGGAGTGATCCAGCACGAAATGCTGAGAACAGCCCGGCGTGGGGTCGGCTCTCAGGGAGAACTAGCTCTTATTACGAGGGTTCCCGCCATCCCCGTCGATAAGGCCTCATGCAGTAGCTTTAGACACAGGCGGTCCTTAGACACACCCACGCCTGGAGCCAGCAGGCCCTCTGCCCACACACCCACTTGAGCTCTCCCCCAGAGTTTTTGGGGTCCTAAACACCTTAGTAATGCTCCCTAAAGCTCCAGGCCCTCTTCCTGCAAGAAAGGGATGCTCAAACCAGGATTCTGAGCCTGGCATATGGGACTAACAGGGAAGCTGCGAGGATGGCCAGGACCTGGGGTGCGGGGCATGGCGGGGTGGAGGAGGCTATGAGAACGTGCAGGAAGCAGAGAGAGACGTGAGGTGGGCTTACGTGGAGGATACGGACAGAGAGACAGGGGCCTTCTCTCCAGCTGGGGACAGGAGTCCCCTCGGGGACACAGCAGGAAACGTCACATGGGCTTCTCCCCGGGCTTGGGGGAGGGGTGTGTTCTGCCACCAGTGAGATGGGAGTTGCAGGAGTGAACACACTGCAAGGTCACCCGGCGGTGCCCAGCACAGCGTGGCTCAGAGGACATGTTAGCTCTTGCCATCAAGATTATGACAACATACGCTTGTGGCCGTGGGGCGTGGGCAGGGAGAGGGCAGGGGGACGCGCAGAGACCAGGGGCTGATCGCAGGCATGCAGGACCACAGGACGCAGGAGGATGGACTGATTCTAGACCAGGAAGGGACCAGGTGTGCTCTTCAGGCAGGCCCATGGTGGTGGGGGGCGGGCAATGGGAAGCATTCGCTGCCAGGAGGCACTTGGCAGGGATGGGGCAGAGGCGGGGGTGGGGGTGGCACAGAAACAGGGCGGAGGGGACAGGTTGGGACAGGAGATGGGGCTGGGGCTTCAGCCAGGCCGATTGGTCTCCCGGGTCTGCCCCCTGCCCCCAGCCTCCAGTTCCCTCCTCCCCACACCCAGCCCTGAGCAGCCCAAGGAGGCAGCTGGGTCCCTGTGGGGCCCAGCCCGCGGTCTGCAAAGTCTGGGCAAGGCGGGCAGGCTCCGAGCTGTCTACGGGAGACACTCCCAGCACCCCGGGCCTCCTGCCACCTGGCTCCCAACACCCCGTTTCCCAAAACACCCGAGGCCTGGAGAGGCCTGCAGAGGGACAGCTGCTGCAGGGCCAGGCCTGGTATAAATGCCCCTGCCTGGCAAGGCGACCCTGGGCACCACCTCCACCTCTCACAGCCTCAGTTTCCCCATCTGTAAGATGGGGGTAACAGCAGGCAGCGCCTCCCTCATTTGGTTGCCAGGGCGATCCACTGGAAGCCTCGCTTCGGGTCCAGTGGTTGTTACTGCTGCGCCCTCATCAGGCCGCGCTCCCACCCAGCCCCGCCCGCTGTTCGCTGTTCGGCTCTTCTCCTCTCCCAGCCTTTCTGCCCTGGGGCGAGCGGCATGCAGGGGTGGGGAGCAGAGTAGGAGGGGATTGGGAACCAGAGGCACCGGCCTGGCATCCTGTTGGCCCTGCTAAAGCTGGACCCTCCCCCCGGACCCCTCCAGTGCTGGCACGTGGACATGCAAGACCTGGTGGCCCTGAGCCTGCTCATCCTCCTGGCAGGTGAGTGCAGCCCGCCGAGCCCCCTTGCCCTGAGCCCCACAAGCCTCGCGTGTGTCTCTCATGCGTGTCTCTTGGGCTTTCTGCCTCCCTGTGGGGTGGTGACTATCAGGACGGCATCTCCTTGAGGGTAACAAGTGTCACACTGGTGAGTCCAAGGGACACACAGAGACAGGACCTCTTATAGCCGCAGCTCCCAGAGCCAGAAGGTCAGCGTTCCATGTCTCCTTGAGGACCTCAAGGAGAAGGCCCGGCCCTGTGCTGCCGTGCCTCCGACACCCCCCCTACCGCTTTATTACCAGGGGTAACTGGGCGCTCAGTGGTTAGGCAGCAGGTTCCTGAAACCCTTTGTGCCTCAGTTTCCTCGTCTGTACAAGTGGAGCCAATAACAGCACCTACTTACAGAGTCATTGCGAGGATTAAACGAGTTAGTATTCGAAAGGCACTTAGAACAGAGTAAGCACTGTGTTTGTGCTTTAAATATAACTAAAAATTATTAATCTCCCTTTAACAAAGAAGCTTAGGCCCAGAGCAGAGGCGGCCCATGGCTTCTCGCCAGAACATAGTGCTCGTCCTTTGCTTCCACTGTATTCGTTTTTATCTCTCCTTGGACGAGGCTGTGTTCCATTCAGAGTCCTGATGTAAAGTGGCATGTTTAAATAAAGGGCATTCAGTTTTATAGTTAGTAAGTTGCTTTAAAGGGGACTAGGGAGCGAGCATGAGGACAAGTGCAGTGTGGAGGTGGCGGCATCAGGAGACAGCAGAGAGAATGGCTGGGACCAACATCACCGGTGGGCTTGACCGGAAGCGTGGGCCAGCCAGGTGTCTGGAAACACGGGCCAAGGGTGGGGAAAGCCACCCAGATTAAAACCTATTTCAGGAGGCAAAGTACTGGCATGGTTGGCAGGATCGGGGCTGAGTGGGGGAGTCCACATCTCCGATGTGGGCCGTGCAGAGGCAGCAAGTCTGGGGCTGGGGCCTGTGCCCTCGGGAGGTGGGGAACTGTGCGTCAGGGGACCCCATCTGGAGGCCCCTGAGGCTCCCGGCTCTGCATACCAGCTTTGCTGAGGCCAGAACCACCTTTTCCTCTCTTCCCCGCTTCTCCCCACCAGGCCTGCCTGCCCTGGAAGCCAACGACCCCGAAGGTGAGTCAGACGGGCCTGCTCCAGCAGCCACACCCCTAATTCTCCCCCTAGGGGCCCGGCATCCTGGCTGTTGGCCTGGATTCACGTTCTTTGTTTCTTTCCTTGCAGATAAAAACAGTCCTTTCTACTATGGTGAGAACCGGCACCCCTCCCCTCATCTCCTCCCACCCCTCTATTTTGTGCCAAGGGTCCCACAGGGTTGGGTGAGGATCTGACGTGGGTGAAACGGAGCAGGCCCGGGCTAGGATTGAACAGAAACACAGCAGATTAGGGAATAAGACATGCCACCTGGTCCTTGGGAAGATTCTCTTCCAGCAAGAAAGTTAGACACACACAGGAAGCCAGGACAGTTGACAAGAAGCCGTTGTGATGGTTCAAATCAACGGGTGGGAGAAGGGCTGGCTTGAGAAAACTGCCCGGAGGAGGTGAGCCGTTTGACCGAGGCCTCCCGAGGCCCGCAGGTTCCCCACGATCCGCCCTGCCAGCCCTCTGTCCCCACTCCCCCAACACCTGCGCCCCGGCCTCCCTGCTGTTGCTCAGACACAGCAGACACGCTCCCAGCCTCCGGACCTTTGTACCTTCTGCGCCCCCTGCCTGGAACACTTGCTGCCATATAGCCCCACGGCTCCCTCCCTCACCTCCTCAGGTCTCTGCTCAGATGTCGCCCCTCAGAGAGACCTTCCCTGACCCCTCGCCCACAAAGAGCTGCCCTTTGGCCTTCTGTCCCCTGGCTCTGCCTGTTTCTCTTCAGACTGCTCCTCCCCACCTGACCCCACATTAAGTTTCCTGTCGCTGGCTTGTGTGTGCAGTAGACGTGAGCACAGGAGGGCTGGGGTGTGTTTGTTCCCTCCACTGCCACATCCCCAGTGCCCTCCACGCCCTGGGTGTCAAGTGGATGGGGGCTTGGATGGGAGGGCACCGGCTGGCATTGAGGGCCCCCTCTGGGTTTCTCCTAGACTGGCACAGCCTCCGGGTCAGCGGGCTCATCTGTGCGGGGATTCTGTGCGCCGTGGGCATCCTGGTCCTCATGAGTGAGTGGAGGAGTGGGCGGTGGGGGGGGGGGAAGGGGGCGGGCAAGGCAGGGCTGTGGGCCCCTCCCCTGACCATTCCCCTCCCCCCAACAGGTGGGAAATGCAAATGCAAGTTCCGCCAGAAGCCCAGGTAAGAGGAGCTCCCAACCTCACGCTGGCTAGACACCTTTCAGGGTGAAAGAGCTGGATCTTTCTGGCAGAAAGAGGCCAGGCCTCCAGGCTCTGCCCTGGAGAGTTCCTGCCACTAAGATTGCCCAGGTTTATTCCTCAGAGCTGATAATTGTCAGAGGGCCCACACCCTGAAAAGCTTTGGTCCCTGGGATGATACAACCTTACAATGGAAACAGAGCCAGGAAGCTATGTCAGGGCAACTGAGAATACTCTGGGTTTGAGGGAGAGGACAAACGGGTGGACACAGACCCCATCACTCTTGTTTCCCCAGCCACCGACCAGGGGATGCCCCACCTCTCATCACTCCAGGTAAGGCAGAGACAGAAGGGGGCTGAGGGGAACACGGGATGTGAGGGGGGTGTGTGTGCGCATGCGCCCTGGGGAGAAAGTACTCAATCCACTCTCACAGGCTGACGCATCACCTCTTCCAGGCTCTGCCCAGTAACTCCTGAGGATGGACCAGCCATAAGAGCTCGGAGGGCCTCTCTCTTTTCCCAAGTCCATGCTCGGCACAGGAGCCTGAACTCCTGGACGGAATTCTCCCTCCTCTCCTCAGATGGCTTTGCCAGGGCCTCATCCCACCTCTCACCGGAGGGGTCTCTTTGTTCAGTTTTTAATCTAAAATGATCTTGCCTCCTGCCCAATCATCCTCAAGACTCGCTCTGTGAGCTCTGGGGTGGGATATGGGGGGCCAGGAGAAGGTGGATATGTGCTGAGGGCTGGCACAGAAGCTGGCACCTGAATCTCTTTGCCGGGAAAAACCCAAAGGCCTGTACCCCTGTGACTTGGTGGATGGCATGGGGTCTGCCCTCTGCCTGCACGGCCACGGGAGCCACACGTGCAATTTAAAACTTTCTAGCAGCCAAATGGAGGCGACTTTTGAGAGTGAAGGGGGCTCTAACTAGACGCAAGGCTGGGACACTCAGGTGGACACGGGTACCATCCCAGGAAAACCAGGATACAGGATCAACCCACCAGACATGGGTACCCAGATGGCGATAATAATAGTAAGACCCTGTGACCCTCCCACTTCCCCGGGACCCCACTTTATCATCGAAGACCCTTCCTAATACCCAAATGTCCCTGTGAGGACTTCAAATAATTTCCCATGATACTCCCTAATAACACTGAAGGCCACATAGTGTGAAAACCTCCAATGCGCCTCAGACTCCCTTGAGCCACCTCAAACCCAGTAAGACCGTCAAAGTGTCCCCATGAGCGACCCCATAAGAGGCCTAAAACTCTTCAAAATACCCCAAAATATCTCCCACCATGTCCGGAGACATGACTCCAAGGAGACCCACAGTACACCTGTGACCTGTCCCTAATAATGCCCTTATATCCCCCGAACATCCCCTGGGGCCCCCAGAACGCCTGCCCGCGCTCCTTAGAGACAGCGCAGCAGCGCCACCCTCCCCAGGCCCGCCCCTCCCCCTTTCCAGTGATCTCACGGCAACGGAGGGCAGGTGCATAGCGCGTTTATTGAGCTCACACACTTTCCGTCCTCCTCCCTGTCACCCACCGGGAAGGGAACCCGGGGCTCCCGGCACCAAATCTCCCTTTGCCGCCTATTCCCCGCGCACGCGCAGTGGGTCGGCACGTCGGGCTTCCGCCTCGGCAGCAGACATGCGTACAAGCAGCAGAGGAAGTGAGCCAGACAGGCAGGGAAACCTGCCCAGCGACCGGTGACGTCATGGAGGCGGGCACTGAAAGCGATTGGCCGGATTGAGTTTAGCGGGGAGAGGAAAGCTCTCCCCTCTGTACTTTCACCGGGAGCGGGAGCGGTGTGAGTGGTTTGAGGGGGCGCTTCCAGACCACCTGGAGCTTTACACATTACCCGCATCGTGACTTCCGTATTCCGCTCCGTGCAGTGTGCCCGCCTGAGCCCCAAGTCACCCCTGGTGGGGCATCTGCCCCCATGGAGGGGCAGCTCTTGCCTTGAGCTCGGTCTGTGGTCAGCATCTCACAGGACCAGGCGTCACCTCAAATGGGTCCAAGAGGCCAGTCAAGGAGGGTCCAGAGACCTAAGACTCCGCATGCCAGCCCCCATCAACCATGTTCAGGGTCCCGTCCGGTCTCAGGCGCTGAGGTCTAACTCGTGATGCTGGTAGATCTGTGTGGGGCCCTTGAAGCAAGCAGCGAAGAGGAAGCGTCTGCCCGCCAGGGCGACGTGGGCGAAGGCCCGGGGAGCCACCAAGGCTGGGGGCCCCAGCTCCTGCAGCGGCTCCAAGAGCCCCTTGTCAGGCTCCAGGCGGAAGACCTGGCTGAAGGCAAAGTCGCTGCCCAGGATGGCCAGCTGGTCCCTGGCAATGAGCAGTGGCTGAAAGACGTGGGCACCCCGTGAGGGAAGCTGCTGCAGCAGGCGGAACATGGAGCCATCCCAGCGCATGACCTGCAAAGTGCGGCTGCTGGTCAGGGCCTGGGGTCCAGGAGGGTCAGGCCTGCCGGAAGTCCTCTAGGCTCCAGAGGACTTGGGACAGCTTGGAAACAGAGGCCTGTGGGCCCCCCCACTCCCGCAGCTTTCTCATCATGTCACCACCCAGCTGCTTGGCCACAAGCTTGGGGTCAATCTTGGCCCCTCTCTCTCCCTCACACCCCATGTAGCATCAGTCAGCAACGGAATGTGGCAGTTTCACCTATAATGTCTAGATCCCTCCCATCCGCCCTGGCCACACTCCGGCCCGGCCACAGTCACCTCCCTCTGGGACCGCTGCAGCAGCCGCCCCCCGGTCTCCCCCCTCTGCCCCTGCGCCCACACACAGATGGCCTGTGCACATCTGAGTCAGGCTAGGCCTTCTAGGCTCAGAGTCCTGCCTTGGCTATACCTCGCTCCCGAAAGACAGTGTCTGCGGGGGTGAGCTGTCAGCCTGGGGGGTTCAGAGTGTGGTGTTTGTGGGTGAATGTAAGTCCTGGAGTGTGTCAGTTACAGAGCCAGGGTTTAGGGGTACAATCTGAGTCTGGGGCCAGTGTCAGTGTGGGGGATGGGGAGTGGTTTAGGGTTATCCAGCCTTGAGGGGTTACAGTCTTGGAGTCAGTGCTGGGGTGGGGTCAGAGTTCAAAGATCAACACATTAGGTGGGGTAAGAGTTGGAAAGTCAGCCTGTGAGGTCGGGTCAGAATTTAGAGGCCAATGTGCAAGGTGGGGTCAGTGCTGAAAGACCAGCCCACACCGGGTGGGCAGCGCGGAAAAGCCAGCCCTGAGTGGGAGCTGGTGGTGGGTGGGCCGGCCTGTGGCCTCTGCTGCCTGCCCCACCTGAGGGCCCAGCCTCACCATGGAGTCCCCGATGTAGCGTGTCAGGCACAGGAACACATCCCCGCCAGCCTGGAAGTGGTGTGTGGCGTAGACGTCCTCGGCCTCGGGGATGTCGGTGCGCCTCTCGAATCGGCCCCCGGACCAGTGGAAGAGCACTGGCCGCTGCGAGGCCGAGGCCAGCAGCAGGTGGGGCCGGCCATCCAGCTCCAGGGCCTCGGCGTCCGTGTCCCGGTGCCAGGCGTGCAGGCTCTGGCGCGGGTAGAAGCCGGGCCCATCCCGGCACAGCAGCGTGGTGCTGCCCGCCTTTGAGGCATCGGCCACCACGAAGCAGGGCTGCTGGTCCAGCCACAGGGTCTCGGCGTCATTGGGCCGCAGCAGCTGCCGCGGGGCCAGGGCCTGCACGGGGGCCAGGCGGAGGCCAGGGCTGGGCCGGGCCCATAGCTGCGAGCCCCCCCAAAGGCGGGCAGCCAGCACAATGAGACGTGCGCCCAGCACCAGCGGCTTGCAGGCCACCACCGAGGGCGCTGCAGGAGCAGGAGGGTGGGTCAGGCCGGCGGGCGGTCACCCCCCAGCCCCGGCGGGCCATGGGGAAGGCAGGAGGCTGGACGGGCACTCACCGGACAGCTCTTCCTCGGGCCGGAAGCGCTGCAGGCTGTAGTCCCAGGAGAGGATCAGGCAGCGGCCGGCAAAGGGCTGTGCCAGGACGATGTGGGGCTCCCCCTGGTAGGAGAAGGGCTCCACGCCCAGTGCCGACTCCCCGACCGTCTGGAACCAGGACAGCTCTGGGGGTGCAGGAGAGAGTCAGGCAGGCCCCGGGGACCCCAAGGGTCCTCATGGCCGAGCCTTGGTTTCACATCTCTGAAATGAGGACCGTCACAGTGTCCACCTCATAGGGACATAGGAATCTTTTTATCTATAGATGTATTAACGCACAACACCATGGTAAGACTTTATTTTCTAAGCTGCATGGCATCATCAAATAATTGCTTAGAAACAGCATATTTATTAATTCATTTAACTTCACAAGATCCCTGTGAAGGGCCTTCCATAGTAATAATATCCACTTTACAGGTGGGCAAACTATGGCTAAGTGGCACAGGCAGCCAGGTGCCCAGCACAATCCATCCTTCCCAACTTGTGTGAAATAGGATTGCAGTGGGCACAAAGCTGTCCAGCTGGGGGCCACATTGTCCCAGCACCATCACCCCCCCCCACCCCCGGAGTTAGGACTGACCACGTCCAGACCAAGTTCCCAGTGGAACAAGAGCAGAGTGATGGGTGTAAGGCTGGCCCCGTGGGCGTGAGGATGGCTCGTCCTGGCCTCCGTCTCTTCCCCTGCTCCCCATGAGCTGCAGATGGACGTGCTACAACTCGGCTTCAACCACAAGGACCAGGACAACGCCCAGGGGCTGCTCCGCTGGCCTGGGCTGCACATCAACCCCTCTGTTTTCTTTAATTCATGAGATTTTGAGCCTCTTTGTTATAGCAACTTGGCTTTCATGGTAGCGATGCGGGCGGTTGCCCAGCGCGGCGGTGGTGGAGCCAGGCGGTTGACTCCAGGTTATAACACTTCACTCTACGTGCCGGGCCCTGTTTCCAGGTGCCAGGGCTGAGGCAATGAACCAAGCCACCAAGGATGCCCACCCAAAGGAGGATCTTTTAATAATGTCCATCAAATTATCACCCTCTGCTCAAAACCCTCCATGGCTTCCCACAGCCCTCGGGGTAAAGTCACTCTCCTCTTTGTGGCTCTCAAAGCCCTGCACAGGAGGCCCTGGGCCTTCGGCCTCATCTGTGTCCTTCCCTTCCCTCACTCCCCCAAGCCAGACCTGCCTGCTTTTGATCTCTAAACAAGACAAGCTCTATGCTGCCTCAGGGCCTTTACACTTGCAGTCCCCTTTCTCTAGCATCCCCTTCCCTCTGTACTTCACTTGCTAAATCCAGAGGCACCCCTTCAGGGAGCCCTCTCTGATGCCCCATATAAGGCAGGTCAATCTCCCCGATCACTCCCTGTGACTTATTGAATGTATGTCTCTCCACTCCCCCAGGACTGTGAGGCCAGGGCCCAGGGCTGGTCACCACAGTGTGCCTGTCACCTCTCACAGGGCTGGGCACAGAGTGGACCTCAGCGAATGTTTGTTGAATAAATGAATAAAGAGTAAGCCCCAAGTTAAGGTCTCTTCTTCTCTGAGTCCCACAGACCAAAAATATGTCTTACATCTCTTATCGTTAATATTATTAGTTATCATTATTATTTTTTTTTTTGAGGAAGATTAGCCCTGAGCTAACAACTGCTGCTAATCCTCTTCTTTTTGCTGAGGAAGACTGGCCCTGAGCTCACATCTGTGCCCATCTTCCTCTACTTTATATGTGGGACGCCTACCACAGCATGGCTTGCCAAACGGTGCCATGTCTGTACCCGGGATCCGAGCCAGCGAACCCTGGGCCGCTGAAGGGGAACATGCGAACCCAACAGCTGTGCCACCAGGCCAGCCCCATTATTATTAATATTTATATCAATAACATTATTAGTATAGATATTATTATAATGTATATTATTATTTATATTATCATTTAATGATAAAACATTATTAATAATATAGATTAGTATTATAATTTAATAATTATGATAATGATAATTCCCCCATCCCGACCACTCTGCGCTTCCCCCATCCCAGTCCCGGCCACGCTCGGGCATCATTCTCTGCCTTCCTCTGAACAGGGGGTTCTGAGAGGGCAAGACCCAGGCTGTCTTTATCACTGCCATGCCCTCTGCTTTGCCCAGTAACCATAAAGTCACCAAAATATATTTATGGCAAAGCAAAATGATCATAGGAAGTATTTAGAAATAGTCAATTTTATATTAATAACAACAACAACGAGAGGGAACATTTAAAAGGAACTCCCGTCCCAGGTGCTGTGCCGACGCAGGTGTGGACAACATCACTGAATTCTTACAGCAATCTCATGGCACGATTTGTTACCCCCATTCTACAGATGAGGAAACTGAGGCTCAGGGAGCCGACACTGCTTGCTCAGGGTCTCACCGCCAGGAAATGTCAGAGCAGGGAGTGAGCTGAGCCCCTCAGCCCTGGCGGCTGTTCCCCCTGACCTCCCACCTTCTCCTGGGAGCCCCTGCTGTCCCTCCCACCCTGCCGGGAAAGCCCCCACCTATGGCTCTGCACTTGAACGTCTTGGGGTCGAGGTGATGGAGCTGCATGTGGGCCAGGGCGGAGGGGCCGGCGCAGGCCCCAGTCCCCACGCTGGCGTTCACGGTGGGCATCCACTGTAGCAGCCAGAGGACGCGGCAGTCACACTGGAACGGGTTCCCACGGAGGTCCCTGGGGCAAGAGGCCGGGGAGGGGCTGCGACCCGGCTTCCACCCCCTGGAGGCCACCTCCCCCACCCTTCCCCAGACAAGAGCTCAGGATGGGGTCCCATAGATGGTGTGAAAAATACGCAAGAACCAGCAATACTCATTTGTGCAGACCAAAACTGGGCACCAATATCTCCTCCCCTCTCAGACACTTCCAAACCCCCACCCGCCCAACCCCCTTGAGCCTCACACGTGAGTCAGGGTCTCCAGGCCTCGGAACAAGAATCTGGGGAGGGTCTCAAGGTGGTTATTGGCCAGGCTCCTGGTGGAGGGAGAGAAGGAGGAGGAACCATCAGCAGCTACCAGGATGCCCTGTGTCCCTGGGTGACGGGGCGTGGGGTGATGTCAGGGGTTGGAGCAGTGGAGGGGCGGGGCCTGGGAGGCACGCACAGGTGTGTGAGTGAGCGAAGTCCTCTGAGAGCATTCTTAGAGATGGCGCCAATCTCATTGTCCTCAATGAAGCTGTGGAGGGAAGGTGGGGTGAGGGGAAGGCCCTCAGTGCCCTGCCGTGGCTCCACAGTGGTTGGGGGAACTCACCCCATAGAAGCCACAGGCCACTGGAATAGGCTGAATTCTCCCCCACTCAGTGCTTTGCATAAACCCAGAGGAAGCCTCCCCCGAAAACTTTCCTCACCAAGGTCCCAGCGTACAATCCCGGGAGCCAAGAACTTGACCCTAGGGTCACTGCCAACCTTATAATGAACACTATCACCCCATCACCATTACTGCTACCATGACCACTAACACCAGCACTGCCACCAATACCTCCACCACCATCCGTTATGACCAACCCTCAGGCCTCTACCACTGTCGTCAACCTTAGTACCAATAATTGCCATTATCACCATCACCATGCCATGCCACCACTGTCATCAACACTGCCACCATCTTTACAAACACCAACATCACAACCCACTCCCATCATCAATACCAACACCAACACCAACACTGTCGTTACCAAACCCCACACCAGCAACACTGATAAACGTCACCAACAACACAGCCTCCATGATCAACACCAAAATGACTGCCACCATCATCACCAACACTACCACCGTTATCAAAAGCATCAGCATCAGCATCGCCAACACCAACAACATCACCATGATGCCCAGCACTCACAACTTCACCCACCACCGGTACCACAACTGCCATGATTTTCATACATACCAACACCTCCACCATCACTGCCAAACCCAGTACCAACAACATTGCCATTACACCAACACTAACATTCTACCCACAGCCAACACCAACAGCAACACCAATGCCGTCATTACCAATGCCCACACATTGATAGTCATCACTAACACTAACCCTTCAAATTTCATTACCAGTATCAACAACAGCACCATTACCATTGAGTCCGCCATTTTCCTCAGCATCATCCCCACTTCATCATCCTCAATAACGCCACCACTTCTCCATGAGCAGCAGCAACAGGATCACCACCACCAACATTATCATCACCAGCAACATCAGCACCAATGCCAGCACTGTCATCGTCATCACCACCACCACCATCAGTACCACCATCACCATCATCACTACCATCACCACCCAACTCAGAATTGTTTCCTGGTAATTTGAAACATTCCCTTGGCTCCGGCCTCTCTGCCCTCTCCCTGGCCTCCCATAAGTGAGGTAGGGCCAGAAACAGTCTTGGGTCAGCCAGGCCCTTTGTGGGTCTTGATGCACAGAGAGGTGAAGTGAGCAGGCCGAGGTTACACAGCTAAGAAGGAGCCCGGACCCCACTCAAGAGGCCAGGCCTCTTGCACCTCCAGGAGAGACCCTTGTCCAGACACTTCCTCTCCAGGGCAACAAGCCCCTACCTGCCTCTGCTCTGGGAGCCACAGAGGGGCCACTGCTTCCGCTCCCGGTCCCCCATTCCTGCCCCATCCCCTGGCCTCACTCACAGGTACTGCAGGTGGGACAGGCCCGCAAACGCATCGTCCTCAATCACGGAGAAGGAGTTCGACGTGAAGAGGCTGGCGAGGAGGCAAGAAAGGAATTTTTCCAGAGTTGCTGCCCCGTCTCTGACATTTTAACCTTGGCCCCCACCCTCAACCCACATGGGCATGGTCACACACACATATGCATGCTATGTAAGTAGGTGCGTGGACACAGATGCTTCACAGACACGCGCACACACATGTGCGCACACCCCCCAGGCACATGCATGAACACCCCCTCCCTCGAGCTAGTCGTCGCTCAGCCGGACCCCACTCACAGCAGGTGCAGGGTCGGCACCCTCAGGAAGCTGCCGGCCTTCAGCTGGGCCACTCCAGTCCTGACGAGTGAGCTGGGGACATGGGCAGTGGTGGGTCAGGAGGAAACCACTGTAAGGCTTCAGTCCCACCCCAGAGCCGTCTCCCCTCTGGGAGACTCTGCATGCCACCCTGACCCTGATGTTTCTTCCCCACAACCCGGGAGACGGGCATTTGCCCCCTCGTTTGGCAAGGAGCCCAGCAGCGCTCATTCCACCCCCTGGCTAGCCCTCCCCCCGGGCCCCTGGTGCCGCCCCTGCCCTTTGGAATTTTCCCTCAGCCGCCTTCCAGATCCCAGAGGCCCCCTTTCAGGCATCCCAACATCCTTTGCTGCCCACCTCCCAAGATCCTGACGGGCCCCTGTTTCCTTGGGGCCCCTGGCATCCTGCCCCCAACCCCTGGGGTCCCGGGACTCCCATCCCCACCCTCAGGCCCCCGGAGGGCCTGACACTCACAGTGACAGCAGGCTCGGGGAGAAGTTCTCGGGCAGGTCCGGGGAGCCCTCACACAGGGCACTGTCTTTGGAGCAGGAGCAGCTCAGAGGACACTTTCCCTTTGGGGGTCTCCAGGCTGCCCCCACCCCCGCCCCTGCCAGCAGCAGCAGCAGAATGCCCGCCCCTCCCATGCCCCTCACCCCTGCGAGGCCCCGCTTCCCTCTGCCCACCCAGCTCCGCCCAGGTCGTGGCCACTACATCTCCCATGCCAGGTGCCCCTCCATCCCGCCGGCTGGCACGCTCCGCCGGCTTCTCTCGCCCCTTTCTCGATCTCTCGGTCCGTGTTTCTTCCTGTATCTCTTTGGGTCTAATTCTCT
This sequence comes from Equus przewalskii, assembly GCF_037783145.1. Lineage (NCBI taxonomy): Eukaryota > Metazoa > Chordata > Mammalia > Perissodactyla > Equidae > Equus > Equus przewalskii. The sequence goes on from NC_091839.1 coordinate 6,350,460, forward strand.
GTTTATTTCTCTTTCCCTCTCTGTCTCTCTCTTGTATTTCTGCCTCAGTGAGTTCGTCTGCTTCCCACTCTCTGTCTCTCTCTCCTTCTGTCTGTCTTTGTCTCTCTGTCTCTGTCTCTCTGTCTCTCAGTCTCTGTTGGCCTCTCTTTCTGTGTGTGTGTGTGTGTGTGTGTGTCTCCCTCTGTCTGGTGTCTTTATTTCTTGGCTCCCTACCCCCCCCTTCCCAGCTCTCTGTAAGTTTCTTCGCCTCCTCCCACGCCCCTTCTCCCAGGAGGTTTGGGAAAGGGACTCGCTGGGCACCGGGTGCGCCGGGCAAAGCAGGGTGAGAAGGAGGAGGGGGTCAGAGGCCAAAGGAAGAGCAGCCCTGGGGAAGGACTGGATGGCCCCATGGGAGGGGAGGGGCCGCCGAGGGCTGGAGCCACTCCCAGCCAGCCCCCTCCCCAGATCCCCCAGTCCACCCCACTCAAGGAGTGTGAGGATGTCACTAGGGTGAGAACCAGATGGCTCTGTGGGCAGGAGGGGGGCGGGAGGAGAAAGCACAGGGGCTGGAGCCGGCCCGGCCACTCCCAGCCTGCCCCCTCCCCTGCTTCCAGGAGGGTGTGATGGGTGCTGTCACCAAGCCCTGGAGGGGCCAGTTCAGGGCCAGCTGCTCCCTCTGGTGGCCACACTCAACAGGGCAGCTGTCTCATCCCAAAGCCATAAGCTCCCTTGCCTGCCCGGAAGTTAACCCCTTGAGTGCCCACCACCCTTTGGGGCAGGGAGCCACCCCAGCAGGAAAATGAGGATGATGCCACCCGGTTGCTTGGCGTTGACTCTGCACCAGGCCCTGTCCTAAAAGTTCATCTGCTAGCTCATCGGGACCTCACCACAGCCCCCTGAGGGTGACACTGTTATATGGCTATTTTACAGGTGGACATACTGAGGACAAAGGTCAAGTAACATGAGGTCTAGGCTACCCCGCTGGGGTAGAGCCCAGGCGGCTGGCCCCAGGGCTTCTCTGGGTGCATTTGCGTTCTTTCTCTGGAGATGAGAACTCACAGATACTGGCTGTTTTCGTTTGGACTGAGCTTTGAGCAATTTAGATAGATTCTGTCCTTTAAATAAGAAAAATAAATCCATGATCCTTTTACCCAGCCTGAAATGGTAGAATAACCCCACTGGGCACTAACCGTGCGCCAGTCTTTACATGAATTTACTCAGTCCTCACGACAACCCCGTGAGGTGGGTAGTACCACTAATCCCCACTTTACAGATGGCGAAACTGAGGCACGGGGAGGCTAAATGGTGCTGGATAGATCTAAACGCAACCGCTCTCCCCGGCCCCTGAGGGAGGGACACGGCCTCTCTTGCCGCCCCTGCATGCCAGGCAGACTTCAAGGAGAAGAGGCTCACCAGCACCAGCTCGGGCAGGGCGCACACATCTGGGTTCCAGGCCTGGTTCTGTGTGGCCTCAGGCAAGTCATTCGACCTCCCTGATCCTCAGTTTTCCCATCTGTCACATGGGGCGAAGGTGGCACCCCTTCCCAGGCATGTAGAGCCCTCCTGAGATGATGGGGGCCATGCCCCTGCTTGGGGCTCAGAGCAGGGTGGATGCCCCCAGTGGCCGGCAGGCCTGAGGGTGGACTCTGGACTCCGTGCTTGTCCTGCTCTGAGACAGCTCTGTGGTCTGAGCTCGGCCTTCAGGTGACGGTCACCCTGGCTGTAGAGCAGGGGGACAAATTCTCTACAAGGTCTTTGAAAAGAGAAAGAGCTTAGTGCCAGGGACACAGAGGGGACAGAGGGGGCACAGACAGGCCTAAAGCCGTGCTCACAGGGTGGCCCGCCAGAGGGCTCCCACTCTCGTTTAGGATGAGAAGATGAGAAGGATGACAATGGCAATAATGATGATAGCTAAACTTTGTTTTGGTCACCTGTTGTGCGGCAGGCTTGTTCTCAGTGTTTTCTGTGGATCCTTCCAGGTACTCATCCCAGCCTCCCTCTGAGGGATCCTATTATCATCTCCATTTGACAGAAGGAGAAACAGCTCCAGAGAGGGTAAGCCATCTGCCCAACATCACACAGCACCCTGGAGCAGATGGCCCCCCGAGGGGAGGAAGCTGAGGTCCAGCTAGAGCTGGCCAGGGGCCCTCCCTGCTGGCACGCCTTGGTCCTCCCTCTCCGTCCCCAGGGCTGCACAAACACCGGGGTTATCATTAACCAAGGCCTGCTGGTGACCTGGGGTGCAGGGCCCCGAGGGGCAGAGCTCGGGCAGACAGGCAGGAGGAGCTTTTCGAAGCCGCTGGGGTCCTCTGAGTCCATGTGCACACATGTATGAGTGTGTCAGGGCTTTGTCCATGCCTGGGCAGGAGTATGTGCCCCTCCTGACTCTGTGTCCTGCAGAGCACAGCTTCTGAGCCCGTGGGGCTCTTCCGGGGCTGGGCGCAGCTTCTGTCCTTAACCACCAGGGGACCTTGGGAGAATTAGCTCCCCTCTAATAGACCTCGGTTTGCTTGTCTCTGAAATGGAGTTAATAATAAGATGATGGCCAGCCAGAGGCCTCTGAGTCTGGCCCAGGGTTATACGTCCGACTGTTGTGATTTCTCCATTCTATAGGATGGGAAACTGAGGCACAGAGAGTCACATGGGCTGCTGAGGGTCACACAACCAGGAGTAGCAGAGCCCAGACCTGATCCCAGGCTTCTCTGACACCAGCGCCTGTGAACCTGGCTGCCCATGAGGACACCAGGTGTGTTGTCCTCGCGGGGGTCCTAGAGGCCGCAGGAGCTCAGGGAAGGGGGGCTTGGCGGTTAAACATGTCAACGCACGTTTGGTGGTGGTGTCTCTGAGCGTGGGCCTGTGTGTCTGTGATTGTGTGCCTGCTTGCCCGCACATGAGGGTGTGGACACAGTTCTTGTGTGTCTGTTTGGGCGGTTGTGTGCGAGAGTGGCTGGTTGTGTGGCTGTGTCCTTGACAGTGTTTCTGCTTCCCTGTGTGTGCATGAAAATGTGTGTGTGTGTCTGTGGACGTGTGTACACAGGTTGTGGGCCTTCACAGCTCTGAGACTGTGCAGGAGAGCTGGCTGTGTGTCTGTGCCTTCGAAGGTTTTTAGTGTGGCATGTGTGTATTGGTGTGTTTCTGTACAGCCATTTGTTAGTATGTCTTCACAAGAGTGAATATCTTTGTGACCACTTGTAAGAGAGGACAGTCGTGTGGCTGTGTCTTTGATTGTGTCTTGCACAAGCATCCATCTGAACGGCTGTGTGTGTGTGGTGTGTGAACACAAATGTGCTTGTGTCAGAGTTTTGTGACTCGTGTAAGAGATGCTGGCTGTGTATGTGTGTCTTTGGGTTTCTCTATGGGTGTGTTGTTCTGTGCGCGTCTGCCTCTGTGTTTGTATGTGTGTTCATAGACGTATTTGCCTGGTTTGGTGCCTGTTTATCTGGGTCTTTGGGGTGGTGTGTGTGTGGTGCGCACCCCTGGGGGACCTCACAGCCAGTACCACACAACATACACACACGTTGAAATGCCCCCAAAACAACCCTGTGGGGCTGACCAGGGCTCCAAAGAAGCCTGGGGTCAGGGGTCAGTGGGCTCCTAAGCACTCAGGCTGGGTGACCTTAGGCCCTGGCTGGGCCCAGTTCCCAGGGAGCAGTCAGAAAATCACTGACACTCACCCTCCCGCCCCAGCTCAGAAGATCTCTGAGGTGAGCAGAGGGGCACGTGTGTGTGTGTGTGTGTGTGCGCGCGCACGTGTGTGCGTGTGTGTCTGCCATCCAGTCCTCCCTGCCAGCTCTCTTCTTCCCAGCTTTCCCCAAACCGGCTGCCTACTGCTCCTCCGTCTGAGCCGAGAGAGTTAACCTAGCGGGCCAGGGCGGTCTGGGCTGGGGGCCGCCCCCTGGCCCCCCTCCAGCCCGGCTCCAGTTACAGCTGCTGGTTGGGGAGGGCAAGACTGGGGTGGGGCTGGGAGGGGAGACCGCTGGGGGCGGCGCGTCCAGCCCCGGGGCTGGGGGTCCAAAGTGCTCGGCCCCTGGGCACAGCCGGACGTTGGGGGCCTTCTTTCCGCAGGCGACAGCCTGATTGGGGTGAGCGTCCCCCGCCCTCCCCTCCAGGCCTCCCCCTGCGCCTGGCTGGGCCGCCTATTTTGGGAGCAGGAGTGGCCAGCCTGTGGCTTCCCAGGCAGGCCAGACCCAAGAGGAAGGGAGTGTGGTGGGAAGTTGGGGTTCCCCCAAAGGTGGGAGTGTGGGTGCCGCTCCTTCCTTCCCTGCGGCTCCGTGTGCACCCCGGCTGGGTGTGGGTTTTGGACACTCACGTGTGTAGGGCCGGTTGCGTGACTGTGTGGGGGCACCAGAGGCCCAGATGACGAGTAATGTGTGCCTGTGTCTCCACCCTACGTCCTGCTCCAACCAGAAGTTGGGGGAGTGGGCGTTGTCTCCATTCTAACCCCACTGCGTGTGTGTGACTGTGTGTCCGTCCCTGCCCCTGGCATCTGTCTTCTGTCTCTCAGCCGCACCGGCCTGGGCCTCCTGTCACCCGCCCTGTGGTGTCTGCTCGGGAAAGATGTCACCCAGAGCCGGGCGGAGGAGCTGTTTTTCCCTTCTCCCATTGCTTCCAAGAGAGCAGCAAGGGTGGCCTTTCCCACGGGGACAGCCTGTGGCACTGTGGCAGCCGGGCCTCACCCCGCAGGGCTGGGCATGACCCCCGAGTGGGGGAAGGAAGGCTGTTGCCATGGTGGCCTGTGCGAGGCAAATTCCTCCAGGGTGAAGTGGGAGATATTTTTACCCCGGGGGCAGGCAGAGAGCGGGCGGCGCCGAGGGCAGGAGAGCGGGGATATCGCAGACACAATGAGGCTGCGGTGTGCGTGCAGGTGGGCCCTTGGGCGTGTCCTGGCCGTGTCATCCCTCACGGGGTGTCTGTCTCTCCACCGTGGGGTGTGGCACCTTGCTTTCCCCACTAGGGCAGCTGTGGGAATTCTGGGGCCTGCTGCGGGGAGGCCCCGTGGACGGTGTATGTCTCACCCCTGTCCTTGCTGTCATGTGACACCCATCATGTGGGTTGTTTTAGTGACACTGTGTTCCCATGAAGCAGAGGGTACCCCTGTTTCTTGGGGTGGCCAAGCTGGATGACAGAGGCTTTTGGAATTAAGTCCTTCTACTGTCTCTGACTTAACCCCTTGGGTTCAGGCCCCAGTGGTGGAGGGACGAGGGTACAAATTTCCTGACCTTTGGTGTTCCCAGGACAATGGCATCTCTTGGACACCTCTTGGTTCTCTGTGTGGGTCTCCTCAGCATGGCCAACGCAGGTGAGTCTTGGGGAGGGAGCCCACCACCCACCTCACCCCCAAGGGTGGCAGGGGTGAGGGAAACCTTGCAAGAGAACTGAGTTGGGGACTTCAACCTAAACTGAGTTAGTTGAGGCACCAGGAAACTGGGGCTCCCACATGCAGTCCAGTCACAGGCTGGTATTTGGGGGAGGGGATCAGGCAAAGGTGGGCGACGGGATGGTGGCCAGCTTCCCATGAAGGATGGAATCTTAGCTTGTAATAAGAAGGGGAGCTGGGGCAGTCAGGTGCCCCTTGTCCCTCTCGGGACAGTGCAGAGGGTCCAGGTAAGAGCCAGAGAGGGTGGGCCGCCTGCTCAGGGTCCAGTCACCCCCAAACTCTCAGCCCAGGAAGGTAAAGCCCCAAGACGGTCACTTTATGCCCCTCCCTGTCCAGGATCCCAGGATCCCAGGAAGCATCCTGATCTCTCTCTCTCTTTCCAGAAGCTCCACAGGAACATGATCCATTCACCTATGGTGAGGGAGGGGCATCCATCTTTGGGAGTTGGGGAGTGGGGTTTGGGTTTGCCTGTCCTGTCCTCATTCACTCTCTCTTTCTTTCTCCCTCTCTCCATGTCTCTGACCCCCAGCGTTTATATCTCTGTCACTCTCCTTCTCTCTCTTTCCCTTGATCTGGCTCTCTGACTCTGTCTTGATCTCCCCTTGTCTGTCTGCTTCTCTCTGTCTCTTTCTGTGTGTCTGCCTCCTTATTTGATCTCTCCCTGTCTCTCTGATTCTTTCTCTTTCTCCTTTTACCTCTCAGTATCTCATTGCCCATCCTCTGCTGCCTTCTGCCCTTTCTCTCCTCCCTGTTCCCCTCATCCTCTCCATCACCCCCCTTACTCCCTGTTTCCTCTCTGCCCTGCCCAGCTTCTCCCCTCCCTTTCCCTTCCACCCTCTCCTCTCTCTAATCTCCCTTCTCCCTCCTCCCATATCTGCTCCATCCTCTCATTGACTTCCTTCCTCCTTCCCCTCCTCCCCATTCTGCCCCTCTCCGATCCTTCCTCCTCCCCTCCCTGCCCTCACTGTCCTCCTTGTTGCCCGTAGACTACCAATCACTGCGGATCGGAGGCCTCATCATCGCCGGGATCCTCTTCATCCTGGGCATCCTCATCGTCCTGAGTGAGTACCCCCGACCCCACCGCCTCCAGCCCCTCTGCGGGTTTCCGCCCCAGCTCCGCCCTGTTCCCGCCCCGCTTCCAACCTAGCCGGTATCCACTCGGCCTCGCCTCTGTTCCCGCCCCGCCCCCGTCTCCCTCGGCCCCGCCCCTGTCTCCCTAGGCCCCGCCCCTGTTCCCGTCCTGCCCCATCTCCCTAGACCCCGCCCCTATTCCCGCCCCGCCCTATCTCCATAGGCCCCGCCCGCGGCCCCGCCTCTACCCCGCGGCCCCGAGTCTCGCAAGCTCCAGCTGGAGCACGAGCGCCGCGCCGCGCCCGCCGGGAGCCGACGCTCAGCCCGGTCCTCCCCTTCCCCCCACAGGCAGAAAGTGCCGGTGCAAATTCAACCAGCAGCAGAGGTAGGAGGCCCTCCGGCCCGCACTCACCTACTCCCGCTCCAGAGGGGCGCTGGGGGTGAGCCAGAGCCCCGTGCGCAAATCTGCATTAAGCGCCTACTATGTGCCTGGCCCCGAGGCGGGCGCTGGGACCCAGCCGCGCCTTCACCGCCGCCGGCCTGGCTGAGCTCCCAGCCCAGCGCGGGCGGGGGCCGTGGGTTCCAACAACCCCACGAATGTAAAATCACAAAGCGTGGTAAGCGCTGCAAAGGAAGGAGCCGGGCGAAATGAGATCACCTCACTTGCTGGCCCAGTTTAGCTCGGAGTCCTATTCCTAGCTCTTTGATTCATCTTTAAATAAAAATTTAAAGCCCAGGCGGAGTATGAATACCTTCTCCAAGTTAAAGCAATTAGAGATGTTTTTATAAATAATAGCTAATACTGGTTGGGTGTGTCCTCCGTGCCAGATACTGTCTGACTGTGTGTTATCTTAGTGACCCCTCCCGCCACGTCTATGAGGTAGGTGCTGCTCTCAGCCTCATTTTACAGATGAGGAAACCGAGGCACGGGAGGTGAAGTCACTAGCCCAGGATCACTCGGCTAGAAGACGAGGATTCTGGGTTTCTAACCTAGGCCGTCCCTGGGCAGGGTGCCCCCAAGTCCCTTTGGTCATCCCTCCCCCGCCAGCTCCCAGTCCCTTCCCCCCGGCACTCGGCACTCGGGAGATGCTCCCTGTCACCGCGTGGAGCGCCTCCCGCCACGCCCTGAACCTGCTCCTGGGGGCGCCGCCTCCTCGCCCACCGCTGGGCCTCGGGACACGGGTCTATGAAATGAGGCTGCCCTGGGCATTCGGGGAGCGGCCGCCTCTCTCCTTTTCCATCCCCAATTCCTTCTGCCTCTCCTTTCCCAGGACTGGGGAACCTGATGAAGAGGAGGGAACTCTCCGCAGCTCCATCCGCCGTGAGTTTGGGGAGACGTCGGGTGTTTGGGGGTGAGGGACGTTTCCGAGAACCCCTTTCCTGGCCCTCCTTGGCTGCGTGGAGGGAAGGGCTTGGTCTGAAACCCGAAGGCGGGGAGTTCCCCCGCTGCCCACTCCACAGCAGCGGTGTGACTCCCTGACACCCGAACTCTCTGTGTCCCCCCAGGTCTGTCCACCCGCAGGCGGTAGAAACAGCTGGCGCGATGAACCCCAGCCAGGTCCTGAACTCTGACTGGGCTGCGGGAGCGAGTGAGGGGGAGGAGGGGGCGGTGGGCTGGGGGCTGGGGGGTGGCTGGAGGGCTCTCCTGCCTCTCACCCGTTTCACCCCCATAGGATCCCCTGGCACATGACGCCTCCCACCCAGCCCCGAGCGCCCACCGCCACCAGGACTGTCATCTTCCCGAGCCCTGCCCCCACAGACTCGTCTCTGCCGCCCAGACTTCCAATAAAACGTGCTTTCTCTCCTGACAGCACTTTGTGGATCTGTCGGTCCTTCTGCGCGAAAGCCCAGGCGCCCCCTTGGCCCCGGCAGGGGGCGCCCCCACCCTTGGGGAAGGGGCGGGGACGTCGGCGGTGGGCGGGGGCGGGGGCGGGGGTGGCCTGGACGGGGGCGGGCTCTCCGGGCACCCATTGGCTACCGCCCCCCAACACCAGGGCTCCCCCCATCTCCCCCGACATCAGTCGGTCCCGCTTCCAGCTGCTGCAGCCGCGCCTTCACAGCCTCGGCGTCCAGCCGCCTCTGCTCCGGCCGGCATGGCGACCCCGACCCAGGCCACCACAGAGGGTGAGCGTCGCCTGGGGAGAGGGCGCAGGGGGGTTCTGGTACTGGAAAGGGGGGCAGTGGGGAAGGGGGTGTCTGTCCTTCCTATGGGCGGAGGCCCCTGCAGTGCACCCTTGGCGCCCCTCCGGGCATCTTTGACACCCCCTCCCGGTGGTGTCGTTCCTGTGCAGGACCCGCGGTTGGAGAGCAGCAGTCCCGGGAGAAAGGATGCTGGGACCGGTAGCTATGGCAACCGGGTGGCTGGTCCTGCACAGCAGTGGTAGTGGACAGGAAGAGATGTGCTTCGAGGGTGGGAGTGGGTGGTTCTGCGGCCGCAGAGGTTCTCGCAGATTTCGGGGGTCCCTGGGGTGAGTAAGGGGAGGGGGTCCATATCCTTCTTTTTTCCAGCGCTGGCTCCTATGGTGGGTGTTTAATCCCTGACAGCAGGTGCGGCGAGAAGCAGGGAGAAAGAGGGAAAAACAGGGAGAAGGATAGCTGGGGGAAGTGAGAGAGAGAGATGGAGAGAGACAGCAAGAGAGAGGGACACAGAAAAGAATATAGAAAGACACTGACTGAGAAAGCCTGAAAGAGCCAGAGAGATGCCAAGAGAGACAGGAGACTCAGAGTCAGAGACACAAAGAGAGACCCAGAGAGAAAGACGGACGGATGTGAGATTCAAAGAATGAAGGGGAGAGGCAGAGAGCAACAGAGATGCAGAGAAAGAGAGAGAGGAAATGAGAGACTGAGAGACAGAAGGACTGAAGCAACTATGGAGAGGGAGGCATCCAGAAAGAGAGGAGGAGAGAGAGACATGGACCCACAGCGCCAGAGAGAAATAGACAGAAGGAAGGGCAGCACAGGGTGCGGCCAGACCACTGCAGTAAGCCCCCATGGGCAGGAATGGGGGGACCCTCCTTTCCGCCCAACATCAGGGGTGTCGATTTGTCTGGAGGTGCACTTGCGTGTGCACACAGATGCCCCTTCCCACCGCCATCCAGCCGCGCGGTGATGTCCATTTCCCTCCCAGTAACCCAGTTGTACGCCCATTCAACACTTGCTCCCCTGACAGCCCCTTCCCTGTGCCTGTTTCTGCAGAGGAGCAAGGAAAGGATGCTTTAATGGGGGGGGGGGGGCATGGGGAGGGTTTCCAGCACCAAGAGCAGGGCCAGGGGATAGTCCAGCGCTGCTGAGGAGCCCCTGGTGGTGAAGGGAACCCCAATTCCACCCCGGTCTCTCCTTCCCTGCCCCCTTTCTTGCTGGGCGGGGGCTGCTGCACTGAGCCGTATCTGCAGAATTTGAAGCAGGGCGGGGTGGGGGGGCTGCAGAGGCTGGAAGCTACCCTAGGGAGAGGGGGCAGGGCTGAGCCAGCAGGCCTGGCGGGAGCCCAGAGCTGCTTTTCGCAGAGATGGTGGTTAGCAGGATCGATGGCAGCAGACGGGCAGAGGTGGGAGGACAGATGCTCCCCGCACCTTTTCCCCAGTCATAGCACGAGAGGGGACCGCAGGTCTCGGGAACCCCGGGGGGAGGAAAAGCACGTTAGGTGTTGCAAATGCTTGAGGAAACTAATTAATGGACTGTTGGGGGAAGGAAGTGAAGGCTCTCCCCACCCTGTCAGTGAGCAGGAGGGAGAGTTGGGGACAAACAGAAAGGGGAGGTGTGGGCATAACTGGGCCTGGGCCCCTATCCCTGAGAAGGACCCTTGGCTTGGCCAGAAGCCAGCCCTGCAGGGGCAAGAACAGGAGGTACAAAGGGAGCAGAGGAAGTCCAGATTGGCCCCAAGGTTAGAAACCCAACCCTCAAGCCCCGCACAGGACCCCACCCAGCCTGGGGGGGGGGTGGTACCCATCACCTCTCTTCACCTCTGGAGATGCCCCAGTTGCCGTAGCAACCACCTCCTTCCTGTTGTCTCCCTGGCAACTGGCCAGAAGTAGTGCACATTCCTTCTCCTGCCTCTTGGCTCCACCCTTAGCCCAGCCTTGCCCTGAGGACCCAGATTACTGGGCAGCAGGGACCAGAAGAGGAACTTCTGCATGGAGCTGGAGCACCTAGGGAAGAACAGAGGAGGATTCTGGGACAGGTGCTCACCCAGTGGGCTCCCGATGGTTTGGGAAGGTAGGGTGTGTGGAAACGCAGGAGGCAAAAGCAGGATATCCAACTGGTCCACCTCTGATGCAGCCTCCTGCAGCCTGGCTGGAGGCTGCATCATATTCATTCATTCATTCATTCATTCGCTCTTCTTTTCATTTATTCTAAAAAACTTCTTTGAAAGACTTTTATAAATGCCAGGATTAACAGCAGAGATGAGTTAAGCAAATTTGCTCCCCATCTGCTGGGGGAGCTGAGATAGAGCGCAGATGACTCTCCAACAGTGTCTCCCCATCTGGAGCTTTCGAGTACCACCTTCATGACGTATGCCCTATCCAAATGTTACCCACACTCATATTTATTTAATATGTTTCCCTCAAAAGATTAACTTTTTAAAAACTCAATTAGCCTTATTTTATATCACCAGCACAAATGAAAAATCAGGATTTTTTTGCCTTAAATTGAAGGCAGGTATAAAAAGGATCTTAAACAAGTGACTTCACTTTTTGGGGTCTCAGTGTCCCTCTTTGGTGGAATGAGGATGAAGATGCCACCTGTCTCAGGGAGCTGCTTGAAGAGGAAGTGTGTTAATACCTGTGAAGTGCTTAGAAGAGAGGCTGACAGGGAGTCAGTGCCATCAAATGCCAGTTAGATAAGTAAATAAAGGAGAAAACCTGACAATGCCGCAAAATTCTGCTTAGATATTGTTGCCTGCTGAAGACCCTGAGCCCAGGACCTGTTTTCAGTTGGGTAGAGAGGAGATTAACAAGGGCTGAAAGGTGTTAAGGACACATCAGCACCCACTAGGGACCAAGGACTGAGGAGGGCGCCCTTACCCATGTGTGACTCAGTGCGGCTCAGGGTCCGGCCCAGGTGCCCGCTGTGCTGGTCAGTTCAGGCTAGAGCACGCCACGGTAACGAATAGCACGCAGCATCCCACGGTTTCTGACAACCAAGGACTATTTCTCACTTACACTGTACGTCCATCTCAGGTCGACCAGGAGCCTCTGCTCACCAAAGGAAGCTGGAGCAGCTCCCACCTTGAACATTCATGTCACCTGGCCCAGGGCAAAGAGAGCTCTTGCATGGGCACTGAAATGCTCCAGCCTGGAAGTGACAATGACACTTCCACTCACAGTTTATTGGCCAGAATTAGTCACATCCCCTCCCCACCCCCAACACACACACACATCCTTTCTGGAGCCTGGAGGGGGGAAGAAGACTAGTGACAACATGCAGCACCGCCCTGGCCCTCCTGGCCCCTGCCCCCCCAACACACACACAAGGGTGCACGCTTTGCAGAATTCTGCTCTAGACAAGGCAGAACGTACCGAGAGCCATCAGGGGCATTAGGGAGCCACCAGGATGGGCTCCTTGAATGGGAAGGACGTTCTGAGCTCTCCTGACGATGATTCAGGACAGGGAGTGGGAATGGGGAGAAGCAAATCCACAGACACGCACACATTCTACCCTCACGGTAACATTTATGAAATCAGGGCGAGTCTTCTAATGACGGGTGTGTTGTGTGGCACAGTTACGTGCATGTTCACGCAGGTACACACACGGGGAAAGCTATCACAAAATCAATTTTGAATCTTAAAACCAATGGTGTCTTAGAAATCAGTAACGTAGGATATATTATATAAGATAAGATAGGGTATTTTACAGGACAGCCCCCGGTGCTGGATCTGGGGACAGGAGCCAGAGGCCGAGAGCAGTAGGCTCAGTGCCTGCCTTGGGGGACTCTTGGATGACTGAGGAGTTTTAGGGAGTGTTCAGGGAAAGCTGATATCCTTAGCATCCCACCAGTGGGACTGGAGTCTGTTAACCCCCAGCATCAGAAGCAAAGGCGTGTGGATGTGTTTTTCAGGAAATGAGTCCACAGCTTGCATCAACCTCCACAGAGAACTAGAACCAGGACTGCCATAGTGTGGTTGGGTAGGTTGTGCACTGCACAAGGGAAATTACCACCCAATGGAGTGAGCGGGGACTAGAATCCAGCCTATGCTCCACTCCTCAAGCTTTGTGTCCTGCCAGGAGGCCATATCATCCGGAGCAAGGGGTCTCTTTATCTGATTTCTACACAGAAACTGTTGAGCAGGTGGCCCCATCTGGATCCTCAAGAATGTTAAGAAACCCAGGGTTGAAAC